>NC_090940.1:263083000-263719601 GCF_040938575.1 Ambystoma mexicanum
TATATTTACCTTTTTTTTCATCAGGTTTCATATTATTTTTGTATGTGTAGTTTTGGGCTATGTGGCACAGACACATGGTTTCCAAAGTGGTACTTCTGTTTGGGTAGTATGTGTCCAATAAATTGTTTTTTAAAATGTCTTGGCTGTTGGGATCATGTTTGGCTATTGTTTCTATATCTTTGTATGATTTTAGAAATCTTTTTCTAGATTTAGCTGGACCAAGACTTAGCCATACTATATTTGCAGATTTACCATACAATGCAGTACCAATTAATCGATCAGCTGCTTCATAGGATCCACATTCTGTATGGGACAGCATTTTTATGGCCAAGCTGTATAATTTCTAAGACACTGTTTTATCTGATGACAGGTCATTCCAGAGGTCTTGGAGCTCTGACTTTTCTGATTTGGTTAAGTATGCTGTGACATATTGTGCAACTGCAGTAGAATTGTCTGCAATGTACTGCACATCTATGTTTGCATTCCACAAGTGGGCAATGATTGCATTGTAATCATTGATATATTTTTCTTCTTCTTTTCTTTTTATGCAATATGTATTTTTAGGTGACTTACCTTTAACACTATGTCTAACTGAAGACATGAGGTTGTTCACTTGACCTGTATTTGTAACTGGTCTAGGGAAACCAAATCGGCATTTGGTGTAGTATTTCCCTTTGTTTTTGTATTTGTGACGACAATATTTGCCACATTTGTGTCTTTGGAATTGTAAGATTTTTGCATGAAGATCACTATTTGTGGATTCTGACGGAATTTCACAAGTGACATATTTTTCAATAAACTGTAAAACAGTGGCATCACTGTCTTGACCAAATTTAGGAGCATCTTTAATCCATAAAAGCATGTGGACATGTGGCGCTCCTCTGGCTTGGTATTCTTTTCTACAAAAGAAGTGTTGCACTTCTCCAAGGGGAGGAACAGTTTTATTACAAATAAAATGTAGCATAGCAATGACGCGATGGTGAAAATATCTAGAAACATTAACAGGATCCTGAGAACAAAGTTCTCCAGGTGTTAGTATATCTGTGTTTGTTTTGTTTTCATTTGATATGCGTAGGAAAGCATGTAAATCTTCCCATGCATATTCTGCGCAACTTAATGTAACAAACCAAGTGGGTGGGCCAAGGTTTCTGATCATACAACGTACATCTCCATGGCGTCGAAACCAGTACTCTTTAGTACCTCGCATATTTGCTAATAGATTTGTAAGATTTGACTGTAAAACCTCATCTTTTTGTTGAACTTTTTGTAAGAGTTTTGTGGCTATCATATTTTGAAAGTGTGATCCTGATTTTAATATGTGTGCAACTCCGTAACATAAAGATGCTAGTTTACTTTCAAAGAGTAGGTGGAATATGTATTCCACATTTTGTCGAAATCTGGGATCTTCAGAATACATTCGTAATGAGCGATATTCTGATGCTGATATTTGAACAGGTCTATCATCGTATCTTCCTCCTTTGCCAGTAGGAAAGAGTAGAGGAAAAGCACGTGCTTCTATACTTTTTTCCCATGTGCTGATTGGTGATCCTTTTGTTTGACGCATTTGGTACGTTTCCAGTGCATCTTCTATGGTGTCATTAGAGTGCAATGGGTGAATTGTATAATTGTCTAAAGTGTTTGCTATTGTAGCAGGATCTAGGAGCTCAAATTGACCAGTTTCTTGTGTCTCTTGAATTATTTCAGTTGTATCTTTCAATTTTTCTTCGATATTAATTTCTTTGTAATAATCATTATTCTCTTTGAGATATTGCAGGGCTTCTCTAACTTTATGTAAACCTACCAGTTGTTGCCAAATGTTTTTGTCTTTTGTAGGTACTCCATTTACCAAGATAATTAAAGATTGTTGCATTGGACGTTGCACTCCTAGAGTGTGCACATTTTCTTTTAGATTTAATGGTAAATACACTACTTTTCCACGAATACCTTTCACTAATTCAGAGGGAGGTAATTTTGCAGTTTTTGGTTGAAGGCGTATTATTGCTTGAAATTGATGAACTGTTTGAATTATGATGCTCTCATATAAATTAAGTTGTTGAAGGAGTTTTGGTAGTGGATGTAATTCCAAGTTATTTGAGATTGCACGTGAAGGAGTTTGGTTGTTGTCAAGTTTGGTAGTGCAGGAACTGCAAAGTATTATGGGGTCAGTTATTTCGTATTTGTTTTTTGCTATAAGGTAGAGAGCTAATTCAAACCATTTAGAATCTTCATTGTCTTCTATTTTGTATGAAAGGTCTATAGTTTTTGTGTTACTTTTATAACATGTTCTGCGGCAACATACTCACACGTGGTTTGGTACTTCAGCTGAAGTGCTTTGGAATTTTAGTATTTCTTTTTTGTATGTGTGTAGTGAAAGGTTGCCATGTGCAGATTTGTTACGAAGTTGGTTGACAGCTAATTCATCTTGTAAGTGGGTTTCATTTCCAAAATATTTTTTCTGTATATACTCGATTTCTTCTAGTAGGTCTTTTGGTGTACCATGTAGAAGAATGTTATTTAAATTGGCTACTGCTAAAGCAGGACTTTTTGCATAATACAGTTTATAAACTAGATTTCTTATACTTGCATGATGTGTTGATATCCTTTTGATATCATGGAAGTTTGTTTTGCAAGTAGCTCCTGATATGCAGGCCAACGAATGTCCTTGCAGTCCTGTGTGCTTGCGTACTGGACAAGCATCCATACTTTGCAGTATTTTAATTTTGATTTTGTCTTTGCTTTTCACATATTGATTGAGGAATAGGCGTAAAGATTTGAACATTTTTTTGGGAATGTTACACATCGACGTGCATGGCCATGTGTAAATTAGATGTTCTGATTCAATCGAATGGAGGGATAAATCTAAGTTTTCAGGGCATATTTTTGTAAGGAGTACTTCTTGTTCCATTATGGTATTATTAACTTTTTCATAACCTCAACCACTGCTATGTATGGCAATTGTATTTGTTTGCTTTTGTTTGTACGCTTCTTCATTAAAGTATGGTTCTGTGCTTGTAGTGTGACTCCATTTGCCTCCACAGATATTTAAGAAGTTATTTCTGTTCACATTTCGTTTATTGAGAAGTCTTTTTTGAAATTTAGTTATTAGTTTTGTTAGTGGTTTAAGTCTGTTTAACACAACAATAAATAAGTTACTTTTGAGAAGAATTACACTGTCTATCAACGCTTCTAAGATTACTTTCCTACGATAGGTTTGAAGTGTTGAACCTGGTTTCTCTCCTGTTTTTATCAGATTTTGAAGGACTTTGTGACGGAACATTTTGGCTAATATACCTTTTTTGGTATGCTTACTTTTTACTATACCAAGATTTATAGAAGACTTTTAATTTGTAGTGATAGTTGATTTTCGGTTAATAGTTTTTTGGGTTGTTTTACTTTGTGATAGAGGAGACAAAGTTTTTGCACTAGAAACTTCTTCTGTTTCACAACATGACTGTATTAGCTGTTGTGTTTCAACGTTTTTTACAAATTCTGCTATAGATGTGTGTCTATGTTGGAGACTTTTATTTTCATTTGCTCTACTTCTGCGTCCCTTTCTACGGAGTTGTTTTTTGGTGGGCATTCTTTAGCGTCTGTTGAAAAAAATACAGAAGGTATGGGTTGGGGTTTTCTGCAATGCATGTGTGTTGTGTGCATGATTGTTTGAGTAAGATGATAAAGATGTATGTAATGGTGTGTGATTGTGAATTGGGAAGTTGAACTACTAGGGATGGGTATTCTTCAATTAATGTGTTACTAAACTGGGGTTCAGATGACAGAAAAAAGTAAGCCGGTGGTGTGGAGAAGAATAAATAATATAGGTAAAGCTATACAATTAAAACAGTTGTTTGTTCTACAACATCTACATTCTAGCGGCTGAGTTGGGTAATTTGTGTGCCGAAAAATAGGAATTTGAGGGCCTTTCTGACAGGAAATCACTGTTTAAGACGGGGGGATTTTTGGTCAGAATGGTGCAGAATCTCTATTTTTAGGCACAGAAATACCATGAATACACTGTACAGTGCGTGTGAGTTATAAATCAAATATTATGGTAACAATCTACTTACTTTTTTTTTCAAAAATGAGTAGTTTGCTTCTTAGTTGTTCTTTGTAAATCAAAATCGGCTGCTTCTATTCAGGAGAATGGGCTTCACTGCAATTGTAAAAGAAAGAAATTAGTAATTTGGTTGCCATATAGCACTGTTTTCGTTTTAGAAATATATTTTTTTAAATTGAAATGCTCAGCGCCTTCCTGAAAACCATTAAAACTATATTATGACTAAAAGTAGGAAAGAAAATATTTTTACTATGGTTTGTGGAATTCATAATCTACCAACGTATACCACTATTCTTGTAACTAAGCTTTTCCACGTAATAGTGAGTCATTGTCATCATAGCTCTCAGCCATGTGTGTCGCAAAGGCGGGTGAAATCACCTGATTTTGTTTTTGGCGGGTGAGACGCCCATTGGAATGAATGGGCGTGCAGGAGGCTTGGCGGGTGAGTCAGTCCTTTATAAGGCGGGTGACACCCGCCAAAAGCGTGTGAGTTGAGAGCTATATGTCATAGCCTGCTTTTGCACGTAACAGTGAGTGAATGTCATAGTCTGATTGTCCTATATAAATGTATGTAAGTACTTATATAAACAAAAGAAATTGAAACAAATTATGTGTTTGTACAAATATTATTGTTTGAGATTTGATCATAGAGTGTGCATGTTATTTTGTGTGATTATATGTCGTGTATATATTTTATTTCAAAAATGTTAGTTTGATAGTATTTGCATGTGTGTGTGTGTATGAAGAAATTAAACGATATAAAGGTTTGTAAGTGACAGGTCATTTTAGGACAATGAAACAATGACCGTCCATTCATTTTTCAGATTATAGAAGGTAAAAGTCGGTTAGAAAATGTGTTCATGTACTGTGTAGAAAATATGCATACCTGTACTTTCTGTTGATGTATATGGATATGGACCGAGCTGCAAGTAGAAATATTGGAGATTTGTATAGTATTTCTCGTAGATCGTGGTTTTCAATGGTATGAGACTTGTACTCCGAGAGATACACTGTACATTTGTAGTGCTGCTCTATGATGATGCAGTTACATGTAGAGTTATTGGATTTGATTGGTGGATGGTCATGTGATTGCTTAGCTACATCAAATGAGGGAATGGCACAGAGAGTGAAATCGAAATGGTAGAAGGGCTGTACATGTTACGATCCGTTCGCGAACATGGCGGTAGTTCTAGGACACCGCGTATTACATCCGGGGAATTTGGGGAGGGGAGGTATGGAAATGAGATTGGATGAAGCAAGGGATTGGTCAGTAAAGTTTAGTGAGTGTGTTGTGCTAGGAGAGGTTTTCTCAGATATTGTTTTTGCAGAGAGAAGAACAGATAGCTATGGCTGAGTGTTTCAAAACACAGATTATATGGATTTTGGGAGACTCGTGGATTCATTGGTTGAAGGTGCATGCAGAAAGCTGTGGAGTATCTATAGATCTTGGATTCCCACATGTGGAAGTGCACTGGCATGGAGTGGAATGAAGTGGTTGGACTTGCTACCTCTCTGTGCAACTTTGAAGATAGAGGAACATCCAGACATAACTGTAATTCATTGTGGAGGGAACAGTTTAGGACATGTGTCTGGAATTTCTTTGCAATTTGCAATGAAAGAAGGACTTCAGAAGATAATGGACATGTTTCCAAACTCTAAAATAATTTTTTCACGGATTGCGCAGAGACAAGTGTGGCTTCGTTCTTTCTCATGTGGTCCACAAATGGAGAAAGCAAGGAGTAATGTTAATAAGGCTGTTTGTGCCTTCCTAAGAGATTTTGGCATGTCCTCTTTTAACAATGAAAATATTTTGTTTCGTAGTACATACATTTTTCCCAAAGATGGAGTCCATCTTACTTATGCTGGCAATCAGATTTTTCTGAGAAATGTACAAAATGCATTGCAACCTTTTTTAGAAATACAGCATTCGTTTTGAAGTACGTCTTACGTAGTTAAAATGTTTTACATTCAAACACCTCCCAAAGGCTCTTTTCAGAGCCACCACTTCCTGTTAGAGAAAAATGCATTGGTTTCAATAGGGTAGCAATGCAATTGTTTTCTGTTCGCGGACCGTCCGTGGACTTTTACAAAATGGAAATGGCTATGCTTTATGTATCTTCACTTCTATTTTTTAACTTTGAAAGGCGGCTCTGAAAAGAGCCTTATTTTTTTTGATTTTTGTTATTTTGTATTTTTTTTGTTCTTTTTTATACACAACACACTAGGAGAGGAGGGAAAGGAGGGTAAAGGGAGGGGGACACCAACCAAAGGGATAAGAAAGGGCGAGCTGAGAGAGGAAGATGTAGTGTGGGTTTTATTTGGGTAGTGAGCAGGTCTTCTCGTGCTCTGAGACGATAGTCTCAAAAGCACTCCGAAGTCGCTCCCCCCTGCAGAGTACTGTGTCACAGTACCTACATACAACTGTGACTCTCGAAAGGTAAGGGTCATGAGAATTCTGTATGGCCTGAGGCAGCTTGAGGAAGACGCTGTCCCACAGAGGTGGTCCTTGTGGTGACAGGATCAGAAACAGAGGATGAAGTAGGGGAAAGCAACCTACTACGTTCTTCACAAGGTACAACCTTGCAAATAGCTCCAGAGTGAAATGACCGCAGGTGTCGCTTCATGGTAGTGCTCCCAAAGCTATACGAACCATACTTCCCGCGACTCAGTACCATTTTGCACTCATTACAGGTGACACGGTTCGCATGAGACTTAGGACCGTTTCCATGAACGGTAAACAACCACCACACCCAAGATTCACGCCGACGGCGGGTAGTAGGGATTTCCTCTACCTCATTCTCGTCATCCTCTTCTTCCTCCTCTGTATCCTCACTCCTGTTCCCCTCTTCAGGCCCTTGGGGAAATGGTGGTGGTGGAGGGGGTTGGGGTGGTGCTGAGGCAGATGTAGCACCATGTGGAAATAATCGAGCCATGGATGTCATAGGCTTGGAGATGGAAATCTCAAAATCTGCAAAGTATGCAGCAAAATGCAGTGTACTCTGTGGAATAGTCAGAAACACAATGAGAATGCGCTCTAGGGTGTGGTCTTATATCGGGGTGCTTGTGCGCGGGTCGCGGACATGCGTGCCGTCCGCAAGACAGATCGAACATCAAAAAGGTTCAAAAAGTCACAAAAACTATGTGGAAAGTTAGGATTAGTATGTGGGATTTGTGGTATGGTGATTCTTTAATGAGACATATTGTGGATTATTTGGAAATGTACTTTTAAACTGTTCGGGGACACGAACAGTGTCCGCATTTAGAGCACGAGATGAGCGTGGGCGCGGTCACATGATTGTTTTGTGAGCATGTTCGCTAAGATAGCGGTCGTCCGCAGGACACCCAATGTACGGACATTGTTTTGCGCATGCGTGTTGATGTTCTGCGGACAGTGTTTGGGTCCTGAACTAATTAAAAGTGCGTCACATGTAAAACGAACAGTTACGGACAGCCTTTTGTTCTTAGCACAGTTTAATTTATTTGCTAACAATACGGACAGACATAGCGTTTCAAGCACACCTCCATTTTCGTTTATTTACGAACAATTCAGGACACCACGAGTGATCTTAGAACAGTTTCTGCTTGCTATCGAACACTACGAATAGGCATAGTGTTCTTAAGGACACCTCCATTTTCGTTTATTTACGAACATTTCAGGACACCACGAGTCAACTTGCATGAGAACATTACGGACAGATGTAGTGTCCTCAGGGCAGTTACATTTTCGTTTCTTTACGAACATTTCCGAACAACCGCGGTGTCCGTGGACACCTAAATTGGTTTTATCACAAGGAACTGAAAGTAATTACAACACAATATAAGAAAAGTAACTTTATTTCATATATATATATACAATTATGACTGGGAGGGTGGGGCAGAAACGGAAACAAAAACAGGAGAATTAGGGATTTCTAGATAACTGGGATCAGGTGAAGAAGGGAAGGAAATCTCATCGAAACGCTTTGGTCCATAGACAGGGTTTGGGGTTAACTGCGCGGGATAGGGTGAGGGGGGACAAGTGCAGGTTGGACAATGGTGTGCTGTTGGGGGTTTCACATAATTTTCCACAAAGTTTTTCAAATCCATAAAATTTTGCATAAGGTCGTCCATTTTTTGATTAATCTGCTGTAGAGTGATATCCTCTGATTGTTGTTGTGAGATGCTTGGAATTTTTGCATGGTCTGTAATAAAAAAAATGTATATGTTAAATGTATACAAAATAATATTTATTAATTGGTTTATATAGTAAAGTGTGTACCATTAGGTGGACTATTTTCTAACATTTCCTCTTGTTTGAAATGCTCCTCTAGCCAGTCGTGAGTACTACACATTTCTGTGAGAAAAAAAAGTAATATGTTTTTTTTTTTCTAATATAGAAAGTTTATGATAATATGAGTAAAACGAAGTGCACTTACTATGTCTGGTGAGATATGTAATCAGTAGTGTATACGTCTGGTCTTGCTGTTGGTTTTGGAGCGTCTGTGAGGTAATTATGGTGGAAGCCATTTTATCTTCTTTTGGTATATTCCATTTTAAAACATATTGTATTTACATGAATGGTTAGTGTGTTACATATATGGGTAACATTTTTTAAGTATTAGTACATATACTTTGTATGTGTGCTGCTTTGTGAATTTGTTAAATGTTCCTATGTTATGATATAACTATTACACATACCTCCCCAGAGTTTTTAGGTGGTGGTACTGTTGTCCAAACCTGTCTGCGGACTGTCAAATTCAGTAGAAAGGGTTCAGTATGTTCCAAATTGTATGTACATAAAGTCAAAGTTATTATTGTTAAGTTGTGCTACTAAAAAACTATGAAATTCAGTAAAAAAGGTTTGTTAAAGGGACGTTATGGTTAAGTTGCGCTACTAAAAACCTATGAAATTCAGTGAAAAAACTTTGTTAAAGGGACGTTATGGTTCAAAGTAAAACTGGAAAACCCCTGAAATTCGGCAGTTATGGTAAGATAAGCAACCATAACTCGCACCGCCACCGTGCACTGCTAAGACTAACACCCAGGACATCAAAGATGACATTACAAATGTCATTGATGACATCACTGATGACATCACATGTCTGGCTAACTCTTTTTTCTTTTGCTGACATATTTAGGCCACATGGTTTTCTTCAGTAACAGTCAGAAACTAAAAATGTTATTTTATTTGTAGACGTATCCTTCAAGTAGGTTCTTACAGTAATTCCCTTAGAGTCCAGTCACATCATATGAAACATATACATACGGGAAGACACAAGCTTGAAAGACAGCAATCCTTTTTGTGCATAAAGATAATCCATAGACTTATGAGCACTTTCTGATAGTTCTGTTTTTTTTTTTTTATTGGCTGTACTTTCCCTGTATATGGTCATATTTGTATACATTGTACTCACAGTATTTTCCTTAGGGTCCAATCACATCAAGTGATACATATACCTAGGGTAAATAGCAGCTTTGAAACAGAGCAATCATTTATTTGCATGAAAATAATCAGTTAAGTTATGAATTGTTTCTGCTACTACTTGTGCTTTTTTGCCAACTTCACTTTCCCTGTATATACCCATATTGGTATGTGTTCTTGTGTCTTTGTGTTTTGTCTATAGTAATGCAATTATGTAATACATGTGTTTTATTAGCTACTTATTACATATTTCACAGTACACAAAAATCTATTAAAACAATTATCATTTCATTATTCAACATATTAACATTACGAATATTATACCTTCATCTTGTACACTGCACACAATGTTATGTTTCTGTATGAGTAGCTTAGTATACCAGATAGAACCCCATAATAGAATGCTATTTATATCAATGCATCGTTCAATGCACTAATTAGGGTATGATATTTATTGTAATGATCCTTGACACTTGTTTCGCAACATTATAATAAGAATCCCTTGTACACATATTTCATGAAAAGTACATACACATGTGATGTCATCAGTGATGTTATCAATGACATTTGTGATGTCATCTTTGATGTCCTGGGTGTTAGTCTTAGCAGTGCACGGTGGCGGCGCGAGTTATGGTTGCTTATTTTACCATAACTGCCGAGTTTCAGGGGTTTTTCGGTTTTACTTTGAATCATAAAGTCCCTTTAACAACGTTTTTTCACTGAATTTCATAGGTTTTTAGTAGCGCAACTTAACCATAACGTCCCTTTAACAAAGTTTTTTTACTGAATTTCATAGGTTTTTAGTAGCGCAACTTAACCATAACGTCCCTTTAACAAAGTTTTTTTACTGAATATATATATATATTTATGTGTACCATGAACTGAGGCCAAATGCTATGGAAAGTGGCTTGGCAACATACAACAAGGTTATTGTGTACATATGTTACACCTTTTGATTTTTAGAATTGTCTCTATCATCGAACAAAACCACGTGGCTTAGATATGTCAGTGAACACAAAAAAGTGGTCCAGATATGTGATGCAATCAGTGAAGTCACCTGGGTGTCACCTGATTGTTAGTCTGAGCAGTGGACAGAAGTGTGGCGTGAGTTATGGTTGCTTATTGCACCATAACTGGCGAATTTGAAGGGGTTTTCGTTTTTACTTGTAAAAATTAAGGTCCATTTAACAATGTTTTTCATTGAATTTATTGGGTTTTTATTAGTGCAACTGAACCATAACATCCCTTTAACAAAGTTCTTTCAATGAATATATATATATATATATTTATCACCACCCTATGATTAAGGTGAGTCGGAGACATGTAGGAACCCCTCAGAATTCTATTGTTAATAACTTTTGATTCGAGTCACGGATTTGGCCGAAATTTCAAAAGAGATTACCTGCTATGCCCCTCCTACCCCCGACTACAAAGTTTCGTGAAAAAATAACAAAGTTATTGAGTGTCAATTTTTGCCAAAGCGCATAGCCTAAACCGCTGGATGGATTTGGACCAGGTCCGAAACAACTTGGGCATGAAGCGTTGATTCACAATCGATGCATGGTTTGGGGTTATTCCATACCATCGTTATTTTAAAATGTTATGACTAAGGGGTTGCCGCCTTTCCCAAAAATTATATCTATATCTCCCATGGTGTATCGCATGATCATGGTTTTCAGAAATAAAAATGACCGGCATCTTGTTTTTCTCTCGATGTGAGAGATATTCACAGCTATAGCCGAGGTAATGGGAAAATGAAATGCAGTAAAAAGTTATTAGAAGTCAAAAACATACAAATGTCATCAGGTTAGATGTGGGGGGTTGACTAGAAAGCACTGAGTGAAATTTGGGAGCTGGAGGGGGTCCAGGGACAGAGTTTGCATCACAAAGCTTTCTTTAGCCTCAGCTATAATTGCCATCTAAAAGCAAACTGCGTCACAGAAGCAGTGTGTGCTCTGGGGTGAAAGGGAGGTGAGGAGGCAGTCTGGCGAGTGGGGGGGAGATGGTACAGATGAGGGGGGCAGGAAGCATTTCTTTTTTTTAGCTGTTTTGCTGATACTCACAGCCATATCGGGGTTACAAAGGACACAGATAACCACGGGTATGTGTGGTTCGATACCCGCGGTTACATTTTTTGAAAGATATTTTTATAACTATAGTGAAGCCGTCGGGGGTGAAAAATCACTGTCCCCATGGCCAGTGACTCAATTGCCATCCAGGTCTCCCATTCATGCAGTAACCAGGACAGACTCTGCAGAGCTTCAATGTGAGGAAGGTGCCAGCCTCCACAGGCCATGTTGCCTGATAAATGAGCCAAACTTACAAGACCACTTAGAGGAAAGGCCAGGCCCTGTTCTTGCTTTCAAGATAAGCAGGGTCAGCCCCACTTTGAAGCGAAACACGGTCAATCCCGGTTACTGCATTGATGGGCGACCAAATGGGCATCTGAATTATTTACTTTTTTTAAACCATTCTACTGTCAGCCCTGGAAGGTTTTGCACTAGAGACAATTGTTTGCCTTTTGCTGAATTGCATTCTGGTATTTGTAGTCTCCCATGCAATAATACAAAATAACAACATAGGTATTTTCCCATCCCTGCAGTAACTGGGACAAACTCTGCTGAGCTTCAAAGTGAGGAAGGGGTCAGCTCACTAAGGCCATCTTACCTAACATATGGGCCCCTCCTTAGAAGAACACTAAGAGAAACATGGCCTAAGGGGGCTGTAACCTTTCTTGCTTTGAAACTAAGCAGGGTCGGTCCTGATTACTGCATGGATGGCAGACAGTCCAAAGTCCTGAATGCTGTGTGTTTTCTTAGTTTTAAATATCTCATAACACACAGCATCTGCATTTTTATAAAACAGAAAAAAATAAATCACATTTATGCTGAGCACTGCTGTAAGAGCACCTTGACCTTAAGCAGTTTGAAATGCAGCACTTACCCACTATGCTACACTTATATTATTGTTTGGATTTTCAGTTTCACACCTAGCATTTTATCATTGAAAATATTAAATCATAGGCTAAGTATGAAATGTATGCCCCATGAAGCAGCATGCCATTGTGCCCTAGTGGTTAAATGCTGGCCCTCGAACTCTCGCAGACTAGGATTCAATGCTGTATGTTTTTTTTAATTTAACTAATTTAATTAAAAGAAAAGCAACACAAGTGAGCGGTGACGAGGTTTGATTCAGTGCAGTCCTGTGATCGTATTTAGCATTGATTAGACTGATTATATTTTGTGTTGCCACCAGCTAGCTTTCTGGTTTTAGACTTATTTATTTAGGTACTTTTACTTTCTTCCTTGGCGCTTCTTAATAACTTGGATTGTGTTTGAATTGTGATTTTATATATTTTAAATACATTTAACATCTTCTGGATAATTGTTGCTGCCTAATGTTTGCACGCACAGTGATAATTTGAACTACAACACCCAGCAGTGGGAGGTGGCAAGGTTTGTTGCAGTGCAGTCCTATGATTTTATTTAGCCTGAGGGCTTTTAGACGCGGCTGCAATGTCAGCCACGTCCAAACATCCCTTGTGCCAAAATATTGGGGCTGGAATGCCTTTCGTGATGAAAAGGGTGCACCGTAATGGGCGGTGGGGCTGAATGGGCATGCCAAATTGGCCCATGCCAAAATGATGGTGCCGAAAAGGGGTATACCGCTTGGAGAACGCTGCTTAACCAAAGTGTGTGCTCCATGGCAAATAATTTAATCTCACTGCATATTGCCTAAAAACATTGTGAGATCTCAAAGCCTGCAATCCGAAGGCCATGGCTAGTTGTCTGCTAGCGTTTTAAAATGGACAGTGGTCTGGAAGCATTCAAAAATCTATGAAATAACAAAACCCTTGCAATTCCAGAAAAAACCTTTAGTAGCAGGGATGTTAATGTGAGCAATACATTGTAACAAAACCTTTGAAATTCAAGTAGAACACTTTAGTTGCAGAGACGTTAAGGTGAGCAATACATTGTTACAAAACCTTTAAAATTCAAGGAAAACCCTCTAGTTGCAGGGACAAAACCCTGGAAATTCAGCTAAGCCATCTTAACTTTGTGCCCCCTTTTGCGCAGACTATGACCACAATGATGACATCACAGATCACATTGACATCAAAGATCACATCACTGATGACAACACTGATTACATGTTGTATGAGAACACTGATGGCATTACAAATTACATCACTGATGCCATCCCTGGTGACAACACTAATTACATAGTATATAAATTACATCAATAATTGAATTAGACATAAAATCATTATTCGGTTAGCTCATGAAAACTTTCATTACTTTAATAACAATTTAGGCTGTGGACTTGGTCATGACAAAGGCTGGGGTCACTGGTCAGCACCAAAGGTAATAGCTAGTGGTCGGGTAGCGTTCAAAAATACCAATGTGCATAGTTAAAAGCCATGCCTAGTAGCCTGTCCCAGTTTTAAAATATTCTATGGGCAATGTTTAAAGCTGTAGTCAGTGGCCATGGCTAAAGGCCATAGCTTGTGCCCCTTCATATGTCAGAATATACCGTTGGCACAGCCAAAGGCCGTGGCCACTGGCTAGTATTGTGTTGAAAACCATGGCTAGCGGCTGGTTATTGTATATAATATACAGTGGGCATGGTCGAAGGCCATAGCTAGTTGCTGGTTAGGGTTGTATTATACACAGTGGGCACGGCCGAAGGCCATCACTTATGGCATTTTATTATTTTAAAATTTACAGTGGACATGGCCAAAAATGTACAAACTGATCAAGGTCAAAGGAAATGGATAGTGGCCCATTTATATGTTAGAATATAAAGTGGGCAAAGTCAAAGATTGTTTTCACTGGCCAGAATTGTTGTAAAGTCCATGGCTAGTCCCCGTTCAGTGTGTATAATATACAGTGGACACTGTTGAAAGCTGCATCCACTGGTAAAGTCCAAAATCCATGGTTGGTAGTTTATTAGTGTTTTAAAATATCCAGTGCACATGGGTGAAAGTTGTGACCACTGAAGGCAATGCCTAGTACCCGTTCATGTCTTAAAATATATTTGGCCATGCACACTGACCATGGCTGAAGGCCATACTTAATGCCAGTTACTGTTGTAATGTAATTAGTGATGTCATCAGTGATGTGATCTGTGATGTCATCATTGTTGCCATAGTCTGCGAAACAGGGGGCACAAAGTTAAGGTTGCTTTAGCTGAATTACCAGGGTTTTGTTGCGTTAGGTTCTCACCTTAACGCCTCTGCAACTAAAGTTGTTTTGTTGAATATATATATAGTCCAGTAATGACTGTTTATGGGCATGCCAGACAGGGAAACTGTAGTCAATATACCTGGCTCTGTTTTTAAGATACATTTGCCACACAGGATGCATAATAATATGGTCTGACCCAAATATGTGCATAAAGCAGTTCACGGGTGCCCTGTGGCACCATAAATTATCCTGATGTTTGTAAGTAGAACCTATCTTTAAACCAAAATTAGTTTGTTTTTTTAGATCAATTACAAAAGTAACAGAATGATGTCCATGGCTGCTCCTTTATGATCTTCCTTGATAAGCCTCCATGCGACAGCCTCCTGTCCAAGGTCATGAGGTATTGATGTACTCATCACATCTAAGGTGAATAAGATGTCACTAGGCAACAGCCTAATTTGTGGATGTTTTTGCCATACTTTTTTCCAAAGTTTTACACAGACATCCAACTGACACTGCACCAACCTCTCTAAGGCAATTAGTCAGTGCCAGTCTCCCTCCAATCCAGCCCCATCTTCCCACAACATCCCCCAGCAGCTCAAAGCCAGTAATGCTAGATAATACTTTATGAGGTTATACAAGACAAAGAAAGGCCTTTGGACAGGACAGCCACAGACTTGCTGTGGATTGAGATATCATATTTAAGCAGCAGCTGGAGAGCTATCTGTTTGCCACATTAACCATACAGTTGCTTACTGCTGGTTGTTGGGCTGACAAACTGACAGGGGGTAGCTAGTGGGCTTACAAAGTGTTGTGACATAATTAATGCAATTATCCAATGTAGCAAACGAGCAAGCCTGAACGTGACCAAGGTGGTATGGGGGAGGGGGATGGGATCCCCAATCAGAGAATTTTTGAATTCACACATTTCAGCATGATTTTTCCAAAATAACCAAAAACATACATATGGTCGGTAGTGATCTAAATGGCTACCGAATACTCTACCGCTAATAAGCTGCGGCCAACGGCAAGCAGGCGGGTACAAATATCAAATATAACATGAGATAACTAACAAATGAAAAGCATTTTCAATTCCAACATACCTGTTTAAACAATGATATTTGTGGTTTTATTTAATTACCCTGTGAGTTGCATTTAGTAGAAATGCAGTATGCACAGAACAATAATGAAGGACACATTTCCAATTCTAACGGTTAATACATTTAACTTCAAAGATTTATACTACTAAACAAATATGATTCTTTGCAACAACTGTTAACTGTACATAGATAATGCATTGGGTTCTTATAGAAACCAATTAAAACAAACCATGTGAAATACAATTCAACAAACTGTATAATATCACAATCTCAAATAACTTAATTTAACATTTTAATGAGTAAAAGTAAGTGCTTGCCTTCATGCGTGCATCCCAACAAAACGATCAACATCATCATCAAAAACTGATTGTAGCACTCTTCTTTCTACTGAAAGTACAGCCAGGTCCTGTAATCTAGGTTGCCCCACTGTGCATGTGAACCAATTGTGAAGTCTCCGTAAAGCACTGAAAGATCTCTCACAGACACAACTGCTCACTGTCACAGTTAAAGCAATTTGAATATTTCTTTTTACAGTTGGAAACATTAGAGTATATAATAGCTTTTACACTTGATCCATTGAGAGAGTTTGACTCTTCTGTTTCTTTTTAGCACAATAATGTTGTGCTACAGTGCTTCCTCGGACTTAATTTCTGTTTTGTATTGGTGTGAAATTTCCCTTAAATCCTCAGATAGGAAGTTTGGGGAAAGTGGACTGCAAGCCTGAATTCCTCTCATCATCTCTTCTTTGACACTGGAGAACCAATGTTTTAGTTCAGAGATCATCCGATCCAAGCATGGACAAAATTACTTTGTTCTAAAGACATCTTTTGTACTGACATGCTCCTGAGAAGAACATTGTTCCGCTACAAAGTCTTCCATGCTCTTTTGCTTTATTCTCCATTCCACTGCTATTTACTCACCTTCAGTGTTGCTATCACTGAGCAAGGATTCTGCTTTTTGCAGAAGCTTTGAAACTCTTTCTGTAGTTCGCATAACTTTTTAACGTATTGCACACAGTTTGTTTCGAATCAACTGTTTAGCTAAATCTAGAGTTTCTTTTTGGAGGATTGTGTGGAAGCCTTCTGTGCTGGTAGACAAAGACTGGAACATAAAGAGACACAATATTATTGACATTTTTTTAAAAAGTTTGCAGCAAACCAGTTGCTGAACTCGATTTGATTTCTGAAAACTGATAACTAACTTTCCAGGGACAGCTGGGAAGTAAGTTATCAGTGCATTTACAGAGCGTACCTGCAAGATCAGAATGTTTCTGAAAGCTGAACAAGTTCACCTTTAGTCCCAGAATGTTTTGAACCACTTTGAATTAATGGTGATGAATAAGAGAAGTACTGAGACATGTATATAGATTTTCGATTGTATTGAAGACATCTTTGGCATCCTTTAGTGCTTTGCAGGTGTGGTAAAGCACATGGTTAAGTTCATGGGCATAACAATGAACATAAATAGCTTCTGGATGGTATTTCTTAAACTTTGCCTGAACACCACCAGTGACTCCACTCATAACAGCTGCACCATTGTTTGAGCAACTCATAATATACTGTCTACACCATGTTCTTTTAGGCATTCTTGTAAAGTCTCTGGTATAGCATCTGCATTAAAATCTTCCAATTCCCTGAAACCTAGAAAATATTCTTTAATTTCACCACTTATTGGTAAAACATAACAAACACAGATTGGCAATTTCTCTTTGTGATGATCTCTTGCCTCGTTTTCCATTATTGCATACATGCCAGAAGCTTTCAGCTCATTTACTATTTTGAATTACATATCCTCAGAGCAGCACTGGATGATTTCATTCTGAGATGATGGGGAGTGTAGGTAGTATTGTCAGGAGGTTTTAACTTTTTAAGAAAAGGGTCAAACTTAGAAAGTGCATTCAAGTATTCTATGACATTTCCCTTGTTCTTGCTATCCTTTGACTCATCATGCTTCCTAAATGAAATACCTTGTTTACTAAGGAGCTTTGTTACTGACACAAAATGGAGAAGATAGTCTTGCCTTGGTTTGATTTGAAGTTCACTACCTGTTTGCATCTGATTAACTGCATTGTCCATGCCAACATACTTGATTTGTGTGCTGCTGTCATTTCATGGTCTTTATATGAATCTAAGGCATGTTTGCAGTATTAATATCCACCAGTACACAATGAATCTACATTTAAACGGTTAGGTTTTGACAGACAATGTCTACAAGCAAAACAAAAAGAGGCATTTCCTTTGACAGAATATTCCAGTGAAGTGTATTTTAAAAAACAATTATGCTTAAATTAACATTTCTGTAAAACAAAAATGTCATAAGGATATTCTAATAATTTGACCTGCATTGAGCACATATCAATATCTCCTAAATCTGTTACCTCACTGGATCTACCGACAGCCATAGGCGAGCCATTTATTCTTTCAGGAACTGTACTCTGACTTGTGGCAGTACTGGAGCCTTCCTGAGCATGTTGTGAATATGCATCAACCTGAATACTCTCTTCTGCACTCTCACATTCTTATTGGTGCTGGTGAGACTCATTGGATGTGGACGATGAAGATGTTGTTGCGTCTACTGCTGCTGAACCCTCACTTTCAAAGTACTTCCTAATATCCTTTTCCTAAAATAAAGAAGATTCATTACAGATTCTGGCTCATCCTTTCAAGTATTATTTTAAAAGCCTTTTCACTTATTAGACAGTCCATGATACAGTCACAATGATACATAATCTGGACAGAGTACAGCAATACAGACTAGAGGTTGTGTCATTAGGAATTTCATGGTTTTATAGGCTACAGATATCAGATGTTGCACATAAACAAATCAACATTCTCAAATAAGCAACAGCACCTCGAAACAACAAGCAGCAAACAAGGATATAGTACATACTCACATCAGCTGTTGTAGTGAGCTTCTCTGCTGGGTCTGTACTGTAGTAATTTAATCGAATGGCAAGCTGTGGAAGATGTGACTTTGAAAGGCAGCAGCCGATGTATTGCTGGTTTTTAGGATCAGGGATGGCAGGCTGGCCTACATGGATTGCCTCTGCAAGGTGAAATATTAAATATGACTAACCAAGTGCAGCTGCTCAGCTAACACACATTCTGACAATCACCCATCCATAGACAAGGCTATACGGGGACTTTACACATTTTTCAGATGAATAAAACGAATTCATCTGATATAAAAGGTACCCAGACAACATGCATCCCTAATCCATTTCATCCTATTCCCATGCTGAGAAGAGCACACAGACAAAATGCATTATTGAATGAGCATTGGCAATGCCTAGAGGTTTTGGCTTTTGAGTAGACATGGAAAAAACATTTGCCAGGCACTGCCATAGTGGTATTAACTGGATTGTAGCAGCTGCAAAGTGGTGTGAGTACCTGGTCATATAATAACACTGCCTTGTGAATGCCTAATATTGAAACAAAAGCTTAACTGTTGGCTTTGCCAATGCGTGTTTTTAACAGGACTTCAGTGAAGTACAGACATGGTGCTTATAAATCGAGTGGCTGAAGGCAGACCTGGTTGACATTTTTATTTCACCATTAACTCTCAGAAGACTGCTTTGAGCAAACATTGACTTTGTGAAGAGTTGCGTGCAGGGAGGGGCAAACATTTTTAGTACCCTGATCTATGCTACATTTTTGCCATCCCTTCCATCTGGCAGAGTACACCCTCTGCGCCTTATAAAGCTGAATCCAAGGAACCATGTCAGTGGTTCAATATGAAGCACAGCCCATTAGCCTTACCCAAGAACCTACCCTGGTTGTTTGTGGGGAATGGTTTCACCTAGCTGGGGTAGGATGTATTTTCAGTCCTGTATTTTCCAGAAATTTCAAATAGGAAAGAAAAATACTAGTCCCAGAATCCAAGGGGGAAACACATTGCTGGGCTTTCTTCTTGCGCATGACAACGAGAAACTAGCACTCTGAATCTGTGTTGTGCTAAGAGATCCAGATGCATGTGATGTCAGTCACAATTTCCGCATTTTAAAGTAAACAGAAGGCTCTGAATTATTTATGGCCAGTTGTAATTCACTGAGCAGCCTGTCCTCCCACTGTCACGTTGTTGAAAAAAATACAGAAGGTATGGGTTGGGGTTTTCTGCAATGCATGTGTGTTGTGTGCATGATTGTTTGAGTAAGATGATAAAGATGTATGTAATGGTGTGTGATTGTGAATTGGGAAGTTGAACTACTAGGGATGGGTATTCTTCAATTAATGTGTTACTAAACTGGGGTTCAGATGACAGAAAAAAGTAAGCCGGTGGTGTGGAGAAGAATAAATAATATAGGTAAAGCTATACAATTAAAACAGTTGTTTGTTCTACAACATCTACATTCTAGCGGCTGAGTTGGGTAATTTGTGTGCCGAAAAATAGGAATTTGAGGGCCTTTCTGACAGGAAATCACTGTTTAAGACGGGGGGATTTTTGGTCAGAATGGTGCAGAATCTCTATTTTTAGGCACAGAAATACCATGAATACACTGTACAGTGCGTGTGAGTTATAAATCAAATATTATGGTAACAATCTACTTACTTTTTTTTTCAAAAATGAGTAGTTTGCTTCTTAGTTGTTCTTTGTAAATCAAAATCGGCTGCTTCTATTCAGGAGAATGGGCTTCACTGCAATTGTAAAAGAAAGAAATTAGTAATTTGGTTGCCATATAGCACTGTTTTCGTTTTAGAAATATATTTTTTTAAATTGAAATGCTCAGCGCCTTCCTGAAAACCATTAAAACTATATTATGACTAAAAGTAGGAAAGAAAATATTTTTACTATGGTTTGTGGAATTCATAATCTACCAACGTATACCACTATTCTTGTAACTAAGCTTTTCCACGTAATAGTGAGTCATTGTCATCATAGCTCTCAGCCATGTGTGTCGCAAAGGCGGGTGAAATCACCTGATTTTGTTTTTGGCGGGTGAGACGCCCATTGGAATGAATGGGCGTGCAGGAGGCTTGGCGGGTGAGTCAGTCCTTTATAAGGCGGGTGACACCCGCCAAAAGCGTGTGAGTTGAGAGCTATATGTCATAGCCTGCTTTTGCACGTAACAGTGAGTGAATGTCATAGTCTGATTGTCCTATATAAATGTATGTAAGTACTTATATAAACAAAAGAAATTGAAACAAATTATGTGTTTGTACAAATATTATTGTTTGAGATTTGATCATAGAGTGTGCATGTTATTTTGTGTGATTATATGTCGTGTATATATTTTATTTCAAAAATGTTAGTTTGATAGTATTTGCATGTGTGTGTGTGTATGAAGAAATTAAACGATATAAAGGTTTGTAAGTGACAGGTCATTTTAGGACAATGAAACAATGACCGTCCATTCATTTTTCAGATTATAGAAGGTAAAAGTCGGTTAGAAAATGTGTTCATGTACTGTGTAGAAAATATGCATACCTGTACTTTCTGTTGATGTATATGGATATGGACCGAGCTGCAAGTAGAAATATTGGAGATTTGTATAGTATTTCTCGTAGATCGTGGTTTTCAATGGTATGAGACTTGTACTCCGAGAGATACACTGTACATTTGTAGTGCTGCTCTATGATGATGCAGTTACATGTAGAGTTATTGGATTTGATTGGTGGATGGTCATGTGATTGCTTAGCTACATCAAATGAGGGAATGGCACAGAGAGTGAAATCGAAATGGTAGAAGGGCTGTACATGTTACGATCCGTTCGCGAACATGGCGGTAGTTCTAGGACACCGCGTATTACATCCGGGGAATTTGGGGAGGGGAGGTATGGAAATGAGATTGGATGAAGCAAGGGATTGGTCAGTAAAGTTTAGTGAGTGTGTTGTGCTAGGAGAGGTTTTCTCAGATATTGTTTTTGCAGAGAGAAGAACAGATAGCTATGGCTGAGTGTTTCAAAACACAGATTATATGGATTTTGGGAGACTCGTGGATTCATTGGTTGAAGGTGCATGCAGAAAGCTGTGGAGTATCTATAGATCTTGGATTCCCACATGTGGAAGTGCACTGGCATGGAGTGGAATGAAGTGGTTGGACTTGCTACCTCTCTGTGCAACTTTGAAGATAGAGGAACATCCAGACATAACTGTAATTCATTGTGGAGGGAACAGTTTAGGACATGTGTCTGGAATTTCTTTGCAATTTGCAATGAAAGAAGGACTTCAGAAGATAATGGACATGTTTCCAAACTCTAAAATAATTTTTTCACGGATTGCGCAGAGACAAGTGTGGCTTCGTTCTTTCTCATGTGGTCCACAAATGGAGAAAGCAAGGAGTAATGTTAATAAGGCTGTTTGTGCCTTCCTAAGAGATTTTGGCATGTCCTCTTTTAACAATGAAAATATTTTGTTTCGTAGTACATACATTTTTCCCAAAGATGGAGTCCATCTTACTTATGCTGGCAATCAGATTTTTCTGAGAAATGTACAAAATGCATTGCAACCTTTTTTAGAAATACAGCATTCGTTTTGAAGTACGTCTTACGTAGTTAAAATGTTTTACATTCAAACACCTCCCAAAGGCTCTTTTCAGAGCCACCACTTCCTGTTAGAGAAAAATGCATTGGTTTCAATAGGGTAGCAATGCAATTGTTTTCTGTTCGCGGACCGTCCGTGGACTTTTACAAAATGGAAATGGCTATGCTTTATGTATCTTCACTTCTATTTTTTAACTTTGAAAGGCGGCTCTGAAAAGAGCCTTATTTTTTTTGATTTTTGTTATTTTGTATTTTTTTTGTTCTTTTTTATACACAACACACTAGGAGAGGAGGGAAAGGAGGGTAAAGGGAGGGGGACACCAACCAAAGGGATAAGAAAGGGCGAGCTGAGAGAGGAAGATGTAGTGTGGGTTTTATTTGGGTAGTGAGCAGGTCTTCTCGTGCTCTGAGACGATAGTCTCAAAAGCACTCCGAAGTCGCTCCCCCCTGCAGAGTACTGTGTCACAGTACCTACATACAACTGTGACTCTCGAAAGGTAAGGGTCATGAGAATTCTGTATGGCCTGAGGCAGCTTGAGGAAGACGCTGTCCCACAGAGGTGGTCCTTGTGGTGACAGGATCAGAAACAGAGGATGAAGTAGGGGAAAGCAACCTACTACGTTCTTCACAAGGTACAACCTTGCAAATAGCTCCAGAGTGAAATGACCGCAGGTGTCGCTTCATGGTAGTGCTCCCAAAGCTATACGAACCATACTTCCCGCGACTCAGTACCATTTTGCACTCATTACAGGTGACACGGTTCGCATGAGACTTAGGACCGTTTCCATGAACGGTAAACAACCACCACACCCAAGATTCACGCCGACGGCGGGTAGTAGGGATTTCCTCTACCTCATTCTCGTCATCCTCTTCTTCCTCCTCTGTATCCTCACTCCTGTTCCCCTCTTCAGGCCCTTGGGGAAATGGTGGTGGTGGAGGGGGTTGGGGTGGTGCTGAGGCAGATGTAGCACCATGTGGAAATAATCGAGCCATGGATGTCATAGGCTTGGAGATGGAAATCTCAAAATCTGCAAAGTATGCAGCAAAATGCAGTGTACTCTGTGGAATAGTCAGAAACACAATGAGAATGCGCTCTAGGGTGTGGTCTTATATCGGGGTGCTTGTGCGCGGGTCGCGGACATGCGTGCCGTCCGCAAGACAGATCGAACATCAAAAAGGTTCAAAAAGTCACAAAAACTATGTGGAAAGTTAGGATTAGTATGTGGGATTTGTGGTATGGTGATTCTTTAATGAGACATATTGTGGATTATTTGGAAATGTACTTTTAAACTGTTCGGGGACACGAACAGTGTCCGCATTTAGAGCACGAGATGAGCGTGGGCGCGGTCACATGATTGTTTTGTGAGCATGTTCGCTAAGATAGCGGTCGTCCGCAGGACACCCAATGTACGGACATTGTTTTGCGCATGCGTGTTGATGTTCTGCGGACAGTGTTTGGGTCCTGAACTAATTAAAAGTGCGTCACATGTAAAACGAACAGTTACGGACAGCCTTTTGTTCTTAGCACAGTTTAATTTATTTGCTAACAATACGGACAGACATAGCGTTTCAAGCACACCTCCATTTTTGTTTATTTACGAACAATTCAGGACACCACGAGTGATCTTAGAACAGTTTCTGCTTGCTATCGAACACTACGAATAGGCATAGTGTTCTTAAGGACACCTCCATTTTCGTTTATTTACGAACATTTCAGGACACCACGAGTCAACTTGCATGAGAACATTACGGACAGATGTAGTGTCCTCAGGGCAGTTACATTTTCGTTTCTTTACGAACATTTCCGAACAACCGCGGTGTCCGTGGACACCTAAATTGGTTTTATCACAAGGAACTGAAAGTAATTACAACACAATATAAGAAAAGTAACTTTATTTCATATATATATATACAATTATGACTGGGAGGGTGGGGCAGAAACGGAAACAAAAACAGGAGAATTAGGGATTTCTAGATAACTGGGATCAGGTGAAGAAGGGAAGGAAATCTCATCGAAACGCTTTGGTCCATAGACAGGGTTTGGGGTTAACTGCGCGGGATAGGGTGAGGGGGGACAAGTGCAGGTTGGACAATGGTGTGCTGTTGGGGGTTTCACATAATTTTCCACAAAGTTTTTCAAATCCATAAAATTTTGCATAAGGTCGTCCATTTTTTGATTAATCTGCTGTAGAGTGATATCCTCTGATTGTTGTTGTGAGATGCTTGGAATTTTTGCATGGTCTGTAATAAAAAAAATGTATATGTTAAATGTATACAAAATAATATTTATTAATTGGTTTATATAGTAAAGTGTGTACCATTAGGTGGACTATTTTCTAACATTTCCTCTTGTTTGAAATGCTCCTCTAGCCAGTCGTGAGTACTACACATTTCTGTGAGAAAAAAAAGTAATATGTTTTTTTTTTTCTAATATAGAAAGTTTATGAATATATGAGTAAAACGAAGTGCACTTACTATGTCTGGTGAGATATGTAATCAGTAGTGTATACGTCTGGTCTTGCTGTTGGTTTTGGAGCGTCTGTGAGGTAATTATGGTGGAAGCCATTTTATCTTCTTTTGGTATATTCCATTTTAAAACATATTGTATTTACATGAATGGTTAGTGTGTTACATATATGGGTAACATTTTTTAAGTATTAGTACATATACTTTGTATGTGTGCTGCTTTGTGAATTTGTTAAATGTTCCTATGTTATGATATAACTATTACACATACCTCCCCAGAGTTTTTAGGTGGTGGTACTGTTGTCCAAACCTGTCTGCGGACTGTCAAATTCAGTAGAAAGGGTTCAGTATGTTCCAAATTGTATGTACATAAAGTCAAAGTTATTATTGTTAAGTTGTGCTACTAAAAAACTATGAAATTCAGTAAAAAAGGTTTGTTAAAGGGACGTTATGGTTAAGTTGCGCTACTAAAAACCTATGAAATTCAGTGAAAAAACTTTGTTAAAGGGACGTTATGGTTCAAAGTAAAACTGGAAAACCCCTGAAATTCGGCAGTTATGGTAAGATAAGCAACCATAACTCGCACCGCCACCGTGCACTGCTAAGACTAACACCCAGGACATCAAAGATGACATTACAAATGTCATTGATGACATCACTGATGACATCACATGTCTGGCTAACTCTTTTTTCTTTTGCTGACATATTTAGGCCACATGGTTTTCTTCAGTAACAGTCAGAAACTAAAAATGTTATTTTATTTGTAGACGTATCCTTCAAGTAGGTTCTTACAGTAATTCCCTTAGAGTCCAGTCACATCATATGAAACATATACATACGGGAAGACACAAGCTTGAAAGACAGCAATCCTTTTTGTGCATAAAGATAATCCATAGACTTATGAGCACTTTCTGATAGTTCTGTTTTTTTTTTTTTATTGGCTGTACTTTCCCTGTATATGGTCATATTTGTATACATTGTACTCACAGTATTTTCCTTAGGGTCCAATCACATCAAGTGATACATATACCTAGGGTAAATAGCAGCTTTGAAACAGAGCAATCATTTATTTGCATGAAAATAATCAGTTAAGTTATGAATTGTTTCTGCTACTACTTGTGCTTTTTTGCCAACTTCACTTTCCCTGTATATACCCATATTGGTATGTGTTCTTGTGTCTTTGTGTTTTGTCTATAGTAATGCAATTATGTAATACATGTGTTTTATTAGCTACTTATTACATATTTCACAGTACACAAAAATCTATTAAAACAATTATCATTTCATTATTCAACATATTAACATTACGAATATTATACCTTCATCTTGTACACTGCACACAATGTTATGTTTCTGTATGAGTAGCTTAGTATACCAGATAGAACCCCATAATAGAATGCTATTTATATCAATGCATCGTTCAATGCACTAATTAGGGTATGATATTTATTGTAATGATCCTTGACACTTGTTTCGCAACATTATAATAAGAATCCCTTGTACACATATTTCATGAAAAGTACATACACATGTGATGTCATCAGTGATGTTATCAATGACATTTGTGATGTCATCTTTGATGTCCTGGGTGTTAGTCTTAGCAGTGCACGGTGGCGGCGCGAGTTATGGTTGCTTATTTTACCATAACTGCCGAGTTTCAGGGGTTTTTCGGTTTTACTTTGAATCATAAAGTCCCTTTAACAACGTTTTTTCACTGAATTTCATAGGTTTTTAGTAGCGCAACTTAACCATAACGTCCCTTTAACAAAGTTTTTTTACTGAATTTCATAGGTTTTTAGTAGCGCAACTTAACCATAACGTCCCTTTAACAAAGTTTTTTTACTGAATATATATATATATTTATGTGTACCATGAACTGAGGCCAAATGCTATGGAAAGTGGCTTGGCAACATACAACAAGGTTATTGTGTACATATGTTACACCTTTTGATTTTTAGAATTGTCTCTATCATCGAACAAAACCACGTGGCTTAGATATGTCAGTGAACACAAAAAAGTGGTCCAGATATGTGATGCAATCAGTGAAGTCACCTGGGTGTCACCTGATTGTTAGTCTGAGCAGTGGACAGAAGTGTGGCGTGAGTTATGGTTGCTTATTGCACCATAACTGGCGAATTTGAAGGGGTTTTCGTTTTTACTTGTAAAAATTAAGGTCCATTTAACAATGTTTTTCATTGAATTTATTGGGTTTTTATTAGTGCAACTGAACCATAACATCCCTTTAACAAAGTTCTTTCAATGAATATATATATATATATATATTTATCACCACCCTATGATTAAGGTGAGTCGGAGACATGTAGGAACCCCTCAGAATTCTATTGTTAATAACTTTTGATTCGAGTCACGGATTTGGCCGAAATTTCAAAAGAGATTACCTGCTATGCCCCTCCTACCCCCGACTACAAAGTTTCGTGAAAAAATAACAAAGTTATTGAGTGTCAATTTTTGCCAAAGCGCATAGCCTAAACCGCTGGATGGATTTGGACCAGGTCCGAAACAACTTGGGCATGAAGCGTTGATTCACAATCGATGCATGGTTTGGGGTTATTCCATACCATCGTTATTTTAAAATGTTATGACTAAGGGGTTGCCGCCTTTCCCAAAAATTATATCTATATCTCCCATGGTGTATCGCATGATCATGGTTTTCAGAAATAAAAATGACCGGCATCTTGTTTTTCTCTCGATGTGAGAGATATTCACAGCTATAGCCGAGGTAATGGGAAAATGAAATGCAGTAAAAAGTTATTAGAAGTCAAAAACATACAAATGTCATCAGGTTAGATGTGGGGGGTTGACTAGAAAGCACTGAGTGAAATTTGGGAGCTGGAGGGGGTCCAGGGACAGAGTTTGCATCACAAAGCTTTCTTTAGCCTCAGCTATAATTGCCATCTAAAAGCAAACTGCGTCACAGAAGCAGTGTGTGCTCTGGGGTGAAAGGGAGGTGAGGAGGCAGTCTGGCGAGTGGGGGGGAGATGGTACAGATGAGGGGGGCAGGAAGCATTTCTTTTTTTTAGCTGTTTTGCTGATACTCACAGCCATATCGGGGTTACAAAGGACACAGATAACCACGGGTATGTGTGGTTCGATACCCGCGGTTACATTTTTTGAAAGATATTTTTATAACTATAGTGAAGCCGTCGGGGGTGAAAAATCACTGTCCCCATGGCCAGTGACTCAATTGCCATCCAGGTCTCCCATTCATGCAGTAACCAGGACAGACTCTGCAGAGCTTCAATGTGAGGAAGGTGCCAGCCTCCACAGGCCATGTTGCCTGATAAATGAGCCAAACTTACAAGACCACTTAGAGGAAAGGCCAGGCCCTGTTCTTGCTTTCAAGATAAGCAGGGTCAGCCCCACTTTGAAGCGAAACACGGTCAATCCCGGTTACTGCATTGATGGGCGACCAAATGGGCATCTGAATTATTTACTTTTTTTAAACCATTCTACTGTCAGCCCTGGAAGGTTTTGCACTAGAGACAATTGTTTGCCTTTTGCTGAATTGCATTCTGGTATTTGTAGTCTCCCATGCAATAATACAAAATAACAACATAGGTATTTTCCCATCCCTGCAGTAACTGGGACAAACTCTGCTGAGCTTCAAAGTGAGGAAGGGGTCAGCTCACTAAGGCCATCTTACCTAACATATGGGCCCCTCCTTAGAAGAACACTAAGAGAAACATGGCCTAAGGGGGCTGTAACCTTTCTTGCTTTGAAACTAAGCAGGGTCGGTCCTGATTACTGCATGGATGGCAGACAGTCCAAAGTCCTGAATGCTGTGTGTTTTCTTAGTTTTAAATATCTCATAACACACAGCATCTGCATTTTTATAAAACAGAAAAAAATAAATCACATTTATGCTGAGCACTGCTGTAAGAGCACCTTGACCTTAAGCAGTTTGAAATGCAGCACTTACCCACTATGCTACACTTATATTATTGTTTGGATTTTCAGTTTCACACCTAGCATTTTATCATTGAAAATATTAAATCATAGGCTAAGTATGAAATGTATGCCCCATGAAGCAGCATGCCATTGTGCCCTAGTGGTTAAATGCTGGCCCTCGAACTCTCGCAGACTAGGATTCAATGCTGTATGTTTTTTTTAATTTAACTAATTTAATTAAAAGAAAAGCAACACAAGTGAGCGGTGACGAGGTTTGATTCAGTGCAGTCCTGTGATCGTATTTAGCATTGATTAGACTGATTATATTTTGTGTTGCCACCAGCTAGCTTTCTGGTTTTAGACTTATTTATTTAGGTACTTTTACTTTCTTCCTTGGCGCTTCTTAATAACTTGGATTGTGTTTGAATTGTGATTTTATATATTTTAAATACATTTAACATCTTCTGGATAATTGTTGCTGCCTAATGTTTGCACGCACAGTGATAATTTGAACTACAACACCCAGCAGTGGGAGGTGGCAAGGTTTGTTGCAGTGCAGTCCTATGATTTTATTTAGCCTGAGGGCTTTTAGACGCGGCTGCAATGTCAGCCACGTCCAAACATCCCTTGTGCCAAAATATTGGGGCTGGAATGCCTTTCGTGATGAAAAGGGTGCACCGTAATGGGCGGTGGGGCTGAATGGGCATGCCAAATTGGCCCATGCCAAAATGATGGTGCCGAAAAGGGGTATACCGCTTGGAGAACGCTGCTTAACCAAAGTGTGTGCTCCATGGCAAATAATTTAATCTCACTGCATATTGCCTAAAAACATTGTGAGATCTCAAAGCCTGCAATCCGAAGGCCATGGCTAGTTGTCTGCTAGCGTTTTAAAATGGACAGTGGTCTGGAAGCATTCAAAAATCTATGAAATAACAAAACCCTTGCAATTCCAGAAAAAACCTTTAGTAGCAGGGATGTTAATGTGAGCAATACATTGTAACAAAACCTTTGAAATTCAAGTAGAACACTTTAGTTGCAGAGACGTTAAGGTGAGCAATACATTGTTACAAAACCTTTAAAATTCAAGGAAAACCCTCTAGTTGCAGGGACAAAACCCTGGAAATTCAGCTAAGCCATCTTAACTTTGTGCCCCCTTTTGCGCAGACTATGACCACAATGATGACATCACAGATCACATTGACATCAAAGATCACATCACTGATGACAACACTGATTACATGTTGTATGAGAACACTGATGGCATTACAAATTACATCACTGATGCCATCCCTGGTGACAACACTAATTACATAGTATATAAATTACATCAATAATTGAATTAGACATAAAATCATTATTCGGTTAGCTCATGAAAACTTTCATTACTTTAATAACAATTTAGGCTGTGGACTTGGTCATGACAAAGGCTGGGGTCACTGGTCAGCACCAAAGGTAATAGCTAGTGGTCGGGTAGCGTTCAAAAATACCAATGTGCATAGTTAAAAGCCATGCCTAGTAGCCTGTCCCAGTTTTAAAATATTCTATGGGCAATGTTTAAAGCTGTAGTCAGTGGCCATGGCTAAAGGCCATAGCTTGTGCCCCTTCATATGTCAGAATATACCGTTGGCACAGCCAAAGGCCGTGGCCACTGGCTAGTATTGTGTTGAAAACCATGGCTAGCGGCTGGTTATTGTATATAATATACAGTGGGCATGGTCGAAGGCCATAGCTAGTTGCTGGTTAGGGTTGTATTATACACAGTGGGCACGGCCGAAGGCCATCACTTATGGCATTTTATTATTTTAAAATTTACAGTGGACATGGCCAAAAATGTACAAACTGATCAAGGTCAAAGGAAATGGATAGTGGCCCATTTATATGTTAGAATATAAAGTGGGCAAAGTCAAAGATTGTTTTCACTGGCCAGAATTGTTGTAAAGTCCATGGCTAGTCCCCGTTCAGTGTGTATAATATACAGTGGACACTGTTGAAAGCTGCATCCACTGGTAAAGTCCAAAATCCATGGTTGGTAGTTTATTAGTGTTTTAAAATATCCAGTGCACATGGGTGAAAGTTGTGACCACTGAAGGCAATGCCTAGTACCCGTTCATGTCTTAAAATATATTTGGCCATGCACACTGACCATGGCTGAAGGCCATACTTAATGCCAGTTACTGTTGTAATGTAATTAGTGATGTCATCAGTGATGTGATCTGTGATGTCATCATTGTTGCCATAGTCTGCGAAACAGGGGGCACAAAGTTAAGGTTGCTTTAGCTGAATTACCAGGGTTTTGTTGCGTTAGGTTCTCACCTTAACGCCTCTGCAACTAAAGTTGTTTTGTTGAATATATATATAGTCCAGTAATGACTGTTTATGGGCATGCCAGACAGGGAAACTGTAGTCAATATACCTGGCTCTGTTTTTAAGATACATTTGCCACACAGGATGCATAATAATATGGTCTGACCCAAATATGTGCATAAAGCAGTTCACGGGTGCCCTGTGGCACCATAAATTATCCTGATGTTTGTAAGTAGAACCTATCTTTAAACCAAAATTAGTTTGTTTTTTTAGATCAATTACAAAAGTAACAGAATGATGTCCATGGCTGCTCCTTTATGATCTTCCTTGATAAGCCTCCATGCGACAGCCTCCTGTCCAAGGTCATGAGGTATTGATGTACTCATCACATCTAAGGTGAATAAGATGTCACTAGGCAACAGCCTAATTTGTGGATGTTTTTGCCATACTTTTTTCCAAAGTTTTACACAGACATCCAACTGACACTGCACCAACCTCTCTAAGGCAATTAGTCAGTGCCAGTCTCCCTCCAATCCAGCCCCATCTTCCCACAACATCCCCCAGCAGCTCAAAGCCAGTAATGCTAGATAATACTTTATGAGGTTATACAAGACAAAGAAAGGCCTTTGGACAGGACAGCCACAGACTTGCTGTGGATTGAGATATCATATTTAAGCAGCAGCTGGAGAGCTATCTGTTTGCCACATTAACCATACAGTTGCTTACTGCTGGTTGTTGGGCTGACAAACTGACAGGGGGTAGCTAGTGGGCTTACAAAGTGTTGTGACATAATTAATGCAATTATCCAATGTAGCAAACGAGCAAGCCTGAACGTGACCAAGGTGGTATGGGGGAGGGGGATGGGATCCCCAATCAGAGAATTTTTGAATTCACACATTTCAGCATGATTTTTCCAAAATAACCAAAAACATACATATGGTCGGTAGTGATCTAAATGGCTACCGAATACTCTACCGCTAATAAGCTGCGGCCAACGGCAAGCAGGCGGGTACAAATATCAAATATAACATGAGATAACTAACAAATGAAAAGCATTTTCAATTCCAACATACCTGTTTAAACAATGATATTTGTGGTTTTATTTAATTACCCTGTGAGTTGCATTTAGTAGAAATGCAGTATGCACAGAACAATAATGAAGGACACATTTCCAATTCTAACGGTTAATACATTTAACTTCAAAGATTTATACTACTAAACAAATATGATTCTTTGCAACAACTGTTAACTGTACATAGATAATGCATTGGGTTCTTATAGAAACCAATTAAAACAAACCATGTGAAATACAATTCAACAAACTGTATAATATCACAATCTCAAATAACTTAATTTAACATTTTAATGAGTAAAAGTAAGTGCTTGCCTTCATGCGTGCATCCCAACAAAACGATCAACATCATCATCAAAAACTGATTGTAGCACTCTTCTTTCTACTGAAAGTACAGCCAGGTCCTGTAATCTAGGTTGCCCCACTGTGCATGTGAACCAATTGTGAAGTCTCCGTAAAGCACTGAAAGATCTCTCACAGACACAACTGCTCACTGTCACAGTTAAAGCAATTTGAATATTTCTTTTTACAGTTGGAAACATTAGAGTATATAATAGCTTTTACACTTGATCCATTGAGAGAGTTTGACTCTTCTGTTTCTTTTTAGCACAATAATGTTGTGCTACAGTGCTTCCTCGGACTTAATTTCTGTTTTGTATTGGTGTGAAATTTCCCTTAAATCCTCAGATAGGAAGTTTGGGGAAAGTGGACTGCAAGCCTGAATTCCTCTCATCATCTCTTCTTTGACACTGGAGAACCAATGTTTTAGTTCAGAGATCATCCGATCCAAGCATGGACAAAATTACTTTGTTCTAAAGACATCTTTTGTACTGACATGCTCCTGAGAAGAACATTGTTCCGCTACAAAGTCTTCCATGCTCTTTTGCTTTATTCTCCATTCCACTGCTATTTACTCACCTTCAGTGTTGCTATCACTGAGCAAGGATTCTGCTTTTTGCAGAAGCTTTGAAACTCTTTCTGTAGTTCGCATAACTTTTTAACGTATTGCACACAGTTTGTTTCGAATCAACTGTTTAGCTAAATCTAGAGTTTCTTTTTGGAGGATTGTGTGGAAGCCTTCTGTGCTGGTAGACAAAGACTGGAACATAAAGAGACACAATATTATTGACATTTTTTTAAAAAGTTTGCAGCAAACCAGTTGCTGAACTCGATTTGATTTCTGAAAACTGATAACTAACTTTCCAGGGACAGCTGGGAAGTAAGTTATCAGTGCATTTACAGAGCGTACCTGCAAGATCAGAATGTTTCTGAAAGCTGAACAAGTTCACCTTTAGTCCCAGAATGTTTTGAACCACTTTGAATTAATGGTGATGAATAAGAGAAGTACTGAGACATGTATATAGATTTTCGATTGTATTGAAGACATCTTTGGCATCCTTTAGTGCTTTGCAGGTGTGGTAAAGCACATGGTTAAGTTCATGGGCATAACAATGAACATAAATAGCTTCTGGATGGTATTTCTTAAACTTTGCCTGAACACCACCAGTGACTCCACTCATAACAGCTGCACCATTGTTTGAGCAACTCATAATATACTGTCTACACCATGTTCTTTTAGGCATTCTTGTAAAGTCTCTGGTATAGCATCTGCATTAAAATCTTCCAATTCCCTGAAACCTAGAAAATATTCTTTAATTTCACCACTTATTGGTAAAACATAACAAACACAGATTGGCAATTTCTCTTTGTGATGATCTCTTGCCTCGTTTTCCATTATTGCATACATGCCAGAAGCTTTCAGCTCATTTACTATTTTGAATTACATATCCTCAGAGCAGCACTGGATGATTTCATTCTGAGATGATGGGGAGTGTAGGTAGTATTGTCAGGAGGTTTTAACTTTTTAAGAAAAGGGTCAAACTTAGAAAGTGCATTCAAGTATTCTATGACATTTCCCTTGTTCTTGCTATCCTTTGACTCATCATGCTTCCTAAATGAAATACCTTGTTTACTAAGGAGCTTTGTTACTGACACAAAATGGAGAAGATAGTCTTGCCTTGGTTTGATTTGAAGTTCACTACCTGTTTGCATCTGATTAACTGCATTGTCCATGCCAACATACTTGATTTGTGTGCTGCTGTCATTTCATGGTCTTTATATGAATCTAAGGCATGTTTGCAGTATTAATATCCACCAGTACACAATGAATCTACATTTAAACGGTTAGGTTTTGACAGACAATGTCTACAAGCAAAACAAAAAGAGGCATTTCCTTTGACAGAATATTCCAGTGAAGTGTATTTTAAAAAACAATTATGCTTAAATTAACATTTCTGTAAAACAAAAATGTCATAAGGATATTCTAATAATTTGACCTGCATTGAGCACATATCAATATCTCCTAAATCTGTTACCTCACTGGATCTACCGACAGCCATAGGCGAGCCATTTATTCTTTCAGGAACTGTACTCTGACTTGTGGCAGTACTGGAGCCTTCCTGAGCATGTTGTGAATATGCATCAACCTGAATACTCTCTTCTGCACTCTCACATTCTTATTGGTGCTGGTGAGACTCATTGGATGTGGACGATGAAGATGTTGTTGCGTCTACTGCTGCTGAACCCTCACTTTCAAAGTACTTCCTAATATCCTTTTCCTAAAATAAAGAAGATTCATTACAGATTCTGGCTCATCCTTTCAAGTATTATTTTAAAAGCCTTTTCACTTATTAGACAGTCCATGATACAGTCACAATGATACATAATCTGGACAGAGTACAGCAATACAGACTAGAGGTTGTGTCATTAGGAATTTCATGGTTTTATAGGCTACAGATATCAGATGTTGCACATAAACAAATCAACATTCTCAAATAAGCAACAGCACCTCGAAACAACAAGCAGCAAACAAGGATATAGTACATACTCACATCAGCTGTTGTAGTGAGCTTCTCTGCTGGGTCTGTACTGTAGTAATTTAATCGAATGGCAAGCTGTGGAAGATGTGACTTTGAAAGGCAGCAGCCGATGTATTGCTGGTTTTTAGGATCAGGGATGGCAGGCTGGCCTACATGGATTGCCTCTGCAAGGTGAAATATTAAATATGACTAACCAAGTGCAGCTGCTCAGCTAACACACATTCTGACAATCACCCATCCATAGACAAGGCTATACGGGGACTTTACACATTTTTCAGATGAATAAAACGAATTCATCTGATATAAAAGGTACCCAGACAACATGCATCCCTAATCCATTTCATCCTATTCCCATGCTGAGAAGAGCACACAGACAAAATGCATTATTGAATGAGCATTGGCAATGCCTAGAGGTTTTGGCTTTTGAGTAGACATGGAAAAAACATTTGCCAGGCACTGCCATAGTGGTATTAACTGGATTGTAGCAGCTGCAAAGTGGTGTGAGTACCTGGTCATATAATAACACTGCCTTGTGAATGCCTAATATTGAAACAAAAGCTTAACTGTTGGCTTTGCCAATGCGTGTTTTTAACAGGACTTCAGTGAAGTACAGACATGGTGCTTATAAATCGAGTGGCTGAAGGCAGACCTGGTTGACATTTTTATTTCACCATTAACTCTCAGAAGACTGCTTTGAGCAAACATTGACTTTGTGAAGAGTTGCGTGCAGGGAGGGGCAAACATTTTTAGTACCCTGATCTATGCTACATTTTTGCCATCCCTTCCATCTGGCAGAGTACACCCTCTGCGCCTTATAAAGCTGAATCCAAGGAACCATGTCAGTGGTTCAATATGAAGCACAGCCCATTAGCCTTACCCAAGAACCTACCCTGGTTGTTTGTGGGGAATGGTTTCACCTAGCTGGGGTAGGATGTATTTTCAGTCCTGTATTTTCCAGAAATTTCAAATAGGAAAGAAAAATACTAGTCCCAGAATCCAAGGGGGAAACACATTGCTGGGCTTTCTTCTTGCGCATGACAACGAGAAACTAGCACTCTGAATCTGTGTTGTGCTAAGAGATCCAGATGCATGTGATGTCAGTCACAATTTCCGCATTTTAAAGTAAACAGAAGGCTCTGAATTATTTATGGCCAGTTGTAATTCACTGAGCAGCCTGTCCTCCCACTGTCACTTCCTCCACACAGTACTTAGCATTTGGCACCTAAATGCCTTTATAAACTAAGGACAGTGATGAGCCAGGAGTACTGAGGACTACCTTTCATAACCTGCATATCTGAAGCTGCTCAATTTATATAAGGGGAAAAACAACATGTAAGCAATGTTTCTGCTCCCTGCCTCTCCCTCTGGCAGCATTGCCTTCCCCACAGTAGCTTCAGAATCCCTCACATCCCATACTACATCTCCACCCCATGACATATTTGACTCTACATTGGACTAAAACAAACAGATGCTGGAGTTCTTTGTATTTTGTCTGCTAGATGAGGGGAGTGTGGGTTCATGCCAATGGGTGATGATGCTCCTTAGCTAGCTAGAAATGCCATTGCTTTTGTCATTTGCTTCTGCAGTGCGACAGTTCTTCTCCATATGAATGCTAGAGTTGAAGATGGTATGCAGTGGTTTCACCTTCGTAATGTTGAACAGGTAGGTAGGATCATCGTGTTTTAATCGGGGCAGAAGGTGCATGCAGAGGGGGCTTAGGAGGATGGGAGTGCAGGGGAAGGGTTTGACAAGACCAGTTTCCCTTGAGAAAGTAAAGTTTGATCCTTTTTGGGAAACTCACTGACTCCACTGTAAACACCAGTAAAATGTTTTTCCTCTTTAATTGACTAATCGGACTCCAAAAGGCGACCTCATCTGATCCTTCTGATGCATGCAATAATGTAACATAGTTTTTTAGTGGTATGCTAACTAGCTTACACTGGGTTGTTATTTGTGTTTATTTATAACAAATTACATCCTTATGGGTACAATTATTCAGCTAGAACTAACTGCAGGTTGAGTTTCACCTACACACCAACAACTCATTCATTCATCTGTGCATTCACTTCGTCACCCATCAACATCACATGCCCGCACGCACACATGCACACACACCCACAAATCAAACCCATACTCTTACGAAAATGTCATACCTCTGGACTTACAACATATGTAGAAAATTTGCCATGTGACAACAATGAGTGCAAAAATGCTGTACAACACTTCAATTTAGGGTCAATTGGGAGCCAGCTACAGTCATTATTCCATTACATATTGTGTTATTTTGCTATACAGATCCGAATGTCAGGATCAGTAACTCTGTATTCCACAGCCCAAGTCCTAATCCTGGAGAGAAAAGGGCAAAGCTCTGCACCACGTGTCCTCCCAACCATGGCTGAGGCCGTCATGTACAGCCCTCAGATGGAGCATCTATGGTGATGTCTTCCAGTCAGCCTAAGATCAGTCCTTGGGATCTGGAGCATAGACTTGCCGCTCTGGGATTGGGGAGTGTCATAACCTGTCCCTTAGTTCGCCAGGGAGAGTGATCCATCTATGTACTGATGGCCTTGTAAAAAAAGAACACACTGCCCTACAGTTGAAACGAAGGGGTGCACCCCTGGCAGCCGCCCAAGATCTCACCCCTTCTTACTTCATGTACCTGTGGTCTTGCAGCTAGAGGAATCATCACCCAAGGAGACTGCTCACAAGGAGGGCCTATCTGCAGTGCTGACACTGCTAGGGGAAGAGTGTGGGATCTGCTTGCCTGGGACCTCTTTGTCCTGGTGTCTTTCTCGCTGTGCATCCTAGGTAAGCTCTTACTCACTGTCAGACCCTGATGTTCTCAACTGTCCCCCTTGAGTTCTCTTTCCACCTCACCCCTTCCTCTTCCCTACTCCCTCATCTACTCCACTCTGCTCACCCCTTTCCCTTTGTCCTTTTCGCCTCTTCCCCTGAAGCACTTTGGAGAGGCCTGAATATTGTGTTAAGCGCTGTGCAAGAAACCAGCATACAAACCTAGTGCCTGAGTATTTTTGAGTCTGTGAAAAAAACCTGTGTGTTTAATTGTATCAACTTGAATATGGCGTATGTGTGTCACAGTGTGTGTCTAGGTCATAGAGAGATAGATCATGCCTGTGTGTGTTAGTGTCCTGTCTCTTAAAATGCTTAGCAACAGTGTTTGAGATGTGAATCACCAAACCGAAGGCTTTGCTCAATAGATTTCATTTGAAAATGTTTCTCCATGGTGGATGACAAAGTGGCATAGCAGAAAACTGTGCATTTCGTTATAACTCAAGCAGCCAATAGATGCCACTAGGGCATGCCTCAATGCAGCCCGGCGTTCTCCATCGGCTAATCAGTGTCTCTCCGTTCTCGGCAAGGGACTTGTTTGTTAAAGAAAATAAAAAAAAATGGAAGTCTTCAAACTCGAAGGCTTACATTCCAGAGAATGGAACCACTTAAGTGAGTATGCACTTAAATGTGCAATCAGTCCCTAGCCACGTGCCTGAACAGTAAAATGAGTGCCATGTTTAACTCTTCCTAACTAACGGTTTCATGACAAATTGTCTCCATACAATTAAAAGACCAGAAGAAAACAGGCATAGGAAAAGCTGCCATAAGCCAAACGCAACATCCAATGCCCCAATAAAATGAATTCCATGCCTTAAAGGACAGCAATACAATGTGCATGGTTACATGGGACAGGGTTGGATCTGGTACTCACAAAGTCAATCAGGGACCTTTATCGCTCAGAAAATGCAGCCCTGGATTTCCCATCATTCCTATTGGCTGGTATGGGATTGTCACGCAAGCCACCATTCAATTACTGCCACTGATAGAAATCTTCATCTTTCTTACCATGCCTGCGGTGCCCCCAATATTCTCTTTTAGACCTATGTATATGCTGTACATGAATTTTATTTCGCATGTATGTTAAGGGTTACTTGAAGGCGACGTGGTTATTTGAGGGATATTCAGGTTGGTTATGGTGCCAGGCCCTGAACTCAGACTGAGGGTCACTAAATCTGCTGTAGTAGGCTGTTAACTGGCTTTGGCCTCTGCGAACACAACGTGCACTCACTGGAGAGTCAAGAGTGCGCCCTTTATATGGCATTGATATAAAACCTTTTTCTAAGGCACATTTTCGTTTGGGTTTTCTCGCCTCTTTATTATTTCCCATAAACTATGATCATATTGGGCGTTTCTCTTGACTCCTATGAAACATAAAACTGGGCGCTGTATACTATGGAGCTGCCTATGAAATGGCCATTGTTTAGCACCTAATGGGGTCCCTGGTGGCAGACTGGGAGAGCTATGTCCTTCCCTTTGCCCTCAATGTCCCTCTCAATGGGGGTTCCAAAATTGGCATCTAATCTCTCACTAAAAGTGCCTGCAAGTGCATGGATTGAGTTTACTATTAAAGACATTCATCTTCTCTTAACCCAATGACTGTGAAACCAGTCTAACACATTCAGTTTAGAGTGATAGCTGAGATGGAGACAGCTGTATTCGTCTTGCCAGACCACAACAAAACAATACACCTTCACTGTACCAGAACCAATCGCAACAAACAGACCCGCTCTCCAGAGGTCCCGTGATGAAAGTGAAACCTAACAAGAACCTTCTAGAGCTGAAGGTTTTAGGCCTGCATAGTGACAAAGTCTCCCACTCCATCAAGCCCTTTCAAATCTTTACTCCATAGTCCCTTGCCAAGGAAGATGACCATCAAACCAGTCTAGTGGCAGTTCTTTCTAGAAACACGCATAATTCACAGCAGTTATTTTAAAGTGCTGTTAAAATTTGTCAGCTGGAGAGAGAAAATGTCAGTTCAGTAAAAAGTACCCAAAATCGACTAGCATTGGGATTTTTTCATGTAACCATTTCATTTAGATGGAAGAGAATCATCTGCACTCACATGAAGCACTTCACACTGACTCAATCAGCATTGCGAGTGACCTTCTGCACCTTATTACTATAATCCCCCTAGTACTCGTAGGGCCCGATTCATGGAATTAGTTACACTGAAAATAGGGAACTTGCACGCCAAACTGTGAAGAAATCTGTATTGTTGATTCATGGAACCAACTGTGTGGGACTTTTTTGGGACTTGCATGAAGGTCGAGCAGGCAAGGCATGTCTGTGCGAGTCGATGAGCATCTTGCACGAGTTTCCACGCATAGTGTGGGCCGGGCCTGCGCATCGACAAAAATAGGGAGCGCAAAATGCTGAATGAGCAAGAACACGTGAAAATGTGACCGTGTTGAGGGACGGTACACGGCCTAGCAATCACATGCCCATTGCCATGCAAATCCAACTGTATTCACGGATTTGAACGGGGAATGTTGGATTGCAAAAAAGTACACACAGATACCGGAACCCATACGCCACATGATAGCAGGCGGAAACATCAATGCGCATAGTAACAAATGTATATAACACACGCAATACACACCAAAAGAACATCTACAGCCACGATTAATCCAGCAGTACTCAGAGCCATTGTGCACAGACACCGCAGGAGGAGGAGGATCGCCAGGGCCTGGATCTTCAGAGCACGCACCACACTTTTTTGGTTGCCCGATGATCAGTTCTATGGCAGGTACAGGTTCCCCTCCCCATATAATCACTGACCATCTGCTCCCAGGCCCTAACTCTGCTAGAAAAAGTGCTGTCTGCACTCCATTTCCTTGCCACTGGATCCTTCCAGTGGTCCAGAGTAGTACTCGGTGGTATTACAAGCCACCCAGTCACGCTGTCTACACCAGGTGCTGTCCTGCATAACAGCACGTGGATGCGTGCGCAGGCACATACATAACACCAGCAGAAAGGCAGACAGTCATGCAGTATTTCTATGCAGTGGCACACTTCCCCCATCGACTAGGTGCCATAGACTGCATACATGTAGTTCTACGGCCAACCCGATTGACAGAGCACATCTACAGAAACAGAAAGCAATCACACTCCATTAATGTGCAGGTACTGTGTGATGCCAAGGGAATCATCATTGAAGCCTATGTTAATTTCCCAGGCAGCGCACATGACAGCTACATATTCCACATGTCACCACTGCACCGGGGCCTAGTATCTGGAAAACATGGCAACACATGTCTCATTGGTGAGTATGAATGCTCATGCACAAGCATGCACATAACACATTGAACAATAGACCCTGCCCAAAAATGACAATAACAATCATGTTGTCATTTACAGGGGAAAGTGTCTATCCGCTGACTACTTTCATGATGACACCCAGGAACCCTACAACACCAGCTGTGGTGAGGTACAATACTGCACATATAGCCTCTCGGGCATAGTGGAACGCATATTTGGAGTGCTAAAGGCATGCTTCCGCTCCCTTGACCACTGTGGTGGGGTGTTGCTGTATGTACCACTAGTAGTCTGTAGAATAATTATGGCTGCATGTGTCCTGCACAATGTTGTCACAAAGCACAGTGTACAAGTGGACATGCAGGTGGGACACCGTCCACACCCACAGGCACCACCCTTGCCCATGGCTGGCCAAAGGGCCATGGAGAGGCTGCATGCAAACAGCTGGTGCAATCATACTTCACATAAATACCAGCACCTTTGGCATACAGACAGTGAAGCAACCTCCCAGGTGCCATTCAATGATGAATTGTGCCCTATCGTCTGTGCCCACAACGACAACCTGAGAATGTACCACTGGGAGTGCGAATTTGTGTGTGTTCACTAGACATAAAACAACCTGGCCAAGCAGATGCCCCTGAAAAGACTTGTAAGTGGCAGTATACCACTACCATGTTGTGAAGTATGCAGTTAAATCAATCTTGAGTATCACCAACTGTAAAAATGGCGAGAGTTAATGCACAAGTATAAATATGATGATACAGAAAAAAGCATGAACTAGGCAACAATCAAATCTTAGTCCTTAGCCATTCATGGATACCAAAATCAACAAGTGCACCAATTCTGAGAAGCAAACCAAAATCTGATTAAAGACCTGTGGGACCATGTGCACTACAGGCACAAACATATCCGTGATGCTGTGAGTGTGAAAGCAGGGCTGCAAGATTAAACATGTGACATACATACTGGGAATATGTATACATTGCACTCCATGTCAAAACAACAGAATAAGAGCCAATTTGCAATAGAGCAAACGTGTTTGACACACCCCAAAGGCCACATTCCAGGACCGTGAAATAATGGTGCAATCACACAAGAAAACAGCCTGTAACTCATGCCCCTAATCTGCATGACAGCGCACAACTGAACCTCGCAGGCATATCAAACTGACACAACAGTGTTCATGTAGTACACCCAAATGCACACAGCACAAGGAACAAAGTCCCAGAGGGCTGTCACATATACAACAGCTGGATTGCATCTAGACACCAAACCACACACATGAGACCACAATTAGGAAGCCATACTACCAATGTGATGCTCACAAACTCATTTGAGGACAGCCCTGGACCCACAATGTGTGTCATACAACAATTAACTGGTTCAGTGGCCAAACAATTCCCTGAGAACCACTATTCCAACACACTTACATGAAAGAAGTCATGTTGAAACCGGAAAATAAAGTGCACTGCAAGAGAAAAGCACATCTTACTTTATCCCATGTGAGCCTTCATCATCGAGACCTTGCAGTCCAACGAACTCCCCGTCTTTCTGCCTGGAAACCACCAAAGCCTCATGCTGTTTCCTGTGCATGCATAGAGCTGCTACAATCCTTTACAATTCCTGCATCCATCAGTCCATGGCAAAATCATTTGTAGAGAAAAACAATTCAATGTAAGTGCCGGCAACACATCTATGCAACAAAACATACACCAACATCTGCCCCCCTGAGTGACATGCTATAAATGCGCAAAATAACTCACCAGCCACTCATCACCATGTTTCATGGCACACATGCAGCCACCTCTGCCCACATCATGCCAATGCAACATGAACAACCCACACAGTTATACCTAAGCCACCCACAACCCCTGCACTGCCCGCCCCCCCCCCCCGAGTGATATGCAGTGAATGACCAGGTTACACTTACCCATCATCATGCTGATGGTACCATCCCAACACATGCCTCTGGCCACAGTCAGCATGACATTGAGACAACCCCAAAAAAGGGAACATTGAGAAGATGGAAACCCAAGAGCATCTTCGTAGTATTGGCAATGCCATGATATGCCATCTCATCATCAACGTGGAAGTGTGACAATGCAGTAAACACTGGCAGTGCAGACGATGATGTTAAGCCCAAGAAGAAGTGAACCAAATATCTCACCAATTGCACAGAAAACCGAATCTTGCAGAAGGCCGCACTTCACAGAGGCAGCTGTTAGACTGGAAGGCAGATCATAGAGGGAACTGGCATGAAACACACAAGCAGGCATGACAAAGCAATGATAAACAGAGGCCATAGACAAACACACACCAAAGGGAGCATGCAAAAGGAAAGTGCAAGGGAAGTCAGACTTCACCAGTAATGTATTGAATTGGGTGAAATGTGCATTGAACTGAAGTTAGCATTGAAATGCAGTGAGCAGATGTCAACATGCCTCATAATAAGTGACGGTGCACCCTGCATGGTACATGGTCACAATGGCAACCAACAAAGAATGGACAATCATGTGTGCCTGGTGTCTGTGGAGTACATGGCATCACACCAATGTGCAGCAATGCTGGTTTGTGTGTGGGTTGGTCTTGGGACAGTAACCGCAGAAGGGTAGAAGCACCAAGATTGTTCTGCCTGTGTGGTTAGGAATTACTATTAAAAAAATAGTAAGACATGTGACATCCAAGACCCATGTGTAAAGTGCAAGGAAACACTCGTCACCACCACCTTAAAAACATGTCACAGCACACAAACAGCTGTGGCAGCCAACCTCATGACAACTCACCAACTAAGGCCGTACAGTGAACCCCACACCCAGGTAGGATCCCACAACCAGTGCCACCATGATTATCAGGAAAAAACAGTATGCATACACAAACCACCCTAACAACACCATACATCACATGCACCCACAAAGCTGGACCGTTCCCCCCAAATAAGTAAAATAAAAGCAACCCCACACATTGCCAGACTCCATACCACAAAACACAACACAAGTCACACCCTGAGTGCACTTCACTTACCTGCACATGTTAGCCACCTGGCTTGCATCTACTGCATCCCATCTGTAAATACATTTGTAAATCACAAATACATGCATTGCAACAACTTCAAAGATACTGGCCATCCATGACAACTCATGTAGGGAACACAAAGGTTGTCATGCCCCACCCAGTGTACAAGGATCACAGAGTGCAAGATGGAGAAAGGACACTGAAGATTGAAGAGTAATGGAGTAGAGCAGAAGAGAGTGCAGCAGAGGGACTGGAAAAAACATTTAAAGGAGGAGACTGTCTGGTGCAGAGATGATGGCGGACCTGACTGATATCATAGTGTATGAGAGCATAGACAATCTGCCCTAGGGAAGAAGATGGAGAAAATGAACACCTCTTCAAGTAGCATCCTGCTCGATGAGCACGGAAGGAACATAAATGGAAAAGAACCACATCTAGTGGTACATGAAGGAAAAAAGTGGGTGACAGTGAAAGGCAGACTGGCAAAGAATGGGCACATGTGAAAGGTCATTCATCAGCTCTACATCAGAAAAAATTCCAGCAACACCCACCATGGTATGCAAATCACCCAAAGACTCATGTATGTTACACCCCTGCAAAGAAGGCACTCCAACCATACACCCAGACCCTATACTAACCAACATATACCCTGGCACTACGACATTGCAAATGGACCTATGGAAAACATGCAGCTGTTCCCTCACCCCTGACACAACACACACCCTGATTGAGACTGTCCCTGGAAGTGTGCATGGATTCCAGGGTGCATTTGCAACTCACACAGGGACAACAGATGAGGGCAAGCTGTGGGAAGTAGACAATCTTACACATGCATGGATCCCCAATGTGGGCAAGAAATGTTCACTCACTGACATTTGCAGATGACATGAAGAAGGAATCAAAACCAAAGAACATGTAACACAACCTGGTCCTGATAACCAACAAAATCAAACACTGTAATACAAGTATCCTCAGTGTGTAACACAGGACCTGTCAGTCACAGGAACCACATGCATATATTTGTATAACCCGACATGCATCCAGTGTGACATACATGTCCTGTGGAGTCAATGCATACACAAGGCCAGAATGATTATCCACAGTCTATGTCATGAAGCGCTGCAGCGGAGCATGACGATACATGATAATCTATGTGTGTGGCACATGTTGAACAGTGGCATGTCTGGGCAGGTCATGTAAGTGTAGAAGGGAGTGGACTGTGATATGGCACAGGTCAAAGAAACATGTGCACAGGGAGTACTCATGCAGGGCACAGTAAGAAACATGTGGACAGGGGTAGTGGAAGGGTGTCATGAAGGACACGTCATCATGGTTGGTCATGCAGATGCACAGTGAATGCATGCCATCAATCAGTATGTACATCCAGACTCAATGAAACATTGCTAATGGGCAAAATGTGTATAGTGCTGTCCATTCACTTCCAAGTGTGATGCCAATGATCTAAGTGCATCCACACAAACAATGCACACACATAGAAGTGTAACCATACATACACACATGCATGCATGTGTAAAGACACATATCTGCCCAAACATTCCCCAAAACACAAGATTAAGCCATCAGTATGTCAAAATGTGTACTGCATGTAAATCTCATGGTGACCAATAACACAGACACAACATGCAAGACATAGCACATGTTTACCTGCTGGATGAGCAGGCATGATGTGAACCCCTCATCACCACCTCCAAATGCGTGAGAGGAGGGCCAGTGCCTGGCAGAGGGCATGGGGACTAGGGATGCAAAAGTGTGCATGGTGGACCTCCCATGGAGTTCAGTCACTGCATGATTCTGTACACTGCAAAAACATGGGCAACCAGGCTCAGCATCAAAGCCAGCTGAGTCAGAAGAGTCAGACGAATTGGCAGCACCAGTGGGTTTTCACGGCCTACCACACCACTTCCCTCACTGGTGGTCTGACACATCATTAATTCTTCCTCTTCCTCCACATCTGGTGCATCCTCACCTGCACATGGGCAGAGCAAGAGATATTGGTCGAAGAGACAACAATGCACATATGCTTCAAGGTGCACTCTAACATGAAATAGCAGGATACACACCCATCAGACATTGTGCATTCTCACAATTGGTCCAGTAAGCAACAGATGCATGGCATTTTCTGGCATTTGCTGAAAAGTGACCCCCCCACCCATCATGTACATGCCAGCAGTGTGCACTTTTCCATTCGACAGTGGTGTAAATGCACAATGAGGGGCCATTCAAATGTCAAGTCGCCAAACATACCAGGGGATAAGTAATGCACATGTGACATTTGAATGTCCAATAACATCACATGGGAGCAGCCAGGCATCCATATCCACAGACAACACCACGGTCAACACATGACACACTAATCAGGTCTGCGACAGGAAACTGGATACAATAAGGACCTGCAGGAAGGTTTGGAAAGGGGAAAAGCCCATGAGAAGGAACAGCCACACTGTGCTTAATAGTCAAGGTCTGTGAAGTGCAGAGTGACAGAGAGTGGATTGTGCGATGCAAACAAAATCCACTGATGCACAAGAGGGTGAGGGGAGTGGCCCCATGGAGTTGTCCCAGAATGTGGGAGTTTAAGAGGGAGCAGGTGTCACAATGAGCTGGCTGTCTGTGCCACCGGAATTGAGTCACTGTGGATATTGTCTGTGGACATCAATGCAACTTCACTCTGGGAACACCACAAGGTGCATTGACAGACAGCTATGATATGCATCATGACAAGTAAACCCATAGGAGCAGGTGACAAATGGAACATGCAACTCTGCATGACATGGCGTAAAAGTTCAACTTTGTCTGCCTGCACCTGTCTGGCAGTGCAGAGTGAAACGCAACAAGAATGTAGCACTCGAAAGTACATGTAGTTGTCACATGGTGCACATGTACCAGGGGAGTACCCTGTGATGGATGTGGCCTGTTAAACAGATATGTGCTACAAATGGCAGCCACGTGGCATGACTGGCAAAACACAGGAGGCACAGTGACGGACGTTCACCTGATGTGTCGTCATAATTCTCCAGGCTCCCCACGCCTTGCACCTGGTCAAGGAGGATAAATTGGCTCGTGGCCTCCTCATGCAGTGTCAGCTTCTCCTCCTCTGCTGGACCCCCTCTGGTTGTCAGTGCAGAGGACAGGTTGACACTAAATTTGTCCTTGGTGAGCCGGGTGAGATCATTCCAGCTCTTCTGAACCTGTTCAGCATTGCGCATCTCCACCCCTCAGGCATTTATTGTTTCTGTGACCTGATGCCAATGCACAAGATGTTGTGCAGCTGTATGTGTGCCACCTGCATTCAGGGACATGTCACTATGGTGATCAGTCATGTAGTCAATGAGGACCTGTAGCTCCTCATCAGTGAAGTTCTTCTTCCTCTGTGGGCCAGTGTCCTTTGCCGTGTCTTGGGGTTGAGCCTGTACATGCTTTGCAGGGCGTCCCATCCTGCCACGCGTGGCATGGGGAATTGGAGATGCCCCTGCCTGGCTGGAACCACGTTGGCATCCAGGTACTGGGCCACCTCTGGAATGGGGCCTGCCATGTCCTCCTGGGGCTGGGGCAGATGACTCCACACCACGTCCTGACCCCATAAGACTGGGGCAGATGTCTCCAAACCACATCCCAGACCCCCTGGGGCTGGGGCAGGTGTCTCCACACCACATCCCTGAGCCCCTGGGGTTGGGGCAGATGTTTCACCACCAGGTACCCCACCTGACCCTGTCTGCCCCTTTTCCCACTTGGGGCATTTCCACTCATGTCACAGGTGTAAGGGATGAATGGAAGGCACACAAAGTTATTGTCCCAGGCAATATGAGTCAGGGAACAGTCTAGGTTATGTACAACGTAGATGTGTGGTCCAGCAAGGCTCAAATGTACCCTAAAAGGAAATAAAATGGTATGTGATACACAGTGGCACCTTGGAAAAATTAAAAAATGTGTATTCGGTACCCGGAAAGCTTCTAATAACTAAAAATGTGGTACGCAATATGCAGTGTCACTGCCAAACACACATGCGGTACCTAGAAAACGTTGGTCAAGTAAAAAGAGTGATACACGATACACATAGGCACACATATATATATTATAATTGCATACGCGACACACCGTATGCTTCAGAGTACACTAATACATATACGTATGCGCAGACACAAACACCCCCTTAAAGAAAAATGGAGACACATTATCTGATGGTAAAGATTTCATTTCAAAAACACATACGACTTTGTAACTCCTCCGGATCATAACCTTCAGGTACAGAACAAGTGATGCGCGTCACTTAACTTTTGTTACAGTGTCATTGCTGCAAGCCACGTAAGCATGTTGCGTAGATGCACAGCGTCACCGCATGCAGGACACAAGGTACTCATTAAGGACCTTTAACTCTGCCATCGGCTGCTGTGGATTCAAGATGCACACCATTGTTTATCCTGCCTAAACTGCTGCTGATTTTGCCTCCTCTGCCCCTGCTTTGCCTCATTCATTCCTATAGTGCTTCTGCCTGGTCAAGAGTGAGTGCCTGACTGCAACCTGCACTGGCTTGGTGAGCCAGCCGCCTCACTTTGGCCTGGACTCCAGTGTTGGCCGTGGGACCTCCTCCTCTGTACTTTCCAGGGCCTTCCTCCTCTGCCAACACCACCGAAGCTTAACAACACCTATCCAGGACCCATGAGGCCCATACCTGCCTCAGGTGGACCATGTCTGCCCCATGCATGTAATCTGGGGAGGGCAGCAACCCTACGTTGAGGCAGAGCGCATCCAACTTTACCAACACTGAACTTGAAATCCAGTTGGATTGGGTCCTGGGCGCCTATGATGCACAGCTGGACACCAATGCAAGGCAACTGATCTGGGATGACATCACGGCTGCCATCAATACGGAGGGGGTGGCAGTCTGGCCCAGGAAGATGGTCCGTAAATGTTGGGACAACCTCAAGACCCATAGCCATACCAAGGCGTTGGCAGCCCTCTCCATGGAACCCACCATGGAGGTGTATGTGCTGGCTGCCACTGGTTCGCCCAGGTACAGTTGCGGGTAATTGTTTTATCCGGACCTCCATTCCCAGCTCTCTGCTGGGAAAAGTCTTCTAGATGATGCTAGTGAGTACCTATCTGACACAATACTCTAGGGCATTTGGGTGGCGCTGCATGTTTGCTGATGCCACATCCTGTTTGTGGGTTGTGTGAGTTGTGAGACTCAGCTGATGCCTGATTCATGCCAATGCCAGTCATTTGTAGTGTCAGATATTGTTTGTTGCCATGTGAATGAGGATTTCCAGATTGTGCATTCATGCTTCTTGTTGTTGTGCATGTGCAGTGTGTGATAATGGAGCAAGGGATTGGACATGACCAATATGGACATGCTATATTGTGGGCATGTGAGTGATTTGCATGATGTTCGAGTCTATGTGTGGTACAACTGACAGTGCATCCATGCAGGCACATCTAATGAGGGCGACACATGTGCTTTGAGGCCTGCATGTGTGGGGTTCATGCATTGACATCTCCTGGACTGGGATCTGACATATCATTCCACTGGATTTGTCAGACAAATGTATGTGTGTACATCGAATATTAGTATGGTTGGTCCACTGATATGTGCAATGTACTGTCAGACAAGGCTGGCAGTACATGTTTCTTGCTTGCAGGTCATGCTGTGGCATGTGGACATTGGTGACTGTGTTTGTGTGGGCAGGTGCCCTTGTGCTGTCTCCATGACCATGGCTGCAGATTCTTCTTGTGTTGGTTGCTGATTGGTATGGTGGTATTTCCTGGTGTAGGGAATGTGTTGTTGGGCACTGCACAATGTGCGCTATTCACATGTGCATGAATCATGACTGTGATTAAGTCTTCACACTACAATCCTGCCACATTTTCTATACTGTTTGCCATGGCACATACGTGTGTGTGCATTGTGTGTGTCTCAGTTCATGGTTGTGACATGATGCATGATTTCTCTTGTTAATTTTGTGTATGCAAGGCATCCATTGATGATGTTTACTGATTTCTGTGTTTTCTACAGTTACTGCAGCTCATGAACAGGGCAGAGGCATTGTTGTGTAGCAGAAAGGCAGGGACAAAGCCAACAGACAAAAGCTCACACCCAGCCAGCCCTACTGGAGTCTACATCATCAAAGGGTGAGCTTGCTGTGGGAGAGCTAGATCCATCGGGCAGAGCTGCTGGGGGTATGTCCCAGGAGGTTGATGTGGAGAGGGACTACTCAGTGGCTGTGGGCCAGGGTGCAGGGACAGTGGGGCAATCCAGGGAGGAAGACCCTATGGAGTCCTCCAGGGAGATGGAGGTGGTGGTGGAGGAGGAGGAAGATAAAGGCCTGTGCACAGAGTTGGGTGGTGAAATCCAGGAGGGTGTTTGGGCTGCACCCCTGGGCCAGGGACAGGAGGATGTGCGGGAACCATGGAGGGAGCTGACCAACCTCTTTTTCTTGCTCCATCTGTAGCAGCGGTGACTACCATTGTGGATGCCGCCAAACTGTCCGGGTCTGCCTTTGGGGCCAGGGAGATCACCCATGAGATGTTGCATGGCCTGCTGGCTGGGATTGTGAGGTGGACGGACAGGATTTGTGATGATGTGCGAGAGATTCGTGAGCTCCTCTCACAAATTCACCAAATGATGTGCATCTATATATCCCAGCTGTCACATGCAATTCTCTTGAGTGGTCTCTGTGTGCTTGCACATTCAGCTGCCCACTCCTCCACTGCATCCTCTGTGCCTGAGTCATCCTCTGGGGGACCTTCCTTGCCACTTCCCATCACACCCGCTCTCTCCTCCAGTCCTACCCACACCACTAAGTCTGGTGGTCAGCAGCTCCCTGACTAAGGTGCAAGTCCAAAAAGTACAGCAGAGGTGGTTGCTGTGTCTGCCTAGACACATGCACAGGAATAGGCATCAGTGGGGCAGATGGCACATCTGAACAGTGCAGGTACTATACCCCTCCTCTTGTGCAACATCCAGATGGTGGGTTGCATGTGCTGGATATGCTTAGCCAGGCAGGAGCACTATAGGAGTGTCCCGGGGCAGGCAACACAGGGCCCAACATCATTGTGGAGGCAAACTACACAGCAAGGTTTGGACAACTGCTAGGAGAAGTGCCGCCGGTTCAGATATATGGTGTGCATCAGGATGGATTTGAGAATACAGTTGATGGAGGCAAGGCAGCAGGCTAGGATGGAATGGGTTCCCAGGACCAGGACAGAGGTGGTAGAAAGAAGGATACTGAGGAGGGTTGATATTCAGGAGGAGGCTTGCAGGGATGCGGGGGAGGAGAAAAGGAGGATAAGGGGCCACTTTCAAGCCATCCAGGAACGGACAGGGGCCTGCCTCCAAGTGGAGGTTGAGGAATGTGACTCTGCCCTGGAGGACATACTGGCATAGTTTTGAGCCTGCTGCCTGTGTAAATAGTTGATTGTGTGGTTTATTGTTTTGGTTCATTTTTTCCCGTGGACATTTCCACCTTTCCACATAAAGATTGTTGATAGTGTATATCTTGTTAATACAATTTCTCGTTGTTCATGTGTTTTATTTTTGATTTTGCTATGCATTTCATATGTGACTCTCACATGGGTTGGGGGCCAAACTGTGGAGGGGTTTTATACACTCAACAATTATATATGGGGGTAGTAGGGGCCTCACAATCATGGACGCCCACAACACACATCAGCTAACAGTGTGTGGTCTCATGTTATGCAGCACCTCTGCCACTGTATTGCTTCTTCATCACATGTGAGTTTGGCTATATGGACTGTACACATCATATGCCTGCTTGTCTCACACACTCTCATAATTCCTTTGTATCACCCCAAAACATGCCTGTTCAAATGATGTTAGTTGCAGGGGCTTAGAATGCTGTGCTTTACAACCTCAATCCTTTGATGCATCGCATGCGGTTTGCTACCATGCACTGATATCAAATGTGACTCTGTCCTGTCAGTGATGTCTTTGACTAGTGTCCATCTAGGTCATTCACCTACAGCAGTTTGAGGCAATTGCAATGACACATGTGCACAATGATACACATTGCATCACATTGCTTTACTGTGCGATGTGTACATGGTGGTTTAACTCTGTATCTGCTCCTAAATTCAGCTGTCCTGTTGCTGTGCCACTGGTTGTGATGTACCAGGGAGTCCTGTGATGAGCTAAGAAACCTGCATTCTGCATCAGTGCACCCAGTTGTTGGGTGTATGGGTGGGTATGTTGCCAGTGTGCTTCATGTTCGTGGCAGGCCAGTAGAATTGAGGTAAGTTGTTTTGCAATATTGATTTGTTAGGGGGGTGATGTGGCAGGGCCAGGCTGAGTTGGTGTCAGGGCTGAGGGGGGATAGTGTGTGGTGAAAGGGCTTGAGGGGGCTGCCTGGGGTAGTGGCAGAGGGAAGGGAGGCTGTTGGGTGGTATGAGGGCTACCTAGGGTAGTGGCAGAGGTGAGGGGGGCTGGTGGGTGATGTGAGGGATGCCTGGGGAAGTGGCAGAGGTCAGGTGGGTTGTTGGGTGGTATGAGTGCTGCCTGGGGTAGTAGTGGAAGTGAGGGGGTCTGGTGGCTGGTGTCAGGACTTGAGGGGCTGCCTAGGGTAGTGGCAGAGGTGAGATGGGCTTGTGGGTGGGTCAGGAGATGAGGGGACTGCCTGGGGTGGTGGTGGAGTGAGGGGGACTGGTGGGTGGTATGAGGGCTGCCTGGGCTAGTGGCGAAGGTGAGGGGGGCTGGTGGGTGGTGTCATGACTTGAGGTGGCTGCCTGGGATGGTGGCGGAGGTGAGGAGGGCTGGTGGGTGGTGTGAGGGCTAGCTGGGGTAGTGGGAAGGTGAGGGGGGATGGTGGGTGGTGTGAGGGCTGCCTGCAGTAGTGGCAGAGAGGAGGAGGGCTGATGGGTGGGGTGAGGGCTATCTGGGGTAGTGGTGTATGTGAGGGGGGCAGGTGGGTGGTGTGAGGGCTGCCTGGGCTAGTGGCGAAGGTGAGGGGGCTGGTAGGTGGTGTCAGGACTTGAAGGGGCTGCCTGGGGTAGTGGCAGAGGTGAGGAGGGTTGGTGGGTGGTGTGAGGGCTGCCTGGGGTAATGGGAAGGTGAGGGGGGATGGTGGGTGGTGTGAGGGCTGCCTGCGGTAGTGGCAGAGAGGAGGAGGGCTGATGGGTGGAGTGAGGGCTATCTGGGGTAGTGGTGTATGTGAGGGGGGCAGGTGGGTGATGTGAGGGCTGCCTGCGGTAGCGGCAGAGGTGAGGAGGGCTGTTGGGTGGTGTCTGCACCTGAGGGGGATGATGTGCAGCCGGGGTATGTGACAGCACTTTGTTTGCGGTGGAAGTAGGGGGAATGGTTCGCACAGGTGCAGCCATTAGTAACGTGGGACCTCAATCAGAGTAGCTGGGGTGAAGCCATTATTTAGAGGGGGCCTTGCGCAGACTAGCTGGGGTGCATCTGTTACTTACCTTGGACCTCGCGCAGAGTAGCTGAGGTGCAGCTGTTACTTCCATGGGACCTCGTGCAGAGTAGCTGGGGTGCTGGATTTTGTGTCGGAGGTGGACAAAGAGCTTTGCAGAAAGGTTGGTCTTCGGCTATGTTTTTGGTTTTCCTGGGGGCGTGTTGTTGGCATTCCTCGTGCAGCTCTATTCCTTTTGCGTGTCTGCTAGAAATGCATGTTTAGATCCATGAATACGCATAGGGTGCAGATTTACTTATGCGCTGTTAGGATTGATTTTCTATACTCTGGCCTAGTGGACATATGTATAGAAGTCCAACCTATATAGTGACAGAAACAACTCTGGGAAGCTGTAGCCAAACCAGTTTTGGTAGCATTGACAGGCGGTCTAGGCTATGATCTTCATAGATGGTGTCCTTGTAAAGGGTCCACAATGAGGTCACACAATGGGCCTCACAGATTACACTTAGACAGGATGTATACAAATACACTTATTTATTTTTGGCCAAAACACACTATGAAAAATGACTACTATTTTATCACACAAGCCTATTCAAATAAATACATATATACATTCTCTTTGTTATAGGTCATAATACATTTCAGAAACTCCAGCAAACGAATGGTTAGAATAGTATTATGCACGGAGGCTCCACAGAGATGACCCCTGACTAAAATTGCGCAGCCCTAAGTTGTCTGGGGCCTTTTGCCCAATAGTTCAGGTAAAGGTTTCACAGAAGTTATGAAGCAGGAAAAAATCAAGGTAGGGTATCCGGGGTCTAGTGAATGCTTCTTAGAGTTAGGGTTCAAGTTAGTCTAATGCCCAAAAGTAGCCACAACAGTCAGATTCCTTGCACAAGCAAGTAATGACAAAGCCAATATTGTTCGAATTTACGTTTATTATAAGCCCATTGACTTATAATGAGAGTTTAGTGGTAGGTTAGAAGCTCTAACTTACCCCCCATACTCCAATTCTTCCCTAGTTTTGGCAAGACAAAGGAAAAGAGACCGACGTTGCTTTTTCAACTGAAAGTTGCAGTCCTCGATTCACAGGGGTTGCAGGTTCGAGCTGATCTCCGGTTGGTGGCATTTGCTGTTCACAAAAATAGAACCAAAGAAGGGATCTAATACTTGAACCTTCTCTTAATAGTCATCATAACACAACCTGATTCAAGTAATTTCTATTCAAATATTGCTTTTTTTCACAATTCATTCCTTATTTTGTTATTCCTCTTGTCCCTTTCCTCAAATATTTTACACTCTGAGGATTATTTTGTGTTGTTTTCCAGAGGTTACTCCGGCAGTGAGACGAGACAAGGTGTGTTTCCAAAGAAGTCTAGAGGTTCCCAAGGAATGCAAGATAAATTACACGACATTGGAGAAGCAATCCCAGGGAGGGGTGCCAGAGCCCAGCATGAAATGTAAAAAATAAAAAAAAACAATTGTTTTTTTTTTAGATTGGCGGAAATGGGAAAGGGCAGCTCACATGGTCAGACTGGACCATAAAGCGGTCTTAGGCACCAATGAAAAAATGGCCAGCAGTTGCAAATGGATATTCAGTCCTTTAGTCACAGACTGTTTGAATAGTACCCAAGGGGTTGTTTTTTGTTCAAATATAAACAAATTGTGATATTTAAAGAATATTTATTCAGAAACAATGGTCAAAACTACTACCTGCGTAGTGAAGTAACTCCTCAAACTGGCCCACATTGGCCCAAAAAGTGGCCCATTTTTACTGTCCTACACTAGCATTTTGCATTTTTGGTACGGTCATTGCCCTATTGCCCTATAGGTCAGTCCAAGCCTGCCGGCTCATCCATAATGGGTGAGGGGGCTTCCAACCACTGGCCACCTCAACCATTATGGAGGAGCCGAGGAGCCAGCCCAGTGAAACACTGAGCACTCCCTCAGCTGCTTTTTCCAGCCGAGGGAGTGCTCCTGGGCTGGCTGCACTATCAAAGGGAAACACTGTTTGCCTTTGATAGTTAAATTTCCCCAGACGCACATGATCACTGAGCCATGCAACGCTGGGGGTGTTTTGCTTCGCCAGCCTTGCATAGCTCATTGTAAATGCTGGCTGGGGCACTGCATATATGTATGTGCGAGCGGGTGCTCGTGCGCCTCCTCGCACATACGGGCTGAGCAACCCAGAGTGGGGAATTTTAGCAACCATGCGCAGGCCCCTGCAAAAGGTACGTTTATGGAGATTTATTTTTTATTTAAACGTGTATGGATGTGTGTATGCTTGTGTTATGGGACTTCGGTGGGAGCAGGATGGGCAGCAGCACTGTGATAGTGGTGGGAGTAGGGTGGGGAGAGCCCAGGGTCTGTACTGGGATTAGGGTGCAGTGACGGCACGCAAAAGTTAATACTGATTTCTACATACTCTCCATTTGGCACTTTTAGGGGGGCCTGGCCTGCCCAAACTTTGCTCAAGGGGGCCTAGGCCAAAACATTTTGAAGACCACTGTTCTAGAGGGCAATCAAAAATTATAGTGTTCTGTTTAAGTATTATCTGTACACAACACAGTGATCTACACTGTGATACCCAATACTGATCCTTTTCACAAAACACCCTGATGTTATGTGGAGAGGGTCATTCCACCGCTGTACACCAATTTCTTAGGACTGATTTTCTATACTCTGGCATGGTGGACAGATGCATTGAGGCCAACCTATATTGTGACAGGAACCACTTGGTTAAGCTGTAGCCAAACCAGTTTCGGTAGCTTTGACAGGGGGACTAGGCTAAAATCTTCAGATGTGGTGAGCTTGTAAAGGGTCCACAATGAGGTCACACAATGGGAATCACAGACTACACTTAGACAGGATGTATACAAATACAGTTATGTATTAATGGCCAAAACACACTATGAAAAATGACTACAATCCACAAGATTATTCAACTAAATACATATACATTCACTTTGTTATAGGGCATAATACATATCATAAACTGCTTCAAAGGAAAGGTTAGAATAGTATTATGCACAAAGGGTTCACAGAGATGATCCCTAACTGAAATTGTCCGGCCCTATGTTGTCTGGGGCCAATAGTTCAGGTAAAAGTTCCACAGAAGTTAGGAAGCAGAAATTAATGTAGGTAGGGTCTCTGGGGCCCAGTGGAGGGTTCTTAGGGTTAGGGTTCATGTTAGACTAATGCCCAAAAGTAGCCCCAATAGTCAGATGTCTTGCACAATCAAGTAATGGCAAAGTCAATAATGTTAGAATGTAGGTTTATCATAAGCCCATTGACTCAATAATGGAAGTATAGTGGTAGGTTAGAAGCTTTGTAACTTACCCTCCATACTCTGATTCTTTCACAGACTTGGCAGGACAAAGGAAGAAGATCTTCCGTTGCGATTCCCACCGTAAGTCGCAGTCCTCGATTCACAGGGTTTGCAGGTTTGAGCTGATCTCTGGTTGGTGTCTTTTACTGTTGTGAGGACTCTTGATTGAAGAATACAGCAAACCTCTATGGGGGACCCCTCTTAGGACTGGACTCATGTCAGGTAAGCTATTTCGGATAGTGGTCACCAAAGCACGGTGACGCAAAAGGACTCAGCAGCCACGGTCGGACTTTCCTTCCTATCCCGGGGCTACTCGATGTTAGGATGCCGAAACTTTGCAGGATGTAGTCTCGTAGGACTAGCTGAGGATCCCCCAAGTTTCAGGCCGTAATTCATTACGGTGACGTGGCAACACATTGCCCAAAATATGAAGCTGACCAGCCACAGGACAGTTCCAGGGCTCTTTTTAAGGCTTCTTTACCAGGGCACAGAGCAGACATCAGGAATGGATGGTCCCTCCATTCCAAGGGTCGCAGCTCGTTTGCAGGACTGCTAATGATCACAAGCAAGGTAGGGCTCCTCCAGGAAAGCAGCAGAAGTTGGTTGCCAGGCCACCTTCAGTCGGGTCTCAGGTTTCTTGGCTGGTCTCTCAGTTAGGCTGGCTACTTGGCTCCTTTCGGTTTCTTCAGGATCTCTGAAGAATAGGTACAGGGCTCCTCTTCTTATCCTTAAAGCCAGGTAAAAGCTGCTGCCCTCACTAGCCAATAGCAGGACAAGCCCACACACACACGCCAGCAGTGTTCAAATCAGGACCACTGGCGAGAACATTCATGCATACCACTCAGGCACACCGAAACCAGTTTGTGGATTGGTACCAGACAGTCCCAGCCCACATCCTGCCAGCAAACAAACACAACTCTCCAGTAAATTGCCAAAAGCTTCTGCTTTCCTAGGCACAGGAAGACATTATCAGGCCAGGAAGAAGGCTAAAGAACAAGATGGCAAAAGGACAAGGGAAAAATCTTGTGGCACTGCCATCTTTGACCAGTAGCCACAGTTAGTAGCGAAACACGGTAAACGCGGTAAGGCTAAATCATAAATTCCCAAAAAGTGGGAAAAAGTCACTTTTGACACCAGCTTATCCTTTTAGCACACCTAGAGTAACCAAAAATGATCTGTTAGTCTAGGGCAAAACAAAAATGCACCCCATTGTAATGTAGTCTAAGCTGCATTGTACAATGATAAAAAGTTTCACAAGTGATACAAAAGTAACTAAAAGTAGTAACACAGTAACACGACTAAGGGAAACAAGGTTTCCCACTTTAGACAGCCTGAAGGACATGTCCGTTTTCCCATGACATGTGAGCAAAAGCCAGTGCAGTGAAGTTTAACTCTTCATTGTACTGTAAAACGCACAGGTCAGATTAAAAAATAAAAGCAACGAGTTTGGGGGTTCCATAAAGATGGAAGGAAAGCTGCAGTAAGGAGAAACCTTTCCTAACATGCGCGCAGGCTCGTGCAGTGTTGTTCTCGGCGCTCAGGCACGGTGGGATAAATGCGTACTTTCCCATGAATTGTGCCCTTAGTGTTCTGTACCCTCTCCTAATGTACTTACACGTCGAACTTTGGAGTTGCATTTCATTGGAAAGGAACACATAAGGTTTGTGTATGTAGATACATTGTAGTACTCCCATACTTGTCAATTAATTACTTCTTTATCAAGCATCCGAGATGCTGTTGCATTATATTAACTTGCGTTTGCAGTGTGCTGGATGAGCAGGTTTTTGTGGGAACCAGCTTCTCCATCACTCCTATTTTCTCTCATTTTGCAGATTAGCTACTTCACATGCTACACCCATATTATCACCTACTTTTGCGGCCATTCTTTGAATGTGCTTGCCAGCATTTTGGCACGTGTTTATACATGTGCGCATGCGCATATTAATTGCATACACGCAGTTCCAATGTTTCTTGTTGCGTGTTGGTTGCGTCCATTGCACTTCAATGGATTTTGCATGTTTTTTTGGATGTAAATTCATTTGCACCCAAAACTTTGATTTGTGAATTAAGGTAATACATTTTTAAATGTAACATCATTCCTGGTTTGCACGTTTGATTTAGGTGTTTCAGATGTGATTCAGTTCTACATATTTCGACCTTAAGGTAAGCAACGTTATGAAAACGATGCAAGGTATGATCTGTGTAGGAAACTCGGGCAGAGGGCGTGGAGAGCAGTTTCCTTACTAGCAAAACAATAACGCTTCTAAGCCACATTCGTTACCCACTTCTATCTTAAGTCCTAGTGCAGAGCAAGTTGCTTCCAGATACGAAGGAGGCTTTATTTTCATATGTCTCATTCTATCGTGGCTTTTGCACCTCAGAGACTCCCCCCCAAACAAACCCCCCACACCGCGCCTCACACCTGCGCAGGGTGGCGGCGGCTGCCGGCTGGACAATGCAGGGCAGAGAGAGAGGTGCACCGTGCACGGCAGGCGCAGGCCGCAAACATCATTGCACTCAATAGAGATCTTTTTGAAAGGAGACCATGGATCGCCCTCCTCCCAAAGCACTCAAGGACAACAGCACTTTTAAAAATACAACATTAGCGGAACCGCAATGAGAAATGGGTTTATGGGAAGCATGTCTTTGATGCGATCCCGAAAGCTCCATAACGAACAGTGGAATAATTGCTACTGACTTAAAGATGGAAGAGTGACCTCATGACGTGCCACACGATTTTGCAGTGTTGCCGGATTAACAAGTCGGCTTTGCAGTTTCAAAAGGAAGCGCAGTGTTCTGAAGAACGGAGTTTTTGCTTCAGTTATTTGACTCAGATAAGCCAGCGAGAGTTGCATTCATGGCGGCGCACCTTTCTTCGGACTGATGTGGTGTCACTGTTAACACCATGAAGCAATGAATGGAAATGCTTTCGACAACACTTCTGAAATGTCGGCAACTGATATGTGTAGCATTCAATTGCATAATTGTTGCAATGTTATGTTTGGTGATAAGGTGCAGCAACACTTGTTCCAGACGGCAGGCTTACCCTCCAAGCAACCTTGACCCTGCCCTCAACGTGGAGTGCAGGTCATTGCATACAGCGCAGAGGTTGTAACTGTGACCTCTGAGGCAGGGCTGGTCTTACAACAGATTGCACCCCAGGCGGGAAGCATCGTTGGCACCCCCCTCCCCCGACCTGTGATCTCATGCATGTGTCATGGGCTGAGCAGCGGGAGTGGGGACTATGAGTTAACAAAATTGTCAATGCTGGCATCTGCTGAATTTCATGAACCTCAGAAAACAGCAATAAGAGGGTCAAACCCGAACAGGCCTGGTTATGTTAGTCTGCTTTTGCTCTTCATTTTTAGTAACAATGACCAGTTCTAGTTCAGATCTGCACTAATGTCATTCATATGACCTCAAAAATTTAGCCACTCTTAAAAGGTGATGAACTGGTCTTGAACAGTGTTACTCAAACCTCCAAGTGTAAAACTAGAAAGGTACCCTTACTGTTAGAGCTGTAACCACAGAAGTTCAAGAAGAACAGGTCAAAACAATTGTCTGGCCTGATATATCGGGCTGTTTGAAAAGAGGTGAATTGCTAGATTTAAGCAATCCCTAGGTGAATCAAACTGCTCAATTGGTCTATACCGCCCACTCAGGAGGTTAATTCTAAACAATTCGACAAAAACATACAATTTTACAAACAAAAAGTTGATAAGAAAATGTGTTTTATAAAAAGTAATCATAAAAAATATTTTGGAACAAGTAATAAACAAATAGTGCAAACAAGTTTCATCTGTTCAAAACATAATATAGCAACTCAAAACGAATAATGCTTCAAATTCAAGCAGCTCCAAACGAATAGTGCATCAAATTCAGTTCAATAACAAAAACATAATATACATGCATGTGCAATTTAGTGAAAAGTTCATTGCATCCACCTGATTTCGTACAGTAGTTCCTTATTTGTGGGGCTGACATTTTTTGCTGAGAAAGTCAATGAGTTATGCACTCAAACCTCCAAGAACAAGCACCAGCAACATACCCACCGATAGCTGTACAAGCCCGTCTATCTCAGCACTAAAATACATGCATTTATGCAATATGTATTGCATCAAATATTTCACGGGAAGTTAAATATATTTAGGAGGGACACACGTAAACAATATCACTACTCCATGTGAGCGGTAAAGTCTACTTTAAACATATGCAGAGAGTTAACATGCATGTTCAATTCAACATAGCTCCCAATGTTAATGTTGGAGAGGTGGCGTTCTAAAATTATGACATTACAATGTGGACTTTACATTGAAACACACTGCAGTGCATTACCGCGGCAGAGAAATGGCAGTTCCAAAATAGTGGGGTTTGTTTCGCTCATGCTTAAATGTTTCCTTAATGATCACTCATTTTAGCTCCAGACAGCACCATGAAACTGTAAGATTGCAAAGAAAAACAACATAAAAACAAAAACAATTACATTCTTAAAGGGTGGAAGATGACCTTTTCTTGGGACTGGTTAACTTTACTTTTTGCAAATTACTAGTTGCGTTCTGCTTGAATAACAGTGGCCCTTGCACTTGGAGTACTGCGGGTATCAGGGGAAGCATCTCCAGTGTACCGCAGTCGTAGTGCGCTTTGCCCTCCACCCTCACCCCCCAGCCTTGCAGCCCTGTGCTTTTTCACATTCTCCATTATGGTAAAGAACATTGTTCCGAGCTTGGGAGAGATATGGACTATGCAGAAGGAGCTGCCTCTCCAGGGTGTGTTTAGCTGCTGGTGTATCAAATGCAGAAATGGGTGGCATCAAGAGCCCCACGCTCTGAAACATCTTTTTGCGCACTGGTTGGTCACACGACGAAAAGTGTGAGCAGGTGATTCCCCAACACTTGAACCATTCTTTAGAGACCTGGCTTTGATTAATGTGGCATTAGCTAGTCATGGCCATTTCCCAGCGTTTGTGTTAGAGGAGATCGGAAGCTGCACCACACAGGGTATTTTAAAGGCCATGAATTGATGCTACAGCATGTCGCCCCCAATGGAACAAAGAAAGTGAAGCATGCATCCTGCAAGTCTGGGTATTTGCATTATACGGAAGACAGGCCAACCGTCCACAGAGACGGTTTCTACTGTAGTTGCTGAGTCGCTTTCCCAAGCCAGCTGCTGTGCAGACTTCGCTCAGCTTTTGGTCCAGCGCCTGCATCCATCCTTCACACCATCATTCACAAGGTGAGTTTGTGTAGGTGTTTGTTTATCTCGTTAGACTAGCGTGATTGCTATTCCAAACAAAAGAAGCACAACAACAAAGAAGAGTATAAGACAAGTCTGAGCGAACAGTGAAATGTATGAAACTCTTGCACTAAAGTAAAGTCAGCAGTGCATGCCCAGGAAAGAGGGAACGATGAACAATATGCTCGGGAGCGGGATCTAGGGGGCCGTAGTAACCCCAAAACTGGCCCAAGCGTGGTACTGGCCCTCAGAGCCTCGCCCTTGAAGTGATTTTGGCCTGGCCAACGGACCAACCAATCCAACCCTGCTGGAACGTGCAACTGTCTAAGATCTGCTGATGGTGACACTCTGGCAAGGTCTTCCGAGAACCAGCCTTTTGATCTCCTGAGGAGAGTCAACCACCAGTGCTCGCTTCCTTTTTTCATGACTACTTGAGCTTTGACAAACGTGTCTAGCTTTGTGGTCTCCAGAGGCTGTTCTTGGATGGCCCAGTCATCTCCGCAATACCATTTTAAAATAAATAAAAGGGCTATGCAGCAATAGGCCTCACCTGCAAGGAAGGGAGCAGGAGGAAAGAAGTGTGCTTATCTCGACAGTCTGTAGTTCCTGCCGGGTTTCCTGAAACAAGGCCAATCAGCGAGGGGAGGATGCAGCAACTGTTTGTATTTGCTGATTCTGCTGCTGCTTGGCAGTGTGTGCTTGTGATGGGAACAACTTCAGGATTTAGTGACCCACTCGCTCCTCTTTTCTGTAATGGCATGGGCCGACAACACCAGCCAGCCCCAATCGATCCACACTTCAGTGTCAGTGCATGCCCATAGCCTGGAGCAGGGCCCTCCGCACGTGCGCCCATGGGCCTGGCTGGCGCCAGCAGCGCCGGCGCCACCCGGGGCCGTGTGAAGGTAATAAAGCAACAAACGTTGCTAATTTATTTGCCAATTTCCCTGCCCTGCCTGAGGGCCTATGCCAGGCCTGTTTCTTGGCCCCGGTGAGGTGGGTAACTGCCGGGGCGAAATAGCCCCGGGGGCACAATTGCCCCGGTCCCTTGAGCTTCTGGAGGGGATGGAATTCCTCAGTTTGTAGGACGGCGCATTGAGGTGGGGAAAGTGCCGCAGGTCAGGTGCTGGCGCTGTCCCTTCCGACTGTAATGTCACAGGCTCCCTCTGACCACTTTCACGCCACTTGGGGTGGGGGGCATAAGCACACAAATAAAAACACTTTAGGTCCCCCTGCAGCTAAGACCAGCCCCTTCCATCACAATGCCGGCAGGAAACTGCTAATGGTGGCCCATTAGTCACTAAATGGGTTTGTGCTGGCATTGAGATGAGAGGGGAGGTGCAGTGGGTTGCGGGGAGTGGGCGTGCCTTGCAGGGATGCATCGTGTGCCCCGACACGGTACAAACGGAGACCCCTTTGGGCCCATGGTGCGTCCCTGCAAGCCCAGAAAATGGCCAAAATAATAGTTTAAAGTAGCGCTATTTCTTTCATGCCACTTCTTTTCCAAACTATATATCAATTACACTTTAAACCACTTCCATGGCACTGGTGATGAGTTACTTCACTATGCGGATAATAGTTTTGACCAGTGTTGCTGAGTAAGTATTCTTTAAGCTATAAACCTGTTTATTTATTTATTTATGCAATGTTTGTCGGGTACATGGAGACAGATAATTTATTTATTTATGCAATGTTTGTCGGATACCTGTATGCGACACACATTGCATAAATAAATAAATAAATAAATATGCAGGTACCCGACAAACATTGAATGAATAAATAAATAATCCTGGTCCATGTATCCTTACAACAGTCAAGTCTTTACTGTATCAAAGCATACACTTGATTCGCATTTAAAGAATGTTAAAGTGATTGTTTATTGGGTTCAGGTGTCTCCTTGTCATTGCCCTTTTGGCTTAGGTTGCCTCCAAACCCCCTTCAGCATCTTGTGTTCTTTGTTGGTTGCATATACTGTATCCTGTGCCATATTCATGGTCTCTTGGTGTGGTCAGTCCCCATTATCTGCAGCCTAAGTGGGACTGGGGCATAAAATTGTCTTGGGCACCAGTGAAAAAGTGGCCCACCGTTGCAAATGGCAATTCCTTCCTTGTGTGACGGACTGTTTGCCTTTGGGTAGGAGATCCTTAATGGTGTAGTTTGGGAATGGCGCGCAGGGTGCAGTGGAGTGGTGCATGGGGTGCGGTGGGAGTGGTGCCCGGGGTGCAGCGGGAGTGGAGCGTGGTGTGCGGTGGGAGTGGCGCATGGGATGCTGTGCAGTGGGGCGCCTTCCTAGTGTTTCACCCTGGGCACCAAATGGACTAGAACTTCCCTGGCCGAGGCCACAGCCTGCAGCAGTGCCAGTGGTAGAATACACATGCAACACGTTTGTTTCCTAACATTATAAACATGAACAGGCACATTCATTTTTATAATGTTAAGAAACGAACGTGTTACACGTGTATTCTAGCACTGGCACTGTGGACTGCTGGTGCAGCGCCTTCTAGAGGCTGACTGACATCAGGCAGCCGCTTGGGCTGCCTGACACAAAGACCAGCCGTGCTCTGAGGTCTCCCCTGCGACCTCTGTGGTATCCCTTGCGACCTCTAAAAAAACAAAAACAAAAAAAAATCTTTTTTTTCTCTTTAATGCAAGCTCCTGGGCTGTGGCCAGCACTATGTGGCTCTTTACTTCTGGAGTGGCTGGCTTCTTTACTTCTGGAGTGGCAGGCTTTCTTGTTCAGGCCCCTTAAAAAAATAAGAAAAATAAGAACAGGAGTGCCACACGTCTAACACTTTCAGCACTGACCCTAAATAAGAAAGAATAGGAATGCCAAACAATGGGCCTCATCACGAGTTGGGCGGTAACGCCGGCGCTGTTAGTGCCGGCGTTAATAGCCCTAGCGCCAAACCCCCCGGCGCTATTAGCATGGGATCACGGGTTTGGCGGAACGGGTATTGCCCATTCCCCACTGAGCCCATTTGGGAATTCCCCATTCCCCATTGGGCTCAATGGGGAATTTTCACACTCTTACCGCCGGCGGATTTCCCGCCGGCGGTAAGAGCGCAAAATTTCGGCAGATTTCCCCCCAGCTCAGAGCTGGGGAGAAATCCGCCGAAGCCCTGATTTGGCTGACCCTTAAATGGTAATAGCGCTACTGCCGGATTTAAGGGTTACCGCCAAACTCGTGATGAGGCCCAATGTGTCTTTCTGGAATTCTATACAATAATTGTTAGACTCAGTAAATGTTTATTTCAGGTACACTTCAGGGGGTGATTCACTGATTTAGTCTGTACTTAAACGCCTCAACTCAGCCTTTCATCCTTCTGATGTTGATAAATGTTTACCAACACAGGTTGGGTTATATTGAGTGCATATTTTTTCTATATAAAGCACTTAAGAGTAAGTGCTATATAATAACACATCATTATCATTTGATCATGGACGCCTGCTTGCATCCACAGTAATTTGGTAATATAGGCCTATACGCACTGATCTTAACGATACATATGGCGATCCATTCTTGTATGAAATGTACATCACACTATAGTGATATCGTAGCCATATTTTTCGTAGTCTACAATGCTATGTGATGCCACTTCCTATTTTGTTAACAGGTGAAAGATTGTGTTCCATTGCTTCCCGTGATATCACTTCTGGGTGGGGTCAAATTACATCACTTCCTGTGATGTCATCAGAGGTCAAGGGTCGCATGATGTCACTTCCGCTACCCCTGGCATTTTGGTCAAATGGCATACCCGTTTCCATACCCTGGCAGGCGCAACCTTTATCTTTCAGTTGCTGCACCAGGCCGGGGCTGAGACAGGCCCGGTCCAGGGACGTCATTTGGGGGTCGCCAGAGGTCACAAGAGCGACCTCTGCTGATTGGCCAGCGACCGCTGTCAGTCTCTTGCGACCTCTGGCATTTCCTCCAATCGGAGGAGGGGGCGTGGCAGCAGCACGTGGGGTTTCTCCGGCGCTCCTGTCTTCTGCACAGCGTGAAAGGCTGAAAGCCTGAAAAACACGGTAAGAGTGAAGTCGGGGGTGTGTACTCTGTGCTGCTGGGGTGGGTCAGGGTCCTCGTGTCGTGGGTGCTGCTCATAAAGCTTGGCAGGCCATTTTCTGAGAGGAAAAGAAAGGGCCTCCAACATCGTACTGCTTACGAAGGCGGCAGAGCCGTGCCTTGATTTCTGATCAACCAAGCTTAATGCGGAATGCTGAATGCGTGAGGCCGAACAAAGCGTCTTATCCCAGCACAGCACACTGCGGGCCGAAGCAGGGGCCTGCCTGTTGCAAAGGTAATCTTAAACAGACACTTATTGCAACTTCATAAAAGTGAAAAGTTGCTCTCTTGTGCCATAGTTTGGGGATGGCACTAATTGGATGACTGTGTGGCAAATAATGGAAAGCTACCGAGAGTACAGAGTGGATAGTAATGCTACCCAACAGATGAACATGCCAATGATATATAGAATTTGTGAATTCCCGAATGGCAATGCAAGTACCGCCTCCCAGCATGTCAGCTGCTGCATTGTAACAATGGCAACCGCGCGCGTCAGACTGTCCCTTTTCCATGTATTTTGCTTTGGTGTTTCGTAAAGCAGCAAGAGCAAACAAGAAGCGTCAGAGCGCTGAGCCTTTTATACTCAGTACCCAGATTGCCCAGCCCATCGCCGTTTTTCTTGCAATTATTCAACTTCAAAACCATTTCTCTGCCTTTACACCTTATTAACGGTAATACCCATCGCCTTCCACAAAGCTATGAATTTAAGTAAACGCTGTGTCTCAGATTAAAGCTCATATCCATTCATTTTTCGATGCCAGGGGAAGGAACCTCTGTATTCTGAACATTGGATAGTTTACTATAAATAAGACAACGTAATTATATGTATTCTTGTGTAGCGCTTTCATCCCTAGTTCGAAGTTTTGATGTGCTGTAAATAACAGGCATTGCTATCATTATACAAATGGCACTCATATTGGAAGACGATAAGGCTTAGCGTGTTGAGGATGGTGGGTTTCAAGCTCAACCCTGTGACCTGTGACAGAGATTGCCGCGGCAAATGCATTAACCTGCTTCGCTGTATTTCCAGCTAACTAACCAATGATAAAAGAGGCCGATCTGGTTATCGTACGGGAGGAAGCACAAAATGCAATGATTAGAGTTAACAATCTTCCTTTATTATATGTATATCAGCATGTGTACTTAAATATAGGTAGTCCAGAAGCGTCGAGGGGGTGCCAGGCGTCACAAAGCTGTGGACTTTTAAGAAAACGCTTGTGTGTGAGGGGAGGGCTATGAGCCAGGGAATCCACCACGTCCCAACAGTAGAGCCGAGATAACAACTATATTGGAGGTCACCTAATTTGTTTTCTCTACATTCAGCCACTTCTAGTTTCGTTTCTCCATTTTAAGAGCAGGACCGCACGCACCAGAATGCAAAGTGAAAAATAGACCTCAATGAATTAATCACTCTTAACATGAACCGACTTGAGATCTCGGCCGTAAATAAAAACCGAGATGCTGTGTAGGGAACCTGCTATCTCCTACAAGAAACCAAATGGGCCCCAATGGGACGGCTGTTTTATGCTCCAAGCAATAATCTTGTGGGTGGGCCTGCTGCCCGCTCCCTTTAGCAAAGCAAACGGGATCCGCTTTCCCTTATGTAAAGGCAGGTTTCCCGGGAAAGGGAGCGGGAACTTTCCCACAGGTGAGGAATGGATCTGTGAGTGTGACGTGCCAAATGGAGGAGCTATATGGCGCCGTGCTGTGATAATGAATTTGAGGGGGGCTGAGTCACCCGTGTTTGCTATCACCTTTGATAAGGAGACGAGCATTTCCTTGAAATTATTTGGAACAAGAGTTTTTCTTTTGCTTTAATTTGAGAAACACGTGGCAACGGGTAATTTACTCGTTGTGTGCTGCGATCCGAAACGCGTAACTTTGAAAGTCAGAACAAATGTATAGGGTAGTTCCGCATGCACGGCTCATTGGCCCTCATTACGACCCTGGCGGAGTGGGTTTACGCCAGCGGAAATCATGGCGGACCCTTCCGCCTTACTACGAGTTCCCGTAGCGCCATGGAGCCTTTTTCCGCCTGCTTTTTCCGGGCGGAGAAATCCATGGCGCTACGGGACCTTGATGTTAATTACGCCACCGTAATTTACGGTGGCGTAATTAACGCCTTCCCCACTCCCATTATACCCTATGGGGCAAAAATGGGAATGGGGAAGGGTAAAATGGGGATTGGGGATTTACCGCCCCGCCAAGGTCGGAATGGGGCGGTAAATCCGCCAACCCCCATGGCGGTATTGGCAGCTTTGCGCCATGGTCCATGGTGCAAATTGCACCATGGATCTCCGCCAGGGTCGTAATGAGGGCCCTTGTCCGTAATGAAAGGTCAATAGGGAGGCAACGCTGCGTGAGGAGCGCAGTGCAGACAGTGGGTTTTAGGGACAGTGGGCATCTCCAGCGCTCCAAGTTGTCCAAACTGCGCACAATTTGAGGGACAGCCGTTGTGCGTAGGTAATTCACATGTATCTATTGTAGTTTTGATAAATTCCTGTGGTTCATACACTTCCCATGGCAACATGGGCCTTGACACACTGTACATATGATGACCCATTCTTGTATGAAATGTCACAATACAGTGATATCGCAACCATATTTTTCTTAGTGTACTGAGGGATAATGCTTTATGATGCCACTTCCTGTGATGTCATGTGGGGGTGTGGTCAAATTACATCACTTCCTTTGACGTCACACGGGTGCGGACTCAAATGACATCACTTCCTGTGATGACACTCTTGGAGGTGTGGCATTGTGATGTCACTTCCGCTACCCCTGGCATTTTGGTGAAATGACGTCCCTGGCCCGGTCCCGAGATACGGCAGACATGCATGATGCCGGATCTCAGACCCAGCCATTGATGACCACCAGGGCTGTTATGCCCCTCACATGAAGTATACATTGCCGGCAGCTGGTGCCGCTCAGAGTCATATAAATACTGTAAGTGTAAATTCATAACCCATGCTGTGCAAGTAGTACAGACAACAAGCGCTGTGTGCACTAATGCACTGACACTGCTTGCACCAAATGGGCAAAAAGAGGAGGAGGACTATCGTAATCATGGTGGTAAATAAAATGGCCGGGGCAATAAATAATATCTCACCACTCACTTACTTGGAATTATTAAGCTGGTGCGCATCAGTGCATGGGAGTCAGTCTACTCTGCTGCAAGACTGCAAAATTAAAGAATTCACACGGACCGTCAGTGATGGCAGAGCATGGGCGTCTCACACCTGCTAGCTGTTGCAGGGGCTGCTCTGCATGCATGAGAGCATCCAGGCACGGGCAGCTGAGGCTTGCATTGGGGTGCCCGCCCCAACAATGCGCAGGTGCGAGCCATGGACACAGCAGAGGTAGATTTCTTCATGCAGGCGGTGACATTCCTTCATTCCCATTTAATGTATTGATATATGTAAATGGGATCTTCACGAACGTTGCTACCTCCAACAAATACTGTGTAATGTCAGCCGCTGGATGGGCTTAAAAGCAGCCAGGTTTCCCAGTACACTGAGTCAGGCATGTTTCTTCGAGGCTAGCCTTTGGTTGTAGCCCCTGATCTCCATCTGGGGCGATAACCAAATGATCCGGGGCTACAGCACCAAAGCCCCCCTAGCAACGCCTCTGTTTTTGAACAAGAGGAAGAACCATGAAGTATTGAGACAGATCCTGAAAAACACTGCAACAGAACCTGACAGTGTGGTGACAAAGAATAGAGAAATTATCCAACAAAATGAATGTGCTGTCAAACTCTCAGATTATACGCCAACAAGGGGGAAAACTCAGCGCTGTTCAGGGGGTTCACATGCTGCCCATCTAAACTGATTTAAAAAAGCAAACTGTGCCGCGATCTTGAGGCCTTTTTCAGGCAACCCAAAACTGGATCAATACATTGAAAGCTTCAGGCAAAGAGCAACATCTGCCATACTGCTCAAACACGTTAAACACTCCTCTAACCTGACATCTCCTTAAAGGAGGACTATAACATCTCTGAACAGCAACAAGTGCATTTCAATCAAACCAGCAAACAAGGCACAGTAGTCATAATGAACACCTGTGACTATGTGCGGAGGCAAAAATATATATATATATATATATATATATATAATATCTCCTCAGAATCCACTGAGATGACAACCTGGTCACTCTAAATGAGGAGATTATCCTCTTCATCAAAATGCAATAGTGTGTGAAGATACTATACAAAGATTTACTGATGAAAGTTATTAATATTAGCCACTTATAATCTCAACTGTGTACAGTTGAGATTATAGTGTGTACTTCCAAAATAAATCAGAGCGCCGAATTCAACACGATACACTTTTATGTTTCATGACCAGTGTATTTAGGAAAAAATATGTATATTTATTTTTATAATTTGTTCAAAAACATAAATAAAATATAACACAATCAAGTAACAACCCTATGTTGATCTAACAATATTTTCTTCATATTGTTCACAAAGAATTCGATCAACACTTCATACAACGCGTTTTGGGGTCCTATGTCCTCTTCTTCAGGTATGGATGTTACTGTTAAATTCCCCTTTCTGTTAAAAAAAGATAAAGACCCTCATTACGACCCTGACGCTAAGGGATTACCGGTACCGGTAAGGGTACCGGTACCGGTAATCCCTTAATGCCTGATTACGAGGTCCCTTTGCGGGTCCCGACCTTAACAGCTGGTCTGTACCAGCCTTTAAGGTAGGAACCCGCAAAGGGACCTTGAAGGTGATTACGGTACCGCATTTTGCGGTACCGTAATTACCACCTTCCCCATTCCCATTGAGCCCTATGGGGCAAAAATGGGAATGGGGAAGGGCCAATGGTAAATGGGGAATTACCACCCCGCCAACCTTGGAATGGAGCGGTAATTCCCCATGTCACCATGGCATATGCGGTAAAATACCAGCGTTAACCATGGCGCTAATAGCACCATTGGTTAACGCCAGGGTTGTAATGAGGGCCAAAGTGTTTCAATCAGTAACTTCTAATGTAATTTCCCATGCCAAGTCCCTAGGCGCTTATCAGGTAAGTACCTTCACTAACCTTGCTGTCCTAGGGTAACTTAAATCCCTCCAGGTAGAATGTGTTCGTTCCTCATGAGTTAGTACCACCAGTATGTGAAAATAATGATCCAGGAGGTATATAAGATTCTTTTAGTTTTTAAACTGATACCATATCCAAAGTAAAAAGTGGAAAGCCACCTACTTGCTGAAGAATCGTCCAAACTTCCTACTTAGTAGTCCCCATATTTTTCAAGCTTAGGTCAGCTGTTTTTCCCCCGCGATGGATCTGTGAGAGAAACCACCAATCTCAGTGAGGTATGTACAAAGGAAAATCAGTCTTCATATCTTCAAAAGAACTCGAAGGAAATACTAATATAACCTCTTGGTACTCACCACTTGATGTATTTTCAAGAAAAGCAAAGTCCGGGAACAGGGGGAACAACTGCATAAGCAGTCTCCCGTCCCGGGTCTCAGTTAAGACCTCTTCATGATTCGGTCACGTGATCGCGATGCTGATCATGTGACACGTGCCAATCAACTCTACACAAGATCGTCATAATGATATATTAGAACTACTGGATCTGTTTGTTGTTGCTTGAATCGAAGCCCAGGTACCAAGAAGACCACTGCACCAGTATACTTCCGTATCCTGCACCGGTTCTCTTCTTAATGTTGTCACGTGATTGCAATGCCGGTCACGTGACATACACGTATAAGGATTACACAATATTCAAAAATACATAATACGAGTATCTACAGGCAGAACTCTTATCCAATCAATGTAAGTAGTTTTATTTAAATCACAATATTTAATAAAGATGATCATACGGAAATTACGATCACGTGACTCCTGACCAATTCATTTCGGTGTGGTACTTAATTACATTCCAATGCTTTGTCTGGTAATATCAAATACCCAAGAATATGATTTAAGGCTCTATTCACAAAAAAACAATAGGTAATTTAAATCACCATACTATGCTCACTGACTGAAATTGTACATACTTACACGTGAATAATATTTGTTCACTCAGTGACACTGGTAATAATGTTTACTCACAAAGTTCTACGTTTACTCCAATTATTTTAGTATCTGACCCAGAGGATTTATGAGATAATTTTAAATTCTAAAAATGCACTGACGGTGCTTGGCACTAAGAAAATAACATTTTCCATTGTTCACAATATTGCTCTTATGGAAAACAAAACATATTCAGCTTGATAAATACTTCTCAGTGTACATCATATTCAATTACCACTGCATTAGAGGGTATCATGGAGCTCAACAATCAAACATTACATATTTGTCAGAAACAATATGCAACTAAATATAACACGTTAAATCAAACTCATTGTTCATTCCTCTAGGCTCCAGGGAATCAAGCCTCTCAATCCATATAATCTCTTTCTGTCTCAAAAGTAACTTAATATCTCCTCCTCGTTTTGGACTTTTGACATGTTGAAGGATAATGAATTTCATCTGAGCTATGGTGTGATTATGCGAATTAAAGTGTTGTGATACCGGTGAATGGATAGATTTATTTCTTATATTTGATTTGAGTTCAGTCCATCTTATTTTCACTTTTCTGGATATTAATCCTACATACAAGATGCCACTCGGGCATCTAATTCCATAAATTACATTCAGTATGTCACAGGTGCTTGTATGATTCAATGTAATGTTTCTGCCTGTATAAGGATGATTAATGCTTGAACCTCTGATCACATTATGACAATGTTCACAGTTGTTACAGGGCAACGTTCCTTTGAATATGTTCAATCCTTTTAATGGTGTTTCATACAGGAAACTTTCTGTCAGAAGATATTACAAAAAGCTGCAAAAAGACCCAAAAAAACAATATAAGAGAGAACTCAACAGGATCATTAACATCTGAATGACTTCCACAAACACATTCAGGGTCTCATACCAACTAACACAATACCTGCCACTTTCTACATGCTGTGGAAAATACACAAAGAAAACCACCAGGGAGGCCAAATCATCTCTGGGTCAGTCACAAATGCGACTTTTTTCTCCTGGAAATTGTCTAATTTGGGCTAATTGGCACAATGCCTTGCTGATGTTGCTTAGAACTGGAGGTGAACTTCCAGCAATGGCTAAAAGATGTCATTGTGAAATTTGTGACATGGCTCATATGGACTAACCTACTTTCACATTCCAAGCCTGTTTTAAACCGCTATACCTTTCTTTGTGTAATATTTATATATCTTCGTGTTACCGATTTCACCTCCAGTTGGCAAGTAGCACTCTCCGTAGTGATTTTCAAAATTAATCAGAATACCAATCCGTTTGCATCAAACTTCCTTTATTGATTTATTATAGAAAAAGTCAAAGCAATGCATACAAAGCCATAAAACTGCGGCTCTCCCATAGCGTTTCACCCATAATAGGGCAGCGTTTACGCATTTAGCGGCAAACTCGCCGCTTGATCACAACAATTAACCATAACACCCATGCAGATTAAAATACCTGGTGTGTCATACAATTAAAAACTGAAAGAGGACTGATTTGTCCTATTGTCCTCATCGGCCATCTTAGGCTGTGTTTTCCTATTTGGCGTGCCTTACCACAATCGGTTAATGTTTTTGCATAGTGCATTTATCAGATTTAAAAAGGTTACATCTACTGCTTTGCATTTCCAATTTAATCAAACTTTGCATAGAGCCGCTAAATTAGCTAAACTCAAATATTTTGAGAATTACCCATTATGGTGCATCCTCTTGGCTCCTCGTTTCTACGTTCCAATAGTATTCATGCAATGTTACATACAATAAAGTCATCAAACAACATGTATGTTTTAATCCGCATGAAGAACGAAACAACCTTACGCATTATAGCTTGCAATGCCTGCAAGATGTATAAAGTGCATAGTGCTTACAATACAAAATAGATAGTGCCTAGCAATATTTACTCTCCATGCATATCAGCATGATGTAATGTGCATAGGGCTGGAGAATAAAGTGCATAGTGCTAGCAGCATATTTTGTCAGTGCATATGTAGCGTAGAAGGAGTGCATAGTGCCTAACAATATCCATGTTTGGCTCATAATCTCCAATTCATAGCTCATAGCTTCATTATTGAATTTATCTATGCTATAAAGTATAAAGTGCTTAGTACCGTTCATGTTAACAACATGATTCAAAGTGCATTGTGCATAGCAACATTGTTGCATATCTTGCTGAAACACTTGTGTTTAGGCACGTTATAAGTACCATATCATATCATAGCGCCAGGGGACCACTCCGGTGGTGATAGTGCGCGGTACAAATATCCTTTAACATTAACATTAACATTAACATCCCTATCATGTCTTCAAATTAACAATAATGAAAACATTTTAGTTAATTTTAAAGTCCATAATGCCCCTCGATTCTACATAGGAGTACTGCACAGATTCCTAAATATGTTTGTAGAACGTAGGCTCCTCAGTGGGCATTAACTATCATCTGTTAAATAGGAGTAAACACCACTACAGTGACAGCCCAACCAACTTTCTGTCAATTACTTTGATCAGGCCTTTTCCCATTACGGCCCATTAAAACCAAATTCATCCAATAACTAACATAAGATGAAAATAATTATTATATCTAAGAGAAGCAACCACCCATAAAGTGAAAAATAACAAACCCAAAATGAAATGAAACGTGTCCAGTGAAATATCAATTATCCTGCTTTCTCCTTCATGGAGGCACACATACATGATTAACATCGAAAAACTGCAAATAGTCAACTTACTTAATTATCCAAAGAAGGTGTATAGTTCTTCATCAATGTTATGGCCACTAGGGTATTTACTTTCAAAATCTAAAATGGAACGAGTTTCTTTTTGGCAGAGCTTCCTTTGTCTATCACCTCCCATTGGTACACTTTCAATCCTATAGATACCAAAAAAGGAAAAACTTTCCATATTGCTTTTATCGCAGTCAGTGAAATGTTTGGTCATAGGGTCATTTGGATCCTTGTGTAGGATTACTCTCACATGCTGCTGAATACGTATCTTTAATTTACACATTGTGCTGCCAATATACCACTTTTGACACACACATGTCAAAACATACACTACATAATCACTTTCACATGTGATCTTGTCCGATATTGTAATGGTATGGCCCAATATTGGATGTTAAAAGGATGCACAATTTTTAGCGAATGTACAGATGTTGCACCTTGTCCATTTAAGAAAACCCTTCTTTTGATTTGTGAGCCACATGCCCATACTTTTTTCTTCTTCTTGTGCCATGAAACTGTGTACTAATGTGTCTTTAATCGAACAATTTCTTCTAAAACGGATTTCTAGATTTCTCTTCAGATTCACTGCAAGGTCCTTGTCTGCCAATAATATCTTCCAATGTTTTTGGAGTGTCTGTCTGGCCACCAAGGCTTGTCTGTCGAACGTTAAGACGAGGAGAGTGGTTTCATTTTCTATTTCTGGATTTCTCTGTTTGAGGGATCCTGTTAACAGGTCTTGTCTATCTTGCTGCCTAGTTTTTATATAGGCTCTTTCAATCACCTTCTTGGGATAGGCATTGTCACTGAAAGCCTTTGGCCATGATTTTACTTTCTAGATCATAGGCCTCTAGAGTGGTGCTTTTGCGATTTATCCTCACAAATTCACCATAAGCAACACTCTATATCAGACTTCTAGGGTGGCCACTTGCCGCATGCAGTGGCGTATTCGATCCTGTAGACTTTCTATGCAGTTCGCATGTCAGTGACTGATTTACAATTATCAGATTAATATCCAAAAAGGTGATGAAGGTATGACTATGTGTCTATGTGAAACTCAGATTGTTGGTATTCTGATTGAGCAGATTAACAAAGTCTACCCAGCCTTTTTCAGATCCCTTCCAGATTATAAAAAGATTGTCAATATATATGAGCCATAGAACCACATTTTCCGTTGTTTCTTGATTTTGTTCAGACCACACCTCTGATGCTTCCCAGGCATCCATAGTCAGATTTGCGTAGATTGTCACCAATGTTGTACCCATTGCAGTGCCCTGCACTTGTCTGAAGAACTTGTTGTTAAAGAGAAAGTAATTATTGGTTAAGCAGAGGTCTATCATTTCGAGGACCATTTGAGTATGTTCTAGATAATTTAGGGATCTAGTGCTCAAATAATGTTAGCAGGCCTATTTTCCATATTCATGACCTATCGATGTATATAATGACACAACATCCATGGCAGCCATGAAGTAATTGGCTTCACAAGGTATATCGTCAATATGGGATAGTAAGTCCATTGTATCTTTCAGATATGATGAAAGTGAAGAAACAAATGGAAAAAGGACTTTGTCTATATATTAGACATGTTTCCAGAACTGAACCCACTAACGATATAATGAGTCGCCCTGGTGGCTTGTTAATGTTCTTGTGAATCTTAGGGAGAAAGTCATTCATTGGTGTGATTGAATTTGTAGTAAGAAGGAATGTACAGTTGCCTTCCATCAGGATTCCTTTTTGTTCCCATTCCACAAGGAAGTCTTTCACCTTCTTCTCCAATTTTTTGGTGGGATTGGCTTTGATTCTTTCATAACATTTTCTTTCATTAAGCTGTTTATATGCCTCCTTTTTATATAGTCATCTTTGTTCATCAAGACTGTATTACGTCCTTTATCAGAGAGCTTAATGATGAGTTTCTTAGGTTGTGTAATACTTTTAACGCCACCCTGTCTTTGGCTGACAAATTGTCTCTGATTCTTTGTGTTTTTTGTCTTTGTATATATTTCAAGTCTTCAATCAAAGAGCTTGGAATGCTCCGATGTTACTTCCCATATCAGTCATTGGATTGAATTTCGATTTTTGATTTAGTTTACTCTTTGTTGTCCAATCCGTTCTTATACTTAATTTGGCAAAGTCTATTGACTAGGGTTCTTGTTCTGTGCCCACATCTAATCCATTTTCCAATTCAATTAGGTCATATAATGTATCGAGTTAGCCTATTGTAATCTCTGTTCTGCCTTCAGCTGCACATGCTGCCCGTGTCGTATGTGCATTAGTGGCAAAGAACTTTTTTAGGTGCAGTTTGCGTACAAAATGGTCGAAATCTATGCAGGTCTGTACATAGTCAAATTGGGCAGTCGGGCAGAAATTCAAGCCCATACTTAGTAACTTCTGTTGGTTGTCAGGAAGAACATGGTTTGACAAATTCATAATTTTAAAACTGCTGTCCATATCCTGACTCGTGTATATGTATAGCAAAGCCCTGGAAATTCAGCTAAAGCCACCTTAACTTCACACCCCCTGTTGCGCAGCCTATTACCACACTGATGACCTCACAGGTGACTTCAATGAAGACCACTGGTTACATCACTAACACCATCATGTATGACATAATTGATGGCATCATTGATTACAATACTGGTGACATCACCAATAAAAACATGTATGACAACAATGATTATTTAACTGATGGCATCAGACATAAGATCAATAGGTACTTGCACATATTTGGACAACCCTTACGTTTCTACATATGTGATTTTATTATTTTAGAATAGTTCATAACAATGAGTACATTGAGAAAAATAGTCAACAGCTACACATACATCATATCACTACTTGTGTGCTTCCATTTGTAGTTGTTTTGAGAAAGATGATACCTGAATTGTAAGTATGAAGGACTGAGAGATAGAGCAGACCCACTGCCCACAAGCGTAGTATCCTACCACCGAGAGTAAGATTAAAGGGAGTAGGAGAGTTACATGGCAATAGAGGACAAAGCGAGTCCCACAGCAGGGCCAGAAGCAGGGTGCAACAGCATCATGGAGAGAGCCATAGAGTCCAGCATAGACACAGCACTGGCTCTGCAAGGACAGGGGTTTGTGATTGAAGGACCATCTATAAACCAGAAGAAAACTTTGTCCGTGTGCAGGTGTGCTGCTCTGGCTGCTGGTAAGTGGAGACTGATGTCATCAGTGAAGTCATCTGTGATGTCATCATTATGTTCATAGGTTGTGAAATGGGGGCATGAAGTTATGGTGGCTTTAGATGAATTTCGAGGGTTTTGTTGTGATATGTTTTTTACCTTAACCCCTTTAGTGCCAAGGACGAGCTATCTCGTCCTTGGAATTACTTTCACAGTGCCAAGGACGAAATAGCTTGTCTTTTTTGGCACTCCATTTTAAGCGATCCCTGTAAAGCAGGGATCACTCAAAACAGTAATCTAACCCCCGGGCTATGTGAGCTCACTGCCAGGGGGCTGGATTATCTTACGCACGCCGACGTGAAAGTGAAACTAATTTTCACGGCAGCAGCCATTTCGGGCTGCTGCGGTGAAAATAAAAGGTGAGTGTTCACATTTCTCCCCCTCGATCTCTGGCTGTATTTCAAGCCGGAGATTGAGGGAGGTGTCGTTGGAACGTGGATATTCTCCCCTTTCCAACGACACCCTTTGTGACAGCATTGCTGCCCGCAGATCGGGCGCAGAGCGCTCGATCCAGGGGGCAACAATGACCACTAGATACCAGGGATGTCTTTGAATGCGGGGGGAGGTGGGGGCTGCTTACAGTAAGCAGCCCTTGCCCCCCCTGGCCTCCATAGCATGGGGCACATATGTGTACAACCTTGGGGGCAGATGGCTGATCATCTGCCCCCAGGGAAGGGGAAAAAAAATAAATCAAAATCAACAGGGATGGGGCGTGGGCGTGGGGGTGGGGGACCCGGGATTTTTTTGCCCCCCTGAAAGGGTGGTGGCCCTCCCCTCCCACACCAAGTGGAAAGCGGGGGTCACCCCTTGTAGCCCTCCCTGGGGGTAGATTTATGCCCCCTATGCAGGTGTACATGAGGTGGCCCCCCATCCAATTGGAGGGGAGGGAAGGCCACCAGGAATAAGTGTGCAGGCACGCCAAAGGATGGGGCCTGCAGGTTAGGGCCCCCCGGGGGCATCTGGGGAAGGGGGCACATTGAAAAAAAAAAAAAAGGGAAGTTTGGGTGGGAGTGGAGGGGGCACTAGCCACCAGGGATTTATTTTACGGAAAAGGGGGTGGCCCTCTCCCCCTCACCCCAAGGGGAAATGGGGGCACCCCTTTTAGCCATCCCTGGGGGCTGATATCTGCTCCTAGGAAGGGACATCTGACCCCAGGGAGAGCTGAATGAGATGCCCCCCTCTTATCTGACTCAAGGGAGGGCTGAATGAGATGCCCCCCCTTGCATTTGGTGTGGGGGGAGAGGACAAAACTTTCCTTGGCGCAGAGGGGCACATTGGTGTGCCAATCTGGCCCCGGGGTGCCAAGACCTTACAGCCTCACCCACTGGGGGGGCCTGTCCCACAAATTCTGGGGGCCCTCTACCCCCCACCCCAACTGGATGGGGGGTGTACCTCATGCAGCCGTTTGTAGGAGGACCAGGAAGGGCTGCATGAGGTGGCCCCCGCCACCCATTTGGGATGAGGGGGGAGAGGGTCCCCAAAAATTGTGAGACATGCCCCCCAGTGGGTGGAGAAGTAAGGTTTGGGCACCCCAGGGCCAGATTGGCACACCAATGTGCCCCTCTGCACCAAGGGGAGTTGGGTTACCAAAGGAAAAAAGTGAAAATGGTGGAACGCATTTTTGCCTTGGCGCAGAGGGACACATTGGTGTGGCAATCTGGCCCCGAAGTGCCCAAACCTTACTGCCCCACCCACTGGGGGGCCAGTCCCACAAATTTTGGGAGCCCTCTACCCCCCACCCCAAATGGAGGTGTGGTGAACCTCACGCAGCTGTTTGTAGGAGACCCAGGGAGGCGTGCATGAGGTGTCCCCGCAACCAATTTAGGGTGAGGGGGGAGAGGGCCCCTAAAAATTGTGGGACAGGCCCCCCAGTGGGCGGGGCAGGGGGCAGTAAGGTTTGGGCACCCCGGGGCCAGATTGGCAAACCAATGTGCCCCTCTGCGCCAAAGGGGAGTTGGGTTATCAAAGGAAAAAAGTGAAAATGATGGAAGGCATTTTAGGGGGGGCTGTGGGGCACCCCAAAAGGGCGGGGAATTTTCTAATGGGATCGGGCGTTGACCCCCCCCACCCTCCACCTGCAATGGAGTGGGTGCCATGTCATGCAGCCCTCCCTGGGACCAGATATCTGTTCCTAGGAAGGGACACCTGAGTCCAGGGAGGAGTGCAGGACAGCCTCCCACTTATCTGCCCCGAGGGAGGGCTACATGAGATGCGCTGCCCCTCCAATTGGGCTGGGGGTCTAGAGGTGCACACCCATCACATTAGAAAATTCCCCAGTGGTGTAGGGTGCCCCTCATCCCCCGCTAAAGGGCAGCCTGCCATTTTGAATTATTTTCTTTGCTTGATAAACTTGCCTTGGTGTAGAGGGGCACATTGGTGTGCCAATCTGGCCCCGGGGTGCCCAATCCTTACTGTCCCACCCACTGGGGGGCCTGTCCCACAATTTCTGGGCGGCCCTCTCCCCCCTTACCCCAAATGGGTGGTGGGGGCACCTCATGCAGGCTTCCCTGGCGGCAGATATATGCAAGTAGGAAGGGGCAAATGGGTATTCACTGGGGGTGAGGTTCAGTAGACCACCAGGGATGGCTTGCAAAGGAGGAGCATGCTTGCAAAGTATTTATTTGTTTTTGCTGGTGTGACCGTAGGTAACACATGTTTTTTTGTTTTGTGTACAGCTTTTTCTACACGAGCAGCTGCAACGTTATGTGAGTACTGTTTTGTATTATTCTATGGTTAGGGCCCACTGTCAGGATTGTAGGTGGTGTGGGTGGTAATGGGCCATCTGGGCAGACATGTTGGTGGGCTGGGACACAATTGCAGGGGCAGGACAAAAATTACCCCCATGCCAGCAGAACATTGGTGTTTCCCTGGGAGCGGATCCCTACCATGTGGGTTGCCCATCTGCAAGCCCAGTTCCACCTCTGGCTGTGCTACTTTACAGATGTCACCACCGGGGAGGTATGGGGATCCTGCTGGGGCTCCCTGGAGCTGCTGCTGTGCTTAGGGGAGGGTACACCCCCATGGTACATGGATGTCCAAGGCCAGGACTGTAGAGAGAGGATAGTGTCAAAAGCTACCCGTGTCATTATCGCTCTGGTAGTTTTCTACGGTAAACAGAGGAGCTAAAGTAGCGTATGTCAGTTTAGCTCATACAACGGTTACGTGTTGCCTCATGGGAAGGTATGACATTTGTTGTTGGCGACGTGTTTCGGTGGGTGGCCGAGAAAAATGTCTGAGAATTGTCTTTTTTTCCAGCCAATTTCAGAGACATTTCCCTCTGTCCACTCACCGAAACACATCGCCAACAACAGATATCATACATTCCCGCGTTCCCACAGGTATCCCAATGAAAACGGTAGCTCACATGTGTGGGTGCACCTACCAGGGCACAAAAGGAAAAGGGTAACCCGCTGGTAACCCCAAGCCTTTCGGCACAGCACATTTTGTTCATGTGGGCAACATACAGATTTGGGCCTAGGGTGTCGAAGCCAGCAATGAAAACAGAGAACCCCATGCATTTCCCAAAAGAGGGGACCAGTGGGAATGCACAGAGGTCTGACTTGCGCAAAGCGGCCCAGAACGTATTACCCAGAACCCCAGACAAAGTGAACATTGTGTTTTTTCCCCACCAAATATCACCTTTGTCAGGGATTGTGGCTAATGAAAACTGGGGCAATTTGCACAAGGCAGACCTCTGTGGATTCCCAAAGGTGTCCTCTTTTTTGAAATGCATGGGGTTCCCAGTTTTCTTTGCTGGCTTCCACACCCTAGGCCCAAATCTGTAGGTTGCCCATATGAACAAAATGTGCTTTGCCGAAAGGCTTGGGGTTACCACTGGGTTACCCTTTTTCTTTTGCGCCCAAAGTAGGTGCACCTACACAAGTGAGGTACCGTTTTGTTGGGACACCTGTGGGAACACGGGAAGGTATGACATCTGTTGTTGGCAATGTGTTTTGTTGGGTGGCCAGAGCGAAATGTCTGAGAATTGTCTCTATTTCCAGACAATTTCAGAGACATTTCCCTCTGTCCACTCACCGAAACACATCGCCAACAACAGATATCATACCTTCCCGCGTTCCCACAGGTATCCCGATGAAAACGGTACCTCACATGTGTGGGTGCACCTACCGGGGCACAAAAGGAAAAGGGTAACCCACTGGTAACCCCAAGACTTTCGGCACAGCACATTTTGTTCATGTGGGCAACCATCAGATTTGGGCCTAGGGTGTCGAAGCCAGCAAGGAAAACAGAGAACCCCATGCATTTCCCAAAAGGGGACACCTGTGGGAATGCACAGGTGATGGGGTTCACTGTTTTCCTTGGTGGCTTGGACACCCGGGCCCATATCTGTATGATGTGCCAGTCTGTAAAAAGTGTGAAATTCAGCTGCCAGAACAGACTTGGGGTTACCTTTGTTTTAGGCTTTCCCCTTGGAATTCAGGTAGGTGTACCCACACATGTGAGGTACCGTTTTCATTGGGACATCTGTGGGAATGTGGGACAGTAGGCTATGTGTTGTTGGCGGTGTGTTTCGGTGGGTGAGCTGAGTGAAATGTGCGGAAAATGCATTTTTTTTGTCACATTTTGGACTTTGCCGGGGTGTCTGGGTAATAAAACGTTGGCTGATTACGCGAGTCAGACCTCTGCAGATTCCCACGGGTGTCCTCTTTTCAGAAATGCCTGGGGTTCCCTGTTTTCCTTGGTGGCTTGGACACCCTAGCCCCATATCTATATGGTGTGCCTATCTGGGAAAATCGTGAAATTCGTGAAAACACTTGGGGTTAGGGGTGTGTTCGGCTTTCCCCTTGGCGCCCAGGTAGGTGCACCCACACATGTGAGGTACCGTTTTTATTGGTACACATTTGGGAGCACAGCAAGGTATAACATTAGTTGTGTTTGTGTGGTTTTCATAACGTTTTGACCCATTTGCTGGTGCTCTTTGTCACACAACCCTTTCATTTCCCAAATGTGCCCAAAATGTAGTCGCTGATTTAGGCACCATACACTTTTGTAACCTGCACAAGTCAGCTACCCTTGAAAAGGTCTGCTTGTTCTATTTCAAAAAATGTATGTTTGCCGTTCCTCACCAGATTGGTTTTCCTGATTTACACATGCTAAGTACGTTTGTTCAGGCCATAAGCATACAACTCCTGTGTACCATGGCTCAGTGTTTGGCTTGTGGTATTGCTTGTTTTATAAAACACTATAAAAAATGTGTGCTTTCCTAACTGCAAGAGTCGGGGGAATGTAAAAGAGCATTACTTTTCTCAAAATTCATAGAAGCCATTGCCGTACCAAGCCAACCATGTCCACCACCTACCTTTTTTACGGTCATTTTCCCGCTTTCCCCCCAATCTATGGTATTTTCCCCTACCTAGTTGTTGCCCGACCTTACGCAAATCACCCCTTCCTAAACTTGGAATTTTGTCTACTTTTCAGAAATGTATGCCGTTCTGTCCTCCAATTCGGATTTCCTACCCTTTTCTTCCATTCCGTCCATGCATGTCCAATTGTCAAAAACGGCCAAAATTGCCTACAAGCCACAAAATGGTTGATAACCACATCAAAATAATGTTTGTTTTGTTTCCATACAATCTGTTCTCGAAAACCAGAAAATTGGGGAATTCAGCACAGCAAACCACAAGGAAAAAACCACAGGCTTCTTTGTACATCATTTTATTGGCATTTTTTGAAAAAGCACAAACATTTCACCCTTTTTGCTTATTTTCTCTCACCCCCCGACAGCAACCTAGTATTCCTGGGTGGCGTATGACCGCCTACATGTGGGAGAAAAAGGGGCCAAAGTTAGCCAAGATATCAAGATATGCAACCGCTGCACTATAATATTTATTTATAATTATAGGGCGGCGATTGCTGCCCTATAGTTGAGGTACAATAGCGTTACATAGGAAATCGAAAAAAAGAATTGCTAATACGTTTTGACTCATTTGACGGATTTGGCTGAAATTGTGCAAAACAAATGTTTGCCATCAAATCCCTCCTCCCCCCACACCCCACCGACTGACAAGTTTCGCAAAGGTTCTTTGAAAAATAAAAAAGTTATTAAGAAAACAAAAAAAGTTTGCCCATTCATTTTCCTATAAACAAAAAAATGTCAAATTTTCCAAACCGCAAAGTCAATACCACTGGACAGATTTGAACCCGGTATGAAAGGACTTGGCCACAAAGTGTTGACTCGTGCCTCCACAATCTGATCTCTAAATCAGGTGTCATTGGTCGTCTCGGGCTTTCATCATCTTTGTTTTCTCTGGAGCCAAAGTATTGATGGTATTGATGGAATCGTTGATGGCAGAGGATAAATGCCTGAATAGATCAGACGTGTCCTCAAATTAATCAATCTTACCCAATTTGGTACCCAGAAAAGAGGTGAAAATAATGGGTGTAACATTTTAATGTTTCTACATGTGATCATGGACCTAGCATTGGTATCAAGTCTTAGTGGGGGGGGTCGGCAGTGTGACTGTAGTATTTACAAAAAGATCTACCGACCAAGGACATCCTAGAGTACTAATGGAGTTCTAAACATTATGTGTTCTAAACCTAAGGCTACCCCGGGTTGGCTCCCCAAGTGGTAGGGTCAGTATGGATCAGTATAGAAGGAAATAATAGTGGTGGAGAGGGGGTCAGGTAGTACGCTTGGGTCGTCCCTAAGAATGGTTACATGAAAAGTGTTACATGGAGAAAGTTAGTGATTGGTTGAATTAAGGTGTCATCAGTGGTTAGCCCCCTGTGTTCTGATTGGTTCATCCATGAGCCAGCAAGCCTGGGACCATCATCGTTCCCAGCTCATGATGTATCTAATCCTGGCAACAATGTGTGACTATGGGTCAGTGGTGGACAATGGACAGGTCTTACTACTGGCTGTTGGGTACTCCTTTCCCATCACCACCGTTGTCCAACTCATAGCCTCATTGTTGCAGTCTGGGTCCCAGATGTGAGACCCCAGAGCTTCTCTAGTCTTTGGAGCTTGGCATCATATCAGGTCGGCTTGGTCACATGTTGAGAGACCGTAGGTGAGGCAGAATTATGGGGATATGATTTGTATTTCTGCTCCGAGGAGTCCCTAGCAGTGTCAGGTGTGACCTTGGTGCCGAGAGTGTGGCATGTTGATTGCAACTTCACAGCCTTGGCTGTGGGGCTCCCGTCAGGGTTTGTTCTGCATAATCAGCACCTTTCAGCTCTGTTTCAGCTGCTCCGGGCCTGGGGACTCTGGTTTGTGGCCTACCTTGGCCTAGTCTATGGGTGGCAGCATACAGTCCATAACGCAAGGGTCACGTGGTGCGACTTGGGTCCTTATACATTAGTCCATCTACAGAGTGTCATCTACAGGGTTTTAGCAGCATGAAGCGTCTGCAAGCATTTACACGAGCTCTTCTGGTGTCTTGCGTTTCTGTGGTGCGGTAGTTGGCTTATGTAAAAATAACAACGAGGCATGTCTGTGAGTGTGCGCGGTCCTCTATGTCATAGCACTGAGTATGTTCTTCGTGTATGTTGATGTGTGTCTGATCCCGGTGCTTGGTAGCACGTGTGTTCTTGTCTGTTGTGGCTATGTCGTTATGTCATCTCTAACGATGGCGATATTGGTTGGTGACGTTTAGTCAAGTTGGTCCATATGGTCGGCCTCAGCTCCACCTGATGTCCCGTCACATGCTTTGTGTGGGGGCTGGACATGGCCACGGTGGATCTTGACATCTGGGGCAGCATTGGGAGGGTCAAACTCATCCCGCGGTGGGTGCTTAGGTCGTGACGTCATTGGCCATGGTCTGGACGGGAATCAGGGAAAGGGATCGTCCCATTTTCCCTTGCATGCCCTTGCTGTATTTTACTTGCAATTCCACATTATGCCCTTTTGGCTTGCATCTCAGAATACATTTACCATGTAAATGAAATATGAACATTCACACACACACATAGCCCTTCTGAAACCCAGTTTGGTTGTTGTCTTATTACACGTGGCAAAGTGAAATTGCCACAGGTGGTAATACAAGCTCCCTATTGGTTATTCCCAGTGTCCCGTGTTACCATCACAGACGAAAATATGTAATACAAATTCTGAGATGATTCAACTTTCGAATTGTTATTATTTATCAGTAGTTAGAAATATTCAAGATACACAGACTTTATATACAATGCAAAATGTTCGCATAGCCCTTACATCATTGAACCTGGAATCGAAAAATTAACATTTCTAAGTGCAATTCACTAGCGGTTATTTTTCTCTAAAATGAAAGGGCCTTGCTATGCTATATTTCATAGTGTTCTTTTTTTTTTGCAATATCATGAGCTCCAAAACAGTGTATTTTGGTAACTAGCCAGCACCCTGTGGAAATTGACCTTGAGCTGCTAACATATTCTGGCAGAAACTAAACTTCTATTACATTTGAATTTTGTTGCATGAACAAAAACAATATAAAAACAGTTATGCACTTTTAAGATTTCACTGTGCAACACCTAAAAATTAATTATCCACATCTGAAAAGTTTATAATCATATTCTCCACCCCACAGTATCCAATAATAAGCAGTCACTCATTAGCACACTCCTCAAATTAACAGATGTTACCAAAAATAATCTTTAATCATGTGTGTGTCCTGAACTGCTTGCAATCCCAGTCTAGTTGTCGGACTGAAGAATTCTTTACCTTGTCCGCTCCCTATGTGCTTGGAATGAGCCCATAGATTACTCTGCCAGCCTTTCTGCTGCACACTTCCCCCAGAGTCAGCCAAAGGATAAGAGCGGCCAAGACTACAAACTCTTCTAAGACCACTAGCATCCCAGGAACCCAAGAGAGTGCCAAGAGAGTGAGTCTGTCCTCCCTCATGCCAGCTTTTTTAAAACCTCTGAGTAAGTCGTCAATGACATCAGTTGCAGATATGAAATGTAACATTTCCAGCCTTTTTCTGTGATGCAACTTATCAGTCAGAACCATCTCCCTTTTTGTCAATCACCTTCCACAAAGTTCTGGTTCATGTGACCACTCTGCCTGCTAAATACGGATGCAAAAGTAACATTTCTACTACGCTCTGTTCTTCCTATTCCACAAAGTGAACTAAGAGCTTTCTTAGATATTGCCTGCAAAAAAAATTTATCACATTTATTTGCTTGCATTTAGAATTAACTCTGCATATCACACTCAGACATTGCACATTCAATTAATCAAATTGCACCAAAACTTGCATATAAGAGTGATAGACTCGTTTGCCCAGGTTATATGAAATGCATCTTAGACGTTAGAAGGATAAAGATAAGTAATCAAGAATAATGACTACTTGTTAGTGTATTCCCCATTGCAACCCAGTCCATGAGAAAAATGCATATTGTACAGCCACAATCTCGAATTCAGCATTTAGCTGTCATGTACTTTATGTATTCACAGTACTGACATCTACTAGATTTAGCCTGAGTCTCACATGATGGGACCAACCTTTTACCATTGTTGAAATGTGGAACCTTGTTTGAAATTCAGACCTTTGCAAAATGTGGATGATGAAATGTGGAGCCTTCGTTGGAATTCAGAATACATTTCCTTACATTACCTTTCGAAGACATGATGGTTTCTACATAGCACTTTCATAGGCTGCCACTTCCAGTAGGCAGGCCCTAGGTAACAGTGTCCAGGGATCAAGCAGATTTGTCCAAACTGCAGGTAACACCAAATGTTCCCCTTGAGCTGCTGGGGGAAATGGTATTGCTCCTTTTTGGAACACTTTATCTTCACCTCATTGGCTGAGGACTTTGGGAAGACTGTACCCCGATAAAGTACCTGGCAAAATCATCCTTCTGAAGTGAGTGTGCAGGTGGCACTACTGCAATCTCGTTTCATGAAACCACATGTACATCTGCTCTTGTCTGAGTCCTGAGAGCCTGCATAGTGGGCTCTTGTAAACATAGGTACAGATGGTGTGTTTTGGATTATTAGCCAGAAATGTTAGTGTTGAACCTGTGCCTCTGGTTTGTGTTACATTGTGTTCACTAAGCTGTAGCATCCCTGGATGCCATGCATCTGTTTGGGCTCATCATCATGACAATGGTTACCTTACTGACCAGATGCGAACAACAAAGAAAATTGATTTATCTGTCATCTTTCGTTTGTCCATGTAAGCCATTACTGCTTCACAAATATCAAGGTTTTCTGGTTTTTGGAAGAAAACTTGTAAATCAATAGACGGAGTTACATGAATTTTTAAAATGTGCTGTACTGGAAAATGTGGATGTCTTGAGAACACAACATTGTCCTTGTGTATGGTTCTACTACAAAGCCTGTAGTCTGTATCAAAGCCTGTAGAAAGCCTATATCTTGCTCACCCTGCTTGTAGACACCCAACTCAACTCACACACTGAGTTTTTGTTTGAGGTCTCCATGACCATCATTCTGGATTCCTAGCATCCAGAGGCATCCAGAGGCACAGAAACTGCTCTTCTGAACATCTTTGAAGAACTGCTCGCATCTCTGGATTCCAACTCCCCCGCTGTCCTTATCCTTCTCGATCTCTCCTCTGCCTTTGACACAGTCAACCATTCCATCCTCGATCCTTCAAGTTTGGGTTTCATTTGGGGAGTAACCCAAGCCTCCTTCAAGGTGCCATGTACTACGCCTGTCGCGAAGGAGGAGTTAATCAGTTTGGTGATCCATGGTATCAAAAAGTCCTTGGATTCTTTTAATATTTAGACAAGACATAGATTTCATGTCAGTGACAATCCCATGGACATTTTTTTCAGTGCAGATATGAAATTCAAATTTCGTGAGAGTAGCCGAAAAGGTCCTATGTTGACAATCAATATTTATGTAGTCCTTTTTGGTGTCTAAACTGGCCAGTGTCAAAACTGGCCAGTTGGTTAAGAATAGATAGACGATGTCTCGTGAATTGAATGTATGATTTTCAAAATCTTTAAGAATTTTAAATAATTCCTTTGAGTTGGAATTGGTGTTATCAATGCAAGCATTGTATGTTTTCTTTTTAGACTCAATTATGGCATTTGTATACTTCTGAACCATTTTTAAATTTTTTTTTTTCCAAAGTGATCAGGCATGGATCCTTCCTTCCATCTTGCTCATGTGTTCTTTTTATTTTTCTTGCCTCCACAATCTGACCTCTAAATCAGGTTTCATTGGTGGTCTCGGGCTTTCATCATCTTTGTTTTCTCTGGAGCCAAAGTATTGATGGTATTCATGGTATCGTTGATGGCAGAGGATAAATGCCTGAATAGATCAGACGTGTCCTCGAATTAATCAATCTTACCCAATTTGGTACCCAGAAAAGAGGAGAAAGCAATGGGTGTAACATTTTAATGTTTCTACATGTGATCCTGGACCTAGCATTGGTATCAAGTCTTAGTGGCTGGGAGGGGGGTCGGCAGTGTGACCGTAGTATTTACAAAAAGATGATCCGACCAAGGACATCCTAGAGTACTAATGGAGTGTGTTCGTATCCAGTCCAAGGAAAGGCCACCTTGATGTGTAGGTACCTTTACCAGTTGGGTGTAACCTATCACTACCAGGGAGGAAAGGAGAGAAGTGGCAGAAGTGTCTAGAGGATCTTCTGCCCAAATGTTAAAATAACCCATAACAATAACTGGTGAATTTGCTTTAGTAAAGCCATTCAATACTCCTATAAGCTGTTCTTCAAAATATGGGACAGACTGAGAAGATTTATAGAGAATAATTATGGCGGTGGAGATATTTGGGTTCATTTTCATTTTTATCATGAGGTATTCACAGCTACCTAGATGGTAAATATTGGAGTCATGACAAGACAATTCAACAGATTTTTTACCATGAGCGCTACACCCCTACCCCATTGATCTTTACGGTCAGCACTGAAGATGTTATAACCAGAGGCCACAGCATTATTGACAGCTATCTGAACGGAGTCAGATAGCCACGTTTCTGAAAGGGCTAGCACATCAGGTTTATGATTACTGATAAAATCAGAAATCTGGAAGTTGTGTTTGACCAAGGAACGTGTGTTTAATGAAGATATGATCAGCTGATTAGTGGGAGTTGTATTATAATCATTAGCAGGGATTGAGTTGGGAGTGTGATTAGCCTTGCTGGGAGGCTTCCTCTCGTTTATATTAGGAAGTTCCTTTGTAGAAGGAGGCTGGATGTTTTTCACTGAATCTATGTCAATTATAAAAGGTGCCGTGTGATCAGCAGATAAGATCACAATTTGTTCCTGTTGCAACTGCAAGCGAGTTCTAGAAGCCATAAGGAGCTAAGGAGGAAACAGTGGTACAAACAACTACAGGCTTACCTTAAGATGCGGGAGACATATCTAAATCACAAGTATGAAATACTCCTAGAGGCCCACCTCACCCTCGCCTTGCACTAACCGGTTATCTCATAACACACTAATGAAACACTTGGCATCAGCATTATATTTCTTGTAACTGTGCTACTGTCAGTACTTGAAAGTATTGCACTCTAGAGGTCAAGCTGCCATGAGGCCCACATGAAAAGATCGTCTTTCTCTAGGTAAGGAGCTGCGAATACATGAAGAATTGCAAGTCCAGCTAGGATGTGCGAGGCAAACTAGAATAACGATTTGTTATAATATATGTGCCGCAAAATGTTTAAATATCTTCTATGTTCTCAGTGATCGCTAAGAGAACATTTATTTGCCTTTTGCTGAATTGTATTCTGCTATTTGTAGTCTCCCAGTCACGATGAGCGAAATTATGCTCCAATTGTACACTTTTTGCATAACAAATGTCTACAAGGATATATATTTGAGTGACACTCTGGTAGGTGTACTTTTCAAGATAGTTTTGTATATATTGTTGAAAGGTAGACATAGGGGTGAGGAGGGGCAATGATGAGAGGGCATGTAAGTCCTGAGTATTTTCCCAGGATGTGGCAAGAGCGATTGCAATCCTGGACACTGTGCAGTCATTTTCCCCTGAGTGTGGCTGCTTTTTATAGGACACTTGTTGGTGGATAGGGTAACCTTTTTTCAGAGGGGAAATGCACAGCCTTCTTATTATTTTTCAGCTAGCAAGCTTTGCTCATGTATTTGGCTATCATGATTTTACTCAGTTTGTCATGTTGCCAGTGCAGTCGCTTTCCCACAAGACCACAAGCACTTGTCTTGTATTGGGATTTTGTTTTCCAGGGAATATTTCACTGCTGATTGCTGGGTTTAAAAGATGGGCACCTTTTATACTTGTCCAGCATATTTATTGGAACATTTCCTGTCTGAAGGTATTTTTCTGGGGTTCCTTACATTTTTAAAAAGTCCAATGCTATTTTGTCTTACTCACTTTCTTAGAAAGGGAAGGTCAATTGAACTACAGATGTATATTTCACTTGAAGATATGTGTTCACTTACTGTGTGCACATTCATGAGTGCCAGCTTTTGATTTTTGCTATAGCAGCAAAAGCACCTGGGCATATGTTACTCTTACAACCAGTCATTTTGTTCCCTTTTCCGTGCTGCTTAAATGTGGTTTGTTGGGGTTGTGCAAGGAATCACAACAGTCACCAGGCCAAATCGATGCACACAGTGAAAACCGCTACACGGAATTGGACCAGGTGCAAAATAACTGGGCATGAAGCATTGACTCGATTTCTGGGATGAGAGGGTCTGGGGTTATTGTATCCAGTAATTTTTTAAATATTTGATGGAGCCCCCTTCTCCCAAAATTATAGGTATAACTCACATGGTGCATTGCAGCAGACTGGCTTTTCAGGAATGCAATGCCGCCATTTTGTTTTGTTTCATACAAGAGATGATCATGTGTTGACCAGTGGCTACCCAAAAACGAAAAGGCAGAAAAATGCCATTTAGGGGTAAATTTAGAGGTGAGGGCACCATGTGAAATTGGGGAGTTGGAGGAGGGCTAGGGACCAGGTTTACAACATGAGGCATAAATGATTTCTGGTAGATGTGGTTATTCAGCGGGATTTCGTTGTTTTTTTCCCGATAAACACGTACATCAGATAACTACAGATAACCATGGCACCCTATAGTACATTGTTCTTTTACCTGGGGTTGTGGGGAAAACTTTTTTTTTTTTTTAAAAGAGTAAAAAATATATTTTTACAGCTGGAGTGAGATATGGGGGTGCAAAGGTGCCACAACCGAAGGCCTTGGCTAGTGGCCACGTAGTGTTTTAAAATGTAGTCATTTTTTCAATATTCGACAGAGAAGAGGGTACCCCCTTCTCCCAAATTTATAGGTATATCTCCCATGGTACATTGCAGCAGACAGGCTTTTCCGTACTGAAAAGCCACCATTCATTTTTTTTTTTGATGCAAGAGATAATCTTGCTTATTACACGCAGCTACCTGAAAATAAAAGTCAGAAAAATGCTATTTACAGGTCAAAAAACAATGAAATACCATCAGGCCAGAGGAGGGGAGTAAGAAAGAGGACACCATGTGAAATTTGGGAGTTGGAGAGGGGATAGGAATGAAGTTTCGAACATGAAGCACAAAAGTATTTCTGGTAGCCGTGGTTATTCAAAGGGTAATCAAGGCTACCCTGCATCAGAAATGAAAGCGCATCACGGAAACAACAATGGTTAGGGGTGAATGGGAGAGGGCCGGGGAGTTAAGGAAACCTTTAGGGGACTAGGAGGAGCAGGCACAAATGAGGAGTCACTTGGTGAGTGCCTGGGAGGGCAGGGAATCATTTGTTTTTTCCATCAGTTTTTCTGATAACCCTGGGTATCGGATAACTACAGATATCCATGACATACATGCACCATTAGCTCACTTTATCCATCCAATGTCTTAAGTAATGTACTATATCTACACATCTTTGAAACAAAGTCGAAGTTGTCTACTGCAAACAGAACAAGGCAGCTTACAGATCTCAATGACATCCATACTTTAAAAATAAATGATGACCGGAAACCATTTTCTGTTAGGGTGTGCAGGTTAAGACACACCAAGAGAATGCAGGCTCACCAATGGAAATATCACAAATTGCATTTCAACATTGTCAGGCATAGAGGTTACTAGAGACTTTAAAAGGACAGGGCAACTGGTGTAAACACATTTAAGAGCTGCAGAGACATTCTTTCCAATAATGTGGTATGCCCTTGTACGAGATAATACTAGTCAAGGACAATGGGACATTCTTTTTAAATAGCTCCTGTAGCACATGCCATGCCTATTAAAAATCTAAATAAATATTGATGGAATATTTATGAATGTATGCACCCATCTGGTGCAGACACTATCAAAGTATATGTGTGACTGATATAACCAACAAATTGCTGACTGTAGAGATGATCATTTACAAGAGGGTAAGAGGCAATAGAGCTATCAGAATTCCATAGAAATGCCACCAGAGTGGCTGAATGAGTAAAGTGGCCATTATTTCTACCATTCGCCCGTGGTGAAGGTATGCTGACATGCTTCCTGTTAAAGCTCGCATTTATCCTTCGCAAGCTTCTTTTCAGCCATTCTTTGTTCGTAGAAGTCAGCGGGTTAGTTAATGCCCTTAACGGTAATGCTATTAACCTGGTGATGCGCAGAATAACTTTGCTATTCACACAAAACTATTCAGCTATTTATCTTCAGCGGCTGTTTTCATTTACATCAGTGGCTACAGAAAACTGTTCAGTACCAGGATATGTGCACACTACACATTAACATAATATCACTAACTGTTTTCGGAATATTATTACCACTGTGGGGTAACAGTGAACCAAACCGCAAATAATCAACAGAATATAAACAGGGCACACACTCATATGTTACTCTCTAAAAATGTTGTCTCTGTCTTGGACAAATTTGATGCGCTCACTGTATACCGAGCCTGAAATATGATGTTAGCCCTAATAGAGAACCAGAAATGCTTGCAAAAAATTGGTGACATCTTCTTCCTGAGTTCCCTTCGGCAGGCTGTGCAGGGATAGGTTGTTCTGACAGTTGCTTTTTCTGAGTTCGGTACCCTACTGATTGCACTTTGACCTGTACTAATTGTCTATGCAATCTCCTTCAGAAAACATTCCTAAGGTAACAATCTTTAATCTAACTATTGCAGATTGGAGAGGCCACGTCCAAAAAGGACTTCACGGCCATATCTTCTTTCAGAAGTGTGTGAAAAGCATTCTGTGGTTCAATGTGGGGATTCGAATGGGTGCTTTTGTTGTGATCAGAAATGACTTACAATAACACATTTAACGATGGTGGTGGAATTCCTGTGAATGGTGTCTGTACAATAGCACAGATATGACACCAAGTGGTGAGCCATTTTATATGGGTGTAAAAAAGTGAGGCATGTACCAGTGACAGACCACAACAAAGGTAAATAAATATATATACACAAACAGATGACATAAAAAGGTAACATCAACCTAAGCGGGCACGTTTTTCAAACTAAGAAGGAGTAGTGTAGAAATATACAACATGTCATTAGTAAGCTTGACTGAAGAGAGTGTGTCCTGAGAATGTATTTTTGGTCATCACATAGGCATTGGTTGAGATCAAATGTTATGTTTTGGTTCCCAACATTGAGCAATATTTTAGGTGCCACTTTGTTTGCAGCAGGCATTGTGTGTAATAACCAACGTGCTGGCTCAGAATTAAAACAGACCTGGCCAAGTACAGCTTACACAAGACCATATTAACAAAATGCTGTTTTGCCCCAATCTTGCAATGTAGGAAGTATATAAAATATGAAGTGTCTACATTGCACAGCATCCACATCCATGCGTCTGCTACTAAATTGTGTCATTGCATATTTTGTATACATGTTAGCAGAACTGCAGGATTTAGATAAACTGAAATGTTTTCTTTGGTACAGGTTACTTTGAGAAATGTTTCAACATCATGAAACATGGACTGTGCAGGCCTACCTGGTTTCGAATCTGTTCTTGAATCAGTCTACAAATGAATGTCCTGGGTGTTAGTCTTAGCAGTGCACGGTGGTGGTGTGAGTTATGGTTGCTTAGCTTACCATAACTGGCGAATTCCAGGAGTTTTTCGGTTTTACTTGGAACCATAACGTCCCTTTAACAAAGTTTTTTCACTGATATATATCCAAAGGAATCCCCGTACGAGGTACAAGAAAAGTGGATGGCACTCCAGGAAGAGGTTTGGATTCAAGCAATCCTTTCCAAACACAGAGTCAGGAAGCTCAAAATGTTACAGGCACAAAATAAACTTTAATAATTATAATGTCCAAGGACAGAGAAAGTGACACGAAAACAACGACGCGTTTCGCGGCAACAAACCGCTTGTTCACGTTGGGGGTAAGTAACACAGAAAGAGGACTTAAAAACTAACAGTTTCTCTATGATTTCGGGATAGAGAGTCGTATTGTGTGACACGTAATCTCCTAGTCAAAAGCGGCGGCCATATTTGAAATGACATTTTCACTGCCATTCATTGCATTTAAAATCTAAAATGCAAAAAGTATACAAATTGCTCTGACAATTTACACTGTTTAGACAAGTCAATGTGACATATGAGGCATAACTGTTTATAAATGTAATGCCAAGGTTACTACATAAATCATAATGTACGGCACAATACATTTGGAAGCGTCACACATTTATGTTAAGCTTTATAATAAATGCCCATTTTCAATTTGTATCCGTGTTTTAAGTTAACCTGTTATTACCTTTAATATGTAAGTCTTCACAGTTGGTTTTTTTTTAATATGCTCAAATGTTGGAAATGAAATGCTTAGTGCTTCTCATTTATATTAGCTGTGGTTTACATGTATTGGGATTAACTCTTTAAGATTCTTATATACAACGGCTGTGCAAATCTGCAATATAAACATGATTTGTTGTTAAAGTGCTAGTGCAAACGTTATAAATAACTGTGCAAATCTGCAATATTCAACAAATGTTGATAAAGTGTCAGTGCCTTTAGCAGCCAAAAGAGTTCAACCTGTTGTTGGTAAAGTGCAATGTGCATTAGCAGCTTCAAAATCAGCCTCCCAATACAGAAACCAATAAAATTATTAGTACTTGACATTTATATCGTAGTTAATGCTCGCTAATAAAAAATAGCATTTTGACTATAAGAACACAATGCTAAAACCATACCTTGAAACAATGGGACAGGATTATCGACTGTTAGCTATTCTGTGTTTTAAAAAAAAGGAAATTTATATATTACAACAAAATATGTTGCTTACCCAATAAGGAACAAGAAAAAGAATATAAGAAGATGTTAAAATTGAGAAAATAACAAAAAAGGAATAGAAAAAGAAAAAATGGTCTAAAATGCATTCAATACCTTTATATAATATAAAAGTGTTTCTTAAATTGATAGACCTGATGATAGTGAAAAACATATCCCCATGACAACCACAGGTAAGCTCGTATTTATCAAACAAAACTTATCCATATGTATGGAAAAAAAGGAGGGGAAGAGGAGGAAAATGTTGGCATACTATAATGGTTATAAGTATAATCTGTACAGATTGAGTTCTTATCGAAGAGCAGGGCCAACCATAAAATCCAGGGAGGTTGAGGTCTTCTTTGGAGTCTGTACGAAAAAAAGTTATAATATCAACTAAGAAAAGTTATTATGTGCCTAGAAAAGTGTACAATTCTTCGTCTAGGTTATGGTCTTTGGGTTTCTTAGTCTCGAAGTCTAAAATGTATCTGGTTTCAGATTGTCTGAGGGAGAGTTCCCTATTACCACCTCTTGCTGTTTTTGGAACTGTGTATATGCCAAAATATTCAAAACCTTCCAGTTTGCCTCCGTGCTTCTCTTGGAAATGTAAAGCCATAGGGTATGTGGGATCGGCGTTTTTAATAGCTCTTATATGTTGCAATATTCGAAGTTTCAGTTTGCCGATTGTACTCCCAACATACCATTTGTCACATGAGCATGTGAGCACATACACAACGTATTCTGTTTCACATGTGATCCTGGATTTTATAGTTACATTTCTTTGTAGAACTGGATGTAGGTAATTTTTGATGTTTCTGGCAAACTTACAAGCTTTACACTTTGCACAATTTTGGAAGCCTTTTAAGTTGGCATTTAACCAGCTGGAGGTGCTTTGTAGGGTTTTCGGACTCATGTAACTGGATACTAAATCATCCTTCAGTGAGGTTGAACGTCTAAATGTAATATTAACATTTGGACCCAGAACACTCCTCAAATGTTCATATATATATATTTATCAAGAAGAAAGGAGGAAAGGAGGAGCGAATGAATTGCACAACCACAGGCCAGAGGCAAATGCCAAACTCCAGAATCAGTAATAAAAAAACCCACCATGTTAGAAATACAAAGGGGGTATTTTATTAAATAAACAAAAAAACAAAGCTGTGCAAAAAAAGAAAATGCACATGAGGCAGCAAAATACAGACAGACAAACAGAGGGAGTACTCAGTGGGGCACGAACTGCTAACAACGCGTTTCGCACTCCACTGAGCGCTTGATCACGTAAGGGGGAGGAGGGAGGACAAGCATACATATCCAACATGGAAAATGGTCCTTCCACTCTGTTAGTTGGCTCAATAAGGGCCAAACAATACAATGTTAACACTGGCGGCCATGATGGAGTGGACTCAAAAGCATGTAGATCAATGCGGACAAAACAAATAACAAAATGCCATGCACATAGATGCATAGTGCAATAATACCAAGGCCAATAAATGACAATACGGCAAAAAGCAAAAAATAAAGCAGTCTGATATGAAATACATCAAATAAATGTCGAAATGACAAAAGCACATGGAACATGCACAAACAGCAATAATAATGAGCACAAAGAAACCGCATGGCAAAAAAGGTCCTCAAATTGAAATTAGATCATACATGCAAGTGAATAATAAGATGAAAGATATTAAGAAAAATGGTCAGATACACAGACAATAAGATGTTAAAGTATTAAAACCAAACAGTAGTAAGCAGTAAAACTGACCAGCAAGAGGTGTGCATAAAGGTGACATAAATGTTAAAAGGCCCAAACAGAACATACAGCAATGGTGGTTGGCAGGCTATTAAAACCTAGAGTAAAACAATGACTAAAGTACTAGTGCAGGAGTGGAGAAAACAATGTTTTAACCACCATTGAAAGTGAGATATGTTAATGTCTCACAATAACAAGTCACTTGGTAAAAAGTCAAAACCCAACCGGACCAAGCGGCATAGTAATTATGTGTGGTCCTGTATGACGTAGGGCACAACCCTACCGACTTTAGAAGCACAAAGGGTTTAAGAACAATATGTAAGAGCACACCTCAATATAAAATGTACAAAAAAGTAATTCCATCATGGGTGCCAACTGCGGCTGCTGATAAACGGACTGGTTAGTGGTATAGTCATGAATAGGGGCAGAAAATTCAAACACATATGAATATGGACAGTTCGGGCAGAAAGTGCATGAGTAGCAAATAGCTAAGAGGCGAGATCTCCATGCTATATATGTTACAATTGACCTTCACAATTCGGTCAATTGTGAAAAGGCCAATTGTAATTCGAACAATTGTAAAACAAACAATTCGTATACAGCCTTTATCTCTTGTCTTTGTGTCTCACACACTCCCACAACACTTTAACCTAATTCCCTAACTCTGAGCATCACAGACCAGGCCCTGGCGTGGCTTGCATCCTTTCTCTGACCGTTCTTCCCAGGTGGAACTTGGGTACTTTCTCTCCGCTATCACTCTCTCTACAAGTGGTGTCCCACAGGGATTTAATCTATCCCCATGTTTTTTTTTAATGTCTACATGGCCACATTGGCCCACAAGATCTTTGCCTTCAACTCCAACTTTCAGTGTTATGCGGATGACACACAGCTCTCTTTCAGGCTACCCTCTGCCTCTTTCTCCTCCTCGCTCATTCCTGACTGCCTGTCCGCAATTCACTCCTGGTGTGCTGCTATTGATCTCTACCTTAATGCCAGTAAAACAGAGATTGTCCTCAATGGGACCCATGTTACTGCATTCCCACTTTCACTCTGGCCAGCCTCCCTTAGTCCTGTGCCTTCACCCACCAGTGAGGCAAAAAATCTGGGGTTCATCTTCCACTCTACTCTCTCCTTCTCTTCTCGTCACATCTCAGACATCTCCAAAAAGTCACACTATTAGCTGCACCTCCTGAGAGGTAGTCTACCTTTTCTTGCCTTCCCCAGATGCTCACCGTATCCAGAGCCCTGGTTCTCTCAAGAATGGACTACTGCAACAGTCTCTTTCTCAATGAATATGGACAGTTCGGGCATAAAGTGCATAAGTAGCAAATAGCTAAGAGGAGAGAACTCCATGCTAAAGTGCAAGTGCAAAAAGAAAGCTCAAACAGTCCAGGCAGTCAAGAACAGCAATGGCAATGGCAATTGAATAAAACATATGTGCAAAAAAAAGGGGGCGGCCCAGAGGAATAAACCCTCATATCAAGATGAAATTCATGAACTCAAATAAATAGAACCCACCATCTATACGCAGAAAAAACAGAAATAAACAGAGAGGATAGGACCAAGAAAAAATATATTCCTCCTAAAACAGAAAACTGCCCACAGATAGCAATGGTGAGCAGCCAGTTGTAGGCAAAAATAAAAAATCTTAATCTGGATAAGATAGAACTACTCAAATCTAGGACTTGAAAAATCCCTGCAGGAACTACAGTGAAAAGTCATGAGAGCATAATCATGGAAGAAAAAGAGAAAGGACAAAGAAGAACAAAATGAAGAAGAATGCACAATAAAGAGAGAAATTAGTTCCCCAAAAAAGTATATAACTCCTCCTTCACATTGTGACCCTTAGGCGACTTGGTGTCAAAGTCCAAAATGAATCTTGTCTCAAGTTGTCTGAGTTTTAGGACACAATCCCCTCCTCTGGGATGTATGGGTACATGTGGCACTGCAAAAAATGTTAACAAGTTAAAGTCATTCCCATGTTCCTGTTTAAAGTGTTTAGCCATTGGGTATGGAGGGTCCGAGTTCTAAATGGCTCTAAGATGTTGCAAAATACGTAGCTTGAGTTTGCAGGTTGTACTCCCAATGTACCATCTCATGCATGGGCAAGACAGGACGTACACCACAAACGTAGTGTTGCAATTTATAGAGTATTTGATCTTAAAAGAAAATGTGGTGACTGGATGTGCGAATGACTTCAGCATGGTGGCATGTTCGCAGGCTTTACATTTCATGTATTTAGAAAATCCCATAGAAGAGACGGGTAGCCAGGTCATGCTTGGTACATTATTTTCAACGGGGGGCAGAAAACTGGAAACCAATTTATCTTTGAGGGATGGCACACATTTAAAGGTCATGGTAGGGCGTTTGACAGTACAGAGCTAAGATCATTATCTAGAGTTAAGACACGCCAGTGTTTTTCCACGATTTTACCTATGTCATTGGAGGCAGTGTCAAAAGAAATGATCAATCTAGGATCATCATTGGTACTGGATTCGACCGGTTTATTATCGTACAAGAGTTTGTCTCTAGACATGCCACGTGCCTTGGTATATGCCATCTCAATAGTTCTTTTGTCATATCCTTGTTTCAGAAATGCAGCCGCCGCCAATGCACAATGATGGTCAAACCAGGCAATGTTCGTACAGTTCCGTCGAAAACAGATAAATTCACCATGGGGAATTGATTTTATGCACGCTGGGGGATGGCAACTATTGGCATGGAGGGGCAGACCAGTATTGGAACGTTTTTTGTGTAATGCCGTGTGAATGCCAGTGCTGTCCAGCATAACAATGACATCTAAATAAGCAATCTCGGAGCGGCTGTGACATTCAGTGAAGGTAAGATTAGCCTTGTTGGTGTTAATGTCCTTAACAAAAGATAGTCAGTCATTCTCCGTGCCCTTTCAAATAATAAACACATCATCTATATACCACCACCAAGAAACAATTTGTGTCGGAAAACAAGATGAGAGTAAATCAGACAAAAAAGTGGCCTCCCACCACCCCATCGTAAGGTTAGCATAGGACGGGGCAAATGTGCTGCCCATAGCAGTCCCCCTAAGTTGGAGAAAGAAAGACTCCTCAAACAAAAAAACATTATGTTCTAGACAAAAAGGAAGCATCTCGAAAATCATAGAACTGTGTCCAAGATAGTTGAGAGAACGAGTGTCCAAATAATATTTGCATGCATTGATACCAACAGTGTGTTCAATAGAGGTATATAGAGAGACCACATCCAGTGTGGCCAAAATCAAAACATTCTTCCCAAGGTATGTTAGTCACGTGTTGTAAGAAATCCTTAGTATCCCTAAGGTAGGATGGCAATACTGACACAAACGGTAGGAGGGCTTCATCAATAAATTGTGCCAGATGTTCTAATAAAGAGCCAAATAAAGTGACGATAGGCCTACCAGGGGGATGTCTAAGTGATTTGTGAGTTTTTGGAAGAAAATAGATGGTGGGAACAGTGTGACATGCAGGGATGATGAATTTAATCAAATCATCCTCTAATAGATCTTCACTCGCCCACTTGGTACAGAGAACAGTGAGTTCAGCTGTTATTTCAGCAAAAGGGTCTTTAGAAAGTTTGGTATAGCACAAACGGTCATACAGTTGCCAATTGGCTTCAGCCACTACTTAGTTCTGTCTTGTATGACAATATTTGAACCTTTGTCGGCAGGTTTAATGACAATACTGGAAAGCTGTTGTAGTTCACCAATGGCCAAAAACTGAGCAGAAGTGAGGTTCTGCTTATTAGGCCTTGTTTTTTGCCGTAGTTTTCTCAGATCGCTGACACAGAGATCGTAAAATGCCTCAATGCAGACCCCCACCGGGAACTGTGGATTAAATCTAGATTTGCTCTTCAATTTAGTACGTATATCCCAATTAGGGTTAATATCAAAGTCAAGTAGATCGAAGTTGGCCAAATCAAAGTTGTCATCATCAAGGCAAGCTAGATCCATAAGGGAAGGCATATCTGTGATAAGTAGATCAGTACCACCGGTACGTTGTGTTGAGCGCTTGGCCGGTGTGGGATTAGCAATAAAAAACCTTTTAGCTTAATTTTGCGCAGGAATTTATGGAGGTCAATGCGTGTTTGTACATAGTCAAAGTTCATGCTTGGACAAAAGTTGAGACCAAGAGACAAAAGCGATTTATGTGGTGCGGTGAGGACATGGGACGATAAATTAATTATTTGGCAACACTTCATGGTATCCGTTGTTAATTTTTGATCCCAGAGCACGTTGATCTGCCCTGTTGCTGCCCCTTTAGACCGTTTCCCACGTCGGCCTCGGCAGATGACCCTCCTGCCTTGGATTTCTTTCCTCATCCTCTTCCTCTTGTTTTGCCATGACCCCTGTCTCTTTTCTGATTTTTTCCATCTTTGCATAAAAGCCGCATTTCGTCTAAAAAGTTGAGTTTTTGGTGTGGGCTCGTCAATTTCAGACGCAGAGACATCTGACTCGGATGTGGCAGCAGCTGAGACACCCGACTGTCTGACGGCTGATTGTGTGGAATTGGTTTTTCGGATAGAGTCAAAGTGCTTTGCAAAAGTAAAGACACGTCCCATCTCATAATCTATTTTGTCTCTAAGGAACTTTCTGTGCTTGCGTTGTTTGATCTCATCCTCATAAGGAACTAAGCCCTCATCAATTTTTTTACATAATAATCTGCGTTCCTCTGTGGATGGAATTTTGGTGAGCTCAGTCTCAATAGCAGCCAATTCTTTAAGCACTATCTCGCGATCCAATTTTGCATATTTGACAAGAATGACCAGGAACTTAGCAGAGCAGCCTTTGCTGGCTTCGCCCCACTCTCGAAGCATTAATGGATCCTGGTCCTCGAAGGAAGGGGTAGTCATAATGCGCAGACCACAAGGTATTCTACCAATATCCAGATAGTTTTGCAGAGAATGCTCTTCCCACCACTTTGATATGTCTTTTCTTCAAAGTTTTTCAAGCTCCTTTAGTAAAGTCACTTCCTTACTGACATTAAGATTAGTCTTTTTATTAGTCCCAATAATGGGTGAAGTGACAGCAAGTTCCTGTTGTTCGGTAAAGAGATCTTAGCCTGAAGAAGCCGGGCTGCATGTCTGTCAATGTAAAAACGGCCTCAATACAAAATAACTGGGCAGAAAAGGGTTAATACTGTCCAATGGAGGGGCCCAAAAAAGCAGAGTGCCGACCTGCAGTGAGAAGGACGGCCACAAAAGGACATAAAGCACTGGTGCGGAGAGGGATTGTAGACACAGTAGGCACAAGTGAAAGAATAAGAGAAAAAAAGCAGACTGAAACAAAAGCCTACCTTATAGTGATTGTCCGTGAGTCCTCCGGCACACATTAAACCACCAGCGGGGAAAGGCAAGTTCAGCTGCAAACTCTTATGAGTGTGCGAAATCCCCATCCAGTCACCAGCATACTCTGCCACCAGAGGCAGCAACCCTGCTCACACGGCGAGGGCTGAGAAAGGGGGCGCAGAAAAAACAAAGAAAAGTCCTGGTGCTGATTCCAACACGGAACGCTCCGTGTAAACAATATCAAGAAGAAAGGAGGAGCGAATGAATCGCACTCCCGCGGGCCAGAGGCAAATGCCAAACTCCAAAATCAGTAATAAAAAAAAACACCATGTAAGAAATCCAAAGTGGGTATTTTATTAAATAAACAAAAAAACTAAGCTGTGCTAAAAAAGAAAATGCACATGAGGCAGCAAAATACAGACAGACAGACAGAGTCAGGACGCCCTGCGAACAACGCGTTTCGCATTCCACTGAGCGCTTGATCACGTAAGGGGGAGGAGGGAGGACAAGCAGACATATCCAACATAGAAAATGGTCCTTCCACTCTGTTAGTTGGCTCAATAAGGGCCAAACAATACAATGATAACACTGGCGGCCATGATGGAGTGGACTCAAAAGTATGTAGATCAATGCAGACAAAACAAATAACAAAATGCCATGCACATAGATGCAAAGTGCAATAATACCGATGCCAATAAATGACAATATGGCAAAAAGCAAAAAATAAAGCCGTCTGATATGAAATACATCAAATAAATGTCGAAATGACAAAAGCACATGGAACATGCACAAACAGCAATAATAATGAGCACAAAGAAACCACATGGCAAAAAAGGTCCTCAAATTGAAATTAGATCATACATGCAAGTGAATAATAAGATGACAGATATTAAGAAAAATGGTCAGATACACAGACAATAAGATGTTAAAGTATTAAAACCAAACAGTAGTAAGCAGTAAAACTGACCAGCAAGAGGTGTGCATACAGGTGACATAAATGTTAAAAAGCCCAAACAGAACATACAGCAATGGTGGTTGGAAGGCTATTAAAACCTAGAGTAAAACAATGACTAAAGTGCTAGTGCAGGAGTGGAGAAAACCAATGTTTTCACCACCATTGAAAGTGAGATATGTTAATGTCTCACAATAACAAGTCACTTGGTAAAAAGCCAAAACCCAACCGGACCAAGCGGCATAGTAATTATGCTTGGTCCTGTATGACATAGGGACAACCCTACCGACTTTAGAAGCACAAAGGGTTTAAGAACAATATGTAAGAGCACACCTCAATATAAAATGTACAAAAAAGTCATTCCATCATGGGTGCAGCTGCTAATAAACAGACTGGTTAGTGGTATAGTCATGAATAGGGGCAGAAAATTCAAACACATATGAATATGGACAGTTCGGGCAGAAAGTGCATGAGTAGCAAATAGCTAAGAGGCGAGATCTCCATGCTATATATGTAACAATTGACCTTCACAATTCGGTCAATTGTGAAAAGGCCAATTGTAATTCGAACAATTGTAAAACAAACAATTCATATACAGCTTTTATCTCTTGTCTTTGTGTCTCACACACTCCCACAACACTTTAACCTAATTCCCTAACTCTGAGCATCACAGACCAGGCCCTGGCATGGCTTGCATCCTTTCTCTGACCGTTCTTCCCAGGTGGAACTTGGGTACTTTCTCTCCGCTATCACTCTCTCTACAAGTGGTGTCCCACAGGGATTTAATCTATCCCCATGTTTTTTTTAATGTCTACATGGCCACATTGGCCCACAAGATCTCTGCCTTCAACTCCAACTTTCAGTGTAAAGCAGATGACACACAGCTCTCTTTCAGGCTACCCTCTGCCTCTTTCTCCTCCTCGCTCATTCCTGACTGCCTGTCCGCAATTCAGTCCTGGTGTGCTGCTATTGATCTCTACCTTAATGCCAGTAAAACAGAGATCGTCCTCAATGGGACCCATGTTACTACATTCCCACTTTCACTCTGGCCAGCCTCCCTTAGTCCTGTGCCTTCACCCACCAGTGAGGCAAAAAATCTGGGGTTCATCTTCCACTCTACTCTCTCCTTCTCTTCTCGTCACATCTCAGACATCTCCAAAAAGTCACACTATTAGCTGCACCTCCTGAGAGGTAGTCTACCTTTTCTTGCCTTCCCCAGATGCTCACCGTATCCAGAGCCCTGGTTCTCTCCAGAATGGACTACTGCAACAGTCTCTTTCTCAATCTTCCTACTTCTACACTACGACCTCTTCACCTTATCCAGAGCAGAACCGCAACACTTATCCTTGGATTCAAGACCAGGAACCGCATATCTCTGGTGCTAAAATCCCTCCACTGGCTCCCTTTGGCTGCAAGGATGAAGTTCACGTCCCTCTGCATAGTCCACAAAGCTTTCTAAGGCCGTGGCTCTGTAACGTTTTATAGATAAGCCACCCTCAACACAGGGAGTTCCTTCCCTCCCCACTCAAGTGGTTATGCAACAAACTAACAGATTATTTTTTTTAACCCTATCTCAGACACTTATCATGCCCCTTGGATCCCTCTCCCCTGAGCTAACAATGAACCAAGAACCAGGCCGGTGTACGGGAAATATATTGGTAAATTACCAGTAATAGAAATTAGTGATGAAATGTCAAAAACACTGTTTTCTCTCAGCATAAGTAAATCTCAAAAGTGTGTTAAAAAGAACACAATCACAATTCTTACTTTCTGCAAATTTCACTTCACAAAATAATTACACTGATCAATAACAAAGGCACATATGTAATGTTGTGCGATTTTGATTTCCCTGCAGGCTTAAAAGTGTAGCAGTAGGATTTCAAGATAGGTAAAAAATACTAAGGCAATTATAATTTTGCCCACAATTTTGGTTTAAAATAAACACAGGGTGATTTATTGCATTGTTTTTCAATTCTCCACCCCCTTTGAGTTGATCTATGTTGGGAAGTCAGATTTCAGACCCTCCCACTGAAAGGTCTGTGTCAGCGTCAGCTTGACAGCAAGCATTACCCAAGGAATGTATAGCTATAGTTTTCAGCACACACTGGGAAATGAGCTTTGTTAATTTCGAAATTGTAACACAATTCACTCTGTAGTGTGCTGCCAAATGGGGAATTTATTAAATTAATATTTTTGGTTACATAGGCTAAGGATCTACATAGTTTTGCCGTCCCCCCCACCCACTATAAAGGGAAAGGATTCAAGGCAAGCAGACTCCCCGACCTTTGGTATCCCAGAACTCAGTTCTACTTACATCGCAAACATCTTTTAAGGTTCAGGAAATCCAGTTGCATCACAGAACACTCTAGAAAGATAGGGCAGGGGTCTGGTCACTCGACTCTCAAAGATGGCCTCCTGCTCTACACCATAGGACCCAATGGGCCTCATTACGACCCTGGCGGTAAGGGGTTTACGCCAGCGTTAGCTGCGCCGACCCCTTACCGCCAATTACGAGGTCCCTTAGCGCCATGGCGCTTTTAACACCTGCTTTTAGCAGGTGTTAAAATCCATGGCGCTAAGGGACCATGGAGTTAATTACGCCACCGTAATTTACGGTGGCATAATTAACGCCTTCCCCACTCCCATTATGCCCTATGGGGAAAAAATGGGAATGGGGAAGGGTAAATGGGGATTGGGGACTTACCACCCCCGCCAACCTCGGAATGGGGCGGTAAGTCCGCCAACCACCATGGCGTAAACATAGTTTACGCCATGGTGGTAAAGTCACGGCCCAGGCGGTAACTTACCGCCTGGGTCGTAATGAGGCCCAATCAGTTTTGAGGCCTTACTAGATATAGACAGCTCCACCCAGATGCACTCTCAGCTATCTCCTCTGGTGTCTCCTTACAGCTGTCAGATGGTAAGTTTCAGCAGCCTTCTTGATGGTCTGTCTCTTCTCTCTGTCCTCCTGTCTTTCTCCTTTTTCTGTTCCCTCTACTAGTGCAGTCCCCCTTATATATCAGCGATGGCACCACCAATTTTACAATCTTGGGGCGCTACCCTGCAATAATTCTTGCCAGTGGGATTGGACAGTTACCCTTCTCTCTCCTCCAAAACCCAGCCTCCAAGTCAGGATTGGTTTAGGGGTCTGAGCAACATATGGCAATTCCCATTCGTCATCATCCTTTGTTCTCCTTTCAACTTTTTGGCAAAAAACTAGTTATGTATCACAACTTCATACATTTGTTAGCAACTGCCAGACTAAACATAATTTCTGTTTCAGCAAATCATGGGGAATTAGATAAGCCAACCACCAAATCTGTATCATGTAGCACGGCCATGTGGCACCTTTCTTGTTTTTCCATAAAAAGCACAACTGTTATGAATATGTACGTTATTAAGCATATCCCTAATTTCAATTTCCACCTGCTCACTAACTCTCACATTTGAAACATGTTCAGCCAGACCCCTAGTTTAACTGGCCATTACAGATCCCAGAGTCACAGGAAGATGAATTTTATATCCCAAAAATCTCCTGGAAATTACATAAAATGGTACAAAGATGAAATCCATCCACCTTATGATGGCTGAGAAAAAGGCCTAAATGGTAATAGTCCTTTTAAATAAATTGTGAATCTTTATGTGGGAAAAATGGTCCTGCTCCTGCTACCAGACATTTGTTTTCACTGGGTCAGCCTGTGCCCACAGTTTTTTTTCTTCCAATCTCCTTTGTCTTGGAAGCTTGCTCTTTGAAGTGAGTGTCCCCATTTTCACACACATTAGTCATACTCCAGCCAAGGGTGACTTTTTCTTTCAGAGCCAGCAGGTCTGGAGAACACTGGATGTTGACACCTTTAGCAGGACATTTTTATTGTGGTTGGTCATTAATGGTAGAAGTGGCATCCAGGCTGAGAGTGGGCGTTTTTCTTGTGAAGTTTTGCCCGCAGCCAGCAAAAGGGTCTGCCTTGGGCTGACATTTTTTTCAGGAAGACAAAGTGGCTCTTCAAATGTCACTGGAGTTTTGTAGGTGAAATATAATATACATTGCTCGTTGTCAACCTACACATCATGTTTTGTTTTCCTGACATTTTTCTGTGAGCAGTAATATCTTTTTCACTTTTACTTTTTCCAACCGTTTTTGTTTTCAATGTTTAGTAATCCTATTTTCCATGTGACAGGGTTCTTTGATGTCTCTTTCTTTTGGACATTAAAATGCTGCTTATCCATTGGTAAATAACAGGTAGGCCCCTTTCCACATGGCTCTTTAATTTCACTTGAAAAACAAAAACAAAGGCTAGGTCGTTTTTGCTTCAGTGTTTAAAATTCTGCCATTTATGAGAAAGGGGCTTCTGTTTAGGGCCTTTAAATGAACCCCACAGCCCATACTATCTACAATGCTCTCTTCATAAATAATCTCCTTCTAGAGCCCTCCACTCTGCCTCCTCCAACTCTCTACTGGTGAGCCGCTTTTCCAAACAGAGATTTGGCGGTAGCTTCTTATCCTCTGCAGGTGCCTCCCTCTGGAAAAGCCTCCCTGCCTCCCTCGATCTTGAGCCGGACCTCCTTAAATTCTGGAAACTCCTCAAGACCTTCCTCTTCTCTTCCTCTTTCTCTCTCTTCTCCAACTGCTTAGTTTGCTGACTGGTCACCTGGTGCACCTCCAGAGCCTCACAGGTCCCCGTCTCGCCCGCCAGTCGTTGCACTTGCCTCCGGACCTCAACACTCTGCTTGGCCCTACTGCACTTGGAATACATTCCAGGAGAGGGGCAAACACTCTGCATTTAACCCAGGCTCCTGCTGGACTGGGCGCACTTGTCCCTCTCTCCCTTCCTCGCACTTCCTGTCTGCGCACTTGCACGACTTTGAATGTACTAGGCCTGGCAAGATTGCCTGTCCTGTCCTCCATCTGTCTACCCTCCCTAGCTTGGTTGCCTGAAATACTTGTGCATAGGAGCATTAGTGATGACCAACCAAGAGACAGGCCTAGTCGTTTAAGCATAGTTCGGCAGTTCATTGATTGTATGCTCTTCTCCTTATCCCCCCCTTTCCCTCATTCCTTCCTGTTCATTTACTTGCTCTAGTAAAAATGTCTCTGGCCTAGTATTCTAGTTATTTTTATTAGAGCATTCGGAAACTTCAAGGCCTAAGAATGATAACTGTATTCCCTTGTACCCTTCCTGCCTTGAAGCACCTTGAAGAACTTCACTTCTGTATAAGCACTGTACAAATACATAATTACAATTACAATCACAATTACAATAAAAACTCTACCTAGGCACTTTAACATAGCTATTACTTAACATAAACCACCACAGAAATTCCTTTCCTTAACTAGCCAGAGCTTTGAGGTATTGATACTGCCTCTTCAGACACTCACTTCCCTGTATTCTGAGTTTCTACATGACTTTTTTTTTATCCAGAAGAGAGGTTGAACTTACTGGAAACTAAAATTTCAAGCTTCTGAAAATTCACATATATCTCTACCTGGACCAACATGTCAACATAAATGCTTCAGTATTGCTCACACTGTCTCGCCCATGCTTAAGGATCTCAAATGGTTAATTCACTATTCGACAGTGAAGGCAGCCTAACATCTATTCACACTGGAATATGCAAAAGAGGACATGAGCTTCCATTTAATTTCATCACTGAGAACCCTGGCAACCGTAACCAAATAATGCAAAATGGAAGCTGACTAATGCTATGCGAGCCCTAGGCCTGGCCTTTTCAAACGAATGCAAACATTTCAGCAAAATAACATTTAAAAAAGTAAAACTGCATTTCATTTACAGCCCTGCTGAATTTAATATAGTTGAAAAAACTTGACATTTTTAATAAATGCTGAAAAAAGGAGGATGAATGCAATATAAATTGTTTAACTTATTGTGTATGCTCCAATGAACAAACTTTTCTTTAATTATATTTACAGGGTTTGGCTGTGTTGGAAGATAAGGGATAATTACATTCTTGCCTGATGGGGAAAAGCAAACACAAATTATACATTATTTGTGTCTGTTAACAATACTGTAAAATGAGGGAATTCAATCTGATTCTAATTAATTACAAGGGAAAACCAGGATGATTTGTGGATATGTTTGAGCAACTGGAATAACAGAACATGTTGGAAATCATAATAATTGTGTGTGTCCACTGCAAATAAGCTTTCAATTTTCACACCATGTTCAAAGATTTGTTGTCAAGTGATTAGGTCAATGTTTTAAAAAAAAATGCAACCGCGTATTTCCCGTGATGTCTTTATTTGAACACGTATGCATTTGATGGATGACACATGATTTTAGTTTTGCTTGAAGTTTAATGTTATTTATATTTTCAGACATAAAATGAAATATGTTTGCATTTGTAATCATTATTTCCACTGTTCCTCCATGACATGTGTTACACCATAAACGTGTAATATAGCCCTTGTACTGTTCGTTTTACAAGAGTTAACACATGTCTTTTTTGGTATAATATAATGATATATGGGATTCATTCAAGCTCACCTCTGCTACTTGCCTGGCTTTGTGGCGCTGATGATCCCCTTATGTGATCAAGTTAAGGTAAGTCTACAGGTATGGCACTATCACCTTCCAGTTAGGGTTTGAAAGAGGGAGGTCCTGACATGGGGCGTCATTACAACCTGGGCGGAAAGGGATACTGGGCACCAGTAATGACACCGGTGCTGGTAATCCCTTTGCGCCCTATTCCGAGGTCCCTTTGCGGGTCCCTCCCTTAACGCCTAGTTTTACCAGGCGTTAAGGACGGGACCCGCAAAGGGATACCGGGGTCAATAACGGTACCGCAATTTACGGTACCGTTATTGACACCTTCCTCCTTCCCATTGAGCCCTCTGGGGGCTCAAGTGGGAATGGGGAATGGATTTTCAAATGGGGATTTACCGGTCCCGCCAAGGTCGGACTAACCGGGAAGTCCCCATACCACCAAGTCGGTGGCAGTACCGGTATTGGTGCTAGTCATGGCGCTAGCACCAACGTCGGAATGAGGGCCATGGTGTCTGAAACCTGTCCTTTCCCATCCACTAACAGTATGGGGGTCTGTTTGACAAAAGCGTTTTGGAATGGGAAATAAACATTCAAAACTCTTTGTAAATCAGGCCCTGGGTTTGCAAGGGGTAGGTCCTGACAAGGTGCCTGAAAACGTACTTCCCTCCCCATCATCTAACAGTCTGGATTTGTTGACTTGACAATTGTGTGTCTCTGATTTTGCTCTTGAGGCATTGGGCATGGGCTTCGGGTGACAATGCAGATTTTTTTGTGCGTTTTGTGAATTCAGTCTCTATTGTGTGACGTAATGTGACACTATTCCCTGCGGAATGGGCTAGTGGGGCTTCAGAAATAGCCGTAAGGGTGGAAAACACATCGTCCCAACATTTTCCAATTGCTATTTAACAAACAAATGTGTACGTGATCTGCTAATATTCCCCTCATCTCTACCAGAAATGCAATTTATTTCGAACTTTAACAAATTCACCATGATGGTTTCTAGGGGTTTGTAAGGGCATCAACACACAGGGCCTCATTACGAGTTTGGAGGTAGCTATGGTGCTATAAGCACGATGGCTGCCTCCAAACCGGTCTCCATTACCGGGTTCCTTCAATAAGGAATAACGGGGTCATTCCAACATTGGAGGACCCGGTAATTCCTCCTTGAAGGAACCGATCCCCATTCCCATTTGAGCCCCCATCGGGCTCAATGGGAATGGGGAGGGAGGTAATAACGGGTACATTACGAATGGCCCGTTATTTCCTCCCTCTTCCCCTCGCGGGACCCGGAAAAGACGTCTGGTTTTACCAAACGTCTGGCCCGGGTCCTGCAAAGGGAACCTCGTAATCGGCGCTCCCGTAATGAAGGGTGCCGGTCCCATACCGGCACCCTTCATTACGGGAGCGCCACCCTTGTAATGAGGCCCACAGTCTAAATTGAATCAATTTACTTTTGGTGGCTCTACAGAACTTGTTGTTTGCAAACACTGCCTTGGCACCTTGGTGAGATGTCCCAGGCAATGTAGTGCCATTTCTTTGCAATATCTTGTTCCTGCTGTAAGGTTGCATGTTTAAAGAACTTGTACTAAAGAGATATAGGGCCTAATTCATAGAGTGTTAAGTCCCCGCAAACTATTACATTATAAACAACATTGCACCTACTTGTGCGTGAGAAATGTTTTGAACAGTCCGTGGATTAATGGATTCCAAAGCGCAAAATAACCTGCAGTGCAAACGAGTTGCCCACGGAATGCCCACAACATGCCCCCAAGCAAACAAAAACTAGCGCCAACAAACAAGCTTTGCGTCTGCCTTTGCACCACTATCCAGCAACCCAGTGAAACTGCAGACCGTCCCACATAACTGACATCAGCACCCCAGAAAAATTGTGGACCATGCCCGGTAACTGAAAGCAGCACACTGGCAAAACTGCAGACAGACCTACACAACTCAATGCTACACCCCGGAGAAACTGCATTGTGTCCCCTGTCACTCAAGGCAGCGCCCTGGTGAAACTTCACTACCTACACTACGTATCATCACCCCTAACTCCAAGTGGCACCCAAACTACTTACCACAACTCCTAAGTTCAATCGGCATCCCGGTGAAACTGCGGCCTGTCGCCCCTAAGTCATAGCAGCCCAAAGTCTCCACACCACCCACCATCCCCACTGACCTCTACTCCAATCCCCAGGCAGCCCCCTGCTAGTCCACCCTCCCCCATTACCCTCACTCACCTCCGCTCCAACCCCCAGACAGCCTCAAGTCCTCACACCTCCCACCACCCCTACTTACCTCAGCCCACTACCCCAGCTGCCCCCTCAAGTCCTCACATCTCCACCACTCACCTAAGCCCCATCCCCCAGGAAGCCCCCTGCTAGTGTGCTCCCCAACTAGTCCAATTATTAGCAACAACCTACCTTGACTCACTGGTCTGGCTGCCCCATGAAGTACACCTGCCACATTGCCTCCTACAACATGATATTGATATTGATATTTTATTTCTATCGCACTAGTACACAAGTGTTTCAGAGCACAACAAGGCAAGGGAGGGGAACAGGGGAGAACAAAACAACGATCATACTAGGCCCAGTGACATGAAAAAATGTGCATGTGCGTGGGAGAGGGGGAGGGAAAAAGTGTATGGAAGGGGGAGAAGTGGAGAGTGTGGAGCAAAGGAGAAACAGATAAATAATAATAAATAAATATTAAAGGCAACAAACAGTGGTAGGGCAGCCAGCAATTGGCAAGTGCTGGGTTTTAGGCAGCAGACAGGGTAGGTCTAATAAGTACAGGAAGAAAATGGGGGGCTGCATGGGTACAGATACAGACCCCAGTGCAAGGGGTGGCCCGGAGAAAGTGTGGGAGTGTGGTGGGGTGAGCAGGTACTTGGGCCCAGAGGACAGAGGGTGGCCAGGTGCACCGTGCCAAAAGAGAACAGATCAGCAGGGGGGAGGGGGAGCGAAGACAGAAGTAAAGAGGAAGATCTTGAGGTGCTTCCGGAACTTGAGATGGTTCTCCTCATGTTTTAGAGTGGCAGGAAGGCTGTTCCAGAGAAAGGCTGCAGTCGAAGAGAGAGATCTACCACCAGCTCGTTTCTTTGAAAAACAACTGACCCTGAGGAGGTTAGAGGTAGAGGAGCGAAGAGCTCGAGAGGGGAGGTATTTGTGGAGGGACAGCAGAAGGTATTTTGGACCCAGGCCCCAGAAAGCCATGTGGACAATGTAGAGGGTTTTGCATTTAATCCTTGCATCCACTGGGAGCCAATGGAAAGATGTCAGAGCTGGAGAGATACGATCCCAAGGCTTGAGGCCAAGGACAAGTCTTGCAGTCCAGTTCTGGATTAGTTGCAGAGGGCGGAGAGTAGAGGCAGGTAGATTTAGAAAGAGGCTGTTGCAATAGTCCAACCTTAGAGAACCAGAGCTTGGGAGACCATGAGCTTCTGGGGGAAGGAGATGAAAGGCAGAGTACCTCTGAGGAGGTGCAGTAGGAAGTTTGACATTTTAGAGACATCAGAGATGTGGGCGGAGAAGGAACGTGTGGAGTCAAAGATGACCCAGAGGTTCTTAGTCTCGCAGGTGGGGTAGGAGGAGGGACCAGAGAGGTGGGAAAGGATGGTGATGGTGTACCGATGAGGAGGATCTCCGTCTTGCTGGCATTCAGACAAAGATCATTGGTGGCACACCAATCTTGAATGGCAGTTAGACAATCAGAGATGAGGGAGGGAGAGGAGGTGGCCGAGGGGCAGCATGAAAATGAGTTGAGTGTCGTCAGTGTAGCACTGGACATTTGAGCAGAAAATGGCAATGCAGTGAGCGAGAGTTTCCAGTTATTGGTTGAAAAGCCAGGGCGAGAGGTTAGACCCCTGGGGAACACAACAGGTAGAGAGGAAGACAGATGATAGGAATAACCCAAGTTGGACCTTGGACCTGATCAACTGGGAGTGCTCCAGTTGAATCCAGGAATGTAGCTTCCCATTACTCATTGGAAGACCACATGTAGGTGCATGTCAACTGGACACAATACTGTTGCACACAATACACTTTGACAACTCCATGTACATGTGAGATACCACAGCAATGCAATGCAATTTGCTGTTGGTATGGTGTCTTTGTGACCAAAGTATGAAGAATCATTGATTCCTACAACTGAATTACAATGTGTGTGTGGATTTAGCCCCTCTACCCAATCTCCTTTCCTTCTCTATTTATCTTGACACTTCTACATTGATGGCGCCTAAAACTTTGTTCTCCTCTTTTTCTGACTGTCACGACTCCACTGTTTCCATCTGTCTCCATAATCACTTTCTCTATCTTAATTCTTTTAAAATTGAGATTCAATTTTTTGCAGCTAATACTTGACCATATCTTCCTCCACCTTCTCTTCCCCCCATAAGCCTCTTGATTGTTGCTAAAAATCTAGCTGTCATTTTCAAATCTTTTTTTATCCTTCTCTGTTCACATTTCTAGTATGGCTTGGATCAGTTGTTTCCATCTTTATAATCCTTGTCATGCTCACCCTCTTCTATCCTTCTGTGCTACTAAACTTCTTATTTTCTCACTTTTTTTTCCCATATTGACTATTATTCTGCCTTGTTAGTCTGTGTTCCTACTTCTCATCGTACACTACTTCGCTCTATTTATAATTCTGCTCACCATCTTCCTGTCCTTCTTCACCCTTGCACTTCCATCACTTCCTCTCTTTTGGCCATTTGTTTTCTTCCTTTTTACTCTAGTTAATTGTTTCACTTTAATGTAATTTTCTTTATGTGATTTTATGGACGTCCTCCTCCCTACCTGTGTTCTCTTATTTCTCGATAAGCTCCTTATATGGTTACAGCCTTAGTTCCTTCTCTCTGTTCCTGCTCCACCTTGTGCCTCCTCTCATTTCTGTTTCTCACTTCTCACCCCTACACATTGGAACTCTCTCCCTCTCACCATTCACTCCTCTTCTTTGCTGCATATTTTCTGCACTCGCCTTAAAATCTATCTTCTCTCTACTATCTCAAACTAAATTGTACTTCTGTTTCTTCCGGCATACTTTCTCAGGAATTGTATCTCTCATAATATTTGTACCTTTATTACCAACTGTGCAGCCCTTCGGTAAAAGAGATCTAAAAGCTCAAATATATACAAAAATACAAATATGGGGAATATCAGGGACCATGAGTAACATTTTTGAGAAGGTGGTAACATCAATTTCCAGCTTTTGTCCCAAGGAGGAAGTGCTAATATCAGGGGTTGAATGTGGCGTCAAGAAAGACATGAGTTCGGGAAATGGAGATGGACAAGTAGGCTTGGCATTCTGAAAGGCCTTGAAGACTTAGCTCTTTCACAGAGCTTACACCTACTGGTTCTCTAATTGGATTATGTACGCTCTGTATTTCCTTTCTCTGAAACTATTCCCTGGTCAGGTTCTAAAGTACTGCTTCCTGTCTACTCATTTTCATTCAGAGTGTGGCCTGTTGTTTCTGTCTTTAAACAAAAAGTATCAATCTGGCTTCCTTCTTTTTCCTGCGTCGTCTCCATACAGTTGGAACTCCTGCAGCTTCGACATGTACGCAAGTGGTCGCTTATCTATTACTTTCTCTGACTCTCCTTCTTTCTTCTTTTCTCATCCTCCTTATTAGCATTTCGTCTGTGCTCTGCGCGGAATGACTCCAGCAGCACTTAGCACATTTCAGAAGCCCCTAAAATGAAATAACATACATTTGTTTTTGATCAAAACAATCATAAACAGAGAGTAGTCAGCTTTGTTTTGGAAAATTCAGTAGGGCTGGGAGGATAGATCAGGGGCATCGCGCTCACCTTGGAAGCATCCAAGGCCCCCCAAAAAAACAATAAGAAATGCTCTGACCAGGTGTGTTGGAACATGCCTCACTAGCTTTTTAAGAGGGCAATAAACACTCATCTTTGTAAATCAAAGGACTAGGCATAATAATAATAATAATAATAATAATAATAATAATAATAATAATAATAATAATAATAATAATAAATCCATGTAAAATTGTAATGGGTTATTTATAATGGCTTAATGGATTATTACCCATAGGTTTCTATTTTTTTCCTCTCTCTCTCACTCTTTTTACCAAGATGTTAAGATTGGACATTATATTCTAGTTTGATTGTTTGGGGGTTGTTTCTGCCTTTATTTATTATTGGAATTTAAGGATATTTCGGTTGTATATGTTGAAGTTATTGTGTGTTTACATGTTTGTTGGAAAATTTGAATAAACTTGTTCCTATGCTTATTAAGCCATTATAAATAACCCATTACAATTTTACATGGGTGCATTATTATTATTATTATTATTATTATTATTATTATTATTAGTATTATTATTAGTATTATCATTAGTATTATTATTATTAGTATTATTTCAATCACGCCCAAAGGCCTCAGTGCGCACAAAGGGCAAAACCAATGACATACAAACACAAAAGTAGGCGGAGTCAGGCACCGAACATCATGCTGAGAAGAGGTAGCCCAGTCCTTTGATTTCAAAAGATGAGTTTTTATTGCCCTCCTAAAACTAGTGAAGCATGAGATCCTGCATATACTACTAAGAAAGGAGGGACATAGGTTTGGAGCACAAAGACCGCCGAGTGACTTCATACTTCTGTGTTGTTGCTCTGACAAAACTACCACACTTTGGGCCTCATTACGACCCTGGCGGAAGACCATGGAGCTATTAGCACCATGGTCCATGCCGGTAACTTACCGACTACGCCATGGAGGAAGGGGGAATTACCACCCCATTACAAGGTTGGCGGGGCGGTAATTCCCCCTTCCTCCATGGCCCTTCCCCATTCCCATTTTTGCCCCATAGGGCTCAATGGGAAAGAGGAAGGCGCTAAGTACGGTGCCGCAAATTGCGGCACCGTAATTAGCACCAAGGTCCCTTTGCAGGTCCCTACTTTAACGGCTGGTTTACACCAGCCGCTAAGGTTGGGTCCCGCAAAGGGACCTCGTAATTAGGCGCTAATAGGTTAACAGCGCTGCAGCCTTTTTACGGCGCCGTTAACCCATTAGCGCCTGGGTCGTAATGAGGCCCTTTCTGTGGCTCACTGCCCGCCTCATCATACAAAAACTGGGAAAAGGGGCACGTCGTTTGATTCAGCTCATGGACCATATTAAGTTGCACTTCTAAAAAAGACAGATGGGCGTCATCACTCATGCATTCATAGCTGGTGATAATTTGCCAACCTTTCTGGGTTAAGCTCCTGAAGCAGAGATTTGCTGGTGAACATCTCGTTGGTGTCTTGCTGGGTTCCTGACACTTGGGTATATGTGTAGAATATAAATACATATTAAATAATCGGTTTCTCCCGAGGTTAAAAAATGGAAGCTAGCAAATGATCTTAAAAGTAAAATTGATGTGCTTTCTAAATGGAGTGTAATGGAAGAGGCTGTGCTTATTGGGCCGTAACAACACATGTTCAGTACAACTAGCGTGAAATAAAGCGACGTGAACAATGTGTTTACTGGGGGCAAAGTTACAATAACACTGAGCCTATCGTGCAGTCAGTGGAACATCATGGTAGCTAGATGTTATGCTTACTAAGGTCGGAACAACACAAATGCTCAGCGCACCTGCCCTCCATCAGCACTATTCTTTTCCCTCCTCCCCTGCCTCCCGTTCCCAACTCCAGCCCCTAAACACCTCCCATATCATCAGGGAGGTCATTTCACCACAATGCCAGGGGTAGCAGAAGTGATATCACACGACCCTTGACCCCCCTGATAACATCACAGGAAGTGATGTCATTTGACCCCACCCCGAAGTGATATCACAGGTAGCGATGGAACACGACCTTTCACCCGTTGACAAAACAGGAAGTGGCATCACATAGCATTGTACACTATGAAAAATATGGTTATGATATCACTATAATGTGATGTAAATTTCATACAAGAATGGATCGCCATATGTATCATTAAGATCAGTGTGTATAGGCCCATATTGCCAAATTACTGTGAATGCAAGCAGACGTCCATGACCAAATGATAATGATGTGTCATTATATAGCACTTACGCTTAAGCGCTTTATATAGAAAAAATATACACCCAATATCACCCAACCTGTGTTGGTACTCATTTATCGACCTCAGAAGGATGAAAGGCTCAGTTGAGGCGTTTAAGAACAGACTAAATCAGTGACTCACCCCCTGAAGTGTGCCTAAAATAAACCTTTAATGAGTCTAGCAATTATTGGATAGAATTCCATAAAGACACATTATTTGGTATTCCTATTCTTTCTTATTTAGGGTCAGTGCTGAAAGTCTTAGACTTGTGGCACTTTTGTTCTTATTTTTCTTCTTTGTTTAAAGGGCCTGAACAACAGGAAAGCCAGCCACTCCAGAAGTAAAGAGCCACATGGTGCTAGCCACAGCCCAGAAGCTTGCATTACAAAAAATGTCACAAGGGAGACCACAGAGGTCGCAAGGGAGACCTCTCTGGTGACCCTTAAATGACGTCACTGCATACCATCTAACTTACCTTCATTGGGCTCCTCTGCCTGCTTCCTCAGCCTGCTCCCTACTGCCAAGTGGAGCCCCGCCTTCCATTTCCATTGCATCCCTGACTCTCTCTGGCCGCTACAGTGAATGAAGCAGCGCAGGTGGGATTTTTTTTGTCAAGGTGCTAATAGCAATAAACTTGCATTCTGTGGGCTTCAACGCCCCCATAATGTCACAGCTGTCGAAGCCCTCAGAACGTGCTATTATTGCTTCTCTTCCTAATCATTATTCAAAGTGAGTACTGTGTTCTATGGAAAATAATGAAAACTCTGGAATTAATTTATTTACTGGCACACAAAGGAATCTCAGAAAGGTGCTTATGTTTACATAATCAAAAGTGGGCAATGCCCTCTTTGGGCATTGTGGGAATCGGATGTTGTGTTTAATTGACAAAACTAAACGGTACAATGTAAAGAACGAGAATCTAGATTGTGCAAAATGGGCTAAGTTGAATAATAGACATTGTTTCACTGACCTACTTGCAGAGTAATGTAAATTGGGCAAAATGCTTAAACTGGGGAGGCATAGAGATGTGGCAATATGCTTAGGACTAATAGAAACCGGACAATTCGGCTACTAGGGTGTTTTGGTGGTCACGTGAATACTTTTTCAAATAATACATTCAACATATAATTATTTCAAAAGTTAAACCTGTTTAATTTAATTGATTGCGTCACGCACGTGATTTCTGCCAATATTGCAATAAAACCTGTTCAAGGATACATTGTTATCTCAGAGTATAATTGAAGTAAAAGACATTCAGTAATACAGGAAAGATTTTCTTAAGTATTTATTTCCATTAGCACCCTGGTGGGGGCAGCCAGCCAATCAGGTGTCTAGGAAGGCGGGCATGAACTAGCGGTGAAAGCTCGCATTCCATGCCACCTGACGACTGGCTCCCCCAGCACCATCTTCCCCAACCCTCTCTCCACCTTATTATTTTTGTATTCCCCCTCCCCACTTACCTTATTGTGGCTGAGGCAGCACTCGCTGCTGAAGCTGCACCTTCCGTTCTGCTCCCGACAGCCCCATCCCTTTCCATGGCGGCCATCTGAATGACTGAAAATACTTTTTGTTTAGCACCCCGAGTTGGTAACCCACGTTATCGCTTTGGTAACCCGGGGAGCTAATGCCCTTAAGCCCACGTTCCAAGTGCTGGAATGGGAGGTAACAGGCCAGAAGACCTCTTGGACTGCTGGCCCATTATCCCCCGACCCCCGTTCCAGCCCTTGGAACGGGGGCTTAATGCCACAATAAAGAAGACACTCCTTTCTAAGATGAATCTCACTCTGAACAGGTGACCAGCTATATATAGACAAAGCATTGAAATCTTATCATATTCCATGTAACCCTGGAAACTACATAACAAGTTGACTTGCATTTACCAACAGGTTGGAAACATAGATAACATGTTTATGAATGTTGTTCTCACTGTCTGATAACATATTTATTTACTACAGTTGATGAGCTTTGTTTATTCATTACAGTTGGAAAAAAAATGTTTGTTTGTTGCAGTTCGTTTCCTACATGACCCTGTATGGTTGTACATACATTTTCTATATGCTTATTTAATTTACAGGTACTATGTGCAGTTGTTTTATACACTTTTGTACAGACTAAGTTTGACTGTATAACGCACGTTCACTGCAGGCCTCAAAGCTATTCTTTCTTTGTTCCAAGTGAAGCCATTACTCAGAATCACAGCATTACCCAACCCTTTCATGACCCCCACAAAGGGACAAGAAATGTGCTCTCATCTTTCAAAACTGCTGTTGGTGTGCGTACCCAGACCTTATAACCTATATCAACTCTAGTGAGTCTGCCTTAAATCTATTGTCATGTAAACATTTGACAAGCTCATTCTTCGCTCTTACACTTTCTCTAAATTCTATCTCATCCCATTCTACATACCTCTTACTCCCTAGCCAAGGGGTACATACTGACGTTGCTGCCTTCCTTCTCCTGAGAACCTCAAATGGCATGAGACCTGTGGTCATATGTGGAGCTAGCCTATATGCCAACACCATTTTCTCAATATGGTCTTCCCACTGCTCGGCTACATGCAAAGAGAAGCACACAGAGTCCATAAGGGTGCAATTGAATCTCTCCACCATGTCATTAGTGGAAGGATGGAAAAGTGAGGTGTTGTGATGTTCTACACCTAGATTATTCAGAAAATGTTTAATTGATCTTGATGTAAATTGGACTACCTTGTCAGTTAAAATCATTGTTGGAATTCTTTCCCTCTGGAACAGATCGCCATAAATTGCACCGACAGTCTGGAATCTGCCTCACTTACACATTTTAAATCAACACACTTGGAAAATAGGTCCACTAACACTATTATATATTTATTTATTCCCTTGCTGGTCAATGGCTCCAAAATATCAAGAATGACATATTCCCAAGGGAACGGTGGAAGTTCTATTGGATTGAGTAGTTGAACGTATGTTTTGAGTACCTTATCAGAGCCTGCACATATGGTGCATTCTTTGATCAATTCTTCTACATCTGTGCCTAATCTTGGGCATCAATAGTCCGAACGAAGTCAACCCTTGGTTTTAGAAACTCCTGAGTGACTGGTGTGTGCAGGTTCTAACAATCTCTTCCTTACATCTATTGGTGGTGCAACGCAACCTGCATTTACAACTTGATCACCTCCTTTGCCAAGATCATCCCTTACCTTGTGAAATTAACTTAGACCCATCTCAGAAGTCCACCCTGCCCAATTGTTCAATACCAATTCTCTAACCTTGTACAGTTATTGGTCTTCCTTAAGGGTTCTGTGCCATTGATCTTGTGCAATGGTATACTAACGAACAAAGAATACTTCTTGAATGGGTAAATCGGGGTCTTCATAATTTTCACCAACAGAATATTGCGATAAATAGACTGCAATCATATTTTCTTTGCCAACAATATGTTTGATTTCAAATTTGTGACTCTGTACTGAGGTTACCCAATTGATGATTCTTCTGGACACCCCCTTTAGACCTTTGGAGGTGAAGACTGTAACAAGGGGCTTTTGGTCAGTCAAGACAGAGAATTGTATGCCCCACAAGAATGTTTTATACTTTGTATCCGCTCAAACTAATTACAATGCTTCTTTTTCAGTGACAGAGTATCTACACTCAGCATGTTTGAGGGATCTTGAGGCAAAAACCACAATGTGATTACCCCTCATATCTTTTGCATAATAGCTGCACCCAGTCTAGTGCCACTGGCATCTCTTGATACCAAAATCTGCGGCTTTGTTTACACTTGAGATAGGATCTTCCCCTTTCGTGTGTGTTTGGCACTTTACTATTGCTACCTGTGTTGGATAAGCAATTATTTAAATCAGTTGGCCCAGTAAGAGTGCATGTTGTACTGGAGTCCCATCTGCCCTTCTGAACCCTCTCCTGAGCCAGTGTGCCGGTCCAGAGGTTCTGGTAGTCCCTGTACCAGTATGTGGTAAAATATTCCTATTGTTTTTGTCTCAAAGCTCTTGAGTTTCAAGGCTCCAAAGCTCTTGAATCTGCTAAATGCACTGCACAGGGTCTTCATCTTCCCTCATTTTGCATGACGTAATCACCCCCAATGTCTGAAATGTCTGAGAATTGTGTCCTCAGTGCTTGCTAGACATCTTCCCTGCAGTTTGCAAATGGTGAACCGTCATGTGCTGTGTTTTGTGTCATCACCACTGGGAACCCTGCCGTTTTCCATACATCATCAGCTGCATCTACTAAGATCGATACTTAAAGTCCCTTCACGTCTCCTATAGCTAACCTTTGCCCCTCTGTCATTTTTTACATCTCATATATCAAGTTCCCATCCCCTGCACTCAACAATGGTAACCTACACTTCACATTCTCCTTATCAATGTGCTTCCATAGTACATGTTGAAGTCCACCCCTCCACTCTCTAGTAAGGGCATCTGTTTGAATGCTGCATTCTCCTCATGAGTCCTTCTAGCCAGTCTTACTTGTCGGTCCCCTCTCGCTCTCGATGCTTGCGCATACATCTATTGGCTCCAGTATGGTCTCTCTCCTGCTGTCGTCATACCTCCTCGTCAACTGTCCCCTCGAACAAGCCATTGCTGCGTCCCCCTTCCTTTGTCCTGGGAGGTCTCTAAGTCTATCGATGTATGCAGTGGTGTCCTGTTCGGTACTGAAGTCAGTTTTCAGTCATGTGTGTTCGTTCAAGCTGCTCACTCCTTCTCCCCCTGTGTGTCTCCTGAGCTCCCATGCCACCCACTTGTTTGACCCCATCATCTGGTGTCAGGAATGCTCCCCTTCTCGTCCCCACTGTACCTGTCCTCATTATCAGACTCTATGTCCCTGTTACTACAAAAGTCATCCGCAAAACTCAACCTCCTCGATTTTGAGTCTGTGTTAGGCCTTGCGCTGAGATCGATGTCTCGTAAGTCGTACCTTCCCCATGCCCAAGCCCCTAGACCTGCTCCCTCTTTCTCTACAGTGCTCCTGCATCATGAGCTCATGCTGTATGGTTCTGTCCATAGGTCCTCCTCGAGTCTGTCATTTCCCCTATCTAAAATTCTTTGTGTATTTACTGCCCCTATCGCTCACTCAATCATCTCCCTGCACGCTCGCTCTCTTACCAACTTATCCAACTCTAACTACCTCTGTTTCCATTCTGCTAACTTGCGTTTTTTCCACTTTTCGTCTTTTGATCTCTTCCCCTTCTCTCACCCTTCTATCCCGCTGCACCTAGTCTGCCCTCTTCCTTTTCTTGAGGTCTCTTTCAAACCTCTCCTCTTGTTCCCTTTCTATGCGCTCCATCTCCTCCTCCTTTCCTGCGTTCCCTGTCCTCTCTCTCCAATCTCTCTTCTCTCTTCCTTTCCCTGTCCTCTCTTTCACTCTTCTCCTCTTGTTCCTTCTCTTTCTTGGCCTCTTAATCCATTATCTATGGCCAGTCTGCTGCTTTGCTACTTCTCTTGAGACTCTCCATTGTCTTTGTTGCCACTTCTGCCTCTCTGTTTCTCTTCCCTTGCACCTTCAGAAGTATCTGTCCTCCTATCCACTCATTCATGGCTATGCCCCAGAGACCCTCCTTTGTGCCCTCCGGCACCTCGCTGGTTGCCTCTTGCTCGAAAACCTGTTGCCCAGCGTGTACTGGTTTTTCCTCCTTGGTGTATGGTGGTGGCTTATAAGTCGGGTTTGAGTACACCTCTGCTGCCCTTATTTCCCACATTGGATACATCCCTTGCTCATCACCTACGTCATCTAATGCTACACTTGGTGGGGTAGATGGAGGTGTGGATGGATGAGTCCCTGGATCCTTCACCTCCTGCTGGCTTAGGATCCACTGGCACCTCGCAGCATCCCCCTCGCCCTCCTGATACATGAGCCACAACTAGAATATAGCCATGCGATTTGTTAATTTCTTCCCCTTATAAGGACCCTGTAATTGTGTCAGTAGTGATTGTTGCAAGTCTTTGGAGAAATGTTCAAAATGTGGCCATGGTTTGGTTAACTCAGCCTCCTCGATGTTGAGTCTGTGTTAGGCCTTGCACTGAGATTGATATCTCTTAAATTGTACCTGCTTCCCCTTGCCCAAGCCCCTAGACCTGCTCCCTCCCTCTCTACAATGCTCCTGCATCATGAGCTTGTGCTGTATGGTTCCGTCAATAGGTCCTCCTCGAGTCTGTCATTTCCCATATCTAAAATTCCTTGTGTATTTACTGCCCCTTTCGCAAGCTCGACCGTCTCCATGCTTGCCCATTGATACACATTGCTAGGGTACTAAAATGTGATTGGCTAGAGCTGACATCCCCAGGCCTGGGATTCGCAAAGATTCTACGCTCGCTGGGTACTAAGAACTACTATGTGTCTGAATTGTAACTTGTGTGTGCCACCTTAGCATATGAGAGTGCTCTCCTGATCGGCGCAACACTTGTTGCATATTGTTGCATACTTGTTGCTGTCTCTGTCTGGTGGCCTAAGACCAATGCTCCTTTCCCACCGGTCTTCGCTGTCCATTGTCTGCCTCGGCTGCGTCACAAATTCAGAGACCACGAATATGAGCTGTGCAGCTCTGAATTTTGGAAGCTTTGTCATCTTGGGATTGGAATGATATTGGAATGATATCTGTATCTTTTGGCCTTGGCTGAGGGTCCTAACTCACACTTGTTGCTCTCTGTGCAGCCTGAATCAGCTCAGCTTGTCTCTTGCTCTTAGGCCTGGAGCCTGCTGTCACTTTCCTAGACCTTAGAATGTAGTTTCTACAGTGTCCATGCTGTATTACATTTCCATTGGTTAGTCACACTTGGCTCTGTCAGTTTCCCATAGGTGCTCCTGCAGTTCCATGTTTGTGTCCTGAAGTGCGAATGGCATGCGTGCTTCATGTCTAACGCTGCTATGTCATGGTGTCTCTAATGGCGTCAGCAACATGGTGTCTTGGTGTTTAGTCCAATCTGTCCATACAGGTATCCTTAATCACGACCTGTGACTCTTCATCCACACATGAGTAGGTCTGTACGTTCCTCGGGCGGTATGGCTGGCTGAGGGGATCCCTCTCGACATATTTGTCAATCATGTGTCCATTGGGGATTCGTCTGAAATAGAATGGGTGATTAAGGTGCTTTTTGGCCTTCTTCCTTGTCATGAATTTGATTTGGTAGGAGGGGTGCTAGGCTTCCCCATCCCTCTTCAACGTGACTTTATATGGTTTTACATAAAATTTTCTATATGCTTATCTAATTTACAGATATTATGTGCAATTGTTTTATGAACATGTGTACGGACTAAGTTTGTCTATATATCAATGCAAACCTCCTTTTTTAACATATGAAATATGTCTGCCACCACAACATGCTGTGTGCTACAATACCAGAGGTATTTTCAGAACAGAGGTCTGCTGAAGGGAGAGAGAAGCAGAAGGGCCTGTATCACAAAAGCCATAATTATAGGCCTCTTGTCAGAACATAATTAAATTTGCAAATCTCCTACCCTTTCCATCTTACTATGTTTAGCACCAAAATTGAATTTAATATCCAAGAGATGTTTAGGGAATGAGCTGAAGAGAGAAGGGGTGGAGATATGAACTTGTGTAAAAGGGTGGTGAAAGGAAATGATGGCACACAATGCATAGGGGAACCTTGGATAGCAGCAGGCCTTTCTCTATTAAAGAAATAATTGTTCTAATAATATTTTTCTCTTTGGAAAAAATAACTTTCCTAACAGATTATTAATGGTCAAAGGTGTTACAAACAAGGTTCCAACTAAATAATTGCATAGGACAGTTATGGAAAGTTGCACTGTAGCTGCTAGGCATCATGGACATTGGGAAATGTGTACACCAAATCATCATGGAAATTGTAGTTTTCTCAAAGAGTCCTTGAACAAGAAGAACATCAGTCAGGTGTTGGCATGATGAGCTACACCAATGTCAAACAATGAAAGTGTATCTCTGTAGACATGGGCAATGCAAACCCATTTCTACCTTGTACATTTGGGTCATTTTGGACAGAAAAACCTGACCTGCCCTGCCACAAGTTATCATGTATAGGGGATTAAAGTCAGACACAAGTGGGGTTGGTTTACTAAACTAAATAAGTAGCTTAAGTACAACTACACGTACTAAGCTCAAAAAAATAGTCTGAGTAGCAATGAAGTCATGTTTTGGTACAAGGTTAACTTACAGTTGTTTTACCTTAGTTAATCAGCCCCAAGTATGTTTCAAATATTTCATATCTGAGTTTGCCGAGGTTGGCTATATTTGCATCTTTCACTTCAACTTATTGGAAATTCATCAGTTTTCAGTACATTATTTTCCTTTCCATAATACACTGTTAAATTAGCCCACATGATAACGTATGGGCCAGTCTAGGCACACCTCTTTTAAATACTTTTCACAATGATATTTCTATGCTAAGGTGAGCCTTACACCAGGCAAAGTTTGAAAGTGACACAGAAGTGAGTTGCAACTGATACATAAAAGAACATATTCTAGATACAAAATAGGAAGCTAGGACAAGCATAATTTTTGCATAGCTTTATTCACATGTGTGTATGGGTACACAGATGTAACATTCAGCTAAATCTACGGAGGTGGGGATTTAAGGGCTGTGTCAAAAAGGGGGTAAAAAACGTGCCTCAGTCATACCTTAATGACATTCAAAGATATGTCCAAATGCATTGCCCATGTTTATCTGCTCACCTAAATTATACCTGCGATATCTAGGCGTTAAGTGATGACACTAGTGTGGTACAGTAGAATACACCCATGTCCTTGACATTGACAACATGTTTTAGGAAGTTACAACAGTAATCAGAAAAACATTTACAACCATAAGAAAACATGATTTGCACTTGCAAAGTAATGCACGCATTAAATTATCACATGCATGTGTAGCTGAGGAATATTTGCAAGTACCCGTGTTGTGGTTCAACAGGCAAAAGTTACCCCTGTTCTTAACTGTAGTCACCGAGAACAATTTATTGAAAATTAGGTCTCAAATAGGCACAACTTATGCCTTTCAGAGATATTTATCCCATGTGAGGTATGTCATTGAGCTGAAAAGAGGACACTATTATTTATCTTTTTTCTCCATAGTAATACATTTCAGAGGAATGTCATTATAAACTGAAATCTCAGGCCTTACAATACTCCAAATAGTGATTTCTTTGGGATCACAAATTCTCTAACATGCTATTCATTAAACATTTTAAAAAAAACACAGCCCTTACTTTACTGCCACTGATTATTCCGTAACTCTTTGCAAATATTCACAAATGTCAGTCATTTTGAAAGGTGACAGTAAGGTGACTGACAATACATATGTTTTCAAATGTCAGCCCGTACGTGACTGTCCCTAATTAATTCTCAAATCAGGGATCTTACATAGGTCAGTTTTAGACCTTGCATAATTCTCAATTTCTGACTCACAGATACGATAGGATGAGCATATCTCACAATTTTCTTGTGCTAATGTCATGTAATATTTGTCCTTGAATTTGAAAGAAGGGTGCTCTGTTTGCTATCGTGGAACAAGTGTCTAAGGCGACTTTCCCAATCTATTCATGCACTTCTTTATTTCATTAATTAAATCCCTGAATATCAGCCAATACAAAACAATGAAGAGTAAAGTTTTCAATTCATAAAGGGAACATAGCATGGCTAGCATAAAAAGTTTCTCCATTTCTAGATTTATAGTATAGCAGTATTTCACTAACATTCAGTTTCGTCAAATTTAAAAATGTTTACGTTTGAAACAGATACTATGGGCTGAACTTCACTGTCTTACCATTTATTTCCATAAATATATTAGGCAAAGCATTTATTTTTGCATGTGTGATGTTTTCATGTAACAAGAATAAAATTCACAACTTTCTTTGGACATTTGCAAAGTATAATTTTTTAAATGTGTGTGGTCGTCTTTTGGTGTTTTCAAAAGTTTGTTCCTGTGATATTTATGTATGTATGTATATTTTTATTCAGGTTATTTTTAGCTTGCAGAAATCCTTATAGACTTGACTTCATGTCAAAATGTCTTTTAAAGTTAAGATCAGCAGAAAATTACATTACAAACAAATAACATGTCTGCATATAAAATAATGTACATTTCTATACATAATAAACATGTTCATTCTTTTTTATTGCTTCATGACTCATTCCACATCCTAATTGCTTCTAATTGCAGCTATTATAATTAACCAATCTATTTGTACTCTATGTAAAGTGCATGGCTTCCCGTATCAGAGGGGATCACTTAACCTGGGAGCCATCCATCTGTGCATGACAACTCTTTATAAAAAAAAAAAAACCTGCAGCAAAACTTGCATAGTATAAATAGATCAATGCTTTTCTGGGGCGAGACAAAAACAATTTCATAACTTCATTTGGGAAGCTTATTTCATGTTCCTTTAAATCTTCATGGACTAATTTATGTCTAAATCTGTTTATACAAAGTCTACAAATAAATGCTTGTAGGATTCAGCTTCCTGCCAAGGAGGCAAGTGCAACGGGGAATGAAGGAGAACGGAAACCTAATGGGGGCATGTCAATGGGTAAGTCACACAAGCAAATACACATCACCCCAACAGCCGCCATTTCTCTTTCATTGCACAGTACTGACACCAGGAATTGGATGTAATATTTAATGTCTGAGTGAATACCTATTTAATCAGCTTGCTTGTAGAGTTACATGATGAACCCCCATCCACTTTAGTAAACCACATCCACTCCCATGCAATTTGCCAACAAAACTCTCCTGACATCAACAGCTCACTGGATGTCCCTTCCATACCACTTGCACTTAGGAACACAATAATCAGTCTCCCACTGATGTACTAATCATGTCGGCTGCTGAACAGACCGAACTGTAGACTGGCACACACTAATGACCGGTCGTGAAAAGGCTACAGTCACATACTCAACAGTAAAGGATACCAACACCAATTCACTGTCTCTACAAGGTGATGCACATGCTTGCAGGCATTTCTCAGTTTGATGGTGGTGCCACCCTTATACTCATTGTAAGTGTACAATTGAATGTCCATGGCTCAATTTAAAGTGGAGCACTTACCTTCCTCAACTCCTCTGGTCTGCGTCTTCCATGACCTACACAAGTAGGGGCAAAATATCCAAACCAAGCACATCAGGAGTACAAACCAGATCAAAGAATCCACTACCTCAACACAAGACCTAGTAATCAACCTCACCAAGATAGACCTTTCGCCACACCTCACAATGGCATTAAATAAAGGACTCAAATTTTGTCCAACCAATCAATATGACTATTTCTCCACCACCGTTGATCTATTTCAATTCTCTAGAAAACTAAAACTTAAAAAAAATTCTCTGCACAAACAGATGTACTGAAACATCCAACTGCCCATAGTATACCATCAGACCTATCAGTGGAACATGTCAAACAGACAGTAAATCTACTAAACATACCCAATCCGGATGACCAATACACCTTGGAATCTTTTGTGTCAGAACAAGAAATAACTATGGGACTCTCAGCTACAACATCTCTCAAACCAAAGACTAAATTTCAACCAACAGGCACTGGACAATGTGATAGACACATTTTTCAAGGTCACCCAGCAGGATCTAAGACAAACCTATTTACAAGGAACAAAACATAAGAATCACCACAATCTAACTCTGCCTCAAACTAAAGCACTAAAGGAACTACGGGAGAACCCTGACATTATAGTCAGGATTGCTGATAAAGGAGGCAACATCGTATTACTAAAAACTGAGGACTATACAAAGATGGCAATGAAACACTTTGAGGATGAAAAATGCTATGAAAAACTAACCATTAACCCACTTCAACAGCTTCAAGAAGATTGAAAACTAATGAGCCAAAATTGGCGAGACCAGGATCTACTTACAGAAGAAGAATACCTATACATGAGTACACACTTCCCAATCATCTCAACAGTGTATTTTGTGCCAAAAAATCATAAAACATTCACAGACCAACCCTTAACCCGACCCATCATCAATAGCATCAGATCTTTCATAGAACACATATCAGAATAAATAGATCAACAATTACAAATACTAGCAGCTTCACTTTCATCCTACATCAGAGACACTAAACCAGTGGTATTCAAACTGTGGGTCGCGACCCCCTAGGGGTCCGCGGGTGCATCCCAGGGGGGCCCTGAGAGCTCAGCATGAAAAAAGATTATTTTTTTTTTTTTTTTTTTTTTTTTTTTTAGATTGGAAGAAATGGGCAGGGGTGGCCCACATGGGCGGGCTGAAGCATGAAACTGTCTCAGGCAACAATGAAAAAGTGGCCCACAGTTGTAAATGGATATTCATTCCTTTAGTCACAGACTGGGCCTCATTACTACTATGGCGGACCAGTAACAACGGTGCTGGTAAGCTACCGGCACCGTTGCTACCGTTCCGCCATAGTAAGAGTTGTGCTCGTGGGTGCTTGACAGCCCCCGCCAGGTCTGACCTCAGCTCGTCGGATGCACCAGCACCGTTATTAACGGTGCCGGTGCATCCAAGCTCCCCCTTCCCATTTGAGCCATATGGGGCTCAAATGGGAATGGGGATCTACCGGCATCTTCGAAAGGGCAATTATCATGTCCGCCTAACTCGGCATGACCTAGTAATTGCCCATTCGCGGGTGCCAGACCCGGATGCAACTCCAGTGGCAGCCGTGCCGGTTTTACCGGCACAGCTACCGCCAGAGTAGTTATGAAGCCCACTGTTTCAATAGTACCCAAAGGGGTGCTTTGTGTTAAAATGTAAGTAAATTGTGATATATTCAGCAACAATGGTCAACATTACTAACTGCATAGTGGCCCCTCACCCATTATGGAGGAGCTAAGGAGCCAGCCCAGTGAAACAGTGAGCACTCCCTCAGCTGCTTTATCCAGCTAATGGAGTGCTCCTGGGCTGGCTGAACTGTCAAAGGGAAACACTGTTTCCCTTTGACAGTTCAGTTTAGTTCCCCAGCCGCACATGCTCACTGAGCCATGCAAGTGCTGGGGCGTTTTGCTTCGCCAGCATTGCATAGCTCATTGGAAATGCTGGCTGGGGCACTGCATGTCTGTATGTCCGAGGGGGAGCTCCTGCGCCTCCTCGCACATACGGAGAGAGCAGCTGGAGCAGCACCCACACACAGGCCAATGCAGAAGGTACGTTTATGTTCATTGTTTTTTATTTAAACATGTGTATGGATGCGTTATGAGTGAGTGTATGGTGATGGATGCTCATGTGAATGATAGAGTGATTGCTGTATGAATGTGCAGCGCCTTGCATATACACATAATCATGTTCATTGTGTTAGGACCAGTGGGGCCCAGGGGACAGGGATGGTATCTTTTTACCGGACATCTATCATTCAAAACCCTCTGCCTTGTCCACAAGGCTTTCTGGGGCCTCGGTCCAAAATACCTTCAGCTAGTCCTCCGCAAATACCTCCCCTCTCGAGCTCTTCACTCCTCTACCTCCAACTCCCTCAGGGTCAGTCGTTTATCAAAGAAACGAGCTGGGGGTAGATCTCCGTCTTCGGCTGGGGCCTCCCTCTGGAACAGCGCCCTGCCACTCTAAAACTTGAGGAGAACCATCTTTCTTCCTGCACTTATCAGACCTACCCTGTCTGCTGCCTTAAACGTAGCACTTGCAAATTGCTGGCTGCACTACCACTGTTTGTTGCCTTTATTATTTATTTATTGTTATTTATCTTTCTTCTCCTCTGCTTCGCACTTTCCACTTCTCCCCCCTTCCATGCACTTTTCCCCTCACACTTGCGCGTTCTCAATGTCACTGGGCCTAGTAAGATCGCTGTTTTATTCTCCTCTGTTCCCCTCCCTTGCCTTGTCACGCTCTGAAACACTTGTGTACGAGCGCGATAGAAATAAAATATCAATGCCTGCCCCCTGGACTCCCAGCAACAATTGCAAACTGTTTGGCTATTTACCCATTTTTTGTTAAAAGTATGCTCTACAATGCAACATTTTAACCTATTATTTAAAAAAAAATTCACAGGGGGAAACCCCCCCGAACCTCCCCTTAATGCCCCTCCACTTAAAAAAGATTCACCAGCCGCCACTGGCCCTCAGACAGTGTTGGGAACGGGATGGGGGAACCAAGGGACTATGGTGGGAGCACAATGGGCGGGAACCATGGGATAGTGATGGGAGCAGAGTGGGGAGAGCCCTGGGTGTGTGATGGGGTGGGGAGAGACCAGCGACTGTGTAGGAGTGGGATGAGGGAGCCCAGCGACTTTGATGGGAGCAGGTGACGGCGCGCAATATATACTGTCCTTTTGGCATTTCTGGGGGGTCCCGACCTGCCCAAATTTTGCTCAGGGGGGCCCTGGCCAAAAAAGTTTGAAGACCACTGCACTAAACACATCATCAAACAGTTGGAAACTATACACTGGGAATCTAACTACTGGCTTTTTACAATGGATGTTTCAGCACTATATACAAGCATTTTTCACGACAAAGGTTTACATACTATGGACTATTTTCTTATAAATGTTACATTTTACTTTGAATAACAATATATTTGTTTTCAATAAAAAACTGTACAAACAGACGCAAGGTACTGCCATGGGTGCCAAGTTCACCCCATTGTATGCTAACTTATACATGGGGAATTACGAACTTGAGCATGCATGGAGGCACCCATCATTCACCACACACAAAAATGTTATTTTTTGGCCACGGTACATCGATGATATTGCCATGATTTGGAACAGCAGCAAACCACGACTACTCAACTACTTTACCTATTTAAACGAAAACACCTACAACTTGAAATGAATCACTCAATGCCGTCAAACATCTATCAAGTTTCTAGATGTCAACCTCATCATCCGAGAAAATATGATCCATGCCACCTTATACATCAAGCCAATTGAAGTAAACGGTACTATGCAACTAGCAATCATCCTACACACGTCATCAACAATATTCCATTTGGAGAAATGCTAAGAATTAAATGCAACTGTGCCACACAAGAGGATTTTGAGAAACACATATCTCAAACGATGCACAATTTAAAAAAACAAGGATACAGTCAGACCCTCATAAACAAAAGTTATCATAAAACACACAGCAGAACCAGAGAACAACGCTTACAAGATAAAAGACCCCAAAAAGCAAGTGTAAATCAACAGAAAATACGATTCTTCACCACGTATAGTATAAACAACTGCATCATCAAAATAATCCTACCGAAAAATGGGACATTTTGAAAGTGGACCAAGATTTCCATCAAATTCTGGATGTCCATCCGACCATCACCTTCCATAAAACTAAAAGTCTCAGAGATATACTCAGTCTGTCACATTTTCAGCACAAAAAAACAGAACCAACCCCACCAGAATCAATGTGGCTGAAAGAACCAATACAAGGAAACTACAAATGTGGCCAATGCCATATATGTAAATATTCAGATAATGCCAAGCAAACAATCTGGATACCTAATGGAACAAACAAAGACATAAAGCAACTAATCAACTGAAATAGCACTCATGTAATTTATGCAATCAAATGTGCATGCAATGGCAACACAATCAGACAAATGAAAAAGAGGATTGGAGAACACATCAGAGACATCATGAACCATGACACAAGATCACCATTAGCAGTCCACTTTCAAACAAACCACAATCAAGAACATCTCAGTGAACTCAGATTTTTTGGAATTGAAATAATATGCCCACCACCCAGAGGAGGAAACATGCAACACATTCTACCAAAACGGGAGGCAAAATGGATTTGTACTATGGACAAATGCCACTCTGGCCTACATTTTGATCAGGAACTATATAATTTTCTATAAGACAGCGCTTTACTTACAATTTTATTATATCTTTTTCTTACTGTATATCTCAACCTCTCTTAACCATCAAATTGCATCAAATGTTACCTACCTACAATGTATGTTTTTCTCTATATTGATTCAAGTTCAGCTTCCTATCTGGTCTTTGTATTATGTTCAACATCAGATGTTATATGCAGCCTAACCTTGAACCAAGACACACCATTGGTTTTGGGGCCAACACACTTCATTATCTACATAAATCCAAGTCAAATTTCACACCACAAGCACAAATACTTAAAAAAAAAAAAAGAAAAAGAAAATATATATATATATATATACTGTTTCAAAATGGTGCTCGCGCGTGCACGCGAAGGAGTCATCGCGCATGCGAGTGCTTGACATCATTGTGCACCTGCGCGCGATGACATCATCGCGCTACATAAATAACTGCCATTTTTAAACCTAGAGCAATGGCAACCACCCCATTTGGGAATGCTTGCAGGATTACACCTTGAATAGCTACAGGTAAGCACAGTTATGGGGTATAATCTCTATTTTCAAACCAGACTACTCTTTGACTAAGTTATATTCATTATGAATTAAACTTTACCATTATGTTGACTCCCATTATAGGATTAATTTCAGGACAAATAAATAAATGTACCTATACATTAGCAGGATCTCTAACTCTGCAACAAACACCATCCTCTGTAGTCTAAGCAAACAAAATGTGTAAGTACATTTCTAATCAATTTCATAATTACTTTCTCTACCATTACAAGGAGTGTGGCCCCACAACATTGTTTTGTCTTGGTCTATAGGTTCATTCATCACTAATGGTTTGAACAGAGGAATTAATATACAAACAAATGAACAATGAACTTACTCATAATGTGATAAACAGATAGAGGGACACAGCATTATTTCTTTCACTGCACCTCCTGAAGAACCACCTGAAAGCAAGGCAGGGAAACACGTGTCAAGCTCCAGACACATAGGGGGTAATTCATAGAATTCAGCGCACAAGTGTGAATCCCTGCGCCAGCCGCGTGCGCTAAAATCAATTTCCGCGAACAGCGTATTCATGGATTCCAGCCACCAAAACCAGCCGTGGCGCACAGTGGCGCAGCGACCCTGCAGCAGCGCCAGTTACGCCCCCAAGAACGCCTCTCGCGCAGGGAAAAGCCATCAATATACCCAATCCAGCGCAAAGGGCTGCGCTAATCCTGTACCAGCATGGCAAGCGGGCTACGTGTATCACTGGGTGCGTGGGAAGTACCTCACGGGATTGGCCCCGTGCGAGCAGGGTACGCGTATTTCAGGGGTGCGCGGGAAGTTCCACACGCGATTTCCGCAGGGTACGCGTATCTCAGGGGTGCGCGGGAAGTGCCACACGCGATTTCAGCAGGGTACGTGTATTTCGGGGTGCGGGGCAAGTTTCACACGCGATCTCAGCAGTGTACGTGTATTTCAGGGGTGCGCGGGAATTTCCACACGTGATTGGGCCCGTGCGAGCAGGGTACGCGTATCTCAGGGGTGCGCGGGAAGTGCCACACGCGATTTCAGCAAGGTACGTGTATTTCAGGGTTGCGCGGGAAATTCCACACGCGATTGGGCCCGTGCGAGCTCGGTACGCGTATCTCAGGGGTGCGCGGGAAGTGCCACACGCGATTGCAGCAGGGTACCTGTATTTCAGGGGTGCGCGGGAATTTCCACACGCGATTTCATCATGGTACGTGTATTTTAGGGAGCGGGGGAAGTTTCACACGCGACATCAGCAAGGCACGTGTATTTCAGGGGTGCGCGGGAAGTTCCACACGCGATTTCATCAGGGTACGTGTATTTCGTGGTGCGGGGGAAGTTTCACACGCAACATCAGCAGGGTACGTGTATTCCAGGGGTGCGCGGGAAGTTCCACACGCGATTCCATCAGGGTACGTGTATTTCAGGGGTGCGCGGGAAGTTCCACACGCGATTGGGCCCGTGCGAGCAGGGTACGCGCATTTCAGGGGTGCGCAGGAAGTTCCACACGCGATTCCATCAGGGTACGTGTATTACAGGGGTGCGCGGGGAGCACCACACGTGAATTGCACGTGTGGGTCCTCCCAGGTGTTCCCTCTACACCCTCCACGGCCCCTGCAGGTGGCTCACACCACAGGGGCCTACCCTGCACATGTCCTGCAGGCACACCATCCACCATGGCCATGACCCCCAGCCAACCCACATGTCAACTTGCACTACTGCCCATCAACGCATGTCCCCCTGCACCCCCAGCCACCAGGGGCACCCTCCACCAGCCCCCCACCCATGTCTCCCACCACCCCCACCCCCAGCAGTGCAAGGGCACCCTCCACCAGGCCCCCACCCATGTCTCCCACCACCCCCACCCCCCAGCACTGTGGGGCACCTGCCAGCATGCCCCCACCCATGTCCAACTCATGTCTCCCACCACCCCCACCCCCCCAGCACTGTGGGGCACCCTCCACCAGGCCCCCACCTATGTCTCCCACCACCCCCACCCCCCACCACTGTGGGGCTCCTGCCAGCAGGCCCCCACCCATGTCTCCCACCACCCCCACCCCACAGCACTGTGGGGCACCTGCCAGCAGGCCCCCACCCATGTCCAACTCATGTCTCCCACCACCCCCACCCCCCAACACTGTGGGCCACCTGCCAGCAGGCCCCCACCCATGTCTCCCAGCACCCCCACCCCCCAGAAGTGCAGGGGCACCCACCACCAGGCCCCCACCCATGTCTCCCAGCACCCCCACCCCCCAGCCACCAGGGGCAGCCTCCACCAGGGCCCCATCTATGTTTCCCACCACCCCCACCCCCCAGCACTGTGGGGCACCTGCCAGCAGGCCCCCACCCATGTCCAACTCATGTTCCCCACCACCCCCACCCCCCAGCACTGTGGGGCACCTGCCAGCAGGCCCCCACCCATGTCCAACTCATGTTCCCCACCACCCCCACCCCCCAGCACGGTGGGGCACCTGCCAGCAGGCCCCACCCATGTCCAACTCATGTTCCCCACCACCCCCACCCCCCAGCACTGTGGGGCACCTGCCAGCAGGCCCCCACCCATGTCTCCCAGCACCCCCACCCCCCAGCCACCAGGGGCAGCCTCCACCAGGCCCCTACCCATGTCCCCCAGCACTCCCACCCCCTTGCCACCAGGGGCACCCACCACCAGGCCCCCACCCATGTCTCCCAGCCACCAGGTGCAGCCTCCACCAGGCCCCCACCCATGTCTCCCACCACCCCCAACCCCCAGCAGTGCAGGGGCAGCCTCCACCAGGCCCCCACCCATGTCTCCCAGCACCCCCACCACCCAGCCACCAGGGGCAGCCTCCACCAGGCCCCCACCCATGTCTCCCACCACCCCCACCCCCCAGCAGTGTAGGGGCAGCCTCTACCAGGCCTCCACCCATGTCTCCCAGCACCCCCACCCCCCAGCCACCAGGGGCAGCCTCCACCAGGCCCCCACCCATGTTTCCCACCACCCCCACCCCCAGCACTGTGGGGCACCTGCCAGCAGGCCCCCACTCATGTCCAACTCATGTTCCCCACCAACCCCAACCCCCAGCACTGTGGGGCACCTGCCAGCAGGCCCCCACCCATGTCTCCCAGCACCCCCACCCCCCAGCAGTGCAGGGGCACCCACCACCAGGCCCCCACCCATGTCTCCCAGCACCCCCACCCCCCAGCCACCAGGGGCAGCCTCCACCAGGCCCCCACCCATGTCTCCCAGCATCCCCACCTCCCAGCCACCAGGGGCAGCCTCCACCAGGCCCCCACCCATGTCTCCCACCACCCCCACCCCCCAGCAGTGCAGGGGCAGCCTCCACCAGGCCCCCACCCATGTCTCCCAGCACCCCCACCCCCGCAGCCACCAGGGGCAGCCTCCACCAGGCCCCCACCCATGTCTCCCACCACCCCCACCCCTCCAGAAGTGCAGGGGCAGCCTCCACCAGGCCCCCACCCATTTCTCCCACCACCCCCAGCCACAGGGGCAGCCTCCACCAGGCCCCCACCCATGTCTCCCACCACCCCCACCCCCCCAGCAGTGCAGGGGCAGCCTCCACCAGGCCCCCACCCATGTCTCCCAGCACCCCCACCCCCCAGCCACCAGGGGCAGCCTCCACCAGGCCCCCACCCATGTCTCCCACCACCCCCACCCCCCCAGCAGTGCAGGGGCAGCCTCCACCAGGCCCCCACCCATGTCTAGCACCACCCCCACCCCCCAGCCACCAGGGGCACCCTCCACCAGGCCCCCACCCATGTCTCCCACCTGCCCCACCCCCCAGCAGTGCAGGGGCAGCCTCCACCAGGCCCCCACCCGAGTCTCCCACCACCCCACCCCTCAGCACTGTGGGGCACCTGCCAGCAGGCCCCCACCCATGTCCAACTCATGTTCCCCACCACCCCCAGCACTGTGGGGCACCTGCCAGCAGGCCCACACCCATGTCCAACTCATGTTCCCCACCACCCCCACCCCCCAGCACCGTGGGGCACCTGCCAGCAGGCCCAAACCCATGTACAACTCATGTTCCCCACCACCCCCACCCCCAGCACTGTGGGGCACCTGCCAGCAGGCCCCCACCCATGTCCAACTCATGTTCCCCACCACCCCCACCCCCCAGCACTGTGGGGCACCTGCCAGCAGGCCCCCACCCATGTGCAACTCATGTTCCCCAGCCAACATGTCATCACAATCTAGATCCCTGGTCCCTATGGTCAGCCTCCAAATGCAAAACACCCACCCGAGTATTGCATCCACCCACTCATAATTTGCAATTACATCACAGAACACCAATTGTAAGTTCCGAAACACATTTCCCTCACATAAACCCAATGGGTGTCAGTGAATCTCAAAACCCATATCATGAAATGCATGAAACCAATGAGATACCACACATTGAAGTTCACCCAAAAAATATGTATTAAAGGAAACATAAATAGAATCAAAAATGAAGAAACAGAAATGTGAATGTACAAAAATTAAAAAGAAGCATGTCCGTGAAAAAAAGCAAAACCAAAAATAAAATTCCAAAGTAATGGTGTCCAAAGTCAATGTCCACAAAACAAAATCCAATGGGAAATAAAAAAGAAAGCCATTGCTCCATGGTTAAAATGTGAAAAAAAATACAATCCAACAGTGAACTATGTACATGGGAACAAGCCAGGGTCCATTATCCCAACAAAAGAAAGGAAACCTATCTAACTACACTAACTAATAAAATAAACTATATACAAAAATGTGGCCAATGTCCGAAAGGTCCAAATAAAATCAAAACAAAAATGAAACCTAACACTACCTACATAACAAGGGCAGCAGGCTAGTTTCACGGCTCACTTGTGGATGTCCCGGGCCAGGGCATCATCGAACTCCTCCTCAATGTCCCGGAGGCGGTCCTCCTCCATGGCCGCGAGGGTCCGCAGGGCCATCAACATGTCCACCTCCAAACCCCTGCGGATTGCCTCGAGGCACTCGGCCCGCCTCAGGGCCCTCCGCATGGAGTTCTCCGCCCTGACCATTGTGAGCCGTGCCTCTTCCGCCGGCTGCTGCTCCGCATCTATGGCGTGGCCCAACCGCTGCCACACGGAAGACACTCTCTGTCCTGGGTTGTCCTGCCCTCCGGCCGATGCCTGCCCCTCCGATGTTGAAGGCCCCGAACCTTCATGGCTCCCACCACGTTACTGCTGCTGCTGTGCCTCTGCCCATGCACTGCCTCCTGCTGCCTGCACATCCTCTGCCGGCTGGGGTGCAGTCGTAGATGTGGCCACCCCTGCTGGACGTCCGACTCCCGACTGTGGCAGGGATGCCTCCTCCACCAGCCTGGCCGCACCGTCAGAGGCAGCTCCACAGGGCACCCAGGTGACTGATAGGTGGGAAGATGGCACGGAGGACGACTGGCGCGTAGGGGGTCCAGTTGAGGAGGGGGTCGTAGCAAGCCCCATCAGACGGAGGAATCCGGCCTGGGTGACCTGTCCCAGCAGGCTGACGTGGTCAACGAGCCATTCGAGATGAGGTGCAGTCTCCTCATGAAAAGACTGCAGGTCACCTCGCATGGCCCGTTGACGCAATGCCACACCAGCCAGGACAGGCTCAACCCGGACCCGGATGGCCACGTCCGCAGGCAGAGGAAGGCCAGTTGACGTGAGCTCATCCCCTGCTTGAAAACGGGTCTGGACGTAGGCATCCCTGCTGGTGCAAGATGATGCAGGGACAGGGTCAGGGACAGTATTGCACACAGGCACCTCCGCGGCGGCCTGTGCTGCCTCCCTGGTCCTGCACTGCACCACTAGAACCAGTGGGATCCCCACCTCCAGACCCCGTCTCTGGTGCTTTCACAGCCTCCTCCTCCACCAAACCCCCCACCAACCTGGATGACTCCGTGCCATCTTCCCCTGTTGGGCCCTGTGGGGTCCCAGCTGCCCCTTCTGCTGCCGAGGAGTCCAACTCCAACCTCCGCCCCTTGGACCTCCCCCCAGCAGCTGCGGCCTGGGACGCGGCACCGGACTCCTCACTCCCCGACGAGATGACAACATGGGAGGGGAACCGGGCCTTGCGTCTCCGGCTGGCGGTGGGATCCCCGCCGCTGTGCTCCACAGCACCTTCTCCGCCCTCTTCATCAGTTGACGCTGCAGACAGGGAGAAACAAAACACAGGCATCAGGGCACTGTACAATGGACACATACACACATGACAGTTGTACATGAGTGGCATTGGCAAACCTCAGACATGTCATCACAACTCGCACACATGAGCCATACCACAGCCATATCGCAACTGCCAGCACCATCCATACACATACAACAGCATGAGCAGCCAAAGGTGAGCCAGACATCACATGCAACACAGGAAGTGCACCACACATGTACACACACCACCACACTTGCATGCATGTGTACACCTCTGCCAAGTGTCGCAGTGTTCAGACGGGCATCCATCATCCATGTCACATCTGCCAATCAGGCTTCCACATACCGCTGTCACATGCATCCATATTGCATCACTGTTGCACCCTTGTCAAATACACACACATGCTAATGTACACAGTGCTGATACATGCAGCCGAAAACAACATACATGCGTGACATCACGGACATGTCTACTTACATACACATTCATCCAAACATGTGTGCCCACACAACTGCATTTGGCATGCAAGCCTACACACACAAGCACCATCCATGTCTCACACATTCCAGCCCTCGCATGTGTTAGCCCCACGGCCCTGTACACCCCCACCCATACTCGACCCCATACAAACAGATGTTCAACCTGCACACTACTGAAAAATCACCACACGCACTGCTCACAATCAGGATGCATGTACACTTACCGCTCGACTCCAGACGGGTCTGCCTCTCAAGGACCTGGACGTGGAGCGCTGGGGATATGCGTTCCAGGACCCTCATCTGTTCTTTCGACAAGTGGCCCCGGCGCCCCTTGGCATCCGCTGCCTTCAAGAGGCGCCGGGCCTTGTTCAGGGTCCTGGACCTGAAGTCCTCCCAGCGCTTCTTGACATGTTGTAAGTCGCGGACTGCCACACCCTCCGCGTTGATGGCAGTCACGATGTCAGTCCAGATCCGAGTCCGTCCTTCCTTGTCGGCGCGGGAACTTCCGAAGAGGGCATCATACTGCCCCAGGACTTGCTCCACCAGGACACCAACTTCGGTGGCACTGAAGCTGGTGCCCCTCTGCCTCTCTGGCAGGGGGTTGTCAGTGGTCTCAGATGGTGTTTGCCCCGACATGACAACCCCAGAGGCAGGAGTGGGTGGGCAACTGGGTCCTGGGGCTGGGCTGTGAAGCGATGGAATCCCAGTCGGGAGTCTTCGGTTCCAGCAGGGGTGGTCACAGCAACAGCACCCCTGGCTGATGTGCAGGCAGCAAATGGCAGGGCACGTGGGCAGCAGGCAGTCAGGCAGCAGCAGATGGCAGGTGGGAGCTTGCTCGGGGCTCTGGGGGGCAGTAGTTCGGCCTTCTGGGCAGGAGTGTGGTCTTCCATGTGCTTACGCGTGGCCAGCTTGATACGGAGTGATTTGGCACGTGAAAAATCTGCACGTCAGCGTGTAATTCGAGGAAAGGCCCTTAGCGCGTAAGCGCGTCTGCACGCATACGCATTTTCATTGGACAGAAGGCCCCTCAAGTGCAAGCGCCCCTGTGACGTGACGCGTACAGACCTGCATGGGCATTTCAGCGGGCGTGAAAAACTGCACGTCCGCGTGTAATACGAGGAAAGGGCCCATCCGCGTAAGCGCGTGAAAAACTGCACATCCGTGTGCAATACGAGGAAAGGGCCCATGCGCGTAAGCGCGCGTGGAAAACTGCACGTCCGCGTGTAATACGAGGAAAGGGCCCATGCACGTAAGTGACGTGACGCACGCATGCGTTTCCCTCAGCACGGGTTAAAGGTGAGCGGGCCCAGCAGTTCGCTGTACCTGCCTTTCGTGGTGACCGACGTGTGTTGCTGCTTCCTGTTGTTTTGCGCGCCATCACAACTTCACAGCTATCAAGGACGTATCTCTTCTTTTGGCGGGGGTATTGGCTATGCGTGTTTTTCTGCATCGCGCTAGTCAGACGGTGAGTCGCACACGCTCTTTTTCCCACTGTGGGTGCCCCTGTGTATCGCACCCATTTTCAATATCATAGTAGCCTGCGTGTCCTACGCGTACGCATTATTCGTGTTACTGGGTGCCACCGCGTACTGCGGGAGGTTGAATCCACGCACGTAGGCTGCAGGGTTGCGTGCACGGTTTTACTGCAGTTTTGGGGTGCCTGAGCGTTGCGTGACCCGTCACCACATCACCGGGGTCATATACAGCCTTGCAGGTGCAGGGGGGCTGTTAACATCTTGCTTCCCACCCCCTTCACCCCAATTGCCCAGGTCAATTGTGGTGTACACCTCCCATTGGCACCAATCCATCTGTGCCAGCACTACTACATCTGTGCCATGGTTGGGAGGGCACCAAAGGTGAGGGGTGCCTCAGCTGGGCGTCCTCCTCGTGGCGGGCGTGGTCGGGTACGTGGCCGTGGTGACCAGGGAGTAGGGGGACTCCAGGGTGTCCAGGGCAGCCACAGAGGGGGAAGAGGCAGGGGTGCGCCACTTGAGCACAATGTTGTGCCATGTGTCGGTGCAGCCATGCCACCACCCCCTGTGGTTCTGGGGGATGCAGCTCCTGCATCTGGCACTGGCACCCGTACGACCCGGCAGTCCGTTCCATCGACTGCCACGGGCCCAAGGGTAGTGGTAGCTGCAGGTGCAGCTGTGGACACCGCCACCCAGGCTCAGGGTCTGCAGGCGCAGGCTGCGTTAGCACTTGAAGAGCCCTTGGTAGATCTCCAACAGGCCAGGGGGGAAACCATAGGGGCACGCCGGGCTGCTCAGACCAAGACACGTGTCCCTGGGGCAGTCATGTCATCTGCTGCCCCGAACAGCCGGGTGTTGGCAAGTGCAGGGGCAGATGCACCCAATAGCAACCCGGTTGTGAGTTTGCCAACCAGGACCGTTGCGGTCAATGACCCTGCCACAGCTGATGTTGCTGCGCAGGGTCCATTAGTGGGCACCCAGCTGCCACTGACACAAGTCAGGCCTTTGGTCATCCCTCCACCTGCCACTCCCTTGGCTCAATCCACCGAACCCACTGGCCATACTGGTCAGGGCGGCATTAGCCAGCCAGGGTCTGCGCCACAGTCCAAGAGGAGGAAGGTTGCACCTGCAGCACAGGCTGGGACCCCACACACAGCCACGACCTCCTGCACGTCGAGGAAGAAGCCTTTCTGTAAGCAGGAACTGGACTTCCTCGTGGACTACGTGCGGGGCCACAGCCGTGACATGCTAGTGGGTGCCAATAGTCAGACTACGGCTGCCCAACGTGACACCCACTGGAAGCATGTTGCGGAACATGTCAGTTCATTCGGCCATGAGGTGCGCATGGCGCAGGAGTGCAAAAAGCGTTGGAATGACATCAAGCGCAGCACTAAGGCTAAGCGTGCCTCAAATTACAACTTGACTCTGGTGACTGGCGATGGGCCTGCACCAGAGGAGGAAGAACTCACTCCGCATGAGGCTCTCGTTGCGGAGTTCATACCACCTGAATTGGTCGAAGGAGTGGGAGAGATGCTGGACTTTGATGCCCAGTCCAGTGAGTGTTGATGCGTGTTTGTTGAGGACGTGTGTGTTTCACTTGTGGGATGTGTTGTGCATGATTGCCGCTACATGTGACATGTACATGGTTCTGATGTGTAAGTAATGCAATGCTTCCGTCATGCATGTCTCCTCTGCCTGCATGCGGGACTCCATGTGGGCATGCTCCTATGCCCCTCCTCCGCCACTCTGCACCCCAGTTCCACCTTTGCACTGGTCTGCTTCAATCTTGCCAATGTGTAGTTTCTTGTTCATGTGTCCTGTGTAGATGCTAACTTCCAGCGTAGAAACTGCCAGACATATGCCGTGTGGTACAGCCTTAGTACTCGATGCAGTGTATCTCACTTGTACTGTGCATGGGTCAGATGTCCCGCAGGGACATGAGTGCCCATTCATGCTCCATGTGCTTTGCACGCATGCCCCTATGTGTCGTTGACTGGATGATCACTGTAATATGAGTCCTTGGTTACATATATTGCCTGCCATCTCATCGGCCTCCCATGTCAACTGTGGCTCAGTCCTGCGTTGAACACATGTTTAGGCTCTGACAATCTGTGTGGCTCACAGGCCTCAGCCTGTTCAATGGCCAATGACTCTGTCCAACTCTTGTTGTGTCTTCTTCACACGTGGGCGGCCTCCGGAGTTTTCATCATGTGTCCTGCCCACAGTCCCAGCATCATTTGCAGTGTTGTAATTTGAATCACATTAAGCTGTTGATGCCAGTCAACACTGCCTGTCAATACACATGTGTATGATCAGCCTTTTGATACCATGCTAGGCATCCCTGCTTTGGTACTGGGGTGGAGGGGTGCTTTGCTTCTAGACATGGTACAAATTGAATGCACAATGCACGTGATGTGTGAATTTGACATTGCACTGCCTTCACATTTCCTGGCACACACCATGGAGTGCTTGTACATGTAGGTAGTGAGTGGCGTACACATTTTCTGCACTGCATAGACCCACTTCCATGGAAACTGCCACCTTTCAACAGGTCTGATCACAGAAGCTATTCAAATTAGACCCAGCATGCATGCCAAGTCATATGTTGTGTGTCACATGTCTGCCGGATGCCTTTGCTGTCGGTGTGTGTGTGTATCGTGTGCTTCTGACATGTGTAGTGACCTTTTTTCTCTCTATTCTTCAGGTGATGACGCAATGGAGGCGGAGGATGGTGTTGTCATGCCAGACACAGGGTTGGTAACACCACATCAACCCGGCACTAGTGGGGGTCGTGGGGTGGTAGGCCACGAAAACCCTCAAGTGCTGCAGTCCATCTTGTCTCTGGCATGCCTATGAGTCCAGCCTTGATGACGACTCATACGTCCATGTTGAGTTGGATGAGCATCAAGTCCATGTGTCAGGGGTGAGTGATTCTGATGTGGACACTCCTCTGCCTGCGACACCTGCACTGAGGGATCAGACAGTCTTGGTTCCTCCGCCTGTGGTGGATCTGGACGCAGGGTCACCCTCCACACCAGTCACTGATGTGCCTGGGACATCACATCGACGGGGGCATGTAGTCGTGCAGCTGCAGGCGGTGCCAACACAGCAAGGACCCCCGGTCCTTGGGTCCCGCAGGGGTCAAGCCCGGCAACACGGTCGCCACGCGCAACCACTGTATACTGAGTGGGAGCAAGACATGACTGCCAATTCAGAACGGCAGGGGGCAGCAATGGAGAACATCGCTGAGAGCATGGAGCGTGTGGCCCGATCTGTGCTCCCCCCTGCTAGGCAGGTACTTCTCCAGCAGCAGGCGGCACGGTCCACGGCCCGCTCGCTCAGGCTGGGCATGGCGGCCTCAGACAGGGCACGCCAGGCTGAAATGTCGTCTCTGCGTCAAGCAATTGCTGCTCATGCAGAGGCGCACATGGATGCCCTGAGGGAGGAGTATGCTTCCCTCAGATCCACTTTGGGTGTCCTTATGATGTCCCAGAGGCAGCAGGCAGAGGAGAGGTTTGCACAGCTTGAGCGTACCATCTTGGCTGAGCTACAGGCTTGCAGAGAGGTGCAGCGGTTGTCCAGCCAGGCCTTGCAGGAGGAACTCCGTGTTACACGTGCTACCTTGCAAGAGGAAGCATGTGTATCACGTGAGGTTCTGAATGCAGACCTATGTCACATCGCCACACAGAACCAGGCTCACCCGTCCGGCAGACTTGCTGCCGACGAGGGGCAAGCTGCGGCTAGGTGTGGCCAGGCTACTGTGCCACGTCCTCCTTTACAGGATGAGCCAGACTCGGACGACCATCTATCTCCCACATAGGTCGGGCTGTGCAGGCGTTGAGCCCATGGAGGTTTTTTTTTTGGCTCAGCATCATCGCATGTGGATGTTGAGCAGCACCCTGTACCTCCCCCTCCTGGGTGCCTCCCCTCCCCCGCGGGTCGTATGTGGCCATTTTTGATTTTTCTTTTAGTTTAGTTAGTTAAGTTTCTGTTTGATAGTTAGTTTAAATAGGTAATGTAAGTTTTCCATTGTTAGTGTAATTAGTTAATAAATGATTTAGTTTAAAATTGCTAGTCTATTGTGCTTTCATGTGACGGTGCGGTGCTTTGTGGCTTTTGAAGGCATCCACTGTCTGTTCCAGCTGGGCCCTTCATGGTTCTCTTGTGTATGTGTTTGCTGCTTGGGGTCCTTGACTCACATATGCCACTCCTGCCTCCCTTATCCATGGGCTCGCAAGGATGGTTCGGTGTTACAGAATATTACACAAGGGCTTTGGACTGTCATATCTGTGGCATGTCTGGTGCTGTGTGACTTGTGTTGACACCCCTAGTGGGGATGATTTAGGTGTTATTGTCCACTGTTCAGCTTTTGCTAGATGGGGTGTGTCATGATTAATGTGTACATTGATTGCTATGCATTGTGTAGTATGTTTCATATCTTTCCTGTACACGTGCTTGTTGCAATTCATGCTGTAGATAGTGTTCCAGACTTTGGATGTGAAAGACGGACTGATGGTGTGATTTGTGATGTGACTCTCTGACATGGTCAAGTAATGAGATGCCTGATGAGACACACACAGATGACTTTGAAGCATTAATCATGTGTTTCATGCCCTTTCTGCAGGGGGATGAGCCTCCAGAGCACCTTTGCCAGCAGACATGGCCCATTGGACGACGGAATTCTGGACCCGTTTGTTGGTGCCCACTTGCACATGTGTGCACAAGCAGAGGCAGAGCGATTGCAGACCCACATCCTAGAACTGCTGACATGTTCCAAGGAACTTCAGGCAAGGTGAGCATCACAGGGGGGCCACGACACAGCAAAGCTTGCACCAGGCGAGTTGCACATGCAGGCTTAGTCACAGCACTGAGGGTGAGCTTAGACGAATATTGGTGTTGAAGCACACAATGCAGCTCAGATGTGTTTGTGGACTGATGACTGTTGATAGTAGGGTTGTCTGGGAGACATGCAGGGGCAGTGTCACATACCCTCCGGTACACCAAGGTCCATTGAGGCACTTGTAACAACCATGTAGCCTTTCGAGACATGGAAATGGGCAGCTCACAGGGACATACAGCAAGGGACATACTCGGGTGCAGTGCATTTCTTTTCCATGTACTTTATGATAAATGCACTGCAAACTTTGTTTCGGTCATGGTGGTACGCAACTTGCTCTGTAGTCATGGCTTGCTATATGGGTCTGTCTGCTTACCCAGGGAACATTGCCTGTTGTGTGAATTGTGACACTTTGGTGTTCCATTTGCCATGCACCCGCCAGCGGCTGACTTACTGCATTGACTGTTTATGACCCGTCACAGGGGTGATGTTATATATGGGTACGAAGCATCGACCCCAGATTGTCTGTTTGTAGAGTAGTTTGTTGCTATGGGGCATGTTTGGTGTTGTGTTTTTGTGTAATTGGCACGTACAGGTTGTTGACTGTGGCTCTCTTTGCAGTATTCCTGTAATAGGACCTGAGAGTGCGCAGGCAGGAGGCCAGCACTCAAAATCAGAGCTAAGTGTCTTGTTGTTTTTCTTTCGAACTGCTCTGCATAGGCTTGCTGGGGAGTGTACTGATGCATGGATGTATGTGTGGTTGAATTTGGTATGTTTTTTCTCCCTAATCACCCGTGATCCTATGCAATTTTGAAACCTGTACCCTCTACCCAGTGTTCCTGCTTTCCGTACCTATCCAAGCAATGTTCCCTGACCCTCTTTCTCCGCTGGGGTTGCGGATGCCTGTGTAAGCCCCGAACTTGCAGGCGCCAAAACCCTAGAGGGGGTGGTTGGTTCGTACCACTCCTGAGCCTGGACTACAGAAGGCCATGACAATGATGTCCAAGTTTGTTTGGATTGTGTATGTGTTCATGCAGGTTGTACATTTTCGTGCATTCCCTAGTTTCATGTGTCATTCCTCCTCCCCTCTCCTGCCTCTCATTCCAGTCATCCAGTGTGTCAACACCTGTCCCGACTGCATATCCCTGAACCTCCTTCCCCACCAGGGACTCAGGGGCCTGTGTGAGTTTGACCTTGCAGGCACCCGGGACATGGTGGGGGTGGTTGTTTCGTGACACTCCCGCGCCTGCACAGGGGACCTGTGACAGTACACATCCATTCATGGTGCATCATCCTATGTCATGTACCACACATGTCTCACATCCTGTCGTGACATTGTTTTGCTGTGCTACCTTGGTTGCATTATTGTGGTAGTACTTGGCCTTTGTGAGGTACTGCTACGTCAAGTCATCTACTGGAGGGTGTTTGGGTTCGTTTTTATGCCTTGGATTTTGTGATTTTGGAAATGAGTGTGGATTCTGAGGGTTCAGGTATCTTTTTACACACAAGGTGGGAGAATGTGACGAAGGGTAAAGGTGATCCTGTGGCCAGGTGGAATTGAGGGTTGGAGGCTCCATGACCCAGGTGCAGTTGTTCTGTGGGTCATGGTCATTTGTGAGGGAGGGGGGGGTTGTTGTTGATAGTTGCCTTGCCCTGCAGTGTGATGGGAACTCTGACATAGTAATGGTGGTATCCTATGTACATGTTGTGTTCTGCTGATCAATGCCTGTTCATGTGTTGTGTTTTCCTTTCAGGTGCAAGGGGATAGTTGTGGTTTGACATGCTGGGGTGTACACATGGTGAATGTTCACATGTGATGTGTAGGGAACACTGATGGTCACTTGAGTGCACATGCATATGTGGAGTGCATGTCCTTGCAGAACCACACACTTGCACTCTGATGCACTACATGTACTCCCACCCTTGCATATCCACGTGTACACTGTTTGCCTTCTGGTGCCCACTGTGTCCCTGCAGCACATGTTCTGTGACCGATTATGGATCCAGTACATGCCTAATTTGATGTTTGATGTGGTCTGTCACTTAGATGTGATGCTCAGGTTGTGCATCACACACAATGGCTGTTCACTGTGCTGTGCGCTGAGCAGTGTGATGCAGGAGTAGGACACTGCACACATGAGCTGCAGTGTTGATTTTGCAATGCATAATGTGCATGTAGACAGGCATTCATTGTTATGTTACGTCTACGACTGTTGTAATGCATTTGGAAATGACTTATTTTGGGTGGGAGATTTTGTTGGTCTGTCATTTCATCTGATTCCGGGTCAGGCATCATTGTCCGATGCCACTGTACATTTAGGACATGGCAATGTGTACCTTATCGTTACTGTGTTGGTGTATGGGTATTGCTTGCCATGTCATGTTGATGTTTGGGAGGGTTTGAGTGACATGACAGTGATGGCCATGGCCTGTTTTGCAGGTGTGTGTGATGCACACCTTGCATGTCAGGGTCATCCGCTTCTCAGAGCAACTAGCTGGGGGTATATTTCTCTCTGCGGCAGGGCCCTCCCCCTGGAACAGACTTCCTGCCTGACTTGAACTTGAGGGGAACCATCTCCAGTTCTGGAAGCACCTCAAGACCTTCCTCTTTGCTTCTGCTTACTCTCTGCCTCTCCCTTGCTGAATTCTTCACTGGAACTGCACAGGAGCTGCAACTGGGCCACTCTCACTGACCTCGGTCCCTGGCCCAGCCACTCTCCACTTGCACTGCCTCCCTGGCAACCCCTGCACTGCAGTACTGTCTCTCTATCCCTACAGCCCTCCCTTCCCAGCACTTGTCTGCACTTACCTTTGCAGTTGCCACCAGCCGACCTATGTATTATTTTTTTGGGCTACTTCCCCTGTACTGGACTCCCCCCCACCCTTCCCCTTGCACTTTTCCCTTCCCCCTACCCCTGCACTTGCACAATCTCAATGACACCTGGCCTAGTAGTACCGTTGTCTGTCTTCCCTTGTTCCCCCCTCCCTGCCTCATTGCGCCTTGAAATACTTGTGTATGGGCCATATCATGTCATATGTCATATGTGTGCCTTTTGGTCACACAGGATAGCTTGTGTTTAAGTAGCTAGGGATGCAGACGATGTGGCACTTCCATGGCAACTATCTCAGGGTGGTAGGGTTGTGACAGTTGACTGTCTCTTTGTCATCATCGATTGTCACCTGGTATGTGCCAGGCCTGTGTGCACTCCGCAGGGGTGGGAGTTTAGGTGAAAAATGTGGCCACAAGCTGGGTCCGGGCTTCCTCGCCAAGTGCCCTGTCCCCTCCCATGGGCAGCGCCTGTGCCTGTGGTTGGGGATGTGGGGGCACCACCATGTCCACCGGGACGCCCTGCCGTGTTGCAACATTGTGCAGGACACATGCTGCCACAATGATCCTGCACACTACTGGTGGTGCATAGAGTAGTTGCCCACCAGAGCGGTCAAGGGAGCGGAAACGTGACTTGAGCACTCCGAATGTGCGCTCCACCATGCCCCTGGTTGCAATATGGGCGCCGTTGTAACTTACCTGGGGTGGTGTGGTGGGGTTCCGGATTGGCGTCATCATGTGGTTGCTCAGAGGGTAGGCACTGTCCCCTGGGGAGGTGATAATAGTTGAGATTAATAGAGTTTGGATATTTGTCTGTGTGTGACTTGCATGCATGTGCAAGGGCATTTGTACTGACCTAGGAGCCATGTGTCACCATGCTGCCCAGCTTCCAGGGCCCAGCTCAGGGCGGACATTCTGTATATGAAACTGTCATGGGTGGAACCAGGGTAGTTTGCATAGACAGAGGTGATGATTCCCTTTGCATCACATACCACTTGTACATTGATGGAATGCCAGTGCTTGCGGTTTCGGTAGATGTGCTCAGTGGCCCTAGGTGGACGTAGGGCCACATGGGTGCAATCTATGGCACCGAGCACTTTGGGGAAGTGTGCCACCCTGAAAAAATCCAGGGCAACGGCCTGCCTTTCTGCGGGTGTTCTGGGCATGTATATGTGCCTGCGGACTGAGGGGCGTGCTGTCATGATTGCCAGTACCTGGTGTAGGCAGCGTGACTGCATGGCCTGTGAGACCCCCCCCACTATGGCAGTGGTCCGCTGAAATGACCCAGTGGCCAAAAAATGCAGGACATTGAGCAGCTTCTCCAAGGGGCTCAATGCTTGGGAGCAAAGGATGGGGGATGTGAGGTTATCTTCCCACTCCCTGACCAGTTCTATGATGATATGGGGTGGAAACCTATACCTGCCGTAGAGCTGGTCGTCAGGCATCCCAAAAAGGCTTGTCTGTGGTGCGAAAATGCGTGCCCTGGCTATTCTCCTCCTCCTGCGGTGCCCCACGATCAGTGCAGTGACAAATGGGGCATTCATCGTAGCTGTATATACGCGTTTGTTGTTTGCGCGCACTTTTATGCTGGGCGCGGGGACGCCTCCGCCTGCCTTCGTGTGGGCGGATGCGTTGACGCCTGTGCACATCTTTTGCAGTGCGCGGGTTTCCAGTATTCGGATACGTGGTAAGACTGTACGTCCGAGTGTCATCGCGTGTGATCGGAGGGGAGTGAGCGTACACGCGATTGGCCTCGGTACGTGTGTTTCGGGGTGCAGGGGAAGTTCCACACGCGATTAGCCTGGGTACATGTGTTCCAGGGTGCCGGGAACTTTCACACGCGATTGGTGGAAATCCACGTGTGTTCTGTCATCACGTGCAATGAGGGAAACACCCGCGCCTGTCACGTCACAGACGTGCTCACACGCTAAGGGCCTTTGGTCAAATGAAATCGCATATGCGTGCTGCCGTGCATACGTGCTAAGGGCCTTTCCTCGAATTACACACTGACGTGCAGATTTTTCACGTGCCAAATCACTCCGTATCAAGCTGGCCACGCGTAAGCACACGGAAGACCACGCTCCTGCCCAGAAGGCCGAACTACTGCCCCCCAGAGCCCCGAGCACGCTCCCACCTGCCATCTGCTGCTGCCTGACTGCCTGCTGCCCACGTGCCCTGCCATTTGCTGCCTGCACATCAGCCAGGGGTGGTGTTGCTGTGACCACCCCTGCTGGAACCGAAGACTCCCGACTGGGATTCCATCGCTCCACAGCCCAGCCCCAGGACCCAGTTGCCCACCCACTCCTGCCTCTGGGGTTGTCATGTCGGGGCAAACACCATCTGAGACCAGTGACAACTCCCGGCCAGAGAGGCAGAGGGGCACCAGCTTCAGTGCCACCGAAGTTGGTGTCCTGGTGGAGCAAGTCCTGGGGCAGTATGATGCCCTCTTTGGAAGTTCCCGCGCCGACAAAGAAGGACGGACTCGGATCTGGACGGACATTGTGACTGCCATCAACGCGGATGGGGTGGCAGTCCGCGACTTACAACATGTCAAGAAGCACTGAGAGGACTTCAGGTCCAGGACCCTGAACAAGGCCCGGCGCCTCTTGAAGGCAGCGGATGCCAAGGGGCGCCGGGGCCACTTGTCGGAAGAACAGATGAGGGACTGGAACGCATATCCCCAGCGCTCCACGTCCAGGTCCTTGAGAGGCAGACCCGTCTGGAGTCGAGCGGTAAGTGTACATGCATCCTGATTGTGAGCAGTGCGTGTGGTGATTTTTCAGTAGTGTGCAGTTTGCACATCTGTTTGTATGGGGTCGAGTATGAGTGGGGGTGTACAGGGCCGTGGGGCTAACACATGCGAGGGCTGGAATGTGTGAGACATGGATGGTGCTTGTGTGTGTAGGCTTGCATGCTAAATGCAGTTGTGTGGGCACACATGTTTGGATGAATGTGTATGTAAGTAGACATGTCCGTGATGTCACGCATGTATGTTGTTTTCGGCTGCATGTATCAGCACTGTGTACATGTGCATGTGTGTGTATTTGACAAGGGTGCAACAGTGATGCAACATGGATGCATGTGACAGCGGTATGTGGAAGCCTGATTGGCAGATGTGACATGGATGCCCTTCTGAACACTGCGACACTTGGCAGAGGTGTACATATGCATGCAAGTGTGGTGGTGTGTGTACATGTGTGGTGCACTTCCTGTGTTGCATGTGATGTCTGGCTCACCTTTGGCTGCTCATGCTGTTGTATGTGTATGGATGGTGCTGGCAGTTGCGATATGGCTGAGGTATGGCTCATGTGTGCGAGTTGAAATGACATGTGTGTTGGGGATTGTGATGACATGTCTGAGGTTTGCCAATGCCACTCATGTACAACTGTCATGTGTGTATGTGTCCATTGTACAGTGCCCTGATGCCTGTGTTTTGTTTCTCCCTGTCTGCAGCGTCAACTGATGACGGGGAGTGAGGAGTCCGGTGCTGCGTCCCAGGCCGCAGCTGCCGGGGGGAGGTCCAAGAGGCGGAGGTTGGAGTTGGACTCCTCGGCAGCAGAAGGGGCAGCTGGGACCCCACACGGCCCAACAGGGGAAGATGGCACGGAGTCATCCAGGTTGGTGGGGGGTTTGGTGGAGGAGGAGGCCGTGCAAGCACCAGAGACGGGGTCTGGAGGTGGGGATCCCACTGGTGCTAGTGGTGCAGTGCAGGACCAGGGACAGGAGGAGGCACAGGCCGCCGCAGAGGTGCCTGTGTGCAATCCTGTCCCTGATCCTGTCCCTGCATCATCTCGCACCAGCAGGGATAAATACGTCAAGACCCGTTTTCAGTCAGGGGATGAGCTCACGTCAACTGGCCTTCCTCTGCCTGCGGACGTGGCTATCCGGGTCCGGGTTGAGCCTGTCCTGACTGGTGTGGCGTTGCCTCAACGGGCCATGCGAGGTGACCTGCAGTCTTTTCATGAGGAGACTGCATGTCATCTCGAATGGCTCGTTGACCACGTCAGCCTGCTGGGACAGGTCACCCAGGCCGGATTCCTCCGTCTCATGGGGCTTGCTACGACCCCCTCCTCAACTGGACCCCCTACGCGCCAGTCGTCATCCGTGCCATCTTCCCACCCATCAGTCACCTGGGTGCCCTGTGGAGCTGCCTCTGACGGTGCGGCCAGGCTGGTGGAGGAGGCATCCCTGCCACAGCCGGGAGTCGGACGTCCAGCAGGGGTGGCCACATCTACGACTGCACCCCAGCCGGCGGAGGATGTGCAGGCAGCAGGAGGCAGTGCACGGGCAGAGGCACAGCAGCAGCAGCAACGTGGTGGGAGCCATGAAGGCTCGGGGCCTTCAACATCAGAGGGGCAGGCATCGGCCGGAGGACCCAGGACAGAGAGTGTCTTCTGTGTGGCAGCGGTTGGGCCACGCCATAGATGCGGAGCGGCAGCGGGCGGAAGAGGCACGGCTCACAATGGTCAGGGCGGAGAACTCCATGCAGAAGGCCCTGAGGCTGGCCGAGTGCCTCGAGGCAATCCGCAGGGGTTTGGAGGTGGACACGTCAACGGCCCTGCGGACCCTCCGGGCCATGGAGGAGGACCGCCTCCGGGACATTGAGGAGGAGTTCGATGATGCCCTGGCCCGGGACATCCACAAGTGAGCCGTGAAACTAGCCCGCTGCCCTTGTACATAGTTATGTAGGTAGTCTTAGGTTTCATTTTTGTTTTGATTTTATTTGGACCTTTCGGACATTGGCCACATTTTTGTATATAGTTTATTTTATTAGTTAGTGTAGTTAGATAGGTTTCCTTTCTTTTGTTGGGATAATGGACCCTGGCTTGTTCCCATGCACAAAGTTCACTGTTGGATTGTATTTTTTTTTCACATTTTAACCATGGAGCAATGGCTTTCTTTTTTATTTCCCATTGGATTTTGTTTTGTGGACATTGACTTTGGACACCATTACTTTGGAATTTTATTTTTGGTTTTGCTTTTTTTCACAGACATGCTTCTTTTAATTTTTGTACATTCACATTTCTGTTTCTTCATTTTTGATTCTACTTATGTTTCCTTTAATACATATTTTTTTTGGTGAACTTCAATGTGTGGTATCTCATTGGTTTCATGCATTTCATGATATGGGTTTTGAGATTCACTGACACCCATTGGGTGTATGTGAGGGAAATGTGTTTGTTTCGGAACTTGCAATTGGTGTTCTGTGATGTAATTGCAAATTATGAGTGGGTGGATGCAATACTCGGGTGGGTGTTTTGCATTTGGAGGCTGACCATAGGGACCAGGGATCTAGATTGTGATGACATGTTGGCTGGGGAACATGAGTTGCACATGGGTGGGGGCCTGCTGGCAGGTGCCCCACAGTGCTGGGGGGTGGGGGTGGTGGGGAACATGAGTTGGACATGGGTGGGGGCCTGCTGGCAGGTGCCCCACACTGCTGGGGGGTGGGGGTGGTGGGAGACATGGGTGGGGGCCTGGTGGAGGCTTTCCTGGTGGCTGGGGGTGGGGTGCTGGGAGACATGGGTGGGGGCCTGGTGGAGGCTGCCCCTGCACTGCTGGGGGTTGGGGGTGGTGGGAGACATGGGTGGTGGCCTGGTGGAGGCTGCCCCTGGTGGCTGGGGGGTGGGGGTGCTGGGAGACATGGGTGGGGGCCTGGTGGAGGCTGCCCTTGCACTGCTGGGGGTGGGGGTGGTGGGAGACATGGGTGGGGGCCTGGTGGAGGCTGCCCCTGGTGGCTGAGGGGTGGGGGTGCTGGGAGACATTGGTGGGGGCCTGGTGGTGGGTGCCCCTGGTGGCTGGGGGGTGGGGGTGGTGGGAGACATGGGTGGGGGCCTGGTGGAGGCTGCCCCTGGTGGCTGGGGGGTGTGGGTGCTGGGAGACATGGGTGGGGGCCTGGTGGTGGGTGCCCCTGCACTGCTGGGGGGTGGGGGTGCTGGGAGACATGGGTGGGGGCCTGCTGGCAGGTGCCCCACAGTGCTGGGGGGTGGGGGTGGTGGGGAACATGATTTGGACATGGGTGGGGGCCTGCTGGCGGGTGCCCCACAGTGCTGGGGGGTGGGGGTGGTGGGGAACATGAGTTGGACATGGGTGGGGGCCTGCTGGCAGTTGCCCCACAGTGCTGGGGGGTGGGGGTGGTGGGGAACATGGTTGGGGGCCTGGTGGAGGATGCCCCTGGTGGCTGGGGGTGCAGGGGGATATGAGTTGGTGGGCAGTAGTGCAAGTTGACATGTGGGTTGGCTGGGGGGCATGGCCATGGTGGATGGGGTGCCTGCAGGACATGTGCAGGGTATGCTCCTGTGGTGTGAGCCACCTGCAGGGGCCGTGGAGGGTGTAGAGGGAACACCTGGGAGGACCCACACGTGCAATTCATGTGTGGTGCTCCCCGCGCACCCCTGTAATACACGTACCCTGATGAGATTGCGTCTGGAACTTCCCGTGCACCCCTGTAATACACGTACCCTGATGGAATAGCGTGTGGAACTTCCCGCGCACCCCTGGAATACACGTACCCTGCTGATGTTGCGTGTGATACTTCCCCCGCACCCTGAAATACACGTACCCTGATGAGATCGCGTGTGTAACTTCCCGCAAACCCCCGAAATACACGTACCCTGATGAGATTGCGTGTGTAACTTCCCGCGCACCCCTGAAATACACGTACCCCGCTCAATCGCGTGTGTAACTTCCCGCGCACCCCTGAAATACACGTACCCCGCTCAATCGCGTGTGTAACTTGCCGCGCACCCCCCGAAATACACGTACCCTGCTCAATCGCGTGTGTAACTTCCCGTGTACCCCCGAAATACACGTACCCCGCTCAATCGCGTGTGTAACTTCCCGCGCACCCCTGGAATACACGTACCCTGCTGATGTTGCGTGTGATACTTCCCCCGCACCCTGAAATACACGTACCCTGATGAGATCGCGTGTGTAACTTCCCGCAAACCCCCGAAATACACGTACCCTGATGAGATTGCGTGTGTAACTTCCCGCGCACCCGCGAAATACACGTACCACGCTCAATCGCGTGTGTAACTTCCCACGCACCCCCGAAATACACGTACCCCACTCAATCGCGTGTGTAACTTCCCGCGCACCCCCGAAATACACGTACCCTGCTCAATCGCGTGTGTAACTTCCCGTGCACCCCCGAAATACACGTACCCCGCTCAATCGCGTGTGTAACTTCCCGCGCACCCCCGAAATACATGTACCCCGCTCAATCGCGTGTGTAACTTCCTGCGCGTCCCCAAAATACACGTACCCGGCTCAATCGCGTGTGTAACTTCCCGCACACCCCCGATCTACGCGTACCCCGCTCAATCGCGTGTGTAACTTCCCGCGCACCCCCGAAATACATGTACGCCGCTCAATCGCGTGTGTAACTTCTCGCGGACCCCCAAAATACACGTACCCCGCTCGATTGCGTGTGTTACTTCCCGCGCACCCCCGCAATACACGTGCCCCGCTCGCACAGGCCCAATTGCTGTAGGTTGCCACTTTTGTGATGCGCTGGGACTCTACCGCCTGCCTTCGTGTGGCGGAGGTGTTTCAGCTTGTGTGTGTCTTTGGCTGTGCGTGGCTTTGCCCTATTCAATTCCATGAATACGTGTGGTTCGAGTGCGTGTGGGCGTTCTGTTTGCTTCCCTGCAGTACATCCCCAGTTACGCCCTTATTTTCGCGCATTGTTCCCCATTCCGCGCGTTACGCCCGTGTCCCGCCCACTTTCTGGTGTATGCGCCGAGGTTGTGCGCTTTCACTGTGCGCGTCGCGCACGCCTTTCGGGATGTTGCAGTGACATGTGCGCCATGCACGGGTTTGTCGCACATCCCGAGGTAAACACGCGCAGGGACTTCCATGAATCGCACGCGTGCGCCTGTTTTTTTGCGCTTGCGCCTGCTTGCGCGAAGATTTTCGGCGCACATTTGTTCCATGAATCGGCCCCTTAGACTATTGGAACTTCAAAAGGTTCAACAGTGAATACAACTGAACTTTTTTATTTGTGTTTTCTTTTTGACTCAACCACTTATTTCTAACTATTAAAGGTTCAAATTGAGCTTACAAATATATGCATTAAGATACTTTTTTGCACATGAAAAAGCAAGTGCCAACAGGCCACCTAAACTGCCTTTGCATCAAAAAGCAACACTTTGTAGAGGAATCTGAGATCTGGAGATGTGAATGGGCAGAGGTGAATGTGCTGTCTCCAGATACCTCAAATAGCCCTGCAGTGGCGAACATATGACCAAAAACCTAAACAAATGAGTACCCATCCTCAATATGAGACCCAAAACATCATCATAAATATACCTCTTATTTCTTAATGTCTCCCCACACCAACACCAGAAGACACAATCTAAAACATACTCAACCAACACTGATACACCACAAGCAAACATGAAACGCCCCAGCGCCATAAATGGCATCAAGCAACCATACCTTGCTATCCCCACCCTTGCAATGGTACCTTCACTACTAATGAAATACATGTTCACATGCCTATATGGGCAAGTCAATTAAAGTAATGCCACCATGCCTACCACAAATAACCGACAGCATGAATCAACACCCATGATAACTTTTACAAAGGAAGTGCCATGCCAACCACATGCCTGTACTGCAAACCACAGATGTAGCTAAGCAGCAGATGTGTTTGATAAATATGTGAAACATGTGCAACTCAAAACATGTGATCTCCTACATATATCATTTTATTTATGTATGTATTTATTGGGTATTTATAAAGATGCCTTTACAGCAGATGGTGTTTCAAGGCGTCACAAGATAAAAGAGAGGAGGGTGAAGAATAATAAGAAACGGTCCTACTAGACCTTGTGTCATTCGGATCGTGCAAGTGCAGTAACAAGAAGTGCAGGGGAGTGGGGAGTGGAGGGGAATTGCCAGTCAGTGCGGAATGCGTTAATGCTAAGGTGGGATGGGAAGAGTCAAGAGCATGCAATGCTGTGGGGAGGTAGGGAGGGAAAGAGAGCCCCTTGGCTAGGCGAGTGCTAAGGGGAGGCCAGGTGGACAAGTGCCAGGGGAAAGCAGGGAGTGCAGGGAATGAGGGTCCACATGCTAAGTGTGAGGACAAGGCTGGATCATGCTCAGTAGGTGTGTGGGACCTTCCAGGCTAGTACAGGGGGGGGGATCCCAGAAGAGGAAGTGCACCTTTGAGGAGGTGGGGGGGTCAGGGGAGAATGAAATACTGGGAAATGCTGCCGCCGAAATCGCATCCGTGTCCGGGTCCTCGGAATGAGGACTTACCGGGCCATTCCGAGTTCAGATGGCCCGGTAATTCCTCCCTCAAGGACCCGGACACGGTCCTTCCTCAGTCCCATTTCAGCCCCCATAGGGCTGAATGGGAATGGGAGAGGGAGCAAACAACGGGCCATAACGAGATGGCCTGTTGTTTGCTCCCTCTTCCCCTCGCGGGACCCGGTAAGCACGCCTGGTTTTCCCAGGCGTGCTTAACGTGTCCCGCGAGGGGACCTCGTAATGTGGCAGAACGGGTTGAACGGCGCCGTCACCTTTTACGGCGCCGTTTCACCCGTTCCGCCAGGGTCATAATGAGGGCCAATGAGTTTCTGGGGGAAGGTGAGGAAAGGGAGAATGCCTCTGAGGAGATGCAGCTGAAAGGGAGCCTTGTTGGCAAGGTCCGTGATGTGAGGAGAGAAGAGCAGTAGAGAGAGAATTTGAAGATGACTCCAAGGCTTTTTATCTCAGAAAAGGAGGAGAGTGGTCCATGGAGGGTGACCATAGAGTAGGAGGAAAGGAGGGAGCAGTTGTCCCATTCTTACTGGTATTATGACAGAGATCCTTAGCAGCACACCACGCCTGTATAAGCAATCAGATAGCCAGGAATGAGAGAGGAAGTGGAGGGAAGCTTGAAGGAGAACTGTGTGCCATCTACATAACACTGGAAGTGGGGAGAGAAGGTGGAGATCAAATGGGCTAGAGGGGCAAGGTAGATGTTGAAAGGCCACAGTGAGAGGTGGAGAGTGTGATGGGGGAGAGAAAAAGGCTCAGTTCAACCTTAGAAGGTTGGTCAGAGAGGAAGGAGGTCAGCCAGTCCAGAGCCAGGTCTGTGATGACAAGGTGTTAGGCGGAAACCTGTGCAGTTCCCTCTGGGACCACTGCAAAAGATTTAGGACTACAGGCGTTGGCGGTGAACCCACTTGGTAGCACTCTGCACCACACAGATTCACGTGGTAGCTGTGGCTGAGCAGTCAGACTTCTCTCAAGAAAAGTTGAGCAGTATGTGGAGTATACAAAATAGGACAATTCTTCACATCAAGACAAGCAAACACGCAACGAGGCTTAGTGTAAAGATATTAAGGCATTTATTTATAACAGAACATCTACGAAAAACACTAAGGCAAATCACGGCAAACAAATCAAACACAATTACTCTACGAAGTCAAAAACGATCAATCCCCCTAGCAATATTTCGACAACTCTAGGTTCTACCGGTATCACTTATTTTCAGACAGTGGTGTCTACCTCAACCCAGATGACACTCGAAGATTAGTTAGGACGGGAGAGAAAAAGATAGGCAGGTCATGAAATCAACAAAGTTCAATCCTACGCGGATAAAATGCCAGGCAAGAAGGCAAGAATCACAATAGATCGTAAAGTTCAGAGGCCAGGCCCACTCGGAGAGAGGCAAGGCGCGATGTCCCAAAAAGTCTCTAGTGGAGATGCATTCAAGTCTGTATAGCAAATTGTTATTGGCAGGTTGAACCAGTTCAGAACAAAGGATGAGGAAAGCTTGGAGGCGACCCAACGGAACGGAGAGGATTAAGACACCTCACTCGAACCGATCGAAAGGGAAGCCAGGCGGACATGGTACCTTGTTGTGGAGGGCAGCTCCGGTGGGGGCAGTTGTTCCTGGTGGTGGATGCACGGCGGGTCTTTGCCAAGAGTAGAGATGATCTCGTCGTCGAAGAAAATGAAGTCCGGTGCACCACCAGGGAAGAGACCAGCCGCGGAGTGCTCCGTCACAAGGCACCATCTTTTGGTCACTGTTCAGGGGTAGTGGCTATCCGGTTGCCGGGGTGCTCTGCACGGGCAATTCGACCACTGCGTCCTGAGGCGAATAAAAAGCAAAGGAGACTGGTTGTTCCCACCAGCCAGGGGAAGAGACTCTCCGGCAGGGAGATCTCCTCTGTCGTCGGGAAGTGGTGAGACGGTTCCGCAGGGCTCCATCGGAGGTGTCGTTGTGCAGGTCGGCGCAGCGTTACCCTCGTCGGATTCTTAGGTCCTGTGGCGACTTCTGAAGATCCAGTCCCAAAGGCCCTGCTTTTATGCAGAAAACCCCCATTCATTCAGACTAGCTGTCAATCAACACATGCTAAGTGGTGAGTGGGAATGCCCACCACTTGGGCCAATCACTCCAGAGTGCGACCTGAGTTGGCAAGGCAACTTGGTCCAGGGTGCCTAAACCCCCTCCCACACCCCTGAGGTAACCCAGACAGAAATGCACCACTTTGGAGGGTCTCTGTACAGAGGCCCGCCAAAAGTGGAACAAAGGGCTCAACCTTTGGTTTAGGAGTCAAGGAGACAAACACAGACGCCATTTTACAAACCGAGTTCTGGCAGAAAATACCATCCGATAAACTTATTTACGATAAGTAGAACGGTGGTACGTTAGAGATTAACGAGAAAAAGTATCAATCTCCAACAATGGGACGAATCCCATAGGGTTATGCTCGGGGTCGAACATAACAAGTAGTTTCCACTGCCACCAGCCAAAACTGGACGAGGGGGGACGGGACAGTGCCCCCTCGAGTAACAGGTCTAGGAGTAATTGAATTACCCCTACTAGTACGTCCACAATAAGATGGTTTGTACTAGTCCTGTTAGTAAATTTAGGTCTAGTAAAGCCAATGGTGACTTTACATGCCCGGGGAGACAGTAGTCAGTCCCCGGGTATGGAGTCTATGGTGGGGGCCCGCTAGGACGCCCCAGTGTTACAGCACGTAGGGTGCGGTGTAACACACATAGAAAAACATATGAGACCCTATGGAGTAAAAGACCCCATAGCCCATCGAACACATTGACATTTCAAAGGAATTACACACACATACATGTCCAAGAGTGGGAGAAAAGAGTCTCACTCTTGGCAGGATGGAAAAAACAAACTCCAGAAATCCAGCAAAGCTGCTGGGGGACTCACTAGGTTAGGAAATTCAGCCTAAACAGAGAATTCTCCCTAACACTCGCCCCCCCCAGACTAAGGGACAGGAGGATTTAATCCACTCCTGGATGAATCTCATACCTCTAGTCGATGACATACATCCTAGAGAGACCATCAGCATTTTGGTGGTGACGCCCTGACCTGTGCTCAATGGTAAAATCAAACCCTTGCAGGCAGATCGACCATCTCAATAGTTTTGGGTTTTCCCCTTTCATTTGCATTAACCATCTCAAGGGTTGGTGGTCAGTCTGAATGGCGAAAGTAGAACCATACAAGTACGGCCTAAACTTCTTCAGAGCCCACACGATAGCAAAGCACTCTCTTTCGATTGTTGCCCACCTTGTTTCAGGATCCTTCAGCTTGCGGCTGATGAAGCAAACGGGGTGCTCCCTACATTTCCCATCCAGTTGACTGAGTACGGCACCTATCCCTACATTGGAAGCATCTGTCTGCACAATGAAGTGTTGGCGGTAATCAGGAGCTCTGAGTACTGGGGCTTGGCAAAGAGCCTTTTTCAGGTTTTCAAAAGCCTGATTGCACTCCTCGGTCCATTTAACCTTTTTAGGGAATTTGGGCGAGGAGATGACATTCAGTGGTGAAGCTATGGTCCCATAGTTCTCTATGAAATTCCTGTAATACCCGGTGAGGCCTAGGAAGGCTCTCACCTGGGTTTGAGTAGTCGGTGTTGTCCAATTTTGCACAGCTTCAATCTTACTGAGCAAAGGCCTTATTTCTCCACCGCCTACCTCATGCCCAAGATAGACTACCTTACTCTGTCCAATTTGGCATTTACTCACCTTTATGGTCAGATTGGCTCGTCCAAGAGCCTGCAAACCATCCCTCAGGTGGGTTACATGTTCTTCCCAGGAATTGCTGAACACTGCGATGTCATCCAAGTATGCCATGCAGAAGTCCTCCATCCCATTCAGAACCTGGTTTACCATCCGTTGAAACGTAGCAGGTGCATTTTTCAATCCGAATGGCATTACCTTAAACTGGTATAAGCCAACGGGGGTAGAAAATGCAGTTTTCTCCTTGGCATGGTCTGTCAGGGCTATTTGCCAATAGCCTGACGTCAAGTCAAATGTGCTGAGGAACTTGGCGGCGCCAAGTTTATCCACCAACTCATCTGTTCTTGGCAAAGGGTGGGCATCAGTCTTGGTGACTGCATTAAGAGCTCAATAATCCACGCAGAATCTAAGTTCTTTAGATCCGGCCTTTGGTACTAACACAACTGGGCTAGACCATGGACTAGTAGAGGGCTCTATTACCCCGAGATCGAGCATCTTGCTGACCTCACCTTTGATGTGGGTTCGTACGTTCTCTGACATTCTGTATCCTCTGCTCTTGACAGGCAGACAGTCACCAGTGAGTATGTCGTGCTGGCCCCAAGGGGTCAAGCCTGGTGAAAGCGAGAACAGAGAGGAAAACTGATTCAACATAGATTTGCACTCTTCTTGTTGCTCGGGTGTCAGATTGGAGGAGAGATTTACTCCTTCAATTTTTTCATCTAAAGGTAAGCCTCTGAGGAGATCCGGAAGAGCTTCACTCTCTTCTTCTTCCTCAGATGATGCTAGAAGCAACGCTCCTACATCAGGTCGTGAGACATACGCTTTAAGTCGGTTGGTGTGAAAGACTGTCGGAGCCTCCTTGGGATTGCCCAAGTCCACCAGATAGTTAACCTCTCCGAGTTTACCCATTACTCGGAAGGGTCCCATCCACTTATCTTGCAAGGCCCTCTTCCTTGTGGGGATCATAACGAGAACGAGCTGGTCTTGAGCGAACTCAACCATGTTGGCCTTTTGATCGTGCCAGTGCTTGACCAATGCTTGTCCAGCTTTCAAGTTATCGCTTGCTTCCGTCATCATGTGTGACATTCTCCTCCGGAGACCTATCACGTAGTCAGTCACTCTGACTGGCTTGGGGGAAGGAGCACTCTCCAACCCCTCCTTAATCAGGGCCAATGGACCTCTGACGGGATGACCATAGAGTAGTTCGAAGGGAGAGTAACCTACTCCCTCCTGAGGGACTTCTCTATAAGCAAAGAGAAGGTATGGCAGTAGAAGGTCCCACTTACGCTTAAGGGGTTCCTCTAAAGCACCTATCATGCTCTTCATGGTTCGGTTGAACCGTTCTACCAACCCATTGGTTTGTGGGTGGTACGCTGTTGAGAACTTGTAAGTAACTCCACAGGTTTTCCACATGGCTTTCATGTAGTGGGACAAAAAGTTTGACCCCCTGTCAGAGATTACTTCCTTAGGAAACCCGACCCTAGTAAAAATACCAAGGAGGGCCTTAGCCACAGCCGGATCTGTAACAGTCCTCATAGGAATTGCCTCAGGATACCTAGTAGCATGGTCTACTACAACAAGTATAAACCTGTTGCCTGAGGAGGTTGGAGGATCAAGGGGACCAACAATGTCAATCCCTACTCTCTCAAACGGGACTCCCACGACTGGGAGAGGCACTAAAGGTGCCACATTCTTGGAGCCAACCTTACCAGAGGTCCTGCAGGTGTGGCAGCTCCTGCAGTGTTTTTCTACTTCGGCCCCCATCTTTGGCCAATAGAAGTAGAGAGAGAGCCTTTCCTTAGTCTTTTTGAAACTCAAGTGACCAGCCAAAGGAATCTCGTGGGCTAACTGCAAGAACTGTGGTCTGTTCTCTTTTGGTACTACAAGTCGTTTGTAGTCTCCAGGTGCAGACTCAGTCAGTTCACTGTAGAAGAGGCCATCTTCCCAGTGCAACCTGTGTTTCCCAGGCTCTTGCCCTTCAGCCTGAGCTTCTGCCTGGTGGCGAAGACCTTCCAGAGTTGGACATTCTCTCTGTCCCTTACTGAAGTCCGCCCTGCTGGGTCCACCTTCTGCCAGTAACGACTGCAGCGCAGGATGGTCAACAGGATCCAGATCTCCAATGGGTTCCTGGCCTTCCATTAGCTCTTCCTCAGAGTCTAATTCTACCACACAGGGTTGTACCTCCCTCTCAGCCTTGGCTGGAGGTGGAGTTACGGGTGTGACGTTGGACAACCGCGGGGAAGTCCGTGTCGGCTGCACTGGAATGCTGGCGGCTGGTTTCGGGATAGAAGTGTTAGGTTTCCCTTTCGCTTCTGATTTCTTGGAGACAGCGGCCGACAATTCCAGTGGAGCAGGAGTGATATCTTTCTTCATCATCTCCTGGAGAGTTCCGCGCATGGTCCTCTCTCTTGCAGGTCTGGTTAGCTCCTGTAACCGTTTACTAGGAGGTCTGGGAGTATGCGATACAACTCTGAGAGTTTTCAAATCGTTACCCAACAGTACGCGTCCTGGTACCTCACTCTGTATGCTGACAGGTATCTTCACAGTCATGTCGTTACACTGGATGAGAACTGGTAATTGGGGAAGCATCTGCACAGGCCCTCCAGTCTCTTTGGAGGCGTGGGTTCGAATCCCACCACTGCCACCAGTGTTAGGCAGAAACCTGTGCAGTTCCCTCTGGGACCACTGCAAAAGATTTAGGACTACAGGCGTTGGCGGTGAACCCACTTGGTAGCAGTCTGCACCACACAGATTCACGTGGTAGCTGTGGCTGAGCAGTCAGACTTCTCTCAAGAAACGTTGATCAGTATGTGGAGTATACAAAATAGGACAATTCTTCACAGCAAGACAAGCAAACATGCAACGAGGCTTAGTGTAAAGATATTAAGGCATTTATTTATAACAGAACATCTACGAAAAACACTAAGGCAAATCACGGCAAACAAATCAAACACAATTACTCTACGAAGTCAAAAACGATCAATCCCCCTAGCAATATTTCGACAACTCTAGGTTCTACCGGTATCACTTATTTTCAGACAGAGGTGTCTACCTCAACCCAGATGACACTCCAAGATTAGTTAGGACGGGAGAGAAAAAGATAGGCAGGTCATGAAATCAACATAGTTCAATCCTACGCAGATAAAATACCAGGCAAGAAGGCAAGAATCACAATAGATCGTAAAGTTCAGAGGCCAGGCCCACTCGGAGAGAGGCAAGGCGCGATGTCCCAAAAAGTCTCTAGTGGAGATGCATTCAAGTCTGTATAGCAAATTGTTATTGGCAGGTTGAACCAGTTCAGAACAAAGGATGAGGAAAGCTTGGAGGCGACCCAAAGGAACGGAGAGGATTAAGACACCTCACTCGAACCGATCGAAAGGGAAGCCAGGCGGACACGGTACCTTGTTGTGGAGGGCAGCTCTGGCGGGGGCAGTTGTTCCTGGTGGTGGATGCACGGCGAGTCTTTGCCAAGAGTAGAGATGATCTTGTTGTCGAAGAAAATGAAGTCCGGTGCACCACCAGGGAAGAGACCAGCTCCGTCACAAGGCACCACCTTTTGGTCACGGTTCAGGGGTAGTGGCTATCCGGTTGCCGGGGTGCTCTGCACGGGCAATTCGACCACTGCGTCCTGAGGCGAATAAAAAGCTAAGGAGACTGGTTGTTCCCACCAGCCAGGGGAAGAGACTCTCCGGCAGGGAGATCTCCTCTGTCATCGGGAAGTGGTGAGACGGTTCCGCAGGGCTCCACTGGAGGTGTCGTCGTGCAGGTCGGCCCAGCGTTACCCTCGTCGGATTCTTAGGTCCTGTGGCGTCTTCTGAAGATCCAGTCCCAAAAGCCCTGCTTTTATGCAGAAAACCCCCATGCATTCAGCTCAGCTGTCAATCAACACATGCTAAGTGGTGAGCGGGAACGCTCACCACTTGGGCCAATCACTCCAGAGTGCGACCTGAGTTGGCAAGGCAACTCGGTCCAGGGTGCCTTAACCCCCTCCCACACCCCTGAGGTAACCCAGACAGAATGGCACCACTTTGGAGGGTCTCTGTACAGAGGCCCACCAAAAGTGGAACAAAGGGCTCAACCTTTGGTTTAGGATTCACAGAGACGAACACAGACCGCCATTTTACAAACCGAGTTCTGGCAGAAAATACCATCCGATAAACTTATTTACGATAAGTAGAACGGTGGTACGTTAGAGATTAACGAGAAAAAGTATCAATCTCCAACAATGGGACGAATCCCATAGGGTTATGCTCGGGGTTGAACATAACAAGTATTTTCCACTGCCACCAGCCAAAACTCGACGATGGGGGACGGGACAGTGCCCCCTCGAGTAACAGGTCTAGGAGTAATCAAATTACCCCTACTAGTACCCCACAATAAGATGGTTTGTACTAGTCCTGTTAGTAAATTTAGGTCTAGTAAAGCCAATGGTGACTTTACATGCCCGGGGAGACAGTAGTCAGTCCCCGGGTATGGAGTCTATGGTGGGGGCCCGCTAGGACACCCCAGTGTTCCGGCACGTAGGGTGCGGTGTAACACACATAGAAAAACATATGAGACCCTATGGAGTAAAAGACCCCATAGCCCATCGAACACATTGACATTTCAAAGGAATTACACACACATACATGTCCACGAGTGGGAGAAAAGAGTCTCACTCTTGGCAGGATGGAAAAAACAAACTCCAGAAATCCAGCAAAGCTGCTGGGGGACTCACTAGGTTAGGAAATTCAGCCTAAACAGAGAATTCTCCCTAACTCAAGGGTATCACAGAGCCGATTTGACAATCAATTTTTTTTGTTTTATTGTTGTTTTTTGATAAAATATCTTTACAACATTGATTAAGAAATGTTACAAAACAATCTTAAATTCACAAGTATTATTTTTTACATTCTATTTCAAATAAAAACAATAAACAATAAAAACACAATAAAAAGACAGTTCAGCTATGAAAGGCTGTGCGAAAAGGAGAACAGGAAAGACAACAAAAGAGAGAAGAGAGAAACAGAACCTATTACTGATGATAATACATCAATGAGAGAAAAATAAGCTAAAGTCAATACAGCCAGGAAGTGTTAAGAACAAAGACTTCATCCACTTCCTAAGAACTTTAAGTCTTATTTCCTGTACAAAGGACATAGATAATACGCGTATCTTACATTGACATTGACAATCCAATCAGAATTCTGTGGGCTTGATCTTTCCTTGCCCTTCTATTGGTTGGTCTAATTTCCGGTGTAGCCCATAAATCTCCTCAGTCACAATTTACACACAATTTAAATTTATCAACATGTCATTCCAGACCTCTAATTAAATCCATCCAGGATTTTATATTTCAACTCTATGGTCGATAGAAGATGAAACAGATCAGTAATCAGAGCTTGCCTGTAGCCCCACATGAATTGTATCCACAACAATTCCAGTTTGTAGGCAACCGCTACATCCTCATATTTCCCCAAGTATCTTTGCCTCTCCTTTGCAAAGTAAACACAGTAAAGCACAAGATGTTTCAAGGTTTCATTTTCAGGGGTTTTACAGAATCTACAACTCTCTTCTGTTGGTACTAATGTCTTCTGCCAACTTTTCATGTGAGATAGTGTTGCCAGGAGATTAAATTTACAACGCATGTATAGTGTTCGTACCTTTTGGCAAGGGGCCTGCCTAATGTTTGAGAGAAGAGGTTTCTTTTTATGATGGAAATTCGCATATTCATTATATGCTGTGTAATTCCCAATCTTGTCTGCTGTGATTGCCCAATCATATTGGAATAATTTCAGCTTCACAAATTGGGGCCATTTGATTAAGTCATCTATGTCCATTGCAGTCATTTCAAGGCTCCTTTCACACAGTTGCCCAGCAGCATAAACAGATTTTGGAGACCCATGCTTTAGCATTTTTCCTAAGTGTTCATATAAGGAATTAGAAGCCGGATCTAAAATTTTTGCATAACTAGCCAACTTATGCCAAAGATGTTTAGTGGCTAGAGACGAAAGCCCCAATTGGTGCACAATGATGGAATTTGGTAAATATGTCGGTAAATCCAGAACTTGTTTCCATATCTTTCCTTGGATTTTATTCAATACTGACCCAATTTCCAAAGAGCATAAGTCTAAACCATAAATAATAATCGCTTCCGCCTTGAGCGTATAAAATTCGATCAGTGGGGTTAAGGAAAATTGGCAGACCTTTGAGTGTATTAATTTCATTTGAGCAATTAGGGGAGATGTTTTGATGGCAATTTCTACGTGCCATTTAGCAATTCGGAATTGACAAAATGATACCCTAAATATAGCATATCCAATGCACGAGGAATAACCAACCCTTTAATATTCCATTGGTAACAAATAAACTTTCTCTTATATGTGAAGACAAAAATATTTGATTCTTTTAAATTTAGCTTCAAGTTGTGGTTATCGCAAAATTCAGCAAGGCATTCCAGTTTATTTTGTAATCCGAATGGGGTCAGGTCAAATAGCATCAGGTCATCTGGAAAGGCTAGCCAGTCCAGTCGCCGATCGCCTAATTTGACGGGAAAGGAGTTGCAATTTGGCCATAAAGTGTCAATCTCCATTAGATACAAATTAAAGAGAATGGCTTCAAGGTTGCATCCTTGTTTGACTCCTATGTGTGTGACAATAGGAAGAGAGAACCAGTTTTATCTATTTTTACCCTATAGTTTGTATTAGTGTTTAAGAGGACTATCATGGCTATGAGTTGTGGTGGTATTAAGAGCTCTTGCATTCTTTGCCATAGGATTTGTCTTATTACACAATCAAATGCACCAGATATATCTAAAAGTGCCATATAGATCGGGCCGTGGTCTTTCTGCCTAGTGAGCTTTAGCAGGTGTGAAAAAATGGTGGCATTTAATTGCGTGCCCATTCCTTTCCGGAACCCTGTTTGGAAACGAGAGAGGATATTCTGCTTGTCAATAAATTCATTTAAGTCTCTTAGTATTAAGGCAGCAAAAATCTTCGCTGAAACATCTATAAGTGCTATAGGTCTAAAATTACACGGGTCATTTAGAGGACCTTTTTTATGTATTGCAATGACAATAGCAGATAACCAAGAAGGCTGTACACTTTCAGATTGGAACACACATTCTAAGCGACTCAATAAGATCGCTGCCCACAACTTGGGATCGTCTTTTACAACGCATGGGGGATGCCATCTGGTCCGGCAGCCTTTAAGCGTTTCAATTTCTGTATTATCTGTTCCATGTCCTCCACGCCCCATGGGCATCGTGAAGGCAGATCATTCATAGTAACCAGAGATTGATGGTCTCTAAATTTCTGAGGGGTAGCATATCTGTTCCGATACACTTCTATCCAGACCTCCCCACTCACGGCCGAGCATAGGGTTGAGATTCCTTCCATTAAAGGATCTCTCAACATCGCCCAGACTTCTCTTGTGTTTTTGTCAATAAGATTATAAATCATTTTTTGATTAGATTTAACGTATTTGTCAAACTTTAGTTGTTTGCAATCATTTTTATATTTTGTCAGAATGTCCTTTCTTTCTATAGCATATGAGCTTCTACTATTAAGGTACTTTAACAAATTTCGGATTGCAATGTTTTTCTGCTTTTTTCTAAGCGCAATTGCAACATTGTAAGTTCCTCTATAGTTGGTGTGTTTCTCACTTACTTTTTGAGCTGTAAGCACTTCAATGTGCCTACGTATCATTATTTCATTCTCTAATTCACAGATCTTAGATTCTCATGTTGACATCATTTGAACATTTATTTTAACAATATCCCTATTAACCAAATAGTTCAATTGCCTATATAGACCTGTGTTCCACCTAACAGATAAAGCATGCCAATCTATTTCTAATAAGGACAAGGCAGATAAAGTTTACTGGAAAGGTAAACTCAAGGCAGCAATCCAATATGCAATGATCACTTAAGTGGGAATGTATGTTACACAAGGATGACGTGTTGGCTAAGGACCCAGACATCACAATGTAGTCAATGGTTGAGGCTTTAACGCCACAAGACAATGTAAACAATGGATCTTTGACAACAAATGGTACTATTTGCATGTCCCATTGTTCAAAATAATTTGACCATAACTGCCCCCTTTCGTATGAGGACATGGCGTATGAATAGTGTGATGTTTCTGACCCCAGATTACTTGCGCTAATATTGGAGTTAAAATCACCACCTATAATGATTTGCACATTGGGAGATTCTGTGACAGCCTCTATCATTACATGATTTAGTTTGTCAATTATGCTGTCTATAGAAGTTAAAGTTGGGTTCCAGTATAGTGAAATAAGTAGCATATGCGAACTCATTAGGGTACATGGCGCAACTTCAATTACAAGCATTTCTGTGGATGTGAACACTTGTCGTACCTTGACGCAGTATATATGTTTTACAAATATAGCAAGCCCGCCAGATGGGCGCCCAAATGAGCCTCTCACAGCATGTGCACAGAAAGCCCTATAGCCTTCTGAGTAGATATTCTGTAGCGCCATGGTTTCTTGTACTATGATTATTGCAGGTAATTTCCCATATTGGAGCTTCTGAAACCATACCTTCAAGTTATTAAACCCACAGCAATTCCATGAATTTACCACCAATACATTGTTTTATAAATTTTCTTTAACTGGTAGCTCACCGATTAGAGATTTCATAAGAGGTTCAAGCCATGCAAGGCTTGTGACAATTTGTGCCACTGATTCTGATTGAACTCTTATTTTTTCATTCATACTTGCAAACTGATTCTCTCGTGTATCTACGCTAGGTTCATTTTGGCACACTGGGGCCTGGTATTCAACAAATCTTGTTGCGTCTTCCATTGAGTAACACATAGTCAAATTATAGCCAAGCATTTCAAAATCTTTTTGATGGTTCCATATTAGAGAGACGATCATTATAGTTTGATATTTACAAATCATCCGACAATTAGGTTCATAGGGGAGTCTGATCCAATCAATATCATTGGACACCAGATTGTGCAAAGCTGTGATCTGATGGAAAACTTCCATTAGTGAAGCACGATTTAAATTAGGTTTGTCCATTTTTGATGGGTCAACCGTACAGCCCATCACCAATTTCATTTCGGGGGACACTTCTTTGTGGTTTGGGACTCTGCCCCCTCCCTGTGCCTCAGGTTCTGGTCTATCATTGGTGGAATGACCTTTTTCTCGAACATCTGTGCAAACAGGGACCACCTTTATGTTAGCAACCCCAGACACCTGTGGGGGCATCTTTTCATTGCCCTCCTTTAGCACTTGGAAATGTTCATTACCATTCGGGTCATTAATGTACGGGTCAGTTCCCTCAGTGTTGTCTACAGGGCTTTGGGAGTGTTGGGTTAAAGATGTTATTTTCTTGTCCATTTTTTCAAAGAACTGTTGGAGGTGTGTTTGAATAAGAATGGGTGTTGATAGAGCACTGACCTCTTTAACTTGTTCCAAGGTGGCGTCACCACCCCCCTGTTCTTGTTTCTTATTCAACCCCTTCGGCAACACTGAAGGTGAACTCCCCTTATCATTACTATCCTTAACCTCCAAATGTGCCTGGATTTCTATATTTAGTTGTGTTAAATCAATGATCGTTTCATCCCTTGGTTTCAAGTCATTTTTTGTATCAATCAAATTGAGTTTGTATGTATTCTCTACCATAGGAGTTTTTTTTTGTTTTTTTATTGTTGTTATTTGTTGTGCTGGCCCTCAATTGTGTACTGGCATTTTGTGCTACTATCTGTGCCTGTCTTTTCTTTGCTCTAGCGTGGAGTTTTTTTGCTTTACGTGACATAAAGAAAGTGGACTGTTTTGCCTCACAATCTTCTGCCAGAGCTTCAATGGGAGGATGTACGTTCAAATTGGGACCCACATAGAGGTCAATCAAGTCAGTAAGGGCCGAGGGACTGCCAGGACTGATTTTCAGTGTATGGGACTTTAGTTCCTCATGCCCAGCCTGTTCTCCACACAATACCTCAACAGGCACTAGATTTGCAGCCAACAGTATCTTTTCGAGAACCAAGATTCTCTCATGTTGGAGTTTAGCAATTTATGCGTACGGTGGAAGCTGATTCATACTCTGTGCATCAGAGCTCGAGCCTGTGTTTATTTCTAGACACTCAGAGTTACTCCAAAAATTAGTTTGAGTAAATTGTGAGTTAGATAGACTCACAACTTGAGCATTTGCCACACCTACGGGCTCCAACTGCTGATTCTGATGCTTTGATTTTACACTAAGGACTTGGTCTGCCCAAAAGGTGTGGCATTTCTCTTGAGCCATAAGAAATCCTTCTATTCTGCTCAATCTAGAGGCAATCTATGAAGTTGCTGAACTCAGGGCACCAATTGTCCCATGGGTATATTCGTGGCCTTTGTCCAACAAGTTCAGATTTCTTGTTAAAACAGGGAAGTTTTGGAGCTCTTGTTGATTAAGGTCCACTAGAGTATCTTCAAGGGGAAAGAGTGGTAATGATGAGTTTGGTATGCGTGGTATTTCAGAGGTCCCTTTAGTTTGGACTGGGTCGGATCCTAGAACGGGTGAGTGTGGGTAAGTTATGTCACTCGGATTACTCACCAGCCCATGTGCAAGAGAGCTAACATTTTGTTTTATCTCTTTTGTAGCCCAACCTATATCATTCTTTCTTGTTTCTTTTAGTTGATTCAAGTTAGCCACAATAGCAGCATGAAAATGAACTTGTTCCCTAAATCCGCACAAGCTCACTGCTGGGGTCGATGGGCTGTTTGAGAGGTGTGTTCTGTGTGTAATTCAACAAGAACTACTGGGGCAACCAAAGAGGTGTCAGTGATAGGTATGCTGTATCCATCGCTTACAGCACCCAACAGAGAGCTATCAGTGATGGGTGTATTAGATATAGGGTTTGACGGGTAGAGGAGGCCTTTGTCACTCTCAATATGAATTTGGGCTAGAGTGTCTATTTTGTTTTTGGTTTGTACGGCTTTTAATATCTCCAGCACAGGCGAGGTTGTAATTGGAGTCACTGTGCTTAGAGATACAGAAGCAAGTTCACTCATACCAGAGATCTTGCGTGCCCACCTCCCTTTTTTTTGGTCTGATTTATGGTTTCTTGGGATGCCTCTTCTTTGGACATGGTTCCCTCACTTAGCATAGAGGGGGACCTGTTTAAACACCATTTCCCGTTTCTCAACTTTTTGACCATACTATAAATCCTAAGGTAGAAACTACCTTGCGCTCTAAACTGAACACCAGCTAGATATTCACAAATGGTTACGTATGTTAATCTGAGTAGACCGTGTCTTACCCATCCAGCCAAACACCCAAACAGCAGTACACTTACGACTGCACTTGCGATGTGCGTGCACTGTGTTTTTAAAGAAAATTACCCAATGCTGCTAGTGCAGTCACCTCCCTTTTGGTGGGCGTATCAGTGGGCGTGATGGTACTACTCTTTGTTTTTTTACAAAGTCCAAGTCAGTGTTTCCAGTCTTCACACTTCCTCTTGGCGACTGGTGCAGGTTCTTGGAAGAAAACGCAACTTTGTGTGCAGCGTTCGAGACCAAAATCCAAAACGCAGCAGGCAGTGGGGTGGCAGATCTGCGAGGCAGCCAAACTGTAGTACACTTACGACTGCACTTCCAATAATACAACCCCTATATAATGTGGGACTTACAACAAGGTGCAATGTTACCTAGGTCTAGACGTTCAGAGGCCAAAGCGTATGATCTAGATTTGTGCAGCCAGTTTGACCAAGATAGACCACAATCAAAGGCCTAATTGCCGTAATCACAAGGGGTTCAAAGGCTCCAAGGCCCACAGTCACCCCCTGACACACAGCAAAAAGAGTGTAGTAGGATCACAGGCAACAAGGCTATGCGTTATTCACACAGGGGGTTCAAAGGCAGCTATGCCCGCAGTCACCCCCTGACTCACAGCAAGAAAAGGTGCTGATGGCACAAGCCACTGCGCTATGTAAAGCTCTCACAAGGGGTTCAAAGGCACCTGGGCCCGCAGTCACCCCTTGGCATACGGCAGCTGGCACCTAAGTACAAGCTGCCCTATCCCCGGATGAGATAAGTCCTCCCACTTTCCACTATGAGACGCTTGAAGTTACACCAGAACTACTTCAAACTTTGGAGGAATCACCACACCATGATGACCGGGTTCATACGGTTCCAGTAGCAAAGAACAGAAGGTAGCAGAGGTTTCCCGTCTGCTACACAAGGGGGAGCCTAATAGACAATCGGTAGCATAGAATATTTTATGGTACTGCTGCTCGGCAGCTTCCCATTGAGGGTTCCAGTTAGACCCTTTGAGCCTTCGAGCCAGAGACCTGAAGCTCTACTGCCCGACTCCACGGCCAGGTCTGGGTTTTAAGGTCTATGAACAAAAAAGGAGGGCTTGCAATCCAAGCCTTTTTCACACGGGTCTCCACAGGGTAAGTTAATTTCTATTTTTACAGACTCCCAATTGTCATATTCATACCTCTTGACTGCCGCCTACTCAGAATTAACTTTTGCACACCAGATCAGCAGACCTCAGCCATCGTGATATGGGACAGTATAATAGAGGCAGCAAACTGAAGCACCTTCTCGTACCTTGAGACACTGTGCTTACACACTTCCACACGCCGCCCCCCCAAGAAAAACTAATGACAAGGGAGCCACCAGCGCAGCACAGCAATCCTGTGAGGCTATAGTTCTCGCCCCCGAATGCACAACGAACAGCAACAAACAGCTTCTGGGCTTGTCCTCACGGCTTTGCCGCGAGAGTTAGTGCAGTCCTCCTTTATTGCTTGTGCTGGATCTGCCGCTTAAAGGGGTATCCACGTCCTCCTTCAGCACATTGGCAAATGGATGAAAACAGCAACAAACAGCTTCTGGGCTTGTCCTCGCTGGCTTTGCTGCGAGGGTTAGTGCAGTCCCCCTTTATTGCTTTTGCTGGCTCTGCCGCTTAAAGGGGTATCCACGTCCTCCTTCAGCACACCGGCAAATGGATGAAAACAGCAACAAACAGCTTCTGGGCTTGTCCTCAGAGTCGATTTATAAGGGTGGCATGATTGACCATCTCAAGGGCAGAGGATAAGTCAAGAAGGATGAGAACGAAAGGAGAGTTGGAATCAGGATTTGTGAACAAGTCTTCACAGGTGTTCAGGAGTGCAGTTTCCATGCCTCTGGCTGCTCTGACGCCAGACTGGTGGTCGTGGAGACAACCAACAGATTCAGTGTGGTGGATCATCTGGGAAATGACCAGCTTCTCTAAGGGTTTTCCCAGGAAGTCAGTAATGGACATAGGGAGGTAGTTAGCTGGGAAGGAGGGGCATCAGAAGGCTTTTTGAGGAGAGGGTGCACAAGGGAGTGCTTGGGGGGTAACGGGAAGGAGGCAGTGGCAAAGGAGTGATCACAGAAATCAGCCAAGGTTGGAGCAAGAGATTAAATGTTGTGCTTGATAGTTCTGGACGAGCAGGGGAGCACCTCTTTGGAGAAGACTTCCTTAATGTGGACTTGTCTAGAGATTGCATCTAGTGAAATTGGCAAGAAAGAGGGAGAGTAGGAGGGAAGGGGAGAGGGGAGCCAAGAGAGGCCTGAGATCATGTGAGGGAGAAGGGAGGGGTGAAGAGGAAAGTGAGAACAGTATGTTCTGAGTTTCTGTCGTGAAATGAAAGGTCAGCACAGTGCAGAGGGGATGGGATGGCAGAGGAGAGATGGAGACTGAAGAAGGATTGGTGAGTTCCTTGCAGATTTTGAACAGTTAAGCCATGCTGTTAGTGGCCCCAGAGATGGGGGCTTGCATATAGGCTTTCTTCTTGTAGCGGATGGAGATTCTGAATTGCGTTTGGAGCAGGCGGCAGGCCAGTCTGTCAGAAGATGTGCTTGAGGGCTGCCACTTCCACTCAGCAACTCTGCACTTGCGTTTCAGAGAGACTAGGGCAGAATCATACCAGGTGTTGCATTTGGGGGCATCCTTCATGTGGATTCTCATGACAGGGTCAAGGATTTCCAGAGTGATGGAGAGGTGAAGGTTAGCAAGGGCTGTGTCAGTGTGAGAGTCAGTGGCCGGAGTTTGAGGGGGAATGAAAGTAGCATCAAAAGCAACAACAGACACTTGCTTCATTGGTTGAATGACGGAGAGGGAGACTGGTTGTTCCGGCAGAGGTTTAGTCGGGGGACCCAAGAGATACAGGTGAGAGGACAGGAGGGCATGGCCAGACCTGGAGAGGGGTGTAGTAAGAGGGTTGGAGATGAGGGATGTCTGCTGAGATGAGAGCATCCAATGTGTGCCCAGAGGGAGAGAGTCACAGAGGCTTATGAAGAGTCCAGAGGCCTCATCAGGAGAGACAATATGAATATTGAAGTCACAAAGGAAGAGAAGCTTGGAGATGGAGGCCAGGAGAGGAGAGGTGAGGTCAGACCACTCCGAAAGGAAGAGGCCTGTAGTCATGAGTCAGCAAGAGGATTGGTGAGAACCCAAGCCTGCAGATGAGGCATTCAAAGGAAGAGTAGGTCTGAGTGAATATGATAGTAGCAGGGACCCTTTCAGGGAAGATCAGGGCCACTCCGCCCCTAACCTGGTTAGGCTTGGACTTAGAGGGGATCATGTAGCCCTCTGGTAGGAGTGTGTCAAAATAGTTGAGAGAGCTGGTAGGGAACCATGCCTCGGTGAGAGAGAGGACGTCAAGGTCATCGTCTTCAAGGAGGTGGTAGTTGTCAGAGGAGTGTTTAATGGCAGAACGGCAGTTGAGGGTAGCTACGTGGAGCTGGTTGCCACCTTTGAGGTCTTACGAGGAGGGGTCCAGCAATGTGGTATGCCTGTCGGTGGTGACAAATGGGTTGGAGGGGTGGGAACAGGAGGAGTGGCAGGAGAAAGGGCCGAAATGATGAGAGACAGAAGACGCCGATCAAGAAGGAGAAGGTTGGGCTGAGAGTCCAGGGCCATGACAATGCCATTCTGATAGACATTGATGATAACGCTAGAGGAGGGAAAGTGTGCCAAGAGTACTTCCCATGGGGTTCCACCATTAATGGGCATGGAAGAGAAAGAGAAGAGGACTTAGACCATATGGGGAATCCAAAGGTCCAGAGAGGGACATAGCACACATACATACATTGGCCATGAAGGCATCATACTAAACATCCCATTCACCTGAAGCATGCAAACATATCCCCCAGCAAACATGTCAGGAGCACTATGAGCCATAGAGTGTGCCCTAAGCCCAGATGACAGCCATAGGACATACTCAGTTGTAGATCAATTTAAAACAAAAGATGCACTTGGACAAAGAAGCACACATACACCAGCAAGCGCCAAGGCATGCTGCACATGGCACAACATGTTAGAAAATGGTGGCATTTAATATTAAAATATCAAAGAATTAATGAAAAACTATGAAAAATGGATCAAAAATAATCCTCATGGAAAAATAAAATAAAAGGAAAAACCTACAACTACAGAACTATGTAAAAGAGTCAGCGGTCTAGTCCATTGAGATCTCGGACAATGTCTCAGCCAAATCCAATTCCTCTTCTACATGCACCTCTTGCAGGCGGGACTCCGTGGTTTTCTGTAGGGCTTGCATGCCTCCCTCGTCCTTGACTTTATCTCCTCCACTGCCCTGCCAAACTCCTCTAGGATGGTAGCCTGAACACATGCAAACCTGTCTACAATCTCTGCCTCACTTGCACCATCTGTGTAACCTCCTCCTACAAGCTATTCCATCAAGGATGTGCCTCCTCACCAACATCTCCTGCTACCTGTCAATGTTTCTCTGGTGCAGGTTCTCCCTCTGACTGGATGACAGTCTGCATCCGTGAGTACAGCACCTGCACTGCCATCAATTGCCTGCTATTCCTCCACACCCTGTTCTCCTGCAGGCTCCTGGGCAGGCTCTATGAGCACCTTATCTTCCACAGTATCAATGTCTACCTCCACCAGGGACACAGACACATCCAGTCTTCCCCTTGGTGGGACAGGTGCTATGGTGGTAGCAGGTATGGATGACTCAGCTGAGGTTGACTGATAAGGAGGAGGAGGAGGAGGCATTTGCAGTAGCCTGTCCAGAAATGCCACTGTCAAGCAGTTCCCTTTCCAGTTAGGCTAAGAGGCTGCACACCTGACCGTGATGTTGTTCATGAAGCTCATGAGTTATATGAATAGCATCACAGAGAGATGCCTGCCACCTCAAGTCACCCCCCAGCAGTGGCAACACTGCATCATAGATGGCCTCATTGGCCGATATGATAAGATATGATCGTTTTATTTATGACATGCTTAATACCCAGAGGTTTTTAAGCGTGGACCCAAGGATCGAACCTGTGTTGCTCCGTGTCATCTTGCTTCCAAGTAGAGCATGCTGCCCCTGAGCTATCCTCCCGAGACTATGAGGTATCTCTTTGGATGGAGACATTAGCAAAGGTGGGTAGTGCTGCAGAAGATGGCCCAGGGACAGACGGATGTGCTGACCCCTCAATGGTGGACTGCTCAGCTTCCTTTCTCAGGAGCAGATGTACAGCCTGCCCATCCCCCTCGGTACCACCACGTGACACCGTGGCTAGACCTGCAATGACCACCTCCTCCTCCTCCTTCATCACCCCTAACACCTCCAATGGGGGCTTCATGCCTTGGGGACCCTGTGTGGTTTCATCATGAATGCCCTGTCTCTCTGCTGTTGAGGTGTCCACCAGAGCAATGGAATTCAGGGGCTCCTCCTATTTAAAAGTGCCATCAGAATGCAACGCTCACCTGGGGACATCCCCTTACGATGGGATGGCTGAAATTGGGCTTGCCTGGGGGCTGCACTTGCATTTGGAGGCCCTGGTCCTGGGATTCAGCTGCACAGCATAGATTTTACCCTCTCCCTCAGTCTTCGCAACTGTGGAAAAGTGAAGATACAAGCTAGGAATCAATCACAAGTGCCAATGCATGTGCACTCCCTTCAATTCTATCAGTAGCATGCAGTTACCATAAGTCAACAAGCCTCACTCATACAGACCTAGGCTTTGAAATCAGGATAAATCAAGTCACACAAGTGAAAGGCAAATGGCAAGTCAAAATCCTGAGACATGTACATGTGAACATAGCACATTGATGTGTGTACTCATACACATGACAACAGCAACCAATTGCACATACCAATAACAATTAAGCAGTGACCCAAGTGTAACCGGCAGGCAGAGCAATGGAAAGGTCACCTGGCCACATTTGTCCTTAGCATCATAGTCACATGTCCATCTTCCGACATGCAGCCCTGACATTCCAGCATGAAAGCATGCAACATGTACATGCACCCATCGCTGAGCATCAAACAACAATGCAGTTGGTCACAACCTGAACAACTGTCATGATGCCATACCATGTATGCCCTCTCATTCAGTGCCCAGACTGCTACCAATGTTCAACAAGATCATCAAATGCACTGAATTGCCAAGACCAGACACCCAAAAATGTGTCAATCTCACCTGCTGAGTAGATAAGATGCAATCATTTTCCCTAATTGAACAACTCATAGAGCAGGTGTGCATGAATGCACCTCACATGGACTCCAAATCTCAATCTAATGGTTGTGTCTTTGTCTGAGGACTTGCTGTCAGCATCTCACATTTGCATGCAGCCAAGTATCCTTTGTCACCTAATGCTGCCAGAGATCACTGCTATACCTGTCCATTTTACAGATGGGTGCTATGAAATACTTCCAGTGTGCATGAGGCTGCATGACAGTTAAGAATTCCATAAAACAAATGCCGTGAAAAGCACTAACTTGCTAAATTCATGCATACTCATCCAGGAATTTCTAAATCTGAGGAACAGTACACACTGTGGGAGCTCACCAGCAACATGGATTTATGTATTTATTTACATGAGGAACAACGCTCTGTTGATCACTGGGGAACACACAATAGATAAGAAATCAGATTTAACAGGAAGCAGTGAGCTTCTTCCAAGCGGGTAAGTTTGAGGGGCATTCTGACCAGGTTGTTGAGGGGAGGTACCTGTCACCAGGGACAATACATAAGTGGATATACATAGATTAAGGAGAACCAGCATTGGGCATTTTTAAGTGCTGATGGGTGTTAGGGCCAGCTCTGCTTGGGTTCTGACCATGATGGGTGAAGTACTAGAATGGAGGCAGATGAAGTGAGAGACACAGGCAGGTTAGAGGAGAGGGACAACAAGTGAGATGTATCCTCTCCACGATTCCAGAGGTGAATATTTATCACTCGATGGTGGCCTGCATAGTGCGCCTCCACAGAAGCACATGCTTCAAGAGCCGCCTTCGCCTTTGTTTGGCTCCGGATCCTAAGGTTGTCTGAGAGCTTCTTTGCATTGTCCACTGTACGGAATGCCACTTCATCCATGATGTCCAGTCAGATCCTCTGACGTTAACAAGTCCCAAGCTGCTTCTGCGGATTGAAGAGGGCATCATAATAGGTCAGGATCTGTTCAACCAGGATGCCAACTTCAACAGCAGAGAAGTTGACTGCCCTCAGCCTCACCCCCTTGCAGGGGATGGTCACTGTATTGGACATGGTGCTCCTTAGGCTGGTGGGGTGAAACTGGGCCCTGTCTGTACTTGTACCGTGGAACTTTGATGGTGATATGAAGTATTGGAAGTCCATACATGGCAGATGAGGTGGTCACAGAGCCTGACAGGAGACCTGCAGAAGAACAGGCTATGGAGGAATACCAGGCACTGCAAGGCAATGCAAGTGGTCAGCAGCCAGTGTCACACTACCAGGCAGCAGAAGAAATAGATGTTTGGCGGCAAAATATTGCTGAGGCAAAAAATGGCACAAGGCAGGCTGAACATAAAGGCACAGGTGTCCCTACTAGAGTCACGCGGCAGCAGTGAGACAATTAGAGGAATGGCACTGCAGTCGAGGTACTCAAGAGGATGCGTGACCTCACTAGGTGGACCAAGGATAAGATCAGCAGCAGCAATGTGGCCTCTGCCCAGGATACTTGAGGTGGATCTCCACATGTTGATTAGCAAACTCCATTGTAAGAGGTCACCAGTGGTCTCATCTCCAATGAGCAGGTAGTTGGCCTGGGAGGCATGCACAACTATGTAGCCACATCAGGTGAGTGCCATGTGTGAATGACATATATGCTTTCCTCAACACATGACATGCTATAAATATTTGAAGTACAGGTTTTTTCTCTTCCACCCATGAATACTACGGTAATGCATCCAAGGTCACTTCAATTATGTGTTGTGCATCATAACAGGCAGATTCTTGATCTATGTTTGAATTTATAATTGATCTAAAGAGCAAATATTATTAGATACAGAATTCTTTAGCTAGGCAAATACACCTATATGTGGCAATGGCCTGCAAGACACATGTCATTGGACACACTCACAGAAGTTGCATGAGGGTGTGTTCTAGACAGTCATTGCAGTGGTTGGCTAAAAGGTATTTGATAAGTGATGTTAATTCTGCATTTGTACTGTCAATTATTCAGTGGTCATGCAAGCGCATACTGGTCATGTGACCATGTTAAATTACTAATCTGGAGTTGGCCAATCTGGCAAAGGGGTTGATGGAGATGTTGGGAACAGAAAAGCCTGTAGGCATGTTATGTTAGCAGGAGTAAACGTAATACTTGCACTTGTTGCGTGTATGCATGTATGAAGCAGAGAATGGGCTCAGCAATGAAGCGTAGAACTCCATCTGTCTACCGTTACATTTTCTACTCTCGTGCATGTCTTTCTGGATGCATGGTAACCTACTCGTCCAATCCATGGCTTGATAACGGACTCAATGTGCGCCTATATGATTGAACAAAGCCTTGATTGCTTGCCACCTGTGCATTCAATATTACAGAAAGCCCAGTTTCAATGTCTGATGCATGTATGCCAGGCCCTTTTGTAAATGTTTGCTTTTGATTTTGAATATGCATGTTCTTCTGGATATGTAGGCCTCTAAATATTGTTCTCTGACTTTATGTTGGTGATGACACAGTGGATGTGAATGCAGAGGTGGAGTAATCAGAGGATGAGGCCCAGGATGCTCTGTCTGGTGAGAATCACCACCTGTTGTAGTCCATCATCAGCAGGCCTGCTGACTCATCTTCCGATTATGCTGCCGAATCTGGTGTGGAAGGCATATTGGAGGACATGGTGGAGGGGTCAGCAATGAGTAGTCTGGATGCCAGTGAGCTCTTTTACCTCCTAGAGGCTGCCAAGTCTAAGGATGAGACCCAGGAGACACTGGGACTGGAAGTACAGAGGCCTGATTCAATGATACATTCTGTGTCTGCAACTTTGGTACCTACCATCATGGAGGTGGCAACAGAGTCTGACATCAGTGGGAGGATTATAGGCCACCAGCCTATGACAGTGCACTCGCTGTGACAGGCCTGGGTTCCTGCATCCTGGTTTGGTAGGCCATGCACACATGCTGAACGTGGGACCACCAGACACTTGGAGTAGGATAATGAGTTGCTGTGTGCCCAATGGGGCAAAGTCCTTTAAGAGATGGCCCCGTAAATCCATTGCCTGGCGTAAAATGTCATCTACTCCAATGTCGCACTCACTGTCAGACTAGGCCTTTTTCAGCAGGAGAGGAGAGAGGATATGCAGTACCAGAGCCGGGAAACTTGTGAGGATGGAACTACCATGAGGTAATCTCTGCATGATGGGTTTTTGGCTTCAAAGACATCCTGTGGCATGAGATGGCCCCTTCGAGTCAAACCCTGGATTCAGAGCTGTTGACCTCTAGGGAATTTCTTCATCAAGACATTAATTCCTTGAGACAATATCAGCATGAGGAGATGTTGGCCTCAAGGGATTTCTACTGTCAAGACATGCATTCCTTAAGTCAAACTCTGCATGTTGAGATGTTTGCCTCAATGGACCTCCACCACCAAGAGATGGCCGACTTGCGGCAAACTCTCAAGTTGCAGTTGAAGATGTCAACAAACAGCATTCATTCTGTCTCATTGGTCAGTTGGGATAGCTATCATCAGGACCTTGTAGCATTGGGGCCCTCATGCACACATCCCTCTCATGAGTGAACCTAGCCAATGAGGACCAAGCTTTGGCTATGTGGCTCAGATTGCAACATCCCTGCACCAAACACAGGATGGGGGTTCCAACGAACCACACAGGTGATGCCATTAGCCATGTCTCTGCACACCCCTATCCTCTTCCCACCACCATCCCTACTTTATGCACCCTGGTGTCCGGAAACGGTCATCTGTGCATGTGCATGTGTTACACCTCCATGACATGCTGCTTGGACTCCAGTCTCCTGGGGATGTTCCAGTGCACATGTTTTTGGTGAGGGTTAATGCAGTTCCTTCCTCTTCATGTGGAATTACTTTTACACTCTGGTAATGTCAGTTTTGTATGCCATCTCCTGACATATGCCATGTCAAGTAGTCACTGCATGATGCCTGAGCATGCAACACAACTGACTGGTAAGAGGAAGAAACAGATGACAGGAATTAATTTGGTTGATGTGTGAAGTATGTTGTGCATTGCTGATGAGGTGCGGATGTCTGAGGCCTAAAAGTATTTCTCATGTGTCATGTGTAAAGTTGCTGTTGTGTTCCCATTAACATGATCAAGAACTGTTAACAGTTTAGTGTGAGCAACCTTACATCATTTAGCTACACGTCCGTATTCTGTGACTCTATGTGATCACTGCGCGGCCCGTAACTACACAGACAAAAATGTCAATGCCAATTACGCCGCGGTGCAGTAATCAAATAGATCACTTTACCCACATCCCCCACCCTGCATTCCCCTACCCGACCCCCCCTCACTCCACTTAACTTTATGGCGGCACACTTCTGTGTGCGCTGCTGCCTCCCCGCTATCCCTGCTGCATTGGTTCCTCCCACTTACGTGGGTCGGAGCTGATACCGTAGGCTGTTTTTTTAACTTTCTTGTCCCCCGCTTACCAGAGTGGTAAGAGGTGGACACCACTGCAACCCCGACTCCTGTTACTGCCCCCAAGGAGAGCAGGGGACACCCCCAGAACCTCTGTTCTTCTTGGGCACAGTAATGGGAGTTGGTAAATGGAAATGCACCAAAGTCGCTGTGACTGCATAGTCGCAGTTACAAGGTCGACATTTTGGTGCATTTCCATTTCTGTGAGTGCCTACATTGCTTTCTGGAAAATTTGGAAAAAATATTCATTATATGACAAGGGATATTTTGAGGGTATCAGGGATATGCATGAGGCGGTCAGTGGGCAGTGTATGCTGTAAGGAAGGCATGGTATCATTAGTAAGACAGACACAAGTTACTGCAGTTCAAGAGTGTTTATTGAACTTTGACAAAGGTGTGAAGTATGCCTATCTAACCATAAATCTATAGATGGGAGCAAGCTACAACCATCAAATAGAAAACGCTGTCCTAGTCATGTCGAGTCAAAATAAAGATGGCCTATACTAACAAAAATGATTGCGAAACCTTACTCTATAAAAAAAAAGGTGTGTGGGATATTGCTATGCATAAATGAAAAGTGTTCTAGAAATAATACGTCAGAATGACTAAGTAAATGTGTTCCCCTTCCCAAGTTTTCAGGCATGGGATAAGGCATCTCATTGGAGCTCAGAACACAATTGTGAGTCTCTGGATAGAGTTCAAGTCAATGGTGCTAGTTCTCAATGTCAGCACAAATCTCTTTGTCTCACAATGCTGCTTACACTGGGTCTCCCTTTATTGGGCTTGGACCTTCTTCAATTATTCACTGGCGTCAAACACTTTCTTTTGTGTGAGGGTGGTTTGAGTCTTACCCTCATATGACAACTTCGACTTTATTCCTGACTTTGTAATGGTTTCTGGTATCTGTAGTTCTCATACAAAGTTCACTTTCACTTTGGTTCCTCTCAACCAGGGTTATAGTATTCAACTTTAACAATTTCTCTGGCTTCCCTCAGTCGGGCGCAAGCCTTTTAACATTACTTCTCTTCAATCGCATCAAAGTTCGAAACACATCTTACCAAGACTTTCGACTGGGCTGTGTCCCTTCGCCTGACCACTCGGTTGTTTGTACTCTTCTTCTTTTAGCACTACACAGTTCAAAAAGTATTTATCAGTTTTACTCTCCCAAAGTTCACAACGGTCTCCCTCTGATGGGCTGGGATCCCTCTCCCAAAGTTCACAAGGGGTCTCCATCTGCTGGGCTCGGACCTTCTTGGGGTTCTCAAAGGGCATCCCTCTGCCAGGCTTGGACCCTTCTTCCAAAGTTCACAAGGGGTCTCCCTCTGCCATCTCAGACCCCTCTCAGGGTTCTCAAATGGCCTCCCTCTGCCAGGCTCAGACCCTTCTTCCAAAGTTTACAAGGGGTCTCCCTCTTCTGGGCTCCGACCCCTCACAAGATTCACAAAGGGCCTCCATCAGCCAGGCTCAGACCATTCTCACTGAATTAAAGTTTGAAACTCTTCTTACAGAGACTTCTGACTGGGCCGTTTCCCTTTGCCTGACCACTAGGTTCTTTTGTACCCTTCTTCTTTCAGCACTACACAGTTCAAAAAGTATTTAGCAGTTTTCCTGCAACCTTCTCCTTGTTAATTGGCCTTGCTCAGTCTTTCAGGGTCTCTCTCCACCGGGTTCAGACCCTCTCCCAAAGTTCACAAGGGTCTCACTCTTCCGGGCTGGGAACCCTCTCCCAAAGTTCACAAGGGGTCTCCCTCTGCTGGGCTCGGACCCCTCTCAAGGTTCTCAAAGGGCATCCCTCTGCTGGACTCCGACCCTTCTTCCAAAGTTCACAAGGGGTCTCCCTATGCCAGGCTCAGACCCCTCTCAGGGTTCCCAAATGGCTTCCCATTGCCGAGCTCAGACCCTTCTTCCAAGGTTTACAAGATATCTCCCTCAGCTGGGCTCTGACCCCTCACAAGATTTACAAAGGGCCTCCCTGAGCCGGGCTCGGACCATTCTCACTGAACCAAAGTTTGAAACTCTTCTTACAGAGACTTTCAACTGTGCGCTTTCCCTTTGCCTGACCACTCAGTTGTTTTGTGCCTTTCTTCTTTCAGCACTACACAGTTCAAAAAGTATTTATCAGTTTTCCTTCAACCTTCTCCTTGTTGATTGGCCTTGCTCAGTCTTTCAGGGTCTCCCTCCACCGGGTTCAGACCCTCTCCCAAAATTCACAAGGGTCTCCCTCTGCTGGGCTCTGTCTCAAAGGGCCTCCCACTGCTGGGCTCAGACCATTCTCCAAAGTTCAAAAGGGGTCTCCCTCTGTTGGGCTTGGACCCCTATCAGGGTACTCAAAGGGCATCCCTCTGCCGGGTTCAGACCCTTCTTCCAAAGTTCACAACGGGTCTTCCTCTGCCGGGCTCGGACCCCTCTCAGGGTTCTCAAATGGCTTCCCTCTGCCAGGCTCAGACCCTTCTTCCAAAGTTTATAAGAGGGCTCCCTCTTCTGGACTCCGACCCCTCACAAGATTTACAAAGGGCCTCCCTCAGCCGGGCTCGGACCCTTCTCACTGAATCAAATTTCCAAACTCATTTTACAGAGACTTTCAACTGGGCAGTTTCCCTTCGCCTGACCATTCGGTTGTTTTGTACCCTTCTTCTTTCAGCACTACACAGTTCAAAAATTATTTATTGGTTTTCCTGCAACCTTCTCCTTGTTGATTGGCCTTGCTCAGTCTTTCAGGGTAGGCAATCCCCTGGTTCGAACACTCTCCCAAAGTTCACAAGGGCCTCCCTCTGTTGGGCTCGGACCCCACTCATGGTTCTCAAAGGGCATCTCTATGCCGGGCTCGGTTTGTTCTTCCAAAGTTCTCAATGGGTCTCGCTCTGCCGGGCTCGGACCCCTCTCAGGGTTCTCAAAGGGCCTCCCTCTGCCGGGCTCATACCCTTCTTCCAAAACATACAAGGGGGCTCCCTCTGCTGGGCTTGGACCGCTCACAAGATTTACAAAGGACCTCCCTCAGCCGGGCTCAGACCCTTCTCACTGAATCAAATTTCCAAACTCATTTTACAGAGACTTTCGACTGGGCAGTTTCCCTTCGCCTGACCATTCGGTAGTTTTGTACCCTTCTTCTTTCAGCACTACACAGTTCAAAAAATATTTATTGGTTTTCCTGCAATCTTCTCCTTGTTGATTGGCCTTGCTCAGTCTTTCAGGGTAGGCAATCCCCTCGTTCGAACACTCTCCCAAAGTTCACAAGGGCCTCCCTCTGTTGGGCTCGGACCCCTCTCATGGTTCTCAAAGGGCATCTCTATGCCGGGCTCGGTTTGTTCTTCCAAAGTTCTCAATGGGTCTCGCTCTGCCGGGCTCGGACCCCTCTCAGGGTTCTCAAAGGGCCTCCCTCTGCCGGGCTCATACCCTTCTTCCAAAATTTACAAGGGGGCTCCCTCTGCTGGGCTTGGACCGCTCACAAGATTTACAAAGGGCCTCCCTCAGCTGGGCTCGGACCCTTCTCACCGAAAATCTCAACAAAATTAAAAAGAATGTCTTTGAACTTCCATGCAGTTCTTGGCATTTTGCTCACACTTCATCAGCTCCCCAAAACGGTATTCCCATGGTTTTAGGAGCCACCAGAGCACTAGGGGTATTTATCTCACGTCAGAGTCTCACCACCTGCCCCCCCCCCCCTTGTGGCCTGGGCTCTCCTGTTTAGCCCAGGGGAGGAGATTTGTTATCGATGCCACCAGATAACCCCAGCTGCCCCTGGTTTAGGCTGTCTGGAGGCACAGATTCCACTCCACACTGCATCCTCCCCTGTGCAGTCAGGCTCAGTGTCTGGGTATTTCTTTCTCCTCCAGGCCGCTCAGGTTCTGCTCAGCCCCAGAGGTATCTATCTGGCATCCTGGCACCCTCCAGAATCCCAAGCTCACTCAAAATGTGCTCTCCTGCTCCGCCTTTTATACTTCTTGGGAGTGTTAAGTGGAGTCAGGTGTGAGTAGTTAGAAAGGGAGGCCTGACCTTGCCTGGCCTCATTAGCGGGACAGTCCAGTCCTAACATGGCATAGTTGTTCCACTGTCTCTCAGTGGTCTTTTGAGAGATCTCCATTGTCTCAGCTCCCCTCTTCCTTGTCTCTGTGTTTGTAGAGAAAACCAGTGTGGAGGGATTGTGGGAGCTGTAGTTTTTCTGATTAATTAGTGAAATCTATTTGGAGTTTTGTCCAAATAAACAGGCTGAGGGTGTGATGGTAAATAAATGCATTTGTTTGGTTTCAAAGAAAGGTACTGTGGCATAATGGAAATGGCTTGACAACATTCTATTTCAACTGAAGGAATGTCAGGTAGGGGGATATCTTAGACAAGGGGATAGTCCTGCGGTTGTAATACACTGGATGGTAATTGTCATTTCTTTCTCCCGGTTCTCCCACACCTCTTTTCTGAGTTGGTACTTATTGGAAATAGGGGTGGGTGGTAACAGGACAGGATTTAGAATAACCTATAATGTGGAGGAAGTGTCAAAAAGGGGGGGCACCGCATCTCGCAATTGGATGTCTCACCCCCATTCTCTGAGGACCCCTCTCCAAGGTAATCCACCCGCACTTGTCCACCCCTAGGGTCTGGATCCAAGGGCAATGACCGTGCCCTTGCCACTTGAGAAAGTGATCCCCAGGGTTCAGACAGTGAGACACCTCTAGGTGTCTCACGATGCACATGGAGCGATGCAATACCAACCTGGTAAGGTAACAGGGTGATGCAAATCACACTATATGAGGCAGGGTGGTGAGTGAAAAGTGTGCAGAGGCAGGTATTATGGCATGTTTCTACCTTGAAGAGAAGGGTTCACTACTCTTTCAGTAACATTGACAGTGAGAGTAGTAGGGTGGTGGTATAAGTATTTTATTCAATGGGCTAAGTAGGACTGTCTACTGGATCTCACATTGATGTAGCAGCAGAGTAGTTACACTTGTCCTCACTTCAGAGCTGCTATAGGCCTATAGTGACGCACCATGCAGGGCGGGACAGATAGTAGAGGGGAAATGGGAGGTTTCCAGAGGGGAAGAGAGGGTTTTCAGAGAGGTTGTTGGAGCAGATTTGCGGTTGTGAGACCCGGATTTGGTGGGCATTGTTGGTCCTGTGGGAGGACAGACCATTTTGCATGATAATGCAGAAATAGACCGACCATGCCCCATCATCCTAATGTTCTAGGGTATCACCCCACCTTTTACCCAAAGCCTCAATTTCTGCAGCCCCAGTTTTCCTCATTTTCCCCAGGCCCCATGCAACAACAGCCAGTATGATACCCGGCATCAAATCTCATTCAGTCACATATGCAGCTGTGGGCTGCTCAGCTGTGGGATAAGAACACCCTACCACATGGGATGATAACTCACTTCACAGGAACAAGCGTGTTTGGAGGCAATCCCTTCCTGCTCCCAGGTAAAAATAGTCACCCATAATAGGACAGCCACAGGGAGCTCTGACATGCCCAGTACTATCAGTAACAACCAACCGGATAAGGAACGCCGAGTGGGAGTAAGGATAGGAGGTTGACCATTTTCTTTTTGGGTTGACAGAATGGCTACCGAGTTCTGTATTAGGGAAAAGAGGTTCCCTTTGTCAGCCAAATTAATGGACAAGCAGGGATTTTCTCTGGCTGTTGTATCGGTTCCTTTTGCCGAGAACTTACCCATCACTGCAGGCACACAAGAAGTGTCAGCAACTTTACTCTATTCACATGGCTCCCCAGTAAACCTCTTGGGCAGAGACCTTATGAGCAAGCTGAATATGACCATCTCATTCACAGAGGAGGGTATAGTGTGTTCAACACTAAGCACATACAATTCTAGGGCCCTAGCACTAATACAAGCACTCTGAAGTGACAGTAACCTGTGGGGTGTACCGCTCCATATAGGTTAGTAACGTTTTGAGGTAACAATTATGTTCGATTGCGTGCCAGAGATTAAGGACAAGATTTGGCACATACCTGCCAAATTTGTGTTCAGATCCGCTGTCTCCCAGGAAAGGTCACCAGGCACCATTATCAAAGTATATCTTGGAAGCAGTGATCACCAATGCAGTCATTGTAATTCTGTGCAGTTTTGATGAAGAACATCTTGAATGGTGCAAGATCCTATGCATTGACCCAGCACAGCGATTGAGGGATATGTCTGACAAGTGGCGGTTCAAAGACACTGAAGATGAGGGAGAAATGATGTTTGAAATGTCCATATTTTGCCAGATCGTTGTAGAGCATGAATTAGTACCCTACACCATGTTCCTTGACAAGATGTTACCACCACAAATGCAGAGGGATTTAGAGAAGGTGCCCAGTGATTTATGGACCAGTAGACCCCACAATGTAGGATTAAAGGGCATAGGGGTGGTTCACATCAAATTGAAACCAGGAGCATTGTTGCCCAGAGCAAAGCAGTACCCCTTGTCAAAAGAAGTGGTGAGGGTGTCTATGACACTATTGTAGCTGTGAGGCAACAGGGCATAATTCAGACATCAGAATCACCATGCAAAACATCTATATACTAGTAGAAAAACCAAAAGGGTCATCCTGGAGTCTGGTTCAGGACCTCTGCCTGTTGAATAACATTGCAGAGGCAGATTTCCCAGTGGTTTCCCAACCCTGCCACCATCCTTGGTAACATACAAGGCACCCATTTCACTGTAGTGGATTTCAAGAATGCACTTTTCTCCATCCCATTAAACCCTGAGTTCCAGACCCTCACAGCACTTACTTATGGCAACAGAGATTCTAACACAAGTGTTTGCTTCAAGGGTAGTGTGAATCCCCTCATATATTTCAAATGGACTTAAGGCACCTACAAGTACAGAGCACAGCCATTCAGTATGTGGATGACCTTCTGGTCTGCAGCCCAACAGAAGAGCAATGTAGAAGAGACTCCGGAAAATGACTGACTTTATTGACATCAAAGGGCTGCAAGGTAGACAAAGGGAAACTGCAGTTCTACCAGCAAGAGGTTGTGTACCTAGGACAGATAATATTATTGGCACTAAAAAGAGCAGTACAGCAAACACCAAAGCCAATCACAGTCAAACAGATGCCACCGTTATTGTGGTTATGCAACTGCTGACGAGCTTGGATAATTGACTATTATACTTACACCAAAACCCTATTGTAAAGGTTAAAGGAACCACATACAGTTAAAGGAGCCATTGTTTGGAATAGATGAGATGATCCAATTATTTCGGAACTTAAAAATGTGATCAGCAATGTTAAGATGGATTTCTGAACTCGGACTTGGAGGGGCAGAAGTTCAGAAGGCCAGCCTAGTTTCTTGGAACAGGGTAACCTCTGGACAAGCCAGACCAATCAGGGTAGAGATGGCGGCGGTCAAGACTAAGTCTCAAGAGGGATGAGGGTGACTGAAAGACCTCAATGAGCACACTAAGCAAGGACACTTACAAATTACTCCAGACAGGTTTTATATTAAAAATATAGACACATTTATTACAAGGTCTTTGTAACATCGACCATAGCAAAGAATCACAATAATACTTAAGTAAACCAACAGATCACAATCAATACAATATATATACACAAGACCGAAGGGCCATCGGAGTTATGACCATGTAATATGTAGACCACCTAGATGGGGAGGAAAACAGGCAGTGCAAATAATCATTAGTCCCAGTTCGACATCAGAATTTAACCTAACTAGGAGGAACTCTGAGCCCTATGAAGAGAGGAGCCTTATGCTCAATAGTACATGCACACGCTTGTGCCAATGGACAAAAATAGGGTCTCTTCAAGGGTTTCTGACTGTTCAGAAAGGTGGATGAAGCGATTAAGAACAGGTCCCCCACTACTTGCGCAAGACCTCCACTTGCGGGCAGAGGCAGGGTGAGAGTGCGGGACAGATCTGCTATTTCGCAACAGTGGTGGAAGAGAAGTGGGTTCCTGCGCTAGGGGCCACCGGTTGGGGTATGGACTACTCACCAGTCCCCGACGCAGGCAGACCCAGACTTCGCCAGTTCAGTTCACATTGTTGGCAGGTTCAGTTGCGATGATCAGGATGTCTCAACACTGTGTAGATTCCGCGGTAGCAGGATGCAGGGGCGAGGGTGTCCAAAATGCAGCGAATGTGCACAGGTTGTTACCACAGCAGGGCAACACAGCAACTGCATTTACTCTGGTCCGGGTGCTCTCGTCTCACTTCAGACCTGGGAATGCCAAGTGTACGACTTCGGTGTGAGGATGCCGTGGACACAGAGCTAGCAGTAGGCCAAGTTTCGAGGGCTTCCCCGAAACGGCGGCGGTGACAGAGCAAAACGTCCTGCGTAAGCTGGTCAGCCCACTGGTTGGCCCAGGGACACTTCCGAAGAGGCTTACTTGCAGGGTTTTGATGAAGGTGCCGAGAATAGTTGGTCCCACTATTCCAAGGGGTCGAAGCGCCTTTGCAGACCTTCTAGGATGATCAGATGCAGAGGGGTTTCGCAGGACGACAGTAGTTCAGGGTGCCAAACCTTCAGCGGGTCACCAGCGGTTCCTCGACTTGGCTTCTTGTTGCAGGATACTTGGCTCTTTATCCCTCGTTCGGTGTGAACTCAGGAGATCGACATGGTAGTGGTGTTTTCAGCCTCCTCGTATCCAAAGTTCCCTTCGCGCCAAAACGGAGAGGACCCAATGGGAGATCTGCTCACAAACACTCACACTGTACGTGGACCTATCACGGACCACGGTGGTCCCAGGCATTCAGGACACGCCAGACTCTCTGGCACCCAGGATGTGTATTGGGAACAGACATCCCAGCCCACATCATGGAGGCATACACACAAGTCATGCAGAAGCCCACAAAAGCTTTGGGTTTTGCGGGAAAGTGCATGACCAAATAAGGACTGACCCGGGTCGGTTCGACCTGGGGAAGGTGAAGGGGCAAGATGGCCAAAGGACAGGACAAAGAACCTTGTGGCATGACCATTTTGGAGCCAGGCCACTTATTTGTGCCAAACGCGTTAAGCGCAGATAACATGGCGAAAAAGGGTTCAAAACACAAGAGAAACAATAGCTGCCACCAGTCCTATATGTGACACACTTGCACAGTTCATAAAAAGTCCAGCGACAGTTTCTAGGGCCTTTGGAATGACTAGAGACTGAAGCGTGCGGCAAAGTAAGTTACAGTGCACCCTTGTTTCATGTTGCACAATAAGCTGCAACATGAGGAAAGGACTAAGGGAAACGAAGTCTCGCAGTACTGACTGTCTTAAGGGCATGTCAGTTTCCCCATAAGAATTGAGCGAAAGCCCAGAGGAGTGCGGCAGAAGGCTGCTCTTCTCTGGCAAGTCTAGATCAAGGTGTAAAACAGCAGCAAAAAGTTTGGGGGTTGACACATGGAGGGAAAATTACATACAATCATGAAATCTTTCCTAAAAAGCAATGCACCAGATCTAGCACTACCAAACTACAAAAAAAAATGTTCTTCCTGTTCTCCCATTCAAATGGTCAAGTAATGATGGCTGTCCTCACTCAATCAACATCAATGGAACAAAAGCCTTTGTGTTATTGCATTGGGCTCTTCCACCCAGTCATGCAGGGAATTTTCCCATGTGAACATGCTCCAGCAGCTGATGCATTCACTATACAGAAATCATCTGGCATATTAGCAAACGTAAGGCTTGGAGGTCTGCAGAGAACTGTGCGTTGCTGTGGGTGGTTGTTTGGATTTCACAGGGTCAATGGGGCTATGGCATTCACTGCCTTTGTTAATGTGTCAGAGTAGAGGTTAGTGAGAAGGTTGGGGTCAGAAAAGGGGGGATGGTGGAGGCAGAGGGTTCCCAGGTGGGGGGTGATGGTCTCTCTGGTTATCATGCAGGCATTATGCGTCCACATAGGGGGAGTGGATGGAGTATGGGCTGGGAGATCACAGTAGGTGGGAAGGTGAAAGTGAAGGTATGGTGATCTGACCACGGGCAGGGAGTATTAGTCAAGATGGCGCTCTTGGTGTTCAGGTCAGAAATCCAGTCCAAGGATCTGCCTTTCTTGTGTGTAGGGGCTGTGACACAGTGTGTGAACCCTAGGACCATAGGTGTGTTGGCAACGGAGGAGTCATGGTGGTCTTCTGTGTTAAGAAAGGAAGAAGGCAATGAATATGGCAAGGGAAATGTGCACGGAATCACACAGTGAACAACTTTGAATCTAACAACGTGCATACAATACCCAAGACTCGTATATACTAAACCCAGGAGTGCAAATAGAATGAAACAATAATACCAATAAATGAAAAGGGATGTGGGGTAAGCACTTAGAACCTCCTTATGACTGAAAGGAAAGTCGGCAAAATCCTTACCCACTATGCTATTACAGATACTGACAGCGCTAAGCCCACGTAGAGGGCAAGCAAGGACAGGATCTGTGAGCTAACACTCTGGATGATACTGAATAAGGAACTTAGAAACAGTACTCACAAGGACCGGAAAGACCACTTGAATGTCAGTAAACCCACAAACCCAGATGATCAAACAGGGACCCTGAAGGCTATAACAGCAATGGGTGGAGGAAATCTAAATACATAAGACACTAGTCAAGGGGCAAGTAGGAATAGCGATTATAGAATAGTGAGGAAAACAAAGGGCATTCACACTGGGACTAGATACAACAGCACCCCACACCTAATAATCAATGGGAAATAAATGCAGAAGTGCAATGGAAAACATGGAATGGATCCCAATAGAAAGTAAGGATCAGGAGCAGGGAAAATGAAATCACAAAAGGAAACCTTTCCCACCCATCCAAGGAGAAAAGGCAGGAAGCTAAATCTATAAAGGGAAGTACTAATGCATCAAGTTTTTCAGTAGCAAAGGACAGCTTCAAAGAAACAGAGAACGCAGGCAAATTGGGCAGCATCAAAGGGTAAAGCACAGAGAAAGGCTGCCTGCAGACAGAGGAAGACAGAAAGGGAAATCCAGAAAGCAGAAATCAATTAAGCACATAAATTCGAAATCCAGGGCAGAGGAACAAGAAACAGGAACTTGGAACTAGGCACAAAAGCTAGGAACCAGGAACAAGGGACCAGTCACAACAGGAACACTGCAACAATGACCAGCGCTGGACTGAAGTAAACTGAGGCTTTTAAAGCTGCTTAACGAGCACACCCCTCAGGTGTGCCGCCTGCTGCACCTGCACCCACAGGTGTTGCCTATCCTCCACCCAACCCTGTCCTGCAAGGGAGGAGGTGAGGCAGTGAGCCAGGCATTCTGGGAAGCATAGTCATTAGATTAAAGTAGCATGCTGGCTGCCAAAAACCAGGAATGGATCCGGAAGGGAAGTAACTTGGAAAATAAGGTTTTAGCGCTCCCAATTCATCACAGCACTGTAGCATGAGGTTCAGAGGAAATGTCCAGTAGGGAAAAAACCCCAAAACATGCCCCCAAGTGACGGGAACGGGAGCGAAGGGAGCGAGCCGTGACACTATACCCCCTCCCACGGCTGACTCCAGGCGGCCGTCACCCGCACAAAACATCTTCCTTCCATGACAGGAGCGCTTTGTCTTCGGAGGTGGCACTGACGGAAACGACGACCCGCGGGCAAAAGCAGAGGGACTGGAATGAATAGAATCAGGCCGCAGTCTAGAAGAGCCATAGGCAGGTTTTCAGTGAGGAAGAGACTCATGGGTCGAAGAAAGGCATGAAGGACTTGCAGGACCCGAAGCAAAGTTGGAAGGTCGAGGAAGCTCAGTCTCTGGGAGCGAACACTCATACATCATTGAGGAGGAAGGCAGGCTGGTGCAACATGCTTTAGACAATGGTAGATGCTCTGGTAGCCTCCCTGCTGAGAGCGGACACACAGGAGGTGAGAAAATAGCAGGTTTCAGGAAATGTTCATGTTCAGAAAAAGAAGGTGGCGGTCGAGGTAGAGGTTCGGATCTTCTCCCATCATCCATCTGGTTAAAGGCCTGTGGTTGAGGGTGACCAAGGTTCAACTGCATCTGTTCCACACCTTGGGGGCCTGGAAGTCCAATGGGTTGTACAAGGCTGGCACTCCTGGTGTCAATCATGTAGCCACCTTGTTGCACGTGGGATACAACCGCAGGGACGTTTGGCATACCGATAGGAGTGCTAGACGCAGTACTTGGTACATCAGGCACACTTGCAGCAGGAGAAATAACAGGCACATCTTGAACTGCAGCAGTCATATCCTTCCTTTGGCTACTAGCACCCAGATGGTGCAGCAGCTGGGGGGCCGTGCCCGTTCCCTCCCTCAGGCTCATGTGGGACCCGGCAACAAAAAAGCTGTCAAGCGGCTGATCCAGACCGGCCCCCAAATGCGAACCGTCCAGCCCGTTATCCTGGTCCGCTACTTGTTCGGTGACTGGGCCATGGCGGATGGTATCCGTCTCCCTCTCGTAACACTCCAGGCAAGTCCAACGGCCTTGCATGTAGGGCCCTCCCGAGTCGTGATCCAGCTTGATGTTTCTGAGGAGAGAGCTGGCAGAAGTCTCAGACTCAGATGTTGCATATTCGGGAGGCGCTGATTCTACAGTCAAGCAGTTGGGAGAATCAACTTGTGTAAAAGGCAGGCCTTCTGGTGATCCTCCTGAAGCATAAGAAGGGCAGGCTGGACGTTCATCTGTAATAAATGGTTGCGATTCAGGAGGTAACTCTGAAGTAGAAGAATATGCAACATGATCAGACAGAGTAGACAGGTGCACCTCCGATATTGGCAGCGAGGCTGAGCAGGATACAGGTCTCTCATGAACTGAAGCCAAATTAGCAGTAGGCTCTGGGACCGAAGACAGGCACTCAGGATGTGCTACCGGAGGCTCCATGGCTGAAGGATAATCCACTGGATGAGTCACTGTAGCCGAAAACAGGCATGCCAGATTAAATTCTGAGGCTGAGGGCATGCAAGCTGGAGCTGTCTCATTAGCTGAAGACAAACTTGTCAAGGTCTTTGGCTCTGACCACGTACATGGTGAAGGCTCTTGAGTGACTGGCAGACATAGCAATTGTTCATTGATTGAAGACAAGTTTGACAACGATGACTGCAGAGCCGTGGACTGGATAATTGAAGAGTCAATTGTTGAAGGAGGACAGACTGAAGTCCCAGAAGTCGACAGACACATTTGTGGCTCAGGAATGGAAAGCACCTTTAGGGCGGTTGACTCCTTGGCACCAGTAACCAAAGACTGAGCTGTACCCCTGCCGTCCCTCTCCTTAGTGGATGACACGGAGTCTCTTCCTTTGTAGAAGTCAAAATCAACCAGAGCAATCACCATAGTAAAGTCTCTATTAATCAGGATTTCGTCAAATGTCCATTCCTCTGTCTTAGCTTCTGAAAATGGCATATTAACAATCAACAGTTCAGGAATTGCCTGCCAGGTCTTTGGTTCAGTATACTGTGTAATGAGTCCATCAAAACATGAACTCTGTACTGTCTTTGACTGTTCGTTGTGACAAAAATTGGCAGAAGGAGGAGCGAACACAGAGGTAGCATCGTTTTCCACATCAGCTTGAATGTCTACTTCAGTCTCAGCAGCTAGATCAAGGGCAGAACCTAAGCCTACAGTAGTGACTGATTCTGTGTATGCAACCATTGTGGATTGTGTTTGGAAATCAGAAGCATGTATGTGTTCAAGATCAGAATTATGACAAACTGCTACACAGGAAATCTTAGGTAAAGGAGTGGCTTGTAAATCTTCAGCTAACAGCAATTCCTGACAAACGGTAGAACAATTGTCAGAACCTGTGCCCTGAATAAGTACTCTGCTAGAAAAAAGACTTTCACTCCCAATAGATTTTACATATTGACAAATATCATGACCTACAGAAATCTCCGCACTCAGGGACTGAACAGTATTCACTTAATCAACGGATAAAGTTTGAGGTGTATTCAGAAAAGACTGTAAGGTTTTATTCTCCTCTAGCAAAGTAATGTATTCTTGTTTTAACTCCTCAAGTTCAGCTTTTAGCATGCCCCGCCTTAAATGTACATCCCTATCAGTAGGCACAGGGGAAGGCATGGTGGCATCAGGGCTGGATCCTGCCCTAGCCATCCGAATGTGCACTAATTGTACATTGTGATTTGCTGCTTGCAGGTTTTGTGATCTATACTCTCTCTTACCGACTTGGTCTGTGTTTCCCTTAAGCAGACTACTGACATCAGACCTCTTGGCATTAGGGACTACAGTAAGTACTTGTGCAGAGGGGTGAAAACAGAAGATATGCAAAGAACCCCTCCATTCTTTATGTTTGAATCATGAAACTGTTCATTCTGAGGTAAAGCACAACCGGAATCATGGGGTTCAACAACAGACGTGCTCGTGTGTAGTAAATCTAGCAGTGTGTTGTTTTCCGCTGCTAAGTCTTGTGCGGACATAGAATCTGGATCAAAATTAAAGACAGAACTAGGATCAGGCAATGTACGATGGGCCATCCTGTGGGAAAAATACTTTGCACGTAAATACCCATTTGTAACAAGGAGTTCATTTAAGTCAGGATCAGTGATTTGATTGTCACAGGTAAACTTAAGGGAAGCTTTCTGTACAAACTTGTTAGTGGCCTTGCTGCCTTTCTTTCTTAAACTGGCCATATTCAAACGGGAATAACGGCTGGTCATTCTGTTAAGAAAGGAAGAAGGCAATGAATATGGCAAGGGAAATGTGCACGGAATCACACAGTGAACAACTTTGAATCTAACAACGTGCATACAATACCCAAGACTCGTGTATACTAAAACCCAGGAGTGCAAATAGAATGAAACAATAATACCAATATATGAAAAGGGATGTGGGGTAAGCACTTAGAACCTCCTTATGACTGAAAGGAAAGTCGGCAAACTCCTTACCCACTATGCTATTACAGATACTGACAGCGCTAAGCCCACGTAGAGGGCAAGCAAGGACAGGATCTGTGAGCTGACACTCTGGATGATACTGAATAAGGAACTTAGAAACAGTACTCACGAGGACCGGAAAGACCACTTGAATGTCAGTAAACCCACAAACCCAGATGATCAAACAGGGACCCTGAAGGCTATAACAGCAATGGGTGGAGGAAAACTAAATACATAAGACCCTAGTCAAGGGGCAAGTAGGAATAGCGATTATAGAATAGTGAGGAAAACAAAGGGCATTCACACTGGGACTAGCTACAACAGCACCCCACACCTAATAATCAACGGGAAATAAATGCAGAAGTGAAATGGAAAACATGGAATGGATCCCAATAGAAAGTAAGGATCAGGAGCAGGGAAAATGAAATCACAAAAGGAAACCTTTCCCATCCATCCAAGGAGAAAAGGCAGGAAGCTAAATCTATAAAGGGAAAGACTAATGCATCAAGTTTTTCAGTAGCAAAGGACAGCTTCAAAGAAACAGAGAACACAGGCAAATTGGGCAGCATCAAACGGTAAAGCACAGAGAAAGGCTGCCTGCAGACAGAGGAAGACAGAAAGGGAAATCCAGAAAGCAGAAATCAATTAAGCACATAAATTCGAAATCCAGGGCAGAGGAACAAGAAACAGGAACTAGGAACTAGGCACAAAAGCTAGGAACCAGGAACAAGGGACCAGTCACAACAGGAACACTGCAACAATGACCAGCGCTGGACTGAAGTAAACTGAGCTTTTAAAGCGGCTTAACGAGCACACCCCTCAAACCCTGCCTATCCTCCACCTAACCTTGTCCTGCAAGGGAGGAGGTGAGGCAGTGAGCCAGGCATTCTGGGAAGCATAGTCATTAGATTAAAGTAGCATGCTGGCTGCCAAAAACCAGGAATGGATCCGGAAGGGAAGTAACTTGGAAAATAAGGTTTTAGTGCTCCCAATTCATCACAGCACTGTAGCATAAGGATCGGAGGAAATGTCCAGTAGGGAAAAAAACCCAAAACATGCCCCCAAGTGACGGGAACGGGAGCGAAGGGAGCGAGTCGTGAAATCTCGGTCATTCAGACTGAGTTTGAGTTCTCCTCGTATGATGGCCCTGGAGGTTGGCTGAATGCTACTTCCTATGGAGAATATAAACTCTTCTTTGAAGCTACCGATGGGGTCTGGTGGCCGGTAGATAACATGGATGCCAACTGAGCTGGTTGGGGATCAGGTGAGCTTAGTAGACAGAATTCCATAGTTGTCTGACTTTGGCGTGAGGGTGGTTCAAATGGGTAGGGTATATCTGAAGATAAGAGTGACACCTCTTCCTCTGGCATCATATCTGTTACTTCTCTGGATAGTGAAGCCTTCAGGGATATCTAGATCCAGTGCTGGTCCAGAGGCTTGAAGTGACACATGAAGTGATTAAGTCATTGATGTCAACGGCATGGCGGTGGTGGATCTTGCATTGATGAGGGCTGCTTTTAGGGAGGCGGGGGATCTGCTGGCTATTTAGGCATGTGGAATGGGCTTGCAGAGGTAGTTCTTGGTTGCGTTGTTTGTTTCTTGTGAGCCTGGCTAGGAGAGGGGGGGTTGATGGGTGGGAGAGGGTAGGGGATGGGGGTGTTGCATATCTGAGGATTCCGAATGGGATACCAGGTTACTGCCAGACAGGACTGGGTATGGAGGAGGTTCTTTGTAAGGGTGTGGTGTGGTTGCGTGCTCCTACGTCCGTTGTTGGTGAGAAGGTTGGGTGTGGCACATATAGAAAAGGGATGTGATCTGGTGACTAGGTGGATGTTACTGCTGACCTTATTTATGTACATCCCAACCCAGTTCCAACACACCCTGTTTGGAGACCTTGCTCAGAGCTTGGAGAATGGAAGTCATCTGTGCTGCTTCTTCCCATCCATTGAGTGCCTTCTCAATCCTTATTTCCCTGCTTTTCAGGGATTGCGGCAAAAAATCTTGCCTTGCTGTAACATTTCACATTGTTTAATTTAAAAGAGGTACATTTCTTCACGAGTGGGTGAAGTGTGGTGCACCACACCCAGCAACTGTGTTCCACAAGGGCCCAGGGACATGGTCATGGCAGAGGACACCAGGGTTGACCAAGGAAATTATTTTTTTGTGAGTGTTTGCTCACAGCAGGCTTGAGGTCCAGGTACCAGCTGAACTGTGGTGCATTCAGAAGGGTGGTAGCGGAAACGGGCTGCAAGAGGCACTCATTGGAGGGGCAGGTCAAGGAGTTGGGTGTCCTGGACGTATTGCCAGAGGTGTGCTCCAGCAGCCTTGAGGTGACATTGTTTCAGGCAGCGTTTGAAATCAGCTTCTTCGGTGCAATGCGCAGCAGTCAGTGGGTGGCAAGCAGTGAGCAGGATACAAATAGGGGGTGCTCACACGGGGGGGATACCTCCTTTAATCAGAATAGGTTGGTGATCAGAAGGTCCAAAACTGATCAAAAAACGAGAGGTAGGTACACCACACTGAACAGGTCAGCTGACTCAAGGATTTGTCCACCAAGTTGCTTCACATAGCATGGCTCACAGAACAGCTGGGGGGGCGTACTTACTGCTGCATAAGGATGGGGTCCCCATGTTTCACTGTAAGAAGGTTCTAGCATTGATGGTTTAGAGAGCAGGTATGCAAGGGATAGGATGGTCGAGTCATTACTTTATTATAGGTGCAGCTATGGCTGCCTTTCATTAAGGGACGGCAGGGCAGGAAATACAGAGGATAGGCAGATGGGCATCTGACAGATATGGGCTTTATATCCGCCCGAACATCATAGAACACCAGATAAAGATTAAAGCTACGTAGGGCGGCAGGTGGTCAATCAACAGGGTGGCAAATTGCAATTTTACTTCTGAAATGTACATACATTACCTCACGAGAGGGATTGCAGGCCAGCACCTTGTAAACATTTGACATAATGCCTCACAAGAGGAAATGGAGACTTTAAAGCAACAGCGGTAATTACGAAATATCTTCCTTTAGGACGATGTCATTTTGATGTGGTTTGTTCTTTTGTTTGCAAGAAAGTGTAAATAAAGATATATTTTTTCCTTTTAAAGAGGTAACTATTATGCTGCGTTTTATTTTTATTTTTTGATTGTAAGTCTAAATAAAGACAGCATTTGTAATAATTATGAGGCAGATTGTAATGTAATTCTTTGTGATTGTCTTCTGCAGATGAAAAGGTGTGGGTCATCAGAGATTTGTTTCTGGCGCAAGCAGAGGGGAGGGCAAGACAGTGGCTCCGCAGGGGTACCAACGTAGGTTTACAGAAAACAAGACCAGTTTTGCTCTGTGTGTCAGGGATGTGACAAACTACACTGCTGCCAACAGTTAAGGAAGAAATGAGGTTGGGTGCGACTCCAGACATCACAGTGATCCACCTAGCGGTTAATGATATAAAGATGCTGGACATGGGGGTTATTGCTATGTCAGATGCAGGAAACTGTAAGGGCCTTGGCAAGGCTGTTGGTAGGAATGGAAAGAGTATGGTGTCGAGAGTGGGATGTGCTTAAATGTGGTTGGTGAGTATTAGAGCCGACTGTGCATTAATGTGGTTGGTAAGTATTATCTGCAGTATCTGAAAATGCAGGGTCTGGGAGCCTTGGGAGTGGCGGAGACTTAGCCCAAAGTGTGGTGGAGTTACTGGGCAATCCTAGCTGAGGAGGAATCATGCTGAGGGTGGTATCCACAAGCATTACCCGCTAGCTGCAGAAGCCAGGGCTGGCGAGACAGGCACTTCAACCTTAAGGACAGGTGGGCTCCTCAACAATTGCAGAGGTGTCTGGGCTTCACAACTGCATGCGATTCCTGACAATCGTTGTCTCCTCCAGGTGTATCTTATGAATTTCTTTAATAATATGTTTAATTTGTGTATCGATTCCCATGGGATATTATCGTTTTCTGGAAGTAATCATGAAAAGGAAGAACTAGGGGCTGACTAATTGGGAGGCAGTACCTCAGAGGCATTCATTCTAACTTCTTTTTTTAATTGAAGTGTGCTCTCTAGGTTAAAGCCCGGGTAATTCAGAGTACATTCTTTGTGAATCAGACTCATAATTCTAAAGACAACCTAGAATAAACACCCCCTAATGACCAAAAACCCCATGGAAATGACCTCTCGGAATCTTTCTGCATGCATCCTACTTTTTGTTGTTGACTTTCTGTCTCGAAACGGTGACCATGATACACCGACAGTGCAGAGTGGGCATATTTTGGGTGAGTACTTAAACACAGCCTTGTCAGCGCAGCCATCATTTAACCTTTATCTATATTTTCGTTTGGTTGCAACACATGTTTACCTTCAGCTGAATGTCGCTCTGTCTAAAGTCAAGGGAAGACGTTACTTGAAAGAAGAACGCCCTCCAGAGACTTTTCATCAAAGTATAAATAAAACATGAAGGCGAATCGTGATGATGTTCTGGCCGAGTGGCACTGCTGCCAAGCGTGATGAACATGTTTTGTCACAGATGAAGCCATTTGTGGATGAAATCAATAGCAAAAAAAGAAGCTTACTCTGCTAAAAGCATTGCAGAGTTTATATTAGGCCATCTAGAAAAGTGCTCTGAAGATCTGTGTATAATTGAGAGACACCTCAATTCCTAGAAGCAGGTGAAATTTGTGGTTTGAATAACACATTGGGCCTCATTACACGGATGGCGGTAGGGATTTACCGGTACCGGTAAAATACCGGTACCGGTAAATCCCTACTGCCTTACTACGAGGTCCCGTTGCGGGTTGGGGGATTTAACGCCTGCTTTTTGCAGGTGTTAAAATCCAACCCGCTAAGGGACCTCGGAGCTAATTACGGAAACTCAAAATTTCGGTGCCGTAATTAGCGCCTTCCCCATTCCCATAAAGCCCTATAGGGCAGAAATGGGAATGGGGAAGGGCAAATTACCGCCCCTCCAACCATGGAATGGGGCGGTAAATCCCCTTTCCGCCAAGGCGGTGCCAGTATTTTACCGGCATGAGCCATGGCGCTAATAGCGCCATGGCTCACCGCCTTCCGTGTAATGAGGCCCATTGTGTCTTTCTTTTTTACTAGATTTCTTTGACTATATCCATGTTTGTGCTTAAAGCTAAATGGCCAGTGGAGCATTCTATTAAACATGTAAAATCATCTTTTAGTAACTTAAACACAATTGAGCACTTGCTCAGTATTTTACTGAAATTGTACCCTGCAATCAGCTGCATACTGTTAACATAAGCTATGGCTCCTTTGTTTAGTATTTAATAATAATTTTGCAATTTATATAGTGGTACGAACCCTCAAGCATATGAGCACTGCTTATTAGTTCCCAGGTGCGAGGGATTATTTTATCAATCTCAGAAGGATGAGTTTGGCCCTGCAGGGATTCGAACCTGCGTCAGCAAATGCTGGATGTGAAAGCACGCGCTCTACTTGCTGTGCTATCGGACCGGCATACGTTAATGAGGTGAAATATGTATACGCTTCATCACACACACATACAGACGCACAGACACCCCTGTTAAGAATTCACAAGGGAGTATGTGTTTAAAGGGTTATATGTGATTTTACCGACCACAATTATGAGAGTGGTAAATTTCATCACAGAAAAAAACACTGAATTTTCCTTTTTTATTTTCTTGGGGTGGGGTGGGTCCCCCCAAACCAAAACAACCCTTTTTTACCCTTATAACACCACCCCAACATGACCCATTTTAATCCCTTTGCCCCACTACCCTTTATTTGTTTAATTAATGTTTGCTGTGTTTTTCGGTATTGTGGTCCAGTCTGGAATTAACCACTCTGTAATGTTTTAGATATATTGACTGGATACCGTTTAAACTATGCATAGTTTACTTTAACAAATATTATCACCCATCCATAAAACATATTTCAATACCCAACTCAGTTAATCAGCCATGATGTTTACAGTTGCAACCCACCTACAGTGGCTTTTCCTATCTAACCAATAACCTATACTGACATTCTTAATGCAGAAGGATATGCGCACCCTATATTGGTTACCGTTCATTGTAGCACACATTCATGAACATGTGCCTCTAAATGTGGTACTCCCAGTGACCTGAGTTATCACTCTTTGAGATCAGCTGACTTCACCATTTCCATTATACTCTTTTTGTTCAGTAAAGTGTTAATATGAATTTGGTATAACACTATCTTATCTGTCAAACTGTATTCAATGCAATATCTCCGTAGCACTTGGTTTCTAGAACAGAGAATCCTATTTATCTATATTGATGTCTGTGGGCAATTGTTTGTTGGACTGCAGTAGCCAAGGGCCGTCTGAGTAACCCCACTCATAGCAAAAGTGGATTACAGCGATAATGAACCTGTGACTTTCATATTTCCCTCCAAACTTTCTTTTAAAGATTGTTGAGATACATCTAGGTGTGCGAGTAAGCAATCCATCTACATTTCTTTGCATGAAGTGTGTGAAGTACACTTTTGCATGATGCTGATCTTACAGCATTGTCTCTTAATCATTTAAACTGTTCTCCCACTAATCTCCCCTAAATCTGATCAGCAGATTTCCCTTTCAGAGATGGAATTACCTGCATCATTCTGTTAATACAATTTCTTTTTTAAAACAGGGATAATACAACCTATCCAGATGGCCATTTCGCCCCAGCCAAAAAAATTGAGAACCAGCCTTCTTAAGGTCAAGCTCACACTCAAAGTGAGAAAATAACTGGTTGTCATATGCAATAGATTTTTTAGGTCTAGTCTTAGGTGGCTTGTCCATTTCAACTCACTGTAGAGAGATGTCCCAATGCTCAAGCCCTGGAATCATCTCAAGCATAGCCCAATTTGTCTATTACCCAATCAGCCACTAGTTAAAACAGGTAATGGGATGATCAGCGACTTCTAGGTTAAGCTGCACTGAGTCCCCTGCAATTCCAGTATTACAGGAACCTGTCTGGTTTATGTTCCAATGCTCATAGTCTGGGGGTTCTAGAACTGGTGCTCTGCTTAAGTCAGCTTTCTCGGGCTGGAAAGTGATTTGGCAGTCAGAGAGCTGCTGATGTTTCTGTGGTGTATGCACAGTCACAGAGATGACATAGGGCCACCAGTTAGTTATGACATCTTGGGATTTCCACATAAGAGAAGATATCTTTCCTCTCACAAGATCACCCAGCCACAGGTAGTGCATTTACAGGAGTCTGGTGTGCCTCTAGTATCTTGTCAGTGGCTACGCAGGACTGGAATGAGTGCACAGTTTCCATGTCTGAATCCACACAGGAATGAATTCTGGAAAGGATTTTACATGCTGTCATATTTTCCATCCATAATTAAGTGACCACCAGGTATGTCAGGAACCATAACTGGTAGGCCAGCTCCTGGCAGTGAACTGCCTGAGAAGTCTGAGTCTCTGTGTCTTTAAACTATCTTTATCTTTCTTGTGGAACTGGTTCCAGGTTTTGGGATAGGCCAAGGCTTTCGTTGGGCACTTATTTCCCTTTTATGAGTGGTCAGGGGCTCTGCCCTCCACCTACTCTTCTGTCTGCCTTGAAAGACTCGCCAGAGAGGGAAAGGCTCTCTGTTCCTGGCAAAAGTCAACCTGACCTGGAGCTTGAGCTGAAGATCACTGAATCCTGTACTTACTTAATGGTCACTTCAGCGGCCAATGAGCCCTTTCTCACAAGAGTATTATCCTCAGGGGACCACAGGGCTGGACTGGGAGCTACCAGTAACAACCATTTCTCACACACTCCAGCTGAGGAAATCTACTGTTTCTGGAACAGGCCAGGGTATTTGCTCTGCACCAGTTCACTTTGTTGGAGTGGTCCAGGACCCCCACCCTGTACCTGCTCCGTGGTCTGCCTCAACAGAATGGTTAGAGTGGAACAGCTTGCTGTTCCATGCAACAGTCCGGCTAACCTGGGACTTCCGTGAATGGCAGCTCACTCACTCTTGGAGTATGCTTCAGGCAAGAAACACCCCAGCCTACCATCTTGCATTCCTTTTCTATGCCAATAGGTAACCCTGAGATCACTGATCCCGGTGCTGACACAATAGTCAACTTAGAGGCCACTGGACCTTCTGGGAACAAGGTCACTGGTGCACTCTGATTGAAGAAGCATCAGGGCAGCAGCTCTTAAGTGATTCCTCCTTTGTGCTGCTCCCACTCCATTAACTGCGATGACTATCTTTGGGCCAGGAAAGCTATTATACAAAAGACATCCTACTGAAATTTAGTTCTTGACTGCAACACGGTGTAGGGATGTTTCACTCATCCAAATAGGCCCTAATGTTTACAAGTGAGAGTACTTCAGATGATCATACCCTCTTACTTGCAGCTTTGATCTTTGGGTGTACTGCCCTGCCTTCACCAGTTACTCAGTGTCACTCAAGGTGTGATACCTTTCCCTCTTTCTAGAGAGACCTTACAAAAACATCTGAATCTTGGCAGGAACTGGGGCCTACTCAAAGGACCAGATACAGTCCACACTCAGAGTGAGATAACTTTTGGCAACACCCTGGCCTAGTGGCACTTCCATATTTTAAGATGCCCACTCTGACTGTGGTCTCCTTTTCCAGGGAACCCACAGTCACTAGAGTGTGCTTGGTTTTCTCCTGACAGGTAGTATTTCCATTCCATCGTGTCCAATATCCACACCAAAAATAACCACTGGTTGTTGAGTACGTGGGTGCCTCAGTGCTAGAGGTACCTGCACTGTGCTTTTTGGTGGGACTTGGACTACCATGGGTCTGGGATTTCCCTTTGGATTTTTGGCGACCTTTCTCAGAAGAAGTGTCAGCGCCTCTGTGCTTTCGCTTCATACATGTACTTTAATCAGTGCCATTGATATGGGTGCATGCATCTTAGCCATTTTGGTGACCTGAGTGTTTGCATACCTGCCTGCAGCCATTGCAGGCCCCACAAACATGGTGTCACTCATATCCCCTAATCTCTAGTGTAACTTCATCTCACACTTTTCAAGGGTGTTCTCACATGCATACAAATTAGATATGCCCTGAGTTGTGTCCTTTTTGTTCCCTGTGACCCATCCACACTGTGATTATAAGGGCTGATAGATAAATGCCTCCAAAGGTCAACCACCCACCTCAGATGGCTGGCCTATGACCTTGGGGATGTGGTGGCAAGGCTATCCTTGGGTGTCACCAGCTGAGATACTTCCTGCCCACTGGAGGTTTTGTGAGGTTGCCATTCAAACAAAGTTCTCTGATCACATAGTGCCCCTTGGGAGGTTTCTTAGCAGTGCAGTCTTCCTAACCTCACGGCCATGTGAGAGACCCAATCTTTCACAGAGTAGGCGCAGAAAACCTGTTCCCAGGTTGTGCAATATGGCGACGGTGGGCCACATTTCAGCTATTAAAAAAATTCCTTGGCAGTGATACTAACGCTAAATGTACAATCCTTTTTGGCTGACAGGGCTATAGGTACAGTCAGTTTCTAAATCCCACCACTCCCTCCAGTGTGACAAATTGACCACTGCCATGCAGGAGTTCAAGCATTAGTAGAGGCTAAAGCTATGCTAAGTCCTCATAGTTCTACAAACCAAGAGCCAACACAATCATAAAAATAAAACAGGAACAGATAAGGAATATTCCTCCTTCACCTTTTGTGGTGATGTGGGCCAAGGGATGGCTATGCTCTCAAGAGAGGTGTGAATGTGATTGAGTAGCAACCCAAACAACCAAGTAGAACAGTCCAAAATAAATGAATGCCCAATCAAGGTTATTTACAAATATATATTTTAACTGAACAAACCATGTGCTTTACTAACTAAGAAAAGACTAGACAAAACACACCCCTGAGGAAAGCTCACAGAATAAGCAAATATAGCGAGATGCAGCACTCTGAGTAATGATTCAAGGGTGTAAGGCAAGTAATCACTAAAAATCTTTTTAAGGCTATGCCCGAGTCCACCAAGGGCATGTTTATTTATCTTTCAAAGACTGCTGTTTGGCTGTTTGGCGTGGACGGCAGCCAGGGCAAGAACAGTCAACTAAAGGAAAATCCACCTTCAGGAAAAAGGAGTGCTCTTTGAGTTTTCTGTGCCCTGTGCTCCCAGTGAGACCGTGCCCATGGAATCCTTCATGCTCTCAACAGTGAACGCAGCGCAACATCAAGGAGCACCGATTTGTTTGATGTGCGACTTACCGAGAGGTGGAAGAGGAACCTCCTTGACCCCTGCAAGCTGGGTCAAATGTATTCATCTCCTGGAGTCTGACTCTGAACCCGTCTCAGCTCGCATTTCCTCTTCTACACAAGTAAGTGAACCTTCATGTGTTTCGAGCTTCTTACAGAAAACCAATGGAGCGTGTGCTTCTTTTTCGCCACCAAGATTCTGTTTGTGCTGCCCGTGTATACTGTCGGAGCTGGCCCCTCCTTGTCCACACTCCGGCCACAAACTTACTAAAAAAATTGATCTAAGAGTGGAGTGTTTCCCCTGCTCTAATCAGCAGGGCATTGCAGCGCGACCCTATGTCAGCCCGACAGAGGCTGCCATGACCTATAGCTCCGCCCATAGCGCCGCGTCATCGGGAACAATGGCTATAAACAAATGGGAGTATTGGGATTGTGCAGACAAAGGTTTCTATCAAGGACTAAAACATAAGGGCCTAGGATTTGGACTTGAACCGGGTCTTGAGGTGGATGGGTCCTCATAGTAACCTACAGATAAAATGCAATCAGCGAGAAGAGAGGTTGCTGCTTATGACGTCCCCTCTATGAAAGTCTTAACGTGGAGAGTGGTTGCAAGGGAATAAAAGAAAATACAGTCTGAGAACAAGGCCCACAATTTACAAACTTACAACAAAACCTCAAAGAACCCTATATTGGCCGCAAGTCAGAAAGATCTGCCCTCTCAATGTGAATGGAATCCTGTAATCAGAACTGCAGACAGGCCTGAAGATAAATCAGCATCAGAATCAAGTCCTTTACTGACAGCCTTCTCGGGTGCTTGTAATCAGCGTCCCGTCATAGGGACTCCAGACCACCGGAACAAACCTGAAGGCGGAATTCCTTAATGGTTGCTGATCAATTGCTGAAGAACTTAAAGGAAATGAACGCCTTGATGACAATTAACCAGAACGCTAAATTGGAATGTGATCTTGGAAGGTTTACTGTCGCTGAATCTAGCAGTGCACACCGGAGTCTGGATTGTTCTTTACCAGAGCAGAATGTACCCCTTAGTCTAAAGGCAATCAAACTTTCCACTCAAAAGAAGAAAATGAGATCTTAGTCTTAAATCGCACTCGGTTAGCTCTCATAAAAGAGCTCCCTGTTTGAACCATGAGAACTTTACTACAGATTCTAACTTTAAATTAAATGCAAAAACACGATGAAAGTTGAGTTCGACAACATCAGGAGACTCATCGGAAGAAGGCTCTGCTGACTCATCATTAATTGAAAGAGATTTCCCAAAGATTCAGCGTTCAGTGCCTGAAATGAAGAAACCTAACAACATCCCACCAACATAATTTCTGCGCTGACGATTACAGTGGCTCCACTTATAAAATTGTACAAGCACTTGAATGAATCATGTAAAGATCAAAATTCCTTGCTAGCACTGATAAATTCAAAAATAATTAACATGGAAAGTGTGCTCTAACAGTTGAAACAACAGGAAATAAACTGCTCTAAAAAAAACTGGACGCTAAACACCTTATTAAGAGACCAACTTAAAAAAAATTCAGAGGACAAACACCTTCTTGCAGAAGTTGCAAGAGAAGCCCTGTTGATCCTGCAAAGACAACTACAAGTAAAAGGACCCGTACTGCCGCATGAAAACCACGCCCAACATAAAAATGGGCACCCGTATTTAGCAGAACTTGCAGAATAGGGAAAGGACGCCGCTACGGGGAGTCTGCCCAAAATACCAAACGCTGAGGAGTAGACTTCATATATTAATGATTCGGACCTCGCAGAAGGGCCTTAAGGAACAGATTTTGAAAAAAGGATTAAATCCTGATCTACAACTGAATAATATAAATACCCAGAGCTCTGCTATTTCTGTAATAGTGGATGGAAATGGCAATGTATTAGCTATTGCTTCGACCTCCGCGAATGCTGAGGGGTCAACTGCCCCGCCCCCGGAAGAAGCAAACTCCAATGGAGAAAGCAGTGCTCTGAAAGGCTCGAATTTTGCAATTTTTGAAAACCAAATCCTGGTTCAATCTCAAACAAAGATGAAAGTAACAAAGCAAGGAAACAGACGAAGAAAACAAAAAACATAAAAAGTTGCAAAAACACATTAGCAAAGAATTCCTCTAAATTACTACGAAATTTAAAAGCTTTAAATGTTACAATACAAATGGAACAAAACAAAGAATCAACTTCAAAAGTACTGGAAACTTTACCTATATTGCATGATCCCTTGATAAAGATCATGGCAGTATGCACTGAGCCTCACAAGTTAACAACAGAACAAACTGTGGAGGATGCCCGCATAATTGAGCTACTTGTTAATCTAGCCACACATGAGGTGGACCCTGATAAAGAAACAACTTACTCAGAGTTTGAAGAAGATGTTTTTGTCGTTTCCACTGATTCTGAAATTGACTTGATATACGATCAAAATCCACAAAATCTACCAGAGATCGAAATTATTGGTAAAAGAACATGCATAATTGTAAATGATCAAACTGGAAAGACCCAAGAATTGTGAATAAACAAAGGCGATGGAATCAGATTCATGACAATAGCTGACCGAAGAGACTCACTATTAAAAAAACAAAACAGATACCCGAGCTCCCTAGTCCCTAGAGCCCACGTCGAAAAATTCAACTCTCGACGAAAACAAAATCTTGAATAAGACAGAAAGGACTTCCCAAGGTGGGACAAAGAGCGCCAGAAAGTAAATCCTGAAATTTAAAACCCGGTTGTATATGACTGGCGAGAGGACAAGAGACCACAAACAAGCAAAACGTCCATAGACAAGAGCAAATGTTAAGTGTAGATCATAGAAAATCATCTCCTGATGGAACAAATCTTCCAGTCTGATGATGTCCTAGGCTTGAACAGACGAAACGTGTTACAGCTACTTGGCCATGTAAATCAACTGCGTGCAGTCGCATCGTACAACAATAAAATTGTCGAATTTATAGAAGAGTCCTCTACAGATCGAGTATTACTTCATATTCCTTCTAGAATCATTTATAATTTGATCTTGAATTGTGGCTCGGATCTCAATTCCCTAGGGTTTGACATAAAGGAAGTTCATGTTGACAATTTACTAACAAACGAACAAGCAAAAGAGATTTACTCACCTAAAGAAAAAGAGGTATACAGGAAAAAAGAGGCCTTTTATGCTCAAAACGGGAGAAGTGAAACGTCTATCGTAGCTCTAACGGTGCCTGTCAAAAATGTACTCCAACTGGTGGAAACCCCCCTCCGCCCAGACACTCGAGAGAGCCCAATGAAACAAATAAAAATTACTCTGCTGAATAACAAAAGAGTCACAAAAGACCTTGCAAATGACAGGAAGCAGCAAGAGGCCCTAAATGATATAGGATCATGGAATTGGCTGGCAGGGTCTCTAAACAGTTGCGAAGAGAACTAACGCCAAAATGTCAGGTTAGACACAAGTTTAAAAATCAGATCATGGAACACTAGAGGTTTCAAGCACCTCTTTGGAAGATCCGATGGAGCCCTAAATAAACTAGACATAATTTGTCTACAGGAAACATGGCTGGAAAAACTGCTGTGTGCCCCAGGTTTTGAAATAGCCTTGAACCCAGCAATTAAGCAGACTAAAGGCCGACTAATGATAGGTCTAATAATCATGGTGAATAAGGCCAAAAATCTCAAAATAATAAAATCAGTAAACATCACTCCATACTCACAGAACACGATCATAGAAATAGGAGGGAACACAACCACATACAGCATCCTACATATTATTAACATCTATTAGCAGCATTTGGTATCTGATGAATCCAAGTTCTTCGAGCTGATCTGTGAAACTATAGATCAAATTACAGAGGAGAACTCGGATCCTTGGATAATTTTATGTGGAGACTTAAACATGGAATGTTTACACCTGGACAATGTTTCTACAAAAAAAAAAAACTAAAAACAACGACCCCTACAAAATAAAAACAGCATGGGCAGACGAAATAGTGAAGAGAGAACTCATTTTATTGAACAGCAACACTAGAGGCGACATACCTGCGAAAGCCACATGGTCGCAAGGATCAAGTGCATCGATTTTAGATTATTTCTACGCATCAAATGCTATTGTAGAAAACATTGTTGAATTTACGGTAACACTGATGGAGCAGAGTGACCATAATTTGGTCATTATTAAAATGGATGGGCTAAATTGGGTAGAGAAAGTATTGTGTAACTTAAAGATAAACGTGGCGCCTGACAGAAACAAAGTGCGCATTGACAGAGATAAATTCATAATAATGGCAATTATGCTCTTGCCGATGGAAAATCTAAAGTGTTGGGAACAAATAGAATACCCTGGTCTCTTAGAAAAATACACAGAATGTTACGCTGAAGTGAAAAAAAAAACATTTTGCCATCACCACGCCTATGATGCACAAATTGTGGGAAAAAAATGAGACCTAAGAGATCTTTAAGAAAGGCAAAGAAGTCCAGTGTCAAAGGACGGCTGCTTGAAATTAAAAGAGCCAAATTGGCATACAGATCCTGGCTGCATTGCCACAGAAACTTAATTCTCCAAAAAGATGCTGAGGAGATGCTAAAGATTTTAACTAGCAAGAACAGCAGATCCTTTTGTTCCACGATAAACAACATAGACGCTTCACTGGACGCTTTACAGGCAGACGTAGTGACCGAGAACAATTGGAATGCGCATTATTCAGATCTTTTTAAGAAGCATGGTAGTGCATCGTACATGGACACAAATCATCATAGCCTGTGGAACTTTGAGATCTGTAAAGATGACATCTGGATAAACATCAAAAGACTAAGTTCATAAAATGCCCCATGCTCCGATGGCCTGACAAATTGGATGCTTAAGCAGAATCCGGATGAATGGACTGACTTTTGTCACAATCTCTTCTGTAACATAATAAGAGAAGGAAGAGTGCCTAGGTTTCGGAAAAGTGCTTTGATTGTCCCTGTTTTCAAAAAAGGACTCAGATCTGACTCGAAAAATTTCAGGCCAATAGCCCTCTAAGACATTGTTGGTATAATCTTTGCAATGCAGATACTGAACCAAATAACAACATGGATCCATGAAGTAGAGGCTTTGGATATCAGACAAACAGGATTCGTAAAGGGAGTTGGATGCTCCCTTAATCTGTTACTAATAAACCTGCTGAAAATGGAGGCAATAAAGAAAAAAAGAAAATATACTTGGCCTTTGTCGACTTGGCACATGCCTTCCACAGTGCCAATAGAGAACTACACTTGCCAAAAATGACAAACCAAAAATGCCCACCGAGTCTTCTCAAAGGAATTCAAGATTTATACTCGGAAACCAAAGTCAAAATCAGACTGGATCACAAGGGTTCGCTGTCTAGTGCAATAAAAACATCAAGGGGAGTGAAGCAGGGCTGTTGTTTGGGGGCTATGTTATTTAGTTTCTACATCTCTGACGCAGGAAAAAAACTAGAAGAAGTAAGGGCCTTTCCACCAAAGATAAATGGCACCCATCTAGGCCATAAACTGTATGCAAATGACATTGTTTTGATCGCCGCTATGCCAATAGGACTCCTGCGTGTGCTGACTGCTTTGGAAGCTTACACGGTTAAGAATGGGCTGGTCATACACGCTGCCAAAACTGAGATCCTCGTTTGGCAAAATTTAATTGGATCAAAATCGTCAAAAAAAATAAATAATGCAAATGGATCATTGGTGGAAAACCAATCAATTGCGCCAGTGAGGTCCCATACTTAGGCATGTTGATCAACTCTCAAATAAATGATGACCCAATGGTCCAAAGGATTAAAAGAAAATGTTAACTTTTGGCAGTGCAAGGGTCGATTATAAATAAAAAAAATGGAAAATTCTCTATAAAACCAGCACTTGAATATTATAAAGCCAAAGTAATCCCATCACTGATTTTTGGAGCCAAAGCAATGCTAGGGTGTACGTATCTGACATGGTCTTGGTGCGAAAACACACACTGGCACAGAATTCTGCTGCAATTGCCGAAAGGAACTCCTAATGCTTGCACTCGGTACGAACTAGGTTTGATTTCAATCAATGCTAGAGTATCGTGGAACAACTTAGAAGTTTATGAGAAGAAATTTGGAAGTGATGACTTTCCGCAATTCAAAATTCTGAGACAAACGGTAAAATAATCTGAGTCTGATTCAATTCAGGATGAATGGGAGAGTAAGTGTGCCAATCTATTAGAACAACTGAATTTGGATCAAGAAACATTATTACAGAATCCAGATAAGGTAAAAAAAAATAATTATGGGAACTTGACTGGTGTGAAACCTGTGAAATCCGGAACATGCACCGTTGTATGTACTTGGCAGCCCCTGAAGCAAGCGCTTATAACACGACACCGAAATATCTCGAGATCTTTCCCTGTGCAAGCAAGAGAAGAACATTCATGAAATTTCGCATGAATCTATTTCAAACAAAGGACATGCCGAGTATACTGCAAGTTATTCCAGCTCTGAACCTTTTGTGCAGATTTTGTCATGCTTTCAATAAGACCTTGAAGCAGCTCGTTTTGTACTGCATGAAACTAACTGTGTTAAGAACAATGTTGCTGGGCAATGTGTTGTCCAAAAGACCTTGTCTGAGTGGTGAAAATTGGTGGAAGGTGAGGTTTGAAGGATCAGACAAGGAACTATTTATTATATGCGCTGGTGTTGTTTTTGGAGGCAATAGAAAAAAGACTTAAGGAAGAAGAAGCTCCTAAAAGCCCCTGACCTGCCTTATTGTTGTGGAACGAAGCCTAAGAAAAATTATGAAAGTATCTTTTTCTTGTTTCTCTCCTTCTGTGAAACTTGTATGTTTTGGACCCTTCTATTTCTGTTTTTTTTCTTTTTTCTCTTTTTTTTAAAAAGTTCGTAATGAACTGTATAACAAAAAAAGGATATGTTCTTGGATTCAAAAGGTATAAATGTGACTAAACTATTCTCTATGGCCCACAAGTGGACCAAACTGGCTGTTAACAGTCAACAGTACCTTTTTGTATTCCTTGCTGGTATAGCAGCACCAAATCAGATTCCATGGCACTGTGCAGTGATTTGAAGATTGGGAGCATGACAAGGGGGAGCACCAGAGAGTTCTGGTGGTTTGAATGTGTCAAATAGTTCTTGAAAACAGGTCCAGGAAGTGCAATAGCAAAATCACCAGGATCCCAGCTGTCTTGGCTCTCAGGGTTTGTGGGTGCCAATCCAGGTGTTCAGGGAGAAGATGAGTCATTTTCTCATGCTGCAAACATGGGAGAGGCTGGCACACAACTCCAGGCATCCTTCAACATGGAGAGGTCCTGAGTATTGATGTGGATGGCAGAGAGGCAAGTCTTGCTCCAACAGCAGGTCACATTTCAGGTTTTTGTGAGTCCCAATCGAGGGACTCAGGGACATAAAGGATACTTATTCTCAGGCTCCCAAACATGGGGAGGCTGACACACAACTGCAGAGGTCCTACAACATGGTGAGGTCCTGGGTATTACTATGACTGACACAGAGGCAGGTCCTGGTCCAGCAAAAGGTACACCCTCAATGGTCCCTAGGAATTGTTAGGGAACATAAATTGTTTCTGTCTTGAAACACCTGTCTTCACCTCACAATTGGAGGACTTTGGAAATGACTGATTTCTCAACATGGTCCAGTGAAATTGTCTTCCAGGGTTAAAGCCCAAAAGATGATTTGGAAAAGTTGTGTGAGATGCCTCTTTTAAAAGTAAATGTCCAACGGTGATTGCACTAAAGCTAGCCTGCTTTAGGGTCCAATCCCTGTAATTGAAAGAAGTGAGCTTTGCCCTTTAGACATCATACTCAAAGTGATTTGTGCTACAAGAAGAGGAGGGGACAGGAAGGAGAGTCAGAGGCAGATAGAAACAAGATTTTGAACCCTACCTCAACTGTACAGAGCTCTCCCTGTCCAAAGAAATCCCAGCCCATTCCCTTCTCAATAGGATGAAAGGACTTTAGATATGCAGCACCCTGGTCTGAGGCCAAGCTTTTGATTTTTGTTCCCAGGTCAGTTTTCTGTGGAATGGCTGTCTCTGGGAAAGGGTGTTACCTTCCCTTACAAAGGAAAAAAGAGAGGCCATCATGCCAGGCTACATTATGACAATATGGCAAGCTTGAGTATGTCAACGGAGAATACACATCACCCTTTCACAGCCGAACTGGGCCAGAGGGCTGACACATATGTGATATCAATTTGATGTGTTGTGTACAACTATGAGAGATACTGGCTACCATACCCTAAGCTCAGGTATGGTGAATATTTAAAGTTTAACTTGCCATCAGGACAATATCCTTATAGGTATGTAGTCTTTGGAACAGGGGTGCATAACTTTAATGCTGCTGCTGTGTTGCAGCGGCATGGCTATCACTGCAGCAGTCAAGAGGGTATCTGTGACCTATATACCTACTCTGTGCCATTGGTGGAGAAGGCACTGCAGATAAAAATATTGATGTAGCAGGCCATAGGTAGAGGCTATGATTTTGGCATTGAGTTTATGAAAGGGAAATCTGGTCAGCAGATTTCCCTTTCAGACATGGGATTAACCATATATTGTATTACTTAGAAATCAAAAAAGCCAGGACTTCTACAACCATGTCAGGTGGCAATTCCTCACAGCCAATAAACAACATCTCATAGGATATAAATCTTCTTTTAAACTCCTTCTTTTAAACTCCCCCATGACTGATGGTTGCCCATAATGGGCTGTTTGAAATAATTCTTCCGAATGTGGTAGGTACTATCCAAGTATCATAACCACAGTGGGGTTTCCTTACCAGCGGTCCATCCTAAATTTGGAACATCCTCTCCAATTGAATTAAAACACTCTATTCCTTCTGCCACTGATAATTCTTTTCAGAGAAGGGAATGTTTTATGCATGTTGTTTAATATAGATAACATTTTCCAATGTTTGAATCCTCTTTTTGAGCCACCATTAAATCAATATCTTGAGCATTTCTACACCATTGAGCACAGTATTTGCTTCCAGCATGGATTGTGTCCGAGTTACTACAGGCATTTGTTTTTCTCACAATGGGTATTCCATTTCAATGATTTCCCTGAAGAGCTACAGTTTTGGCTAACAGATCTGCCAAATCAGTTCCTGTTTGTCAGGACCTCCTAGCTTAATGTAACCTTAAATGTGTGTCCAGTAAATTGTTATATTGTTTGAAGTTTCCAAATCATCTCTTGTTTGAATTAATTCTCCATGTTTGAAGGCATTTCGGTTAACAAAACAAAGCCCTGGCTTTCCAATACACCAAGTGTTCTACAAATCTATTTCAGGCATTTCATCTGAATTGATAATTATCTATTATAAATAGATAGTTATCTTGCTAAAATTCAGAGGCTAGTTAAAATTCAGAGTCACTGTTAAAATGTGCAGTCCTCTCTTCCTACACTCCGAATTTAAACTAGGCTCTGCATTTTACCTAGGGCTCCACATTTCAACAAGGATAAAAACTTCAAGTAGTGAGTGAGGGTGTGAGACTCAGGCTGAATCAGGTATATGTCAGCATTTTGGATGTATAAAGCACATGTCAGCTAAAAGGTGGATTTGGATTGATTTGATACTGCTCAACGTGATGTTAGCATTTTGGTCCACATCACAGTTATGGACTGAATTGTTATGAACCATAAACAAACCAAACATGTACTAATCCCTATTCTCTCACCCCTAACACATCCCCTACTAATATTCAAGGCAAATGAAAAATCAGAAAAATAACGAAGGAATTTACTGATGCTGTGCTGCAAAAAGAACAACTGCAGCTAGAATGTGGAAGTTTATACACCAATAGACCTTTAATGAAATACACGCTCGTCCGTATGGCAAATATTGCTTTCAAAAGGAGTTCCACAACAGAGAGGAATATCTGGCTTCAATAATTAAAGTGTTGAGTCTATTTCGGTAAGTCTTGCCATTTCTAGAGAACAGCTAGTACAATGTGAACAGCAAATAATAATTGAAATGGATAATAATGCAAAACTAAGAAAATAAACAAATTCATGTAGGTTATGTTCTGAATCCGTAGCTTAAGCTCAGGGTCAAATATGTTGTCCTGAAGAGGGGAGGTATTCCCCTAACTCGTCAAAAATGCCCAGACAGCTCTGAGCATGTCTGTTGGATCTCCTAGACCCTGTTATAGCCAAATCACAGGGGGTGCAGGATACACCATTTCCCTTTCTCCAAAACACTCAAAGCGAAAAGTGGAGCTGAGTTCCCTGTCAGGGACAGAGGAATAACTAAACCTTAAGGGTAGAGAAGGGAGTACAGGCCACTTTGCATGTCAGAGGTAGATCACAGAGGAAATTAGCGTTTTTCCAAAGCAAATGTAACACAATGGTTTAAGAGAACAAGAATGACAACATGTGATCCAAAATAAAGACCATTCAGCCCAGGTGGATAACTTTGAAAAACTATATATGCAACCCAGATAGGGTGAGAACAAGTTTGGAACACGTTTGCAGTTGGCCGGAGTGCGGCGGTTCTCCTTCTTTGTACAGAGATTACTCTGTGTTCTCGTGCTGCTTCATACATAACACCAAACAAGCTAAGGATATGGCACTACACACGAAGAAGGGTGGAAATAGTGGCAGCCAGCAGTGAGGTGGTGGTTTTCCTTCTTGGTAAAGCGATTTCTCTGTTATTTTGTTCTGTATCCTGCACAATACCATAAGGGCTATGTTTCTGCATAAAGCATGTGGATGAGGAGCATTCAAGAAAAAATGTGGAACAAATGTAGCAGGAGCCAGTCACCAGATGGCATCTAGCTGGTTGGCCTAAACCAAAAGTAATAGAATTTAGGTGTCAAATGTCTCACCTTGAAACCTTCTACACTGAATATTTGATTTTCACTACAATCAATTTCTTTTATTATTATGCCTTACAACCCAAGTGGTATGCAGCCAGGGGATACATCTAATGGCAAGGATATAACACCTGACTCCTTAACTGAGGCACTAGACATAGATGCCAGCTGACCACACACACACTGAAACAAACAAATGGAAAGATTGTGTCTAATTTTCCCACAGATGAAATATAGCAGGCTGGAGCCATGAGAGTGAAAGAGGCAAATACAGTAATCTCAACAAGGGGCCGTCACTCAATAGAGAGCAACTCTTTATCATAACTATGCTTCAATCTACAGCTTATAGTGAACTCATTTGAGATCCTCACAGAGCAAGTAATCTATGTGTGTGTCCAATTAGAACATTCCTGTAAAGAAAACAGTCTGTTGCTGACACCTAATATGAAAGATTGTGTTGAGGACTATAGCAGAACTTTTGCATCTACACCATTATGCTTAAATAACCAAACTTTCACTTGACCGCTACTGTCATAGCTCAGATTTCAATCTGCTTTGCAACACAGAAAGATCAGAAAGAGAACTAACGGCAGGTGAAACACATTGATTAAAGAATGTTGTTGAAACGCATGCCCATGTGTTTAAATAATTAAAATTCGTTTGAAATAAGCAATAGATGTGCAATTGTATTAACCATCGACCCATCAGTGATAGTAGTTGTACATCCAGTCCCTGATGCAACAAAACATAACTCTCTGACTACATTGACCAGGAATGGAAAAGTCGATTGTGCAGGTAAATGAGGAGAGCACTGTTACTCTCCATAAGCAGGAGATATCCTCTGTGGTTATGCAACCACCCCATGTGCTCAAAGTGGAAAAAACAACGATGGACAAAATAAGGATACAGCAGAAAGGAAGCACTGAACACACACACACACGAGAAATCCATGCATCTAATTTTTGCCACTTTTAATCAATGTTCTCTACATGAATCTGACGACATGCAATATGAATTGGGTGACTCTTCATCTAAAAGGAACAAAAAGACAAAAAAGAGGAAAATGTAGTGAAACTGGAAAGTCTATACATTAGACAAATAGGTACTTAAACCCTATTCATCAGATTTAAGGGAGATGGTCACAGTAATTTCCGAGCTTCTGAACATGAAAAGTAAAATGTAAAGGAAGGAATATGGATTTGACATATTTAAAGTGCTTTGGACCATGGCAGATCTCCTGTGCTAGGCGACTAAAGGAGGTCTTTTAGGGTCTCCAAATAATCACACAGATGTTTGTTATTGCCGTTTTTTATCCAATAAGTACGTGGTTTTAATCTCAGTGTATGAACAATTCCCTATACTCCCAATTCCATTTCGATTTAATTGTGTTTCCTTGATTTCCACTACTGAGACATTATTATGACCTCACATTTCCAAGCCATAAGAAGCGCCCACTACGGCCTGGTAATTGTACACCTCCAGAGCGCTTGATATCACCCAATACATCTAGTGCTCAGAGAACTTTGACATTGCTTCCCCCTATGGCCTACAATGTTACTGCTTTTTACAATGTGTGATTTTATATTAATTGCAGCATCTATTCGGACTCCTAGATAGTCAAATGTGTCTACAATATTGACAGTAATTCCATGTATTGTAAACCTTTGCCTCTTGGGTTACCTGCACCTTTGAGGGTGGCATATCAATATTTTAGTTTTAGTAGTGTTTAGTTTAAGACCTTTAGGCTTTGCTAAATTATTAAATGATGTAAGTTGTTGCTGAGGGCCCATCAGCGCTTTTGATAAAAGAATGGAGTCATCCATTGTCAGGGTGTAGAAGGAGAAGACTGACACACTGGTGGCATGGTGATTGCTGTAGACTTTTATTAGTCAAGAAAATTAAGAGAAAACCTAACAGTCCCTAACTCTAAAAGGGGTTTCCATGACTCAACTAAAACACTAAGGTTTGGCAGAAAAAGACTATGGGGTTCAGCGCAAGGACCAAACAATTTGAATGATGTTTGAAAGCTTCAGGTGAATGCAGTAGTGGAAACCTGCCGAGTTATCCACTGGGCAAGTGATACGAGTCAGGGGTTGTTTAGCAAACACACTGCACACACAAACAAGGTAAAAAACAATTCATTGATTATTTAATTAGAGGTTGATGCAGCCTGACATGTGTTTCGAGTGACAAGCTCTTCTACTGAGGCTGCATGTTAATTGTACATTTGCATTTTCTCATTGACAACCTATGAATTGAATGACCATTTGTGACGGTCGGTATTGACCATTTATCTGCCCTGTTTTGTGCTTGGGTCTGTCATACCGCTTATGTATATACTAATTGTATCCCTTTCATTTAATTGTACAATTAACATGCAGCCTCAGTAGAAGAGCTTGTCGCTCGAAACACGTGTCATGCTGCATCACCTTCTGATTAAATCATCAATCAATTGTTTTTTACCTTGTTTGTGTGCTCAGTGTGTTTGCTAAACAACCCTTGACTCATAAAACACTAAGGGTTATGTCAGAATGTCTGTGTAAATGATTAGTCCACCGTCTTGTGTCAAAACCCTGCTTTTATCCCTTACACTTAAAACTAAACTAGAGATAAAGTAGATCTTCTTGGTCGAGAAGAATAACTCCCTTTTTTCTGAACTGGTGATAGAAGTTCACTTTTAGGATTTGACTTCTTCTTAGGGCAATGACTCCCTTCCCTTGGAAAATGGTGCTCCAATGCAAAAAAAAAAGCAAAGTTCATGCACTGTTCCTTGCCAAACCCACTGCCTATCTTTTAACACTCTGTATCAGGAAGTCTTTATGACTTTGGTTACCAGGAGAATGACTCACTTCTCCTTGTATCTTGATTTCAGATTTTGATACAACCAGGGGGAATTACTCAATTTCCCTGGTCTCTTTCCACTTGGCAGATCACAGTTCAACACCACCAGGAGAAATTACTCCCTTCCCCTGGCCTCTTACTTTTAGGTTTTGCAGCAATACAGTTCATGTACTGGTAGGATCCTTAACCCAGGCCTCCCCACTGTGTCCCACTTGGTTCACTATCCTGCCAAGTACTACCACGTGGAGCATGACTTATAATTCCCTTCTGTTTTGGGTGTGAGTCCAAGACACGTACTTCTGTGCTGTTTTGATTTTGCAGAATTGGTTTACTCTCCTGCCAAGCACTGTGACAAGGAAGATGCATTCCTTCTCCTGGTTTACAATTCCACACAATCAAAGTTACCAGAAGAATATCTCCCTTCTCCTGATATGGGGAACTTCCTTCCAATAGTGTTCTCGATACCACCATGGGGAATGACTCCCTTCCCCAGGTATCATATTTGCAAATGTTATATATTGTTTTGTATTACTACCCTGAGTTTGGTTCAACAGCTTTCTCAAGACAGAGTCCCAAGTTCCTCTCAGGATATGAGTGGGCTCCCTTCCACCACTCATTGTGGTCCTCAACCCTTTCCTGGTAGTCAATGAGGACTTCTCTGCTACTCTGATGATGAGGAACATGTTTTGAGGCTTCCTGCTCCTGCTCTGGCACCCACCCATTATATTGAAGAAGGTTTCTAGGGACAATAGCCTATACCTGACTGTTGCGGGGCCCCACGGGTATCCCATGCCATCCCTCATTTGGTCTGGGGTTTCAGCAGGTCACTGGGGGTCCCTGGGATACAAGGACTCTTTGTGGCTATCTTGGAGGTCTGTTTACAGTGTAGCTGAGGAACAGCGTTCCCAGCAGGCAATCGCCTTTGTTCACCTTCACGCTACTTCTTGGCACAGCTCAGGTCCGCAAACGCTGACTGTCCGCTTTCCCAGAGCTTTGCCTTCTCTGCTCGCCAAGGCAGGTTTGTACTTCCCATGACTGGGTAAACTGAACACCTGCAGATACTCACAGCTACCTGTGACTCATTCCCCGGAGTGAGTCCATTGTTACTTTATATGCAGTTTTGCCAGCATCATCTGAATTCACTATATAAGTTATTTGTTACGTTCTGCGGTCTTGTCTTCATCACTCCACAGGGCCTACTCGTCTCATTACTTGGATGACTCGTAGTTTGGCTGATCTTCAATATCCCAGTTCTTGGGCCACTTGAACTGTGTTCCAGATACAGGTTAGAAGAAGAGGATGGGGCTGTGGTCTGTGTGTATAGGGTGTGATGTACCAGGCCACACCTTAGGTGGTCGTCATTGTCTCCTGGGGGGAGTGCCCTCCCATGAGGTTCTCCTTCATTGAAGCACCCCTAAGGGAAAGAGTGGGCAGCGGCTTCACCTCCCTAACCTCATGGGAAGGGGTTCACCCCTGGGGAGAAGTAACGATGCCTAGAAAATCATCACACTGCATACAAAAGAGTCACTGGTTTATGGCCACCCATGCAGGAGCATCTACATTGAGTTATTTTATTATGTTTATGATGTCATATAAGAAGAGTGAAAATCACAGAGGTGCCAGGTCACACCGCTGGTGAACCCCAGTATCAATGTTAAACAGAGAGCTATATCCCTGATTAAGACCTCCTCTCACTGTCGTATAGTTATCAGTATATAGTAGTCTGATGACTGTTATAAGAGGAGCCGGGATCGCCAGCTGTTCCAGCATGCTCAATCATTTAGGCCAAGATTCCATGCTGAATGCCGTATGGAGTTCTATAAAGGCTAGGTAGATTAATTGCCTTTTAAGTAAAACACTTGTATGAAGAATGAGTTAGAATCGGAATATTGGATCTATTGTGAAAACCCCTTTTGTAAAACCTGCTTGCAAGGATGATAAAACTCGAAGATCACTGGACCAACCTTCCAATCTTGCCTGCAACAGTTTGCCAAATAATTTTCCCACAAAATCTAACAATGAAATACAGTCTGGCCATGATATCAATGTCCTTCCCTTAGATCCATTTGGCTTCACCAAGAAGAGCCTTTTTGGCCAGTCTACATTCTGCATTATACCAACTTATTGTATGACTTTAAACTGCCCTTGCAAAGGTTTTCCAAAGCAAATGTAGCACGTGTTTTGGAATCATTAGGCCTATTTATAGAATATCAAATATCCCTATATTAGGTGTGCTAAACACAAATGGCCAATGGTGCTTGTATGCAGATCTATGAGAATTAAAGAAAAAGGTTCCTGCTTCACAGTGGCCCCTTCCATTTATTGATCAGGGTCTTGCACAAGTTCACGGGTCAAAGGTGTTTACCACATTAGCCCTTACAGCTGGATACTGGTGTGTGCCACTAGCTGAAGATAATAAACATTTGTTTGCATTTTCTTTTGACAAATCACAATATGCATGGTCCCGGACCCTTTTTGGGTACGTCAATAGTGGTAGTGAGTTTGGGATATTCCAGAGCAAGGCACTCCCAGATGTAGCTGAATGGGGGACAATAGTTTATGTTGATGATGTGCTAATCAAAAATGAATATCTGAAAAGCCACTTCAATAAGTTTAGTCATGTGCTTAGTCAGCTACAGAAGACTGGGGCAAACGTATCTTTACAGAAAGCACAGTGGTGCAGGAAAAGGTAAACTTCATAGGTCATGAAGTGACAGAACATGGATTAAACCCACAAAAGAAAAAAATGGAGATGATTCATGAACTAAAAGATCCCACTAATTTGAAAAGTTTAAAGAGTTTGTTAGGAATGACAAGTTACTTCAGGAAATATATTGAAAATTATGCAGAGATTACACAACCTTTAACGAGATTCTTGAAACAGGGCATACCCTGGAAATGGGAAAAGGAACCAAATGAGGTCCTAGTGTCTAATGAAAGCACCATGTTTGGCATATCCAATAAAAAAACAGGATTTCTTTGTAGAAATAGGATTCACCGATCAATGCATGTCAGCTGTGTTATATTAAAAACATGATGTGAATAACAGAACTATTGCATCTGCTGGCAAAGCGTTGTCACAGGTAGGGACCAAATTTAGCTAATGCAAATAAGCACGCACATCTGACCACTGTCTGGGCTTTACAACATTTCTGCCCCATAATTCAAGGGGAACGGGTGATTATTGAAACAAATCACTAGTCACTGCAATTTTTGCAAAGAAAGAGAATCAGAACAGGGAATTTGGCCTAACGTTAAGAAGTTAAGAATTGCTTCCTCAACATTAGCACTTCAAGGATTTCCTGTAGAATTGACAAAAACGTTCACTTCGTTAGTGAAACAGGTTCTATCCCAAGTTGCAGGTGGAGCCTGGATAACAGTAAACATGGGAAAACACACTCCAAAGCTCTCAAGGAATGAACATAGCATGGCGCTTACTGCAGACTGTGTTACTTAACGTTCCACTTTGCGGTACGCTTTGCAAGTGAAACAGGTTTTATCCCAAGATGCAGGCAGAGCCTGGATCACAGTAAACACAGAAAAAACACTCCAAAGCTCTCAGGGAATTAACATAGCACGGCACTCCCTACAAACTGTGTCACTTAACATTCCACTTCTATTGCTGTCTATTTTTAACATGCATGTAATCCTGAGTTTATATTTCTCAAAGCTATGCTGTGTTTTAAAGAAAAAGTGTATTCTCCCAATTTCACGAAGCCAAGGACTCTGCACAGATAAAGCACTGAAAGCTATTGCACTGTGAAATACAATGTGGGCATAAGTGTCATTCTGTGTATGTTTCTATTTTACGATTAAAAAACAGATTCAAAAGTAACTTAGTCTCATTACATTTTTTCTGCATTCAGTCCATTTCATTTAGCAGGTTTAAGGAGACAGATGTGCGGTAAGAAATATCTCAAAGTAAAGTAACCGCTGTGAGCTGTTTATCTAGAGATATTGAATGAATGTCGAGTATTTCAATTGCATGCATTACAATTGTTGAAACTCAACCAAAACGGCGTAGTGTGGTATTGTAGATAAGGTACCACAGGAGTGTGTGAACCTTCTATCCAGAGTGTACCAAGTCCAGTATTTTGTTTATTGTTAGTGACCATGGTAAAAAATAATTATTAGACAGTATTCTGAAATAAGTCTCACCACTATAAGAATATCCCAACAGGTTACCACAATATATTACCAAGGATTATAAAATACCACCAGACACCACCATAATAAAGAAATACCACGAAGTAATACATATAAACCCAAAATATATCCAAAAAATGTAGGCCCAAATACCATTCGGAAAAATCAATCCAAAGAAGCGATAATGGAGTGCACGATTTGCCAGAAAAACAGCTTTATTATATGCAAATCATAGCCAGTGGACATCACTCTCAACCAGCCCACAATGAGTTACAGTATTTAAAGGCAAAAACCAAAACATGTTAATCCCACATTTCCTATTGGCTAGCACCTATATAAAAATCTAAACACAATATACATTAGAAATCTCCATTGGTTGGTCCATTACCTGTGACCATCCTAAATTCAGCCCTCTACCAATGGCCCAATTGTGCAGTCAGAAGAACATACTCCATCCTGATTGGCTAAAGTTAATCATGTAACATTTACTAAAATGTCAAACCCTCATTGGTCAAAAAATGGCCTGAAATGCTGCAACAAATGACAGAAAGACTAACACCAAAAATGACCAAATCTTTTTGCTGATAGAAATTCTGCATCTTGTTGTTCCCTAAAAGTTTGGGGTATTGTACCTCCATCCCAATAGGTTGTCTCCTGGGAATCTGCCATTACAGGCCCTTACACCCTCTGAGAATAGGTACTCTCTCTGCATGACGATAATGAATGCATGGAGGAATAGCAAAGAGGGATGGAATCCCTCAAATGTATCATCCTCCATCATTAGATTGACTAAAATAGAGAAAGGCTCCAGTTGCATGTTAAACTTGTGTGCAGTTACCAGACTGTCACCAGGGTTTTTGTTATCAAGCAACGTACACACAGTGTTTTACATCTTCTCCATTGCGTAAGGCTCTGGTGTAAGATAAATGTTGAAGATTAAATAACTATGTTTAAAGGGAAAACATAGACTTAGGGCTTGTATATAAGGGGAGTGCTTGTATACACAACTGTATCCTGCATTTAGTGAAAAATGTACCCAAATGGCCAGCCCCCCATTTGGTTATCCCCTAATCCCCTTTGAAACAGAATAGACTAAATCCAGGCTGGTCAGTGACATCATGTGCCCATGTTTCTTGTAGATAAATAACTACTGATAAACTCCTGGCATTGAGGGTCTTCTAATTTGTTTCATACACCCTGCATGCTCTAAGACAATAATGCAATTATTGGGGGGTCTTTTTGGTAGAGTTGGAGGTTTTGAGACCCACAAGTTGTTCAAATTGGTCACATGATCAGGCAAGGGCACCCTTTGTCAGTTGAGATCATCTAGGACCTCATTACGAGGTGGGCGCAAATGGATACTGGGCACCGTTAAGGACATTGGTGCCGGTAATCCCTTTGCGCCCTATTCCGAGGTCCCTTAGCGGGCCCCTTCCTTAACGCCTGGTTTTACCAGGCATTATGGACGGGGCCCGTTAAGGGACTTCAGAGCTAATAACGGTACCGCAATTTGCGGTACCGTTATTAGTGCCTTCCCCCTTCCCATTGAGCTCTATGGGGGCTGAAATGGGAATGGAGAATGGCTTTTTCAATGGGGATTTACGGTCCCGCAAAGGTCAGAATAGACCGGTAAGTCCCCATTGAACGAGGGCGGACTCGGTACCGGTATTGGAGGTAGTCATGGCCCTAACAGCGCCATGACTACCTCCAACCTCGTAATGAGGCCCCTAGTGTTTGTATTTGCATTGTCTGACAATTGACATGATTGGAGGATGTGTGAAAGTTAGGCCTGTTTTTAAGGGTTGCTCTATCCCCAAGACAGGGAGTGGAAGGAAGGGATTGCCAAAGTTGCATCAGAGATACTATGGGAGGTGAGCTTTTGAATTTGATGGCAATTAATTCCTTGGCTAGGTGCTCTCATACCAGGGTGATTTTAATGTAGTACCATGTTCCACTGACTTGTCTGGCAGTTTAGTTAATTCAATTATATCAGGTATATGTAGTGACAGTGTTGCTGTTGGTTAGGCAATGGTGACTAGCTGTTTGCCTCAAATTCTCTGCTAGAGCCACTTATCTGGAATGCCATACCCTATCCATCAGAAAAGTCCAGAATTGCTTTCAAGAGGTCTGGAATGCTTGGACGTAGGGCAGGTGCCACTGGCCTGCACATTGACAACAGTTAACAGTTAACAGGGAACTGCTGGCAGCCAACTTGTAAACAGTCGACTTCTGGCACATCTGATCTTCAATATCTGTTTGGGGGTGTAGCCGATCAATATAGCATACCTAGTGCCCCAGAGCCCCACTAGAAAAACCACAAGAGTTGACTGTACACATGAGATCTTTTCCTTTCCTCTCTTTTTGGGACGAGCTTGGAAAGGCAAAATGGAGGACACCCTCATTCCCTCACACTGACCCTCTGCACCCACCCAAACAATTGAGTATGGGGAATTAGTGGAGTGTAGCAGCGTAACAGCATAGGAATGCACAGCACAGCAACCAAGAGTAGGCATGCAAGGTATAACAGGAACACACCGTAATCATGGGTAATCATGGTCGACTTACCTCCTCACCTCCCAGTGAGCCTCTCTGCCATCACCATGAATCCATGGTCACAAAGACTCCAACAACTCCCTCTCGTAGCAAATCACATGCCACATGCACCTAAACTGCATGCTATGTGCTCTGTACAGCACACTCTGCAGAAATGGATGGTCTGAATAAGGAATTCATATAGGAGCATGTGAGAGTATGATGAAGGACCGCTGCTCACCATCACCAACAGACAGGTGATGTCAGCTCCCTCATGCACCAAGGTCCACGCTTCTGAGCTCCGTGCTCTGACCCCACACAGTGTAGCGCTGAGTTAGGAGTGGGGGTTTGAGAAAAGGATCCACGGATATCAGGCTGTTAGGGTGATTTATCATTGTTATGCTTCATCCCCACCACTAGTGAGACCCCCAGCACTTTTTGCTGGACTTCTGGACCTTTTTCTTTAGGTCCTTAATGAGTGGAGCCTTTTCCCACTCATTCATTCTTTTGAGCTCTGTTCATTGCAACTCTGTACTTTGTATTCTACCTGTACTATGGCGGCTGCCTACTCCATAGCTCTTAAAGGCATCTGTATCCTTCTTGTGCAGCACACAGATCCTTATGGGCAGTGTTGCTCGGTACCAACAGGGTGCTCCTTTAAGATAATTTTGTAATATCCCCAAGTAACTACAGTTCTTAATGATAGAGAGATACTTAGTATCTCTCCCAAAACTTTATAGACTGAGAGATTGGCACACACCACCTTCAGTGGTGTTCCAAAGGGATACCTAGTATCCCCTTCTCTCTGTTCATGTTACTTTTTAGTCACATAGACAATCACCTAGTTATGGTTGATGGCAGTGGACATGTTCTACTAACTATTGTGTATGTTCTGGTACCGCAGGCTATGTCCCTCGCCTCGGTGGTGCACAATAAGGGCACCCAAATACCAAGCTGGGACCCTCCTTCTTTTTTCAACATTACTAATGTGGTTGTTCTTTGTCAGCACTTCTTCTACTATTCTGTGAGGGGGAGGCCTGTGTTTTTTTTTGCCTTTGTCGGGACCCCTTGGGTATCTCAGCCTAGGCTCCAGTGAGTCTGGGCAGGCAGGAAGTAGGGGAGGAGTTTTCCGCCCCCCTGTCCTTTGTCTGCCAGGGTGCCTGAATAGGTCCAGCTCCCAGAGGGGCTCTGACTGTCCTAATTGGACAGCCAAACCACCCTTCTCTGTAAAATGCAGAGGGAGATTGCAGAGGAGTGGGTGCTGGGACTGTATGAAAGGTAAGGATTCAACTACAGGAAGCTGAAGTAACTGAAGAAGACAACCAGAGATTCCCATAGACCCTTTGCAACACTGTGAAGCTACCACTGTTGTCCAGACCCATTTACTGTGTAACAGAGGAGCTCCGAAGAGGACACATCCTTCCCTTTGGCTGGTGGGAACAAGCAGACCCAAGATGAACTTTGAAACAAGCCATCTCCCGAGGTCCTAGGAGTTTCCAAAGCTGCAGACCCCCAATACAAGCAGACCTGCAGCCCATTTCGAATGCATCATCGTGGAAAGGCGGAATCCATCAAAATCTTTGCTGAACCCAGAAGGGCACTCCAGAGATCTGATCCAACTTGCCCATTTCCCGTCATCAGAGTGACGGACTGCAGGAAGTGGAGAAGATTGACTTGGCGATCAGTGTCCTTTTTTTTGTGTGCAGAAAAGGTGCCAAAACCGCAGAGTGAACCAAGAAGTTTCTGAAGGTTGTGCTACAGGTCCTCCTTCGATACTGCTGCTAACAGATCCCATCCATTGTCTTGCGTTCAGTCATCAGACCAAGGAATCCGGAGGTCGGGTCCAGAGCTGCAACATCACGCAGCATCCAGCGCAAACATTTTCTTCTAACCAAAGGTACTATGGGGAAAAAGGGAATTGCTCACCTGATACCAAGAAGTCCCTCAAGAGTATTGGAGTGCACATAGAGGTGTCCAGGGCATTCCCCTCTTATCTCCGATCCAAGCCTCTGCTTGTGTCCCTTCCTCGAGTCTGTTCTAAGGTCTCTCTTGTTAGTTGTCCGTTTGCTGCTTCGATAACAGTAGAGACTGGAATAAATCCACAGGTACTCATCATAGTTTGCTGATTGTCAAGACTTCTAGTCCTTTCCGAACTGCCTTTGGCTAGGGTTGCGTGTTGGAACTTAAAGGACTTACTATGCAAAGAAACAATCTCTAGAACCTTGTCCAAAGCTCATGTTACACTAACTAACCATTCTCCTCCCTTTAACTGACTTTACTATATGTGTTTGCAGAGTAAATGCATTGTTGTATAAACTGTTGAAAACAGCATGAGTGTGCAATAACTAATACTACGTTGCAACAAATGTAACTGCGAACAAACACAAAAGTGAAAGTGTCCTTTGAAGTGTATTATCAAGTATTCTTAAGTGTTCTAGTATAAATGTCTAAAGTATTTAAAGTGATTATGGTGTAAATATAATAATTATATACTTTTATGTAACTTACAAGTGTAAGTTCTTCTTTGCTGTGCATGTCTAACTGGATTCAGTGTACAGTGTACCTACAGCTCACAACTTCCTCTTAAGATAAGCCTGACTGCTCTTTCACTCTACTGAGGTCCTGAGTTGGTACGGACTGCTACTAAGGGTTGGGGATCTACAAACAACCGGGATGGCTTACTAAAGTCTTACTGCCAGTATGTCTTTAAGAAAACTCCCCTAACACAGACCAATATCCTAGTGAAAACTGACACAAGAAACCCACGACAGGAACAAGTACTTGCACAACTATATAGAAATATGTCTTTTAAAATAAGGTTAAATAAATGAGGCATTCTTTTTAAATCTATCAATAACAACACTGACTTGAAACGATTGCTGACTTTCACCCCTACTATTCATTTTATACATTGCAGATAGGCACAATGTTTTCACAATTGCCTGCAATTTCCAACCAAATCTTGTTGAGATCTTGGTTCCTTGGTTGGAATAAGCAGATGAAATATCCCTGAGCAAATCCCCCCCCCACCACCACGTCAATCCCACCTCAAGTTTACAATAAGAATCAGAATGATTGTAATCTGAATATTATGTTTCATTTTAAACAATAAATCAAGAAATTAAATACAGCTTGCGTGTATGCTGAATTCAACTTGCCTGCTGCTGTCATTCCAAATCACAAAAACATCCATATATATGAGACTTTACCATCCTTTGTCAGGGATACTACCCACTTTCTTAGTTAGCTTGAGGGTATACCATGGCCTGATACATATCTCCTAGTCTCTCTTCATGTAGTCTACTTATACACATGTAGTAATCACATCCAAGGAGTTACAGAAATTAACCATGTTCTGTCTATGAGTTCCCTAAGCTATAGAGCACACTCAGAAATGATTATAGACATGTTAATCTTTTATCTGGAACATAATCTATTGTATTTCAACAGATCATATTATCATCGGTTGTGGGTGGCAGCTATAAGCAGGTTGTTCCTGCCTGCATACAAATATTTTTTTGTGTGACAATGGAAGGACGGCATTCTGCATTCCACTGAGCACCAATTTTACAAGGACAAGATTATTTCGATCTTTTCATTTTTTGGGATAGTTTCGTTCAACAGTTCCAGGAATGTACTGTCATTCTTATTAATGATAAGAACCTAAGAATCTTAGGAAAGAAACTTTCATCGATGTGGTACTTCATGCAGAGAGTTGTAATCCTAAAAATCTAAAGTGGAGTATACCTTTGGGAGAAGTTGTATGGGTTAGAAGGAATTGTTTGGAGGATGCAGGATTCCTTGAGCACTCACAGGTAATTGTCAGGAGATTCTTAGCATATTAATATCTCAAAAGTGTGATACATTTTGCATATGATAAAGGGAATGATTATATAAAGGCATTTCCTGATTACAAAGAAGCTTACGTTTAAAAAATCATATGAAGAAAGAAAAAGAAAGCAATGCTATTGGATTATCAGTACATTTAATAAAAAAGCCAACCGGATATGAAAGATCTTGAACAGACATTGGTGTCTCCTGACAAAATATAATGATGTGAAATCTGTAATTAAGGATCATGTTTCTATGACTTTCAGCAAGATATCCCCATGCAGACAATAGCGGAAGCAAGCTTTTTTTCAAGATAGGAAAGGACACAGTGTCATTGGATGGCTGACAGATTAACACAGTGGATTCATTTGATGCCACAAATGAAAGCATGCCAATATGGATCAAATATTGTAGAATACATTATGCCACAGACAGGTATACTGGTCAAAATAAATAAATGCATAACTGGCAAAAGCATATACCCTGTATATATATATTGACACATAATTGCATTATGTGCATTGCCAGTACGATTTGTGAGGTTAATATTTTTATCTTTCATAAAATCATAGCTATTAAAAATAAAGATTTTTTATTTCCCCATGCAAAACATTTTGAATACACCCATGAAGGGGATTTTTCTTCACTGTGCTTTTTTGCCACTGATTACATTCCTTAACAAACTCATGGGAGCAATGGAGAAAAACTCCTGTGACAAGAAGACCCACTCTTAGAATGTACTTACCCTACCAAAACTTCCGTTCCAAGATGATGTCTTGGCTGAAGACAGCCACTGTCTAAACATACTGAGCCAGGTTTCCGCGTCTCCCACTTGTCACTTGGACATATTGGATACACAACTGTTAACTGTATATATGTATATATTCCTGCTTACTTTCATTATTATTGTGTTTATGCCTTGTACATATTTTATTGTCTGTAACTAAGTTTCGCAAATTCCTGTATCTGCTGCGCCCTGTTACCCTAGGGTATTTCGGCGCATAACAAATAATAAACAAATAAACAAACAAACAAACAAGAGGATAGATATATAATGGACTAGCAAAAAGTACCTGTACTTTGCGCTGGTTCTGTACACAGACATGATAAGACTCTCATCAATTGTTGACAATCAATGATCCTGTAGGTTCCTGTTGTGAGTCACTTATGAACATAAACGGTCCTGGGGGTGCCTGTTCCAAATCGCTCATCGTTTGATGTGCTTTGGACTCTGAAGTTAACTGCACTGAGAATGGGCGCATTTGGCTGGCTTACATATTCCAGAGCAGATATGGAGGGGAGGTGAAAGTTGGTGTGCTGCAGCATGATGGGAACTTCTGTGCGCTCGCCCAACCTGTCGCCTCAACAAGGAGCAGCGCTGTGCTGTGCATTACCGTGTGTTATATGATGCATTACAATACGAAAATATACAAAGGAGCCAGTAGAGATGACAAACTTCATATATTTTGGGGGGAATTTTGTTTTGCTCTTTCTCTGTGATTTTTCTCGGTGTGCCATACATGTTTTTTTACATTTATCTATCATGCGTTTTCTTATGCTAGCTCTGACATTTGTTTATGACTCTTGTGAAAGTGTTTTCATGATATTCTGTACTATGGGTGATCTAATGATGCATGGATACATTTAAATGTATTATTCTTTTATCTCATATCTAGATCTATTATACATGTCTATTAAAATATGAAACCTTCATTTTTTTTTATATGTATAATCAGATGTGTATGTGTTTGATAATGGATGACTATGTAGCTCTTGTGTGAAATAGTTAATTATTCGTATTTATATTTTGTATAAGTTGGATTGATTTATGTCAAGGCAGCTATATACTTCAGAACATGCACTTTTGGCAATGATGCACTTTAGCATTTGCACTTTGAGTTTTGATGATGTTCTAATAATGCATTTTAGCATATGCATTTAAAGCAATGATACATTTTGGCACATGCACTTCAGTAATTTTTAACTCCATTGCACCTACCATTAGGCACTGGCCCAAAAGTATCTTTTTTATCAGTATCATAACCTTATAGAGCTTCTGTTTATTGACTGCCAAAATACATGTTTCTTTGGTTCTAGGTTCTGGATTAAAGTATAAATGTATATATATATATATATAATGATAATGATGTGTTATTTATATAGCACCTTTATCCAAAGCACTTTACAGAGCACATATTTACATACAATATCACCCAACCAAAATTGGTATTCATTTATCAACGTCGGAAGGATGAAAGGCTGAGGGATTCAAAACCTGCAAACTCTCGAGAAAAGAAGAAAAACAAAGGTAAGTAGGGTTGGGAGGGTGGGGAGGGGATAGTTTGGATGGGAGGGGTGTGGAGGAAAAAACAAAATGTACCTCAGTCCCCGCGGGGCACGAAGGCAGCTTCCAGCCTTGGGGAGGCTTGGAGCGGGGATTGCCCTGTTTCGAGCCTCTTCACTGGCTAAGGGGCTGACCCCCCCCCCCCCCGCCGGGAACATGCGCAGTGCCGTAGGTGCGCCCATGAGATTACACCATGGTATGGCTCGGAAACGAGCCAATCACCACGGTGTAATCCCGTGGACACACCCACACGGGTACTAATGAGAGTTATATATTCAGATTTGCATATGTATTATGAATCTGGTGACATGGTTTATATTGTTATTGTATGCATAAACAGCTATTGAAATCTGAATTTAATACTAGTTCATATCCCATTTTATATACATGTCATTTGTGCTGTTCTGCTGAATGCTGGTCTATTTTGATTTTTCAAACCGGACAAACAGTTCTGAAGTTATAGCCACAAATGTATTTCCCACTTGTCCACTAAAGACAGACATGTATGCTGAACTTGAATTGCATATGCTACTAGCAAACTGGTATCAACAGAAACTATGCTGTTCTTAACAAAATATACTTTAATAGGCTACTGCAATGGGTCAGACACAATGTACATAAACCCTTATTACTCTGTCGGGTTGGAGGTCAAGGTTTATGTAGACATCTGGTTATTCAAAGTTGACAGAGTGGGCTTCTGAACAAGCTTACAAAAATAGGACCCTGAAAAATCGCAATTTGGTTTTTATTTTGCCTCATTTATTTGTATTTCAAAAACAGGTCTATGCCTCAAGTACATACAACTGTGCCATTACCCTTTTTAAGGCTTGGGGAACAAAGAAGGATAATCAGGACAGTGCATTCCTGATTACACTTGCATAGAAAATGCACACTCCTTTCAGCTTTTTCATTAGTAAATTGAAACCATCCAACTGTCAGGGTGACTCCTGTCCCGCCCCTATCATCAAGGAATCTGCCCATGAACTTGCTCCTTTCATCACTGCCTTTATCAACTCCTCATTTCATTCGGGCATTGTTCCCAACAACCTCAAGGATGCTTGGGTCATCATACTGATAAAAAAACCATCATTGGACCCAAGTATCCCTACTAACTATAGGCCGATCACCACGGTCCCTTTCTTATTGAAAATCTTGGATAGGGTAGAGTGTTTACAGATTCAAAAATACCTAGATAACAACAACTTGCTTGGCACAAGACAATCTGGTTTCCACCCTAAATATGGGACACAAACAGCCTTTCTAGATCTGAAAACCCAAATTGAGGACCTAAAAGATAACGGCAAATTGGCCCTACTACTACTCCATCTATCGGCAGCTTTTGATCTTGTCAACCATCAAAACCTCTGTCGCCACTTGTAATCTACTGTCCACTTCTCCGCAAAAGCTACCAAATGGATCAGCTCCTTCCTGGACAACAGGCAGATGAGGGTATTCTCACCTACAACCTCTGCTGAACCTACTCCAGTGCCTTGTGGGGTACCACAGGGCTCTTGCACCTCACCAACTCTTTATAACGTCTTCACTAAACCACTGTTTGATGTTCTTGATTATCTGGGTGTCTCACCTACACCAACTACGCTGATGACACCCAGATACTCATCCCAATCACAGGCGACTACCTAGTGGACACTAAAGCCTTGAATTACATCTATCAAGTCATCCAAGCCTGGATGGCCCAGCATGAGCTCTGTCTTAATGACGAAAAGACAGAGCTCCTCATCCTGGGCTCCCAACAATGACTGAATAAACTCGACCCTGCCTTCAAAACTTTCAACATTGATGGTAACACTATTAGAGTCTCCTCCGATACAAAAACATTAGGCATTTACCTCGATTCCACCCTATCACTTAACAGACAAACTAACGCAGTTGTCTCGGCATCCGCCTATACATGTAAGTTTATTACAGGATGTCGCCCCTTCCTCACCACACAGAATGGTACTATCCTGGCCAGGACATTGGTTATGTCCAAACTAGACTACTGTAATGCCTTATACCTTGGAACTAGCCAACGTAACCTGAACAAACTACAGGTTACGCAAAATAATGCAATCAGAGCTGCCCTCAACATCTCTAGATCCTCACACATCTCCGAGACACGGAGAAGTTTACACTGGCTATCAGTGACACAAAGAATCTCTCTGAAATCTCTTACCCTTACACACAAATGTTTGAACAATCAGGCCCCCACCTATCTCTCCTCTCGCTTCTCCCACTACACGCCCACCTGACTACTTAGATCGGCTCAAGCACATTGTCTGACCATCCGCAGATACAAACTGCAGAAAGCTGGGGAAATCAGCTTCCCTGTCCTTGCCTCCAAACTATGGAACTCGATACCTCTACCTATTAGATCTGAACATTCTCCTACCCTCTTCAAACAAAGAACCAAATTATGGCTAGCTAGCAATGTTGCCTAAATGACCAAACTTATTTCAGGACTCTCTCTCGGCTCTTCAACTGCCCTTGCCTGTATGTATTCTTGCTTATTGTAGATACTGTGCACAGCTCATTGTAAACTACGTACAGCTTTACCGCGACTGTAGATATTCCTGTACATTATATTGTATACCATGTATAACCTTATTGTATGTATATGTTGCGCTAACTTTCCACTCTAAATGTAACCAGTACTGTATTATATTACCTTTGTCAAGATATGCGCCCGGTTGCCCTTGGGCCTGGCTGCGCTATATAAATAAATAAAATAGAAATACGAATACAAATAAACAACCCTTTTAGATTTCTAACTAAATTGACCATTTTGAAGATACAAGTGAAAGCAACACTTCCCACTTTATGTGAATCTTCTGTATGCAGGGAATACAAAATTATACAGATGAAAACAATTGATGTCATATTATTGTCGGCTTGGTGGACAATGACTTATTCATGACAGAGTCTGGTGCGTAACCAATTTTCTGGTAGTACTAAAAAAAATGCCGGTTCCCATCCAGGACACCCTCTCTTTAATCCCCCAGAGAAGACTTGTCACACCTGACAGGGAGCAGGAATATTCCCTGCATTTTAAGCTGGAAACCAGTGCTGCAAAGGCAGTCCTATTATTACAATGACAACATCTCACAAGGGTACTGCTTGGTGAGTCCTTTTGATGTAGGCAGACATAGGAATGGAGCTCAGTTAGAGTAGCCCAGGGGAGAGCTTCAGTCCACAGTGTGGTCCCACCATCTTGGATTTGTCTAGGGATCCCAAACTTTCTGTCGCTCTCCCCATTTCCTACAGACTTGAACATTCTTGGTACTTCCTCTGAATGCTTATTACACATGCCTGGATTGGACCCTTAAGAACAGCCTTGTTATGGACCAATCTGCAGTGGCACTTTTGCCTGTATACGGGGGAAGACCCTCCACTTAGTTGATTCAGAAATGAATACTTACAGAAGTAAGCTTCATCTGAAAACTGATTGGGAGTGCAGTCTGCATCAAAGGTGAACAGACTATTAGGAATGACCATCTGGCAGGGCAATGTCTAGTGCAACTGAGACCCGTTGGTACCTACCCTGTTCACTGGAGGTGACAAAATCCTGCAAGTGCCACTGTCTTGACCTCTCTCAAAATCAGACTTCTCCCACTGTAGGTCATCATCTCATCCCGTCTCATTTGCCGATTCTATCTGGGAGCCTTCACCCCTAAATTTCTCCACAACAACTGACCATTGGGAAACTCAGCTCGGCCCATCTCGACACCATCTTGAAATTCGGAAGAACACCTAATTACTGTCGAACCACAAGAACAAGAGCTACAAGTATTTTTTCAAAGAGTTTCAAGGAGTGGCCCTCTTAAGTCGGCCCAGTGACTTATAAGACCCTGTGTAATACCCCTTCTCTACCTTTTTAAAAACACATTCAAACTTTGGCAATGGGTGCTAAAAATCATTGCCTGTGCATGCCACTCTACAAGCTCAGACTGTTGCTTTATTCTAAATCTGCTGCTTTCCATTACAAGTGTGGGCCTTTGGTGTATTTATTAGGTGTGTGTATATTGGGTAATATAGTGCTATGCTGGTATTGTTTGCTTCTGTCGCACTTCAGAGCATACATGCACTTGACCTGCACTGCCCTAAGAGCTGAAGGACATATACCTTCCCTCTGTGCTTGTTGCACCTTTCTTACTGGGATCTCTGCTTTTGTAGATGTAGTGTGGGGTTGAGTTGTTTCCACTTCCCATCGCTGTATTTCTGTAGAGCAGTAGTCATTTCATCACAGTGCGTGTTTGAGAGAAGTGCTTGGACATTGCTTTTATATAAGTACTTACAGCACTACCGTTGTTTGGAGGATCTTGCAGCTGGCCCACATGTCTTGCAAGTGTTATCTCGTGTTTTGCTTCAAATCATTTGCTTTTGAATATTGGCAATGCCTGATTAACAATGTGATAGAAATGTAATGTGCCTACCATTGTTATGTAGATACAACTGACAGTAATCTATACATTTCTCGTGTTTAAAAAATGCTTGTAACACTCCATACAAATTAATATTTTAATTCTGTAATGATTGTAAATATTTAATTAAAATAGACAGGAACACGTATGCTAATTCCATAGCAACGTGTCGCCGAACACACAAATATTGGAAGCACAAAATAGGCTTTGATTTCCCCAACACACATAATTAAAATGTATGACATAGTGATTTATAACATAAAGGTGCAGTGTTCACGTAAAATTATATGCTGCCAAAGGTTGCAACGTATCCGCGAATCTTTCCTCAAACATATCATGACTCATTTATCATATGAAAGATCTACAATATTCTGACTTCAAATATGCTTTTCTCATATAGAGAAATTCAATACATTTACATTTGACATGGTTTTTAGTTCAGGCACAGTCTTGCCATGCATTATTAAGGTGAACGGATCTAAAATACATGAATGGCTTGTGAAGTGCTCTGGTTGTGTATACAAACTCCTTAAGACCGAATCAATCACTGAGGGGATCCAAACCTAGTGTTTCTCATAGAAGACTCTAGACAAAAAAGGCGGTAGCACAATTGAAAACATTTTAAACAGTTTGGTGTTTTCCACAATGGACATATTTATCAAACGCGTACTATGATGCAAAGGGTCCTATGAACTTTCCATGTGTTTTCTTTTTTTTGCTGAATGGTATTTTCATCAAATGTATTGTTTATCAAATGTGTCGTTTTTTTGTACCACAACCAGCGGGGTGCGACGACCCGCACACCCCCTTTCCCCTCCTACCCTCTCCATACTGCATACCTTGCCCAAACTTACCATCTGAAAGTTTGTGGTAAAATTAAAAGTGGAAACAAATTTGGTGAAAATGGATACGATGGAATTGACATTTGACAAAAGTGGTGAATACAGGTGCAAACGCATCCATTCGCTTAAAAGTCAAACTTTCTTTACTTTGTTGCAGCATTGACATGTGCTTGTCTTGTGCAGCTTCTTGGTGCTAAAGCGAACTTCCCTTCATAAAAATAAAGTATCAACACCATTATGCATTTCGTCCTAACACAGAACAATCTACCACCTTCATGGTGGTACACTCTTCATCTTCTTCATTATTCTCAAAATATGCCATCTCATGGTTATTAACATTAAAGAAAAAAGAATGTCTATCCCTGTTTAAGAGATGAAAAGGTATTTGGTACATCCAGATTCTGAATAGTTGCTATGCCATGAAGAGCAATGTACAGGAGAGCCTGTTGTTAGCCTTCTTTACATAATTTATTCATGAAGTCGCTGAGACTGTCGGCCATATTTTCTTTTGGACAGAGATGCCCACATTATTACACATATGAGCTTCTAGCCCTCAACAGTATTGCGTTCAATTAACTCGACACAATGTGCACAAATCCCTTCAATTAAAGTACAAAACGGGCCTGATTCACAAAGCATTTTTCAATGGGAGCTGTAACAGGGCTACTGATTTGGATAAGGTTGAAAAGAAAATTAACCACTGGAGAGGGATAAATATGTTCAAGAATATAAGAGGGATTGCAGTAAAGGGGGAGCAGGGGGTGTAGCATTTACACACGTTCATCAAATGCAATCTACATTATATAAAAATCTGTTATTTTCAATATATAATTAGAGATTTTATCTTTGGATTTTGGTCATTCTAACTCATATTTCTCAAACCTGAATACATTTAACTCACTAAATGACACTCACAGAAGCAAATACAGTTGTATTTAACGTTTTGAGTGGCTTTTATATAATCTATGTTGGCATATGTCTCTGTAGCATGTGATAACAGTTTTCATTGCTGCGCCCTCCTTCATCAATAACTTCTATAGCGTTATAGACTGACGGAGTGGTCATTTTCATGAGATAATGACCCTCACCAAGAGACATAGGTGGCGGAAGGGTCATTATCCCAAGCGAAAATTAGGTTTGTGAGGCTATTAACACATGGAGGTAGTAGCAATACATGGTTTTGAGTTTTGGTGGTAAAGTAAAAACGTTACTTTAAGAGTGAGTAAAGTAAATAGACAAACGGAGTTCGTAAATTAAATGAGGTTTATTTTGTATTATTTAAATAACATGGTTGTCTTCATTAGATAAGCATTTTGATTGCAACTTATTTAAGCTTAAACAGAAAGGTTTAACATATGCGTGCATAAAATGTCATTTAAAGATGCACGGTTTCTCTGTAAGAAAGTCCAAGCATTTTCCAATGTTTTTGATTTCTTTTTTGTGGGTTAAACAGCATGTTGCATCCAAAAAAGGTCCTCCCAGAGAGGAAGTGTTGTGTTGAAAAAAATAACATCTTTCATGTAGGGTAGACAGGAGTGGGCAAAGTTAATGGGAGACCACGAGAGTAGTTACAACCTAGAGGGGGGTTCCACAATCTTGGATTTTCCAAGGAACAAACACTACCTGTGCCCCCGCTTAAGTTCCTGCAGACAAAGCACTTTGGGACTGACATCTCCAAGCAAAGACCCTTATCACAGCAGTCACGATTGGACTCTTACAGAAGGCTTAAAATGGAATAACTGTCTTTGGTAAAATTGCTATATAAGAGGGTGAAACCCACTCTTAAATAAAACATCTTTGAAACACAGAAGAAGAAGGTTTAACCTGGAACTTTATCAGGGCCCATTATGCCAAAATCCCAATGCCATCGAGGAGTAAAGACTTCCAGATAGGAAGTCAGCCCCTCCAGAGGTCCATTTGAAGTGACTTGCATTTTTGTTTTTATAAATCCAAGCGGAATCGATGTTGATTATATGGATCAGCAAATGGAAGATTTCTTATATTATATTATGCACGAGAGGGGATATTAAAGGAAATTACAGCATTTGGACATGCCTTGTAAGGAATAAAATACCCTTACCATACCTTAAAAGGATATCACAAGTTCTTTTGGAGTTCTGTGACCTTATAAAGGAACTCTGCCTTCGGACTAATTCCTCTATTTGGTTGCAAAACTCCACCGTGACTAGCAATATCCTTATAACTTACACTAAGAGGTACTTTATACCATATATTATTGTTGTTTTCGATGCTCCCTTGCTGGCTCTCTCCCCTCTTGTGGAGTAGAGGATGCCACCGGCCCATGCTGCCTTGAAGAGACAAAGGAGGTGTACTGTTAACGTTCTGCCTTTTCCCCCTTTATTAGTGATGATCACTGCTGGTTCAGCAGTAGTGGTTGGACTAGTAGGAGTTTCGATCACTACTCACCAGTATTTCTGCAGAGCGGTATTCATTTCATGGCAGCAGTAATTCTGCCAAGGGCATTAACAGCTTTACAAGTGGACATCACATATTAATTTACAATCTAGCATTTTTCTGAAAAGGATGGACAGAACACATTGTGTAATGTAGTGAAACAGAAAGTATTTCCAAAATCGGACTGTTTTAACTAAACCACCAGATTTGCGAGGTCTTAATGGATTTACTGATATCCCAACACCGGCCCTCATTAGGACTCCGGCGCTAAACCATGGTGCTATTAGCACCATGGTCCTTGCCGGAGTCCGCCATGGAGAAAGGGAGAATTACTACCCCATTCCAAGGTTGGCGGGGCGGTAATTCCCCCTTTCTCCATGGCCCTTCCCCATTCCCATTTTTACCCCATAGTGCTCAATGGGAATGGGGAAGGCGGCAATTACGGTACCGCAAATTTCGGTACCGTAATTGCCATCAAGGTCCCTTTGCGGGTCCCTACTTTAACGGCTGGTCCAGACCAGCCGTTCAGGTTGTGTCCCGCAAAGGGACCTCGTAGTAAGGCGCTAAGGTTCGTACTGACCCCCACCGTGCTTTAACTCGCTTTCGTATGTAGTGGGGTGGTTTTGACTTAAGGCATCGTTCATAGCCACTGACTATCTTTGGGAGATTTGTCAGGCTCAGGGGAAGTTCAGTAGTGCTAGCCCAGCTCATTATCACTTTCCTTTTGCAGATTTTGTTTGTTTGTAAGAAGCGGACTGTACAAGGCAGACTCACAACCTGTGTTTTGATGGAGCTTTTGTTAACATCTGGAGAAATTTAGTAGACTTTTTATTGTTTTCGTTTTTAGCGTTTGTTGATCTTTATTTGCTCCCTTTTGTCTTTTTCTTCATAATGCCACTTTGCCATCTTTCCTTTTTCACAATTATTTTCTCCATTTAATTGTTTGAAGACACCAAAACAGACTGCCCATGCCATTTCCCTTGTTAAAGAAAAGTAAAAAGCCCAAGACTTTTACCAACTCATTACATGTTTAACACAAAATGGTTTAGCAGAGGAAACAAAATACGGTTTGAATTCCTTATGCCAGTTGGGTTTACTACTTGGTCATGTGTGACTTCTTCCATCCAGCGAGATTACATTTTGGAACCAGGTTAAGACCATCCAAAGCTTATTTGTTACTCTAACCTTATCTTTTACACATAAAAGTAAAATACAATGAAAAACGGTTCCATTTTGTATTCATAATTGTTTGTGAAACCAACTATACCTTCCTATTCAAAGAATCCTTCATGTGTTTTAGTCACTTTCCTTTGTTTGTCCTCAATCCATTCACAAATGTCTGCGCGAGTCTCATTTCAAGGCCTAATCACATATCTATGTTGTTTTCCGTAGTCACTTATCTTTGTTGGTTTTGTTTAATTTGAAACATGTGATGGAGTAAACTGCCTTTCACTTGGGGTGTTGGATGGAGTGGTCACATGATATGCTGCTTCCAACTGCATTGAAATGCTGGATAAGGGGCTGAAATATAGGACATCCTCCGGCCAACCCCACCATACACCAGTACAGTGTCAGAGGACTGTCACAATGAAAGCACTTACGCTGGGCTTATCACTTTAAGGGATTCCCCAAGATGCAACCGGTGTTGCATCCAGCAGGTTGATGGTTCTTATACTATATTTTTGGGTGGGCCTGTGGGACATGAGGGAGTTTACTTAAAGATAATCAGTTCTTGCTTGTGCAGCATTTCACGAGGAGGTGAAACCCCAGCAACAGATTTAATGTCACAATTTGTAGTTGTATTTATTTTGATTTATAAAGCGCCGTACACCAAAGCACTGAACATTATATTAAACTGTACAATAAAGGAAATAATACAATCAAGGTGGAAGGTCAGATAAGAGGAATAGGAGATTGTCTTGGAGGTTGGTTTTGAACAGAGTTGGGGAGAAGGTTGAAAGGGGCAAAGGCAGAGAAAAGAACGAAAGCAAGATGGTGCGCATGAAGCACAGGGAACTGATAGAAGAACTTGAGATTGAGACAGAAAAGATCGAGCAGGGGAGTAAAACGAGACAAGAAATGCCAGATAAGGTGGGGCAAGGTGATTCAGACATTTAAGAAAATACACAAAGAAAGGGAAACAGTGGGTGGAATTCAAAGGGGAGCCCGTGTAGAGAGAGTCGGGGAGGGTGGATAGATTTACGAGGGGATAAAGTAAAAATAAGACAAATAGAGGAGTTATATAATGAGCGGAGCTGGACAAGTCTGTAAGCAGGGAGGCCAAATAGTGTAAGAGAACAATAGAATAAACGGGAAAGAAATGATGAAAGAATCTTTTTTGTTGCGTGAGTAGTAAGAAATGGATGGGCCTTTTGTATATTGTACAGCTGAAAATCTAGGATATTTGCAAAGCAAAGGAGAGAGAAGTGTTGAAAATAATGCCCAGATTTCAGGCGAAGGGGAGGGAATAATCAAAGAAGAAGAGAGAAAGATAACAGGAGGAGGAAGATGGGGGTAGGAACAGTGGAAAGAGGAACAAAGATCACCTCTGTTTTTGAGGGGTTTAAGGTGGAGAACAAGAGACGTCATCCCAGTCTGGATGTTGCATAAACAAGCAGAGAGGTTGGATTGGATTTCAGAAGAAAAAAAGGGAAAAGGAAAGACAATCTGGGAGTCATCATCATAGAGGTTGTGGGAGACTCCAAAGGAGAAAATAATAGCGGCAAGGGGACTGGTGTGTAAGGAAAAAAGAAGAGGACCAGGAAGAGAGCCCTGAGGAATGCCTTACTCACATACTCACTTACTTCACCTCTGGGTGAACAAGGGAGGGTTTGTTAAGCCAGGAGACAGAAAAAGAATGGGATGATAGATATGAGGAGAACCAGTCCAGGACCATGCCATGAAAGTCAAGGATGTAAAGAGAGGAAAGTAGGAAGAGTGGTCCAGGTTGTCGGACGCTGCAGAAAGGAGTGCTTAGAGGAGTGTTTAGAATATTAGGCAGTTTTGGTGGAGTGTGAAGGTCGAAAACCAGATTGGTGAGGTGGAAGAAAAGAATTAGAGAGGGCATGAGGAGATATCTGTGAGAAACCTATGTGTTCCAGGATTTAGATAGGAAAGGCAAAAGAAAAATAGGGCAAGGTTAGCTGGAGAGGAAGGGTCCAAGGAAGGTTTTCTCAGAATGGGAAGGATAGGAGAGTGTTTGAATAGAGAGGGAAACACATCATGGGAAAAGGAAAAGTTGAATAAAGCAGTGAGGAAGAGGATAAGAAGGGGATAAATGGATGGGATAAGTGATCAAGGTAAAGGGTCTCTGCTTGTGGGCACAATATCACGGAAATCCATTCACCTGGTAGTGCATCAATCCCTCATGTTAATTTGTTGAAATATGGTGCACAACCTCTTTCCAAGCTCAGTCCACATCACAATGTGTTTGCATTATTATCAGCTGTGCTAAATCAGGACAATAGAAAAGTAAAATCACATGCTTGGGCACTCATTCATGACTACTTCAGCACAGGGAAAGTGGCTAGTGCTCCATAAAGGCCACACTCCTTGCATTATCATTATGAGGAACAAGAGTGAGGCATGAAGAGTGTTCATAGAAGATTTTGTAGGGGAGATAACCTGGGAGGGGAACACTTTGAAGAGAAAGAATGCAGATTGGACGCAAGAATAAGGAGAAGTAAACACCAGTAGATTGATTGAAGGGAAAAGCAACGAGAGAAAGGAACTGTAGGGAGGAGGTTCAGAGGAAGTATAAGGAAGGTTCAGAGGAAGTAGAAGGAAGGTTTTAGGAAACATTTTCGAAATGAGTTTGACAGGTTTTTCAGGGAAAAGGCTTGGTTGGGAAAGGATGCCAAAAGGGTTGTAGAGAGTAAAGGTATATTGATTGCAGTTGGGAGAAAGAGGTCTGAAAAAGTATAATGATTGAGGGGAGGAGTTTTAAGGAGGAGTTTGGGAGAGTTACTTGGAGTGTCTTAGTAAGAACACACAAGAGGAGACTGTTCAGAAATGTGCAAGATTACAAAAGAGAAGGCTGAGAGATACCCTAACACCAAAACTAATGTGAACCTACTGCAGAAAACCGCTTTGCAGGAGGAGACAAATGGCGAATTCACTTTGAATCAATGGAGCTCCCTTTGAAGAGGGCCACCTGCTCTTGACTATACCAATGAGTCCAGAGCAGGATGTGGCCTGCAAAGTTCTACAATCATCTATTGCAGCTTTCCATGCCTCTGATTGGTGGATGGCTTAAAGAGAATGCTGCTTTGTTTGCAAGCCACCGCTTGTCCTCACTTCTGCCTGTTGCCCTTCACGTCATGGTATGTGTCTCTGCCTCTCCCTCCCCAGTTACCCCCCTCCACCCTTCTCTCACTACAGTACTGCAGGGTGCAGCCTGTTACTTTGTTTATGGGGTCCTGCGTTCCATCATTTCAGGACTTATGGCCCGTCCTCCTGTCCTTGCCCACTCTTCCTGCGTTCCATCATTTCAGGACTTATGGCCCGTCCTCCTGTCCTTGCCCACTCTTTGCTCGACTAGATTCCTTACCTTCATGCCTCACGATTCGCCCTCTCCTTACCGTTTCATGAACAGTCCATGTTGTGCTTCTCTCTGTTGCAATTTACCAGTGGTGATTTTACTTCACTCTGTTGCCGACAACCTCTTAGCTCTCACTGCACCTACCCTCCTGCATTTTCTGCATTCTTCTTACCTTATGTCACACCCCTTATTCCCCTAGAAGAGCTTTGATGGTCTGTCACTCTCAACCCTGTGCTTTCGAACATTCTACACCTTCCTTCTGTATCTCCCCTCAGCCTTAACCATCGGGTTGATTTTTTGCTGCTTGAGCTGTGCATTGGACTGGTGAGATGGTTGCGATGTTCGTGTGCATATGGTGGTGTAGTGGCAGACACTCATCTGTCATTGTAGAGAAGGTGAAGTCCTCGACCTTTTGCAGGAAGACCCATGGTCTGCATCGTTTCCCTCAGGCCCCTTGCGTTCTACACAAATATATGGATTGGTGCCCATACATATAGTAATGTGTCTGGCCACTGCATCATGTGTGTGTGCTGTTGAACCTCTCAGCAATTTCTGGCCACCTTCGGGCAGAGAGCCACGGGTTCCTTTAAGGGTGCAACCTCTGGATGCACACAATCTGGGTGTGGAACAAGTGCTTGTACCACCTTTTGGACTCTGAAAGAATTTGTACTTCCAGGCCATGCTATATTGTACACCTGCTAATTATATTTGAAGAGGCTGAAATAAGTTTTATGAAGGGGATAATATTCACTTTCTTTACAATGCCTCTACAAATGCTAAACTAGCATTGTCAGGAAATACACAGGCAGATTCATTAAATCTAATTGAACATATATAGCGTTAAGACATTAAAATGTCTCAGGCAAGAACAACAATGTTTCACGTGGGAACATTACTTTATTTTTTAAACTGTGCAACATAAGCCTGAAATGCATCCTTTCTTTTGGACAAATATCCATGCAGTTTATTTTGACTAAGAACACCGTTTAAAAAAAAACAAATAACAATGATTACTCTAGCTAATTTTAATAATTTTTCGAAACATTTCTTATAACTGTGGTATTGCAATATAAAGTTACCATCCCTGTTTTGATTAATATATTGTGGGGTCTTAATGCCTAATTTCTTCCGGAACATCTCGGATATTTGTAAAAACCCAAACATATGTCCTTGACAATAAGTTGGCCTTCTGAGAGATTATTGTAAAACGGGGATCTGAGTGTTTTGAATGTCGTCCTCCAAGAATTGTATGTTTATATGTACACTATACACACACAGCAGAACCAAACTGAAGCCAGATTTGCAACTGCTCTGTAGATATGTCATTCAACCCCTTCATTGAGAAGTCCTAGTTCCTCAGTTCTGCAGCCTCCGGTAAACAGGAACCTCATAATATGTGAGCACACATGATGGTTAGTTAACTTGCAACAGACTTCAGAGGACAGTCTGGAGAACTGCCACCTTTTGCGGCTCCCCTCTCAATTTGGATAATGAGTGAACGCATGGGTATGCACCTCTTCTTTGGGATCTATGCAGTACTGTATGTTCTTTTTTGTCATTGATCCATTGGACTGGACTCTGCATCACTGGCATTCCTGTACTATTTGCAATACTGTCAGAAACGCTTATGGCCGGCCATGGGGATAGACGAGGAGAAGCAGTTAGGTTCCCGGCTCAAAAAAAAAGCCAGCACACGAGCAGAAGAGATGTGATGGGTGAGACCTTCAACATCTTTGAATGTTTGCACTCAAACAAGAGTGGAATGGCTTAGCGGACATGGTTCCCATGGACATGGGTTCTATTGCTCAAAGAACCCATTCTTGCATAGTGAATCCCTGAAAAGGTTTGCACAGGGTCCCTGGCGGTGTGGTTAACATCACCTTGCCTCATAGCCTCGTCCTTCCAGCATCTTAGATCCAGTCTGAAGAAACCGACCACAAAGGTACCCGACCACTGGAGGTTTGAAATTCGCTGTCCCCACCACCAAGCAAGAAGAACATTACCCACGTACGTATTCGGACTGGTTTCTGTGAAGCCCAGCGTCCTGAATCAAGTGCATTTCCATTTTGATGGCAGCATATGCCCTGTTTTCTTTTTTCTTCCAATGTTCTAAATTAACAATGAACCAAATATTTGTATATGAAGACAGCCATTAGGAGGATGATACTAAGATAGTAATGTGGATTTCCTTATTGCATATCCATATACCACATCTACCATATCCAGCCCCTGCATATTCTTCACTACAGTGGTCAAAGCAGGTTCCACCATAGTTATCTCTATGTCATAGTCAACTTGTACTAAACCACCTGCCTCAGATGACCATCTTCTGTAGCCTTTGTAAACATTTTGCTAAGCTATTGATGCCTGAGTTGAGTGCCCGAAACCATTTGCAGCTCAAAAGTGCCCGGCAACATATTTAAACTTGCAAAGTGCTTCAAAACTCTTAGGGGCTGATTGATGGAATTTGTGCACCAAAAACCGGGGATTTGTGCGCCATTCTGCCTGCAAAATCTTGTGGATTTGCGGGCAGAATGGCGCACAAATCCCCGTTTTTCAGCGCACAACTTCCACGAATCAGCCCCTATATCCAAATATGCCTAGGAAAATGATTCCAACATATTCCAGAATGGAATAATTTACATTATGATGGTTAGCTTCATATTTCTCTTCATTTCAATTGAAGTTAATGGACGTAAATTAGACACTCTTTCATAGCTATTACACGTTTTACAACCATTGGGCAACATTGAACCCTGCTAGAACTGTCGAATGCAATCTTCATTGGGTTTGCTCAGAACAATTAGGTATAATTGGCTCCATTGTCGATTTTTTAATTTTTTAATTTTAATATATATATTTTTTCATTTTCTTTATTGTCTTTTTGGATTTACAAAGAAAAACCTGTACAAAATATTGATACAATATGTACGCATAAACAGTTACTTAAATGCAAAATTGCTTCATACAGAATAAAATAATACTTTAGCTGTATAAAACAATAATGCAAAAGCAAACACAGATAATTAGACAACCTCAGAAAGCAATAAAAACATGAGTTCATCATATAAAATACAGTCCCAGTAAACCTTTGTAACACAGTATTATAGAAGCCAGACACAAAAGAACATACATTATCCTGCTCTAGCCACACTATAGAGATGCTCACTTAAACACAGAGGGGGTAATTCATAGAAATCAGCGCACAAGTGGCGCACGCGGTTGGTGCACAGTGTGCGCGTGCGCCAAAACCCATTTCAGCGCACAGCGTATTCATGGATTACAACATCCATAACCAGCCGGGGCACAGAGTGGCGCAGCGAACCCTGCAGCAGCGCCAGTTACGCCCCCAAGCCCGCCCCGTGCTTCATGAACAGTGCACAAATCCAGTACATGGCGCAAAGGCCAGTGAAGCAGCATACAGCGACCCAACCACAAAAAGGCATGTAAAACTCCCCGCACATGCCCCAGAATACACATACCCGCTCATGCCAGGTAAATCACATACAAAAAGCACCCCTTTGTGGCGTGGGCTGCCTGTGGGGCATGCCAAGGGTGGATGGGGTGCACAGGACGTTTCACACGCGATAGGCCCTGTGCGAGCATGCTACGCATATTTGGGGGGTGCTCAGGAACTTACACACACGATAGGCCTTGTGCAAGCGGGGTACGTGTATGGGGGTGCGCATGAAGTACCACACACAAGAGGCCCTGTGCGAGCGTGCTACATGTATTTGGGAGGTGCGTGGGAACTTACACATGCAATAGGCCTTGTGCGAGCGTGCTACGTGTATTTGGGGGGTGCGCAGGAACTTAGACACGCGATAGGCCTTGTGTGCGTGGGGTACGTGTATTCGGGGGTGCGCAGGGAGTTTTACACGTGATTTGGCATCGTGGGCCCTCCCGGGTGTGCGGTTTCCCCCCTTCCCATGCCCTGCAGGCAGCCCACACCACAGGGGACTACCCTACAACCCTCACCATGCCCTGCAGGCAGCCCACATGGCACCATGCACTTGTGAGCACACTTGGGAGCCCTGACTCATGTCCCCCTGCACCCCTTCACCCACCCAGCAGTGAGGGGCACCTGCCAGCAGGTCCTGACTCATGTCCCCTCCACCCCCTAATCCACCCAGCAGTGAGGGACAACCTATCTCCCACATAGTTCGGGCCGTGCAAGCGCTGAGCCCAGTGAGATTTTTTTTTTACCTCGACATCTACACATGTGGGTGTAGAGGTGCACCCTGTACCTCCCCCCTCCTGGGTGCCCCCCACCCCTTGGGTCATATATGGTCATTTATTGTTCTTTTTTCCAGCACTTTTTAATCTGAATATATTTCTGATTTTTCATCAAAATTGTATGGATTTTGGTAAGTATGTTATCTTTTCATTTTAATTTTTCATTTGATTTGAATGTTCAGTTGTTTTGCAATTATTTCACTTAGTTTTATTTTTGTATTATTTTTTTAGGGTTTCTACTAGTTTATTGATTTTGGTTTTATTTGATTCGTTACTCTTTTCATTTTATTTTTTTCAATACATTATTTGAATTTATTTGTATTTCCTTTCAAATTCTATTATTTTACTTTTTTATTTTGTTTATTGAGCGTACATGTGACAGTGTGGTGCTTTGTGTCATCGGAAGGCATCCACTGTATGTTCCTGCTTGGCCCATTCAGGCTTGTCTTGTGTATGTGTTTTGCTTGGGATCCTGACACATATGCTACTCCTGCTTCCCTTTTTCATGGGCTCGCAAAGATGGCTCGGTGTAACAGCATATCACACATGGGCATTAGGCTTCCGTCATATCTGTGGCCAGCCTGCAGATCTACTTATGTGTACACCCCTAGTGAGTATTCCAGATGGGTTCTCCTATGCATGTCTGCAGTTCACTTTGGTGAGTATTAAGCTGACTGTACATTTCATCATGTTGCTTGAGATGTTTGTTATGTATTGAATATGTATGTTGATGCACTTCCTGCTGTAGCTGATACCATGCACCCTTTGTCTGCATACTACACACTGATGGTGGGAGGGGTCCATGTGCTGAGAATGTGGAATTGGGACAGTTTTTCCCACAGTGATTTTGATATGCCACATGAAGGCTGCACGCTGAGTTACCCCTGTCACCACGAATTTCCATAACCGCCCATTCCTTGCTAGCACCAGTTTGGCTGGTGGCTGGTGTTTGGATGTGACATCTGAGTTATGATTATGTTGTTTGTCATTTTAATTATCAGTTTGTGTCCTGGACCTTTTCCCCCCTCCCACTGTTTGCACTTGGCCCTTGTGACAATCTGGTAAATCAGGATGCTTGAGCCTGCCACCACTATCAAAAGCCAATAAGGTGCCCCTGTCTAGACCTGTCCACATGCCTTCTCAGTCACTTGAAGCCCGCCCTGTCAGTGTCCCTCTGCCCCCCCTCATCATCACATCCCCTACTCTCCTTACCGGCAGGTTTCCCTCTGCCCCCTATGAGTGCTTTCTTTCACCAGCTCCCCCATTGGTCATTTTGAGCTTGGCCCCCTGCTCTCTTCTCTCCTCCCTCTCCCTCTCCGCCCCCCTTTGGCCTCCTCCTTGTACTCTGGCTGTCATTTTCAACCACTAGCCCAATTGCCATTGACCACGGTGATACATAGGCGCTTGTTCTTTGCAGACATTTGCCCTTCTGCCTCAGTCCTTCCACGCCCCACCTTCACCATTTTCAGTATTATTTGAACAGCTTTTTTGATCATTAGTCCCTCCACCACTGATTACAGGTCATCTCTTCTCCCTTTCCCTTCTTTCTTTGTTCTCTGCTTCCCCAGCACTATGTTGAATCTTTGTAGACCTACCATAGTTTGTCACTTGTTTTGTTACTCTCGTCACCTCTTCCATCCTCTTCCGTCACTCCCCTCCTTATGTGACTCCTGCACCGCTACTATTCCCATCAGGCATGGGAATGTTGATGCTAGTTATGTCATCCTACAATCCGTCCCTATGCTCTCCCTTATTGGTCTTGGCATTTATTATATGTACTTTGCTTTTCCAGTTCATTCTCACACTTTAGACTGTTTGAAGGACATGTAGGAATGTACTGTTCTTCTCCCTTATTCACACCCTCATTGATGCGCTTTGATGAAGTTTGTGTGTTGTTAATTTCATCGATTTCAATGATTCAGTGATGGGTCACTGTCTGCCATATGCCGATGTGGTATACTTTATACATGATATGTTCTGTTGGTCAATTGCTGATGCAATGTGGTGATTTATTTTGACGTGTTAAGGGATTGGTGAGGTTTGAGACACAGGGGGGTCCTTGGTGCTATGTTCATATGTGCTGTGTACGGGACACTGGCATTCACTTCATTTCACAATCATGTCTTCTAGACATGTCCATATGGACAAATACACTTAGGCAACACCGCCCCCAGATACATTGCATCCCGATTGCCTTCTCATGCATGTTGTGTCACAACAATCCATGTTCACTCCGAGTCATTAATCGTGGACATGCATGGAAGGGTGATATTTGGTTGTATGCCTTTTTTGAACTGATGCAGAGGTGTTTTCACAAATGCAGTGCACACTCACTGTGCTGTGCAGTGTGCAGTGTTTGATATGGCCATTTGCTATTGTCCAGAGTGCATGGCGAAAGGTATTCAGACATTTGTTGCTTAAATGACTGGTGGCATGCATTTGTGGCAATATTTTCTGGGTGTGAGATTTTGGTCACTCCTTTCTTCCGATTCCAGGTGAGGTATCATTGTCTGGTGACTACTTACATTTCTCACATGGCACTTCATGACTATTGTGTCATGTGTGGTGCATATGGTTGGATGTTTTCACGTTGCATGCCATGGTATGGTGTGGCAGTCAGGGTCGAGGAGTGTTGGGAGGGTTTGGGTGGCATGCCAGTCTTTTCATGCCCTGTTTAGCAAGGGGGGGGATGCCTTGAATGTGTTCCCTTTGGTCACAGGGGATTGGTTGTGTTTAAGTATCTAGGGATGCACACAATGTGGCACTTCCGTGGACACATTCTAAGGGTGGTAAGGTAGTGACAGTTAACTGTCCCTTTGTCATCATCGATTGTGACCTGATATGTGCCAGGCCTGTGTGCACTCCACAGGGGTTGGGGTTTAGGTGAAAAATGTGTCCACAAGCTGGGTACGGGCTGCCTCGCCACACGCCCTTTCCCCTCCAATGCGGAGCGGGCGTGCGTGTGGTTGGGGATGTGGGGGCACCACCATGACCATCGGTACGCCATGTTGTGCAGCGTTGTGCAGGACACATGCTGCCACAATGATCCTGCACACTACTGGGGGTGCATATAGAAGCTAGCCACCAGAGCGGTCAAGGGAGCAAAAGCGTGACTTGAGCACTCCGAATGTGCGCTCCACTATGGCCCTAGTTACAATATGGGCTGCGTTGTATCTTACCTGGGGTGGTGTGGTGGGGTTCCGTATGGGCGTCATCATGTAGGTGCTCAGAGGGTAGGCACTGTCCCCTGGTAAATTGATAATAGTTGTCATTAATGGGGCTTTTGTATTTGTCTGTGTGTGACATGTATGCATGGGCACAGGAATTTGTACTCACCTAGGAGCCATGTGTCGCCATGCTTCCCAGCTTCCAGGGCCCGGCTCAGGGTGGACATTCTGAATATGAAACTATCATGGGTGGACCCAGGGAAGTTTGCATATACAGAGGTGATGATCCCCTTGGCATCACATACCACCTGCACATTGATGGAATGCCAGTGCTTGCGGTTTCGATAGATTTGCTCTGTGGCCCTAGGTGGATGTAGGGCCACATGGGTGCAATCTATGGCACCAAGCACTTTGGGGAAGTGTGCCACCCTGTAGAAGTCCAGGACGACGGCCTGCCTTTCTGCGGGTGTTCTGGGCATGTATATGTGCCTGTGGACTGAGGGGCGCGCAGTGATGATTGCCAACACCTGGTGTAGGCAGCGTGACTGCGTGGCCTGTGAGATCCCCCCCACTATGGCAGTTGTCTGCTGAAATGACCCAGCGGCCAAAAAATGCAGTACATTGAGCACCTTCTCCAAGGGGCTCAATGCTTGGGAGCACAGGGTGGGCGATATGAGGTCATCCTCCCACTCCCTGACCAGCTCTAGGATGATATGAGTTGGAAACCTGTACCTACCATAGACCTTGTCATCAGGCATCCCAAAAAGTCTGGTCCTGGGCAAAAAAATGCAGGGCCTGGCTATTCTCCTCCTCCTGCGGTGTCCCACGATCACTGCTGCCAGGAAAGGGACATTCATCGTAGCTGTATATGCTTGTTTGTTGTTTGCGGGCACTTTTATGCTGCGTGAGGGAGCTCCCACCTGCTTTCATGTGGCAGACGTAATTGTGCGTGTGCGTGTGTTTTGACGTGCGTGGGTTTTCCCTGCTGGATTCCATGAATACGTGTAGTTCGCATGTGTGTGGTCGTTCTGTATACTTCCCAGCAGTACTTCCCCTGTTACGCCCTTATTTTCACGCGTTGTTCCCCATTCCGCGTGTTCCGCCCCTTGTTCCGTCCCATTTTTGATTTGTGCACTGATGTTCAGGATGCGGAAATGACGCGTGCGCCAGTGTGCGCCACGCGCGGGTTTGGCGCACATCCCAGAAATTACACGTGCGGGTCCTTCCATGAATCGCACGCGTGCGATTCGCATGCATTCGCTGGCTTTTTCACGCTTGCGCCACTGATTTATTCCATGAATTACCCCCATAAACTCAGGGAGTACAATTATAGGGGATTTTTCAGCTGCACAAGCCCACATATGTCTGTCAGGAATCGAACAATTGTGATCTTAAGCCCAACTGAGGTCCCATGTAGCATTTCCCACCATACAGAGTACAAAAGCTTGCCATACGATGAAAGCTAATAGACACACATTCTATTAAAAGATGTTTGAGGGCGTGGCCAGCAGGCGTAGGATGCAGACGTGATCCCTCCCTGCTCCCGGCCGCCAGCCCAATCCTACATCCATCCTGTCACTAGAAATAGAGATTAAAAGCCTTAAAATACCATAGCGACGTTGGAACTACTGCCGCTTCGAGTCGGAACATCGCGGACCCGAATCGGTACGGGCTTTACGAGATACAGCCCTCAGCGCACACAAGCTGCGGGCCGCGACCAGCAACCAAGATGGCCGCCTGAGGACAAGGGAGACAGAGACTGAGGATCCCTGAAACTGCAGCCACCTCGAGGAAACCGCGAAGTGCGTGCAGTCACCCACCCGCTGGCTGCGAGGAAAGAAGCGACTGTCCGGAGCCATCGCACACTCGCCTTCCCGGCTGCAGGGCCGCGCCGACTGAAAGACGCGGCGACCGGTGCTCCCGCGCGTGCGTTTTTGCGGGGAGACCCAGCCACTGCACTCAGGCACCAACAGATCCGGTCGGCTGTCAGCGAGATCCGCTGACCGGAGCGCAGAAGGGAGCCTGTGGAGAACCACACCGCCACCTCACTTGAAGGGTGAGAATCAACGAGGACTCGCCTTTCCCCCTCCCCCTGGATCGCCGGCAATTCCCACAACACGAAGGCGTCCTCCCCAGCTGCAACACCGGGGTAAAGAGCGAAGGAGAAGGGAGGTGAACGGCGATCCCCACCTCCTGGCCCGAAACACGCGCGCGGCCCAGAACGGGCCCTACCAATCCACGAAGAAGGCTGCCTGTGCAACCCGCCGGCTTGCACCACGAGTGGAGTATAATACGGACACGGCGGCCGAAACGACGCTGCGAGTGCTCTGACAGCGGCTCCTGATTATCTCCTAGGTCGCTCGCTGGCGACCCGGGATAGCAGTAAGGAGAGGGGGAGACGGGGGATTGGACCCTGACATCCTGTGTGACATTCCCTGGATATATATGTGTACACACCATGCGCTGGGCGAAATAACTGCATAAACCCAGCTCCCAACACAGGTGTGGCACTTACTAAGCGAAGCTTCCAACCCCGGAGGGACACCCCTGCTTGTGAGCCGACACGATACGGAGAGGGACTTTAGGCCCCCCTGGCTATACATAAAAGGACGCCGAACAAACCACGCTGCGCCTGCCGGGCTACGTATGCCCACTACCCTTGAGCCCCTGGGCTTGAACAGAACCGCTTTCGTCCACCCGCCAAGCTCACCCGTGGAACCAGCCGGCGCCACCCTCCCTCCGCGCATCTAAAGCGCACCCACACACTGTCACAAGCGTTACTTTGCGGGGCACCCACAGAGCCGCGGTGCACAGAACTTCAGTCCCACAGCCGGACCCATCCGTGGAGCCTCCCCCAACACGCACTCAGATGCAAGTGCATGGAATGTAGATACTCCTCCTGCGAAGTGTTGTAACTACGGAGCGGCCATACCCGAATCCCCCCCCCCAATAATAACACTCGCCTCCCTGCCCTCCAAAGGGCCCCTCCCTCCAGGTGAACCCCTACCGCCACCTCACTACCATTCCTGCAATGGGGAAAGATAAGCCCAGGAAGACCTCCACACAAAGCAGGATTGAACAATACGCAACCACGCCACTCTCTCACTCCCCGGAAAGGCCAACACAACAGGATCTGGTCTGCATGGAAGATAATATCTCCCTCAGAGACATCATGGGTGCAATTGCCAGTTCTAGAACTTCCATGGAGAAAAAGATGGACAGTATAGGTGCGGATGTATCTTTGTTGAGACATGATCTCCAAAAGCTGACCTCACGTACCGGGGAGGCGGAGATGCGGATCTCCGAAACCGAGGACAACCTTCCCGTTGTGAACCAACAGATGTCTGGCATGGTGGCACGCATAAAGCTCCTGGAAGCAAGAGCAGACGAAAGTGAGGGCAGATCAAGATGGAACAACGTCTGCATACTGGGTCTTCCAGAAAAAGCTGAAGGAGATTGCATGGAACTATTCCTTGAGGGGTGGCTCGCGGATATATATGACGTACAGTCTTTCTCCAAATTCTTCTCCATCTAGCGAGCCCACCGCATTCCCACCGGTAAGATCATGCCAGGAGCAGCTCCACGTACAGTCATCGCAGGGTTCCTAAACTATAGAGATAGAGACACAGTACTGCAACTGGCGAGGTCTAAAGGAACTATTACGTACAATGGGTCAAGAATTGCGTTCTTCCCTGACTTCACTAGAGAAGTACAGAAAGCGCGCCAATCATTTGATTCCCTTAAAAAACGACTGCAATCAATGGGAGTTAAATATGGGCTAATATTCCCCGGCCAGCTTAAAATATTTCACAAGAACACAACAGTCCACTTCACTGATCCTAAGGAGGCGTGGAGCCGGGCTGAAAGGCACATAGATGGCGACTGGAGCGCTGACGGAAGACGAAGAGGAGAACGGAATAGACCTCGCCCTGACCGACCACCTGATCAGGAACCGCAGCAACAACAACAAAACGGAATCCTACAACATGCGGAGGATTAGAAGGCATTACCAATATCTCGGATATCCAGATCACTACTAACATACCGCAAAGGTGCTGTACTTTACACCGCAAACGCGACGATGATGGCAATTCCAGCTGGCGGCCGTCCAAACAGCGCCCCCCCCATCCCGCCCCCGGACACTAAGTGAAATCGGAACACCGTATAGCGGAGTTCCACCACCCTGCCTTGTGTTTCCCCCTGAGACGCAACATCTAGCACATCCGCACTCTGAAAATGGATTGTCACTGGGCAGGCAGATGTAGATAACAGTTAAATCATTCAGAAGTTAACATTGGGTCGACAGATGCTTCAGTTGTGGGTGGAGTATAGGGAGGGGGGAGTTGGGGTTGTTACATCTATTCAATGTTTATCATACAGAGGCACGACGAGCACGATATACGGAGCAAATATCACAGAACTGTTACATATGCATCCAAGGAAATACAACTGTGTAAGCAGATCTCGCACTGACAATGGCAGCTGAGTACACTTCAATCCAAAGCAAGCTTAAACTCCTGGCATGGAATGTGAACGGTGCCAGCATCAAAAGACGGCTAGTCCTGCAGCATCTAAATAGACATTCCCCAGACATAGCCATGCTGACCGAAACACATCTAGCCGGAAACATATGCAAATTTTTCCAAAGATCAAACTACCGCACTGCGGTACCCGCAGGCTTCTCTATGGGAGCGAGAGGAGTCCTCATACTAATCCACAAGAGACTTCCGCTGGTGATCACGAACGTTCTTCAGGACAGAGGAGGCCGGTATGCATACATTCAAGCAACACTATGGAACCAAACACTGGCACTCATGGCAGTGTACTCCCCACCAGCTCTCCTCAACGACCTGCTAAACGAAATTACCCCCATCCTGGCAACGAGAAATGCAGACACAATGGTGATAGGAGGAGACTTTAATGAGGTCATGGACTATACGCTTGATCGCACGCACCTGAGAACCAGAAACCCCACCACTACGACTAAACTGGCCTCCTTTGTGTCGGAAATGGGCCTCTGTGATGCGTGGAGAGTTCTTCATGCTCAGACTCGACAATATTCCTTCCACTCGGGGGCCCACGCCTCAATGTCTAGGATAGATTATTTCTTCCTCCCACACCAAAGTAGTCACCAAATAAGCAATGCATCCTTCCGTCCCCGAGGAATCTCTGACCATTCTCCACTGCTACTAGAACTGGAAACAGCTAGACCACGACCGCCCCCCTTATGGTGTTTAAATACCTACTACTTGGGATTCCCTGAATTTCAGGAGATGATAGAGACCGCCACCTCCGATTACTTTGAACTTAATACAGATTCGACTGATAACCCCAATACACTGTGGGAGGCGTACAAGCCAGTTCTGCGCGGAGTAATTATATCATGAACGTCCCATAAGAAGAGGATGCATCGCGAAAAAATCATGGAAGCTGAAACTGAAGTCATGTCCAAGGAACTGGAACACATTGCTAGTGACACCCCGGAGTCAAATAGAGCCTTACTAATGGCACAGAAGAAGTTGCATAACTTATCCTTAGACTGTGCCAGGAAAGCACACGCTGCAATGAAGGCACGTGTATATGAAACGGGAGACAAAGCACGTAAACTGCTTGCGTGGCTGGAAAAACGAGACGAGGGCCAATCGAAGGTGAAATGCATCAGAACCCTAAACGCAAATCTAGCCCACATCTATGCAGACATCGCTGAACGCTTTGCTGAGTTCTATGAGAACCTCTACGAACCCCCCACCAATGCTATAGACAGTACCATACTAACTGATATTGTCCTCCCAACACTCAACCCAGACCAGATCACCGCTCTAGACAGCAAAATCACTACTACTGAGATATCAACTGCCATCGGACAACTCCAGGCTGGTAAGACCCCAGGCCCGAACGGGTTCCCAATAGACTTCTGGAAAAAGCTACACCATCTGGACATACCCGTACACCTGCTCAATGTGTTTGAGCACTCCCTAAATCAAGGCGAGCTCCCACCTGATCTCCGCAAAGCCACCATTATAGTAATTCCCAAAAAGGGTAAACCCCCTGAAGACTGCACATCCTATCGACCCATATCCCTCATTAATAGCGAAGCCAAAATACTGGCCAAGGTTCTTGCCAATAGATTACAACTAGTCATCACGTCCCTGATCCACCCGGACCAATGTGGCTTTATGCCCCAGAGGTCGACCAGAATGAATATTCGCAGACTGCATCTGGCACTAGAGAGAGCCCCGGCCTTGCAGCAATCACTGGCTCTGTTGGCCATAGACTTCGAGAAAGCATTTGACTCTGTTCATTGGGAGGCGCTATGGGCCATAATGCGCAGGATGCACTTCGGAGAACCGTTCATAAAATGGGTACAACTACTATACAATAACCCAGTAGCCGAGATTAAAGTAAATGGGTGGCCGTTGCGTACCATCCGACTAGGGAAGGGAACCAGGCAAGGTTGCCCACTCTCGGCAATGGTGTTTGCACTGATAATAGAGCCACTGGCAGTCCTCCTGAGGGCCACTACCACATGGACTGGCTTTAGATGGGGTCCGAACTGCGAAGATAGAGTATCCCTCTATGCAGATGATCTCCTAGTGTACCTGGGCGACCCAGCATCTTCATGCCCCTTAGTCACGCAAATCCTAATAGAGTACGGATCCTTTAGCGGACTCGACTCAAAGTAAACTGGTCCAAATCTGTGCTGTTCCCAGTTAAAGGGATAGATTGCATTCCAACATCGGGTTCCCCATACAAAGTTGAAACCAATCAGGTATTCTAATCGCCAACGAGCTAAATAGCTACGTAAAACAAAATCTACACCCACTCATCAAAAGATATGAGCAAGACGTAGCCCACTGGCAAGCACTGCCACTGACACTGTTAGGCAGGGCAGCACTCTTTTTTTTTTTTTTAAATTTCACTTTTATTGGTTTTTGAAAGCTTTGCAATCACATAAATGCAGTTTACATCTCTTGTTTACAAAGAAAGCGAGCATGTAAGTAGAGTTACAACCTCTTATTTCGCATAACAAGAAAACCGAACCTTTGTTTCTAATTATATCCCACCCCTCAACTCCCACCCCCCGCACATGATATCAGACCTGGAACTAAAGAGAGCGTTAAACAAAACCATTAAACCGCCATTTTAGTCATGGCATTGGGCATAGAAGTCATGCACTGATTCAGCTGGCACGCATTCAAGTCATTTCAGGCATTAGACCATAATAACCTTAGGTAAAGCGTAATTCAGGCACATTTCACGAAGCATATGCGGAGCGAAACTCCGACCAGGTGTTCTCTACAGTGACACGGTCCCCGTGCAATGCTGCAGTCATGCATTCCATTCTGTATATGCTCAATGCGACTGCTCGCCATTCACTCTAGCTGGGGAGCGTGGGCCTTTTCCATGTCATGGTAAGGCATGCTCGAGCAGCCATCAGTAGGCCCTGCACCATTTTGCACGCCACCACTATCTTATCCCCAGTTTCAGTTAAGGAAAACAAAACGAGTAGTGGGTGCTTCTCTCTTTCCTCTCCGTCAAGGTCCCTGATCCAGCTAAGGACTTCAGACCAGTAGATTTGGACCTGTGCGCATCCCCACCACATATGCCAATAATCGTCCCGCCTCCCACATCCCCTCCAACAATTCAGGCTTACTCCCTGGTACATTTTGGCCAGCCGGGCAGGGTCGTATTGCCACCTGTATAGCAGTTTGATAGCATGTAATTTGTATTGACACGATAGGGATGATTTCGCTGTTCGTCTGCACATTTGTAAGCATAGCTTTGGGGAGATTTGCCTGCCCATATCTACTTCCCATTTGCCCTTGAGTGTCAAGGAGGGTTTAATATCAATTTCAATGAGTGCGAGGTACATAGCACTGATCAGACCTTTGGAGCGTGTGCATAAATCAAGGATCTTTTCAAACGGTGTGAGGTCTCTCTGTAACTGTTGTTTCCATATTGATCTAGTCATTACCCCCTTGAGTCTAAGATACAGGAAGACCGAGAGGTTACCTATGCCGAGGGCTTCCTGCAACTCCTGAATGGTAATGAAGGAGTCATTTCGGCGCAATTGGCCTGCCCTTTCTAGCCCCGCCTGGTACCATGTTTCAAAACTTCCTGGCTCGGGAATTGCGTTGCGGATCCCAGGTGACCAGAGATGCCCCAGTGGGGCGGGCCATGTTGTGACACCCACCATTTTCCTCCCTGGTTTCCATATTGACCATATCGTGCCTATGATGGGGTGAGATTTGACAGTATTACGTAGTTGTGGTCCGGGTACCCATAGCCATTCACACATGATGAAGGGACGAAGGTGATAATTATCAAGTGCTATCCATTGGGGCTCAGACTGCTGCCGGAAATGTGGGACAAGGACTCTAAGTTGAGTGGCTCTATAGTATGTCTCAATATCTGGAAGACCCACCCCAGCGTTATCTTTTCTAAGTTGAAGGAGGGATCTCGGGATTCTTGGCTTTTGGCCGTGCCATAGAAAGTTTAGTATCAATTTCCTCGTATCTGTAAAGTATTCTGGGGGCATTTTAATAGGGAGCATTTGAAAGAGATATAGTATCTTAGGGATTTTCAGTCCTGCAAGCTCTCCATATTCCTCAATAATACTAAATGCTGTCGGGATCGAGTCTAAGGGGTCAGTCACATGTAGCAAAATATCATCAGCGTATAGGCCCAATTTATATTCCCGGTCGCCCACTGTGAAACCCCTAACTCTGGTGTCATTTCTCAGCTTTTGTGCCAGTGGCTCCAGAGACATCACAAATAGGATTGCTGACAGTGGGCAACCTTGCCTTGTGCCTCTCTCAAGGGGAAACCAACGAGAGTATCCCCCGTTCACCGCCACTGACGTCATGGGGGAGCTATAGAGTGCTTTAATGGCACTGGAGAGCTGTGGTCCTAGCTCATATGAACTCAGTACCCTCTCCAGGAATTCCCATGAGACCCGATCAAAGGCCTTCTCGGCATCCAGAGACAGAAGGGACGGGCCTCCTCCCATCTCCTGCGCTTCATGGATTAAATGCAGCGTTTTCCTCATCGTATCCGCGCCTTGTCTGCCAAGAACGAAGCCAACTTGGTCGGAATTTATCAATCTAGGGAGGAATGTTTCTAACCGGGCCGCAATCACTCTAGCGTATATCTTCGCATCGATGTTAAGTAAGGAGATGGGGCGGTATGAGCTACAGTGCCTGGGGTCACGGCCTTCTTTTGGAATGACAGCAAGGAGGGCTTGTGAGAAGCATGGAGGTGCTTGGCCTGTGACAAAGATGTGGTTAAACAATGATGTAAGGAAAGGGGCAATAAAGGGGGAAAACGTTTTGTAAAACCCAGGTGTGAATCCATCGTCCCCCGGGGCTTTCCCCGTCTTCAACCTCTTGATGGCCTCTATGACTTCCTCTTCAAGGACAGGCATGTCTAAGGAATCCGCTTCAGTGGGCGTTAGTGTGGGGATCTGCAAATCCTTCAGATATGTGTCTATACTCCCTACGGGGGGGGGGCGGGTCGCACATATATAAGTCTTCATAGAAGTTGGCAAACGCTTACTGTATATCCTCGGGGGCTGTGACTACCGTGTCCGTGAGAGTGCCATCCAGTCTCTCGATCGTTTCAACCCATCTCTCCGCTTTTTGCGCGCGAAGGCGGGCAGCCAGAAGAGCATCGGCCCTGTCGCCCTTCTCATAGTATTTTTGCTTGAGATATTGCAGGGTCTGGGCCGTCTTACCGGCAATGAGTATTTTCAACTCTTCCCTGAGACGGCGGACTTCAGCAATATATACAGACCTCTCGGATGGAGATGACTGTGCCATATCCTGGGCCTTCCCAAGCCTTCCCCTTATATCTGCCTCTACCAGGGCACGTTCACTTTTTTATCGGCTCCCTCCTTTATTAGTATTCCCCTCAGCGTTGCTTTGTCGGCCTCCCAAACGTATGTCTTCCCCACCTCCCCTGTATCATTGATAAGGAAAAACTGCTTGATTTCAGTCTCGAGGTTTTCCCTGAAGACCGAGTCAGCCCATAAGGAATCATTACATCTCCATTTGGAGTTTCGTGGGGCTAGATCGTGCCAGGGTATATCCACCATCACCATATCGTGGTCCGTCCATGCGGAGATTTGTATACTAGCTGCCTGCAAGATGCGCAAGAGGTGCTCTGAAAGGAAAATTTAATCAATGCGCGTAAGTGTGTCATGGGGGAGGGAATGGAAAGTGAAGCCTCTCTCCAACGGGTGTAAGTGGCGCCAGGAGTCGGTGAGGCCAAAGAGGTCAAGGGACAGTTTGATGCTTGCCTCGTTTTTGGTACCGGGCAGGTCTACTGTATCTGCTTTAGTTTGTCTGTCTAAGGAGCTGTCCATCCATGTGTTAAAATCCCCACCGAGGACCGTGTGTCCTCTGGCCATTCCAAAGACCTTCTCACTGATTCTATGCAGAAATCTGTTTTGCCCCTGGTTAGGTGCGTAAAGTGTAGCAAGGGTGACTATCGTGCCCCTTATGTTAGCAATGACTATGAGAGCCCTCCCCTCCTGATCTATCCATGTCTCCATAATTGTGCTCCGCAGGCTTTTGCGGATTATGATCCCCACTCCCGCTTTCTTCAAAGTGCCCGAGCTCCAAAAGGTGGGTCCAACTTCCTGCGATGGGATCGTTCTCTCCTCACCCTTTCGATATCGCGTTTCCTGAAGGAAAAGAATGTCAATTTTTGATCTCCTAAATTCCCTGGCCACCATGGATCTTTTGGTAGGGGAGTTCAGTCCCTTGACATTAAGTGTGCAGATACGTATCGTGACCGTGCAGAGTGTGTGTGCCATTTTAAGTTATGTACGTGTATGTGCACCTCGAGTACGCCTGTCTCCATGCCATTTTCGTGTGTGGAGCCCTCACATTTACACGTATTGTGCTGTTCCTCTCTTCAAGTCTGAGTTGTGCTCGATGAAATATTTCCCACCCGCCCCAGCCTCCCCGCCCCCCCCCTATCCTCTTTATGATCGGCGCCCGATCCGTCTGGGTGAACCTCACCCAGTCGAACTCGGACCATCAGTGGTGACCGCAAGAGCAAGCGGTCCCATCTCACTAAAAGCATATATAACAGTGAGTCCCCAACAGACAACTCATACAGAAACTTTAACAATCCGCAGCTTCGGGATAGTACTATCAACTCCCCCCAGGGTGTCTTTACTGCGTGGATATTACTTCATATCCTTCGCCAAGTTTCTCATGCATACAGAATCGAGTGCTCCATGCACACGGGCAGGTTAACATATTGCAGTCGAGGAGCGCCTCGAGGGAGACATGTGCAACGATGATCTTCAGTATGCGAGTACCATCCCAGTCGACACTGCGACCTGGTTACGCGCCACCCTGGGCGGGGTCCTAAGTGGCATGATCGGGCAAAAGTGCCCATCAGAAGAAGCTATTATCTTCAGCAATTGAGCACACAAGTCCTCTGTCCAAGTTAATGTTTCAATGTCTTGCGAGTTATTCATCCTCCGAAATTTCCGGGACCCTTGAATCCGCCTCCGACGGGGACCCTTGATATGCCATTCAGCTCCCTTTTTGTTTGGATCTCCCTGGGAGGGGTCCTCTGCTTGGTCGCCCAGGAGATCAGCTGTGCAATCTGTAATTTCCTTTTCCGAAGCGAGCTTTATTGTCGAGCCTTGCCACTCAAAGGTGAGAGAGAACGGGTAACCCCATCGATATCTGTTTCCCTTGTCCTTCAACATCTTTGTAATTGGGATACATTTCCTCCTCAGGGCAAGCGTGAGTGATGATAAGTCCTGATAAAGAGAGACAGTTGTGTCACCCATGGTGAGTGGCGGGGCATTTCTAGCTTTTTCCAAGATGCGGGTCCTATCAGCGTAGTTATGGAATCTGACTAGGACTGAACGTGGGCCCCCTGCCCTGCCTCCTGCTCTGTGAATGCGATCAATTTTGGGTTTGTCTATCAGATCGTCTTTAAAGAGGAGTTTTAAGATGCTGTGAATGGTTTGTTTCAAATCAAGGTCAGTTTCTCCTTCTTTTTCAGGAATACCGTGGACACGTATGTTTTTACGGCGTTCTCTGTTTTCAAGATCGTCCACTTTCAGCTTTATTTCTTCTTCCCTGTGCTCTAACTGTGCAATACGAAGGTCCATCTGGGCTTCCAGCGTGTTTAAGGAGGTCTGATTGTGTTCGAGCTGCTCCACTCTGTCATCTATTTTATCCATCCTTTGCGTAATCTTGTCAATCCGACCCCCTATGTCTGCCCTCATACTTCTCATTTCCTTGAGTAGGTCAGCTACGTCCCCTTTAGTTGCCGCGGCCTCAGACCCTTGGGAAGCCATCGTTTGCTCGTCGGGGACCTGGGGGTCTTCTTGCGATGGGGCAAACTTATACTTTGCCAGTTTGTCCTTAGGGTCCATGGGTAGTGGGGTCACAACCATACAGTGGGGTGCTCTCAGGTCAACGTCTGCACAGAGTTCCAGTAGTGCAGTGCGTCTTGCGGTCCAGATAGATTCTGTGCTGTTGAGACCTGTTGAGGTAGGTTAAATCCCTTATATGTCCAATATATGCCACCTCCAAGGGGTACCTGCAGCTGTGTCCGGAGATCCCCGCAGGAAAAGTCCTGGTCAGGCGGGGTGTTAGTTCAATGGGACCAGCAGGCGCTAGGGCCGCGATGGGGGCCGAGGAGGGCACACGCCCTGAACACCAGGGGCCCAACCCTCAGCCCACTGTAGCCTGGGGAAAGTGGAAATATGAAGCGCCGTGCTGCGCCACGCGCGTAGTCCCAGTACCCCGGAATGGTGATGTGTTTGCCCCACGTTGAGTGCGTCTTTCCTCAGTTGGACCCACAGAAGAGCTGAAAGTTCGGGGGAGGGTTTGGTAGATCCACGTAGAAAGGGCCTTCCTCCGCCGCCGCCCGGGCGGGAACCTGCGCACCGGTCACTGGGGCTCGGCGCGCAAGACGCGGCCCGGAGTCCGGGGGAGGTCCACTATGGGCGCGTATGTGGTCTCCACCCACGTGGGGCCACCGCGACGTGGGGGTTGCTGCGGTCTGGCCACTGATTCTGAGGTGGGTCGCGTGGCTCAGGAGTGGCCACGGCCTAGAGTTGGGGACCGAGTCTCCCGTGTTCAAGCCCGTGGCTGGCTCACTCCCTGTAAACCTCCTGCAGGTCCGTGCGTCTTTTTGATTGCACGTACCTTCTCGTGGGGTTCAGCTGAACCGGGAGTCCGCGTCGCAGCAGGCTCCGTGGAATCGTGTCGATGCAACGTGTGCTGGAAGCCTCCAGGCCTCGTCTGTCCCCCTTCGATGTGACGCAGGAGAGTATTTCTCCAGAATGCAAGGTCCGATTTTGATCGGAGTTGGAACCTGACGGTGCCTGGGTGGTTCCGACACCAGGTTCCGACGCTATTTCAGCCGGCGGGGGGTCTCGTGGTGGGGGCGCAACCCACTTTCCGGGACCCTTGCGCGGAGCTCACACGGGGAACGTCTCCATCCGTGCGCCCCAGGGCAGCACTCTTTAAGATGCTGACCTTACCCCGTTTTCTATACATTCTCCAGAATGCCCCCCTCCACATCCCCGCTGTAGAATTCCACAGTATAAGTAGCACAACACGTACACTCCTATGGGGTGGGAAACGCCCGAGAATTGCCCTCCAAACTCTCCAACGCTCAGTCTGGGAAGGGGGAATAGGACTCCCGAACATCCAGATCTATTATTGGGCAGCTCAAATGGCAACAGTCAATGATATCCTGCATGGAGACCCGAGCATCCCTCACATAAGAGCCGAACTAGCGGCGAGACACGGTATGTCCCCACTCGAAAGCCTCTACTGTAAGCAGACTCGCCGGCCTGAACGCACGATAGCAGTACACACAGCCTTGGTGTGGAAAGAAATACATAAACACATAGGTTGGGATAACAAAATTACCCTAGTCCAACCCATTTGGAACAATGCTCACCTCCCGAATCTTGCCAACCTCCCGAAATGGCCAACCTGGGCTGCAGCTAACATACAGACGATTCAGCAGATAGTAGTGAACGACCAGCTGATGCAGTTCCCTGAGCTTGCTGCAACACATGGCCTGCTAGAGACTGAACAGTATCACCACGGACAACTACAGTATGCACTTATCGTACACAGGGCCCAACTCGTGGACATGCCGGAATGCACACCTATAGAAAGGAACATAGTAATGGATAAGGTAAACAACAAGGTCACATCTACCATGTACAATGCTATCTCCTCATTTGGTACGAAAGAGCTGCTGACCTTGAAGACGAAATGGGAAAATGAAATTGGCCCCATATTACCTGAAGACTGGATTGAAATCCTGATGTATCCTAGAGAATGTGCAATTTCGGCACGAATTCAGCCGGCGCAATTTAAGATACTACATAGGATATACTATCCCCGAATAACCCTGAACAATTGGGGCAAATCGACCGACCCCAAATGCCTACGCTGCAAACAAGAAGAAGGATCCTTCTACCACATCCTCTGGCAGTGTACACGCATACAACGCTTCTGGCATAAATGTAGCGCAAGGCTTTCCAGGGTCATATGCCGCCCAGTTCCGACGGATCCTAAACTCCTGCTCTTGGGCATTGTAGACACTCTAGAACTGTCACGATTCGAAAAGCTACTGGTCTCAACTTCCACAGGAATTGCGAAAAGGAACATTGCACAATTGTGGGGTTCAGAAAACACCCCGAAATACGATCAGTGGACATCGGATGTGGATGCAGTCATTTTAATGGAACGCCGAGTCTACCAAGCTAGAGGCTGCCCGGGCAAAGCAGATAAGATTTGGGGAAGATGGGAACAGACAATATAAATCTGATGTAATATTGGCAGTTTTCATTGGCACGCAGTCCTACAGAGACTATATCTGCTAACACCATTCTTTGGGATGCTTGCACATCATAATCATCCATAAACTGCCTGCTGCCTTAACTGCTCATATACTTCACATCATGTGTGTCGCTGCGATTGCATATATTGTAATGTAAGTCGCCAACTTGAATTAAACCGCCATTTTAGGTTCTCTTGTTATATGGAAGTCACCCTGAACATCAAAATGGAGGCCGAATGACATTCGGAGCAAGATTCTGGCCGTTGCGACCTCCGTACACATGAATAATTAATATGCCTGCAGGCCACTTGTCGGGGTCGCGGACTGAGACCTTGCCCTACCGTTGACCTATATGTAAATGTACAACTATATCAGTGAAACTAATCAAAATGCATATATTAAAGGATTGACCTGGCAAGGAACCCAGAGGCCCGGCTCACAGAATGGTTAACCCGCGAGAGGGTTGGCCAAGGGCTGGACAAACAGTATATAAGACCCAAGTATTCCAAAGTGCGGTCTCTCTCACTAACGCATTGAACTCTCGTTGAAGTTTGTTATGTTACTCTGAGAGCCGAATAGCTATCCGTTTGTCAATTGACTTTGGTAACTGTTGCAGCTTTTAAATAAAGCACTTGTATGTTCTTTGTAACCTGTGTTGGTGTGTTTCTTTTTGGGCTTCCCGGCCTCATATTATTTCTCTGTTTTCACAGGTTTTCCACATGATGATAATTTGAACCATAAAAATGAGCATTCGACCAAGTCGAACACTAAGGAAAGTTCCATAGCCGCTATATATATCGGAGTGGCATTTTTGGTCCACGCTTTCTCTTGCATTAAGTAGGCAATCAATTCTCCCAGCTCAGTACCTACCTCTTTGTGGAAACTGAACTGTTTGGTCGATAGTATGGCATTCATATCTGCCCACTGATTCAGTTTCTCCATCACAAGCCCAGCAAAGATTTTAGAATCTGCATCTAACAGTGCAATGGGCCGGTAATTTAATGGAGAAGACCTGTCACCCTTTTTGTATATGGGGACGATGTGCAAGAGATGCCATGAAAATGCAGTGCATTTAGTACTTAGAATATCTGAAAAAAGCAAAGCCAGCACTTTCGCCCAAATTTCCGGATTCGCCTTTAATATTACATTGGCCAAAAGATTAGGGCCAGCAGCTCCAGATTGGCTAGATTTTTGGATGTGTCTTGTAAAATCTTGAATTAAAAAATCACATTTCCACTCATGGTTTTTGACAGAATCACTCAGCTCATAGGTCAGATTTCTTAGGGCGTACAAGTTAGTAAAATGCTCTGCCCAAATTTCCCACCCAAGTGAGTTAGATTGATCTATAATTTGGGGCAATTCTATGAAATTGATCAGCTACCAGACTTTGTGCGTGGAACCCTCCTTCAAGGATGACAGCATTGCTTCATTATCTGCCTGAAGCATGGTGGCCTTATGTCATTTTAGGCCGTTTTTTAGACCTTGTTTCTGTTTTGAATGGCAATTCTTTTCTGCGCCACTGGAAAACTACTGTTCAGCAGTCTCCTTTTCTCCCTTTTACATTTATTTTTGTGGTATTTAACACTCACATCATAAACGTGTTTATGAGGGGCACTCAGGGGCTTTCTATGTTGACGTTTTATAGTTTTGGCAATCAATTTCTCTAGATAGATGGAAAATGTCCTGCCTAGATTCTAAGGGATTGTGATGAAAATCTGATGCAAAGACTTTATTTACTCTTTGTATATTATCCTTATGCCAAGTAATGCGAGTTTTTGCAACATGTAATTCAAGATTTAGTAAGGGTACAGAAAGAAGAGGAAGAATCACTGTGATACTAAAGTCCACTTCAAGAAGACGGTGATCACTCACAGTAGAGGGCTGAATATTGAACAAATGACTACAGTCAAAAAGTGACTGAGACATAAAGATGTAATCAATTATAGAAATGTGGCAACCATCCGTCCAAGTATTTGGATCTAAATGTGGTTGTGATGTCGAATTCACTGAGATAAGTCCCCAATTTGTAAACAACGAGTGCCAAATCTGGCCCTGCAAAAATTTCCTAGTGCACCCTGGAGGGTCACCATTATTTGCATTTTCCCCTCTTGCATGGAGGGTATAAGAATGCCAAGATCCTGGATATGTTGAGCGATGTGATAGACAGTGAAAGTAATATCCACATTTAAGTTTTCTAATATCACAATTTGCAGTCCATCATATTTTAGCATTTCAGCCATGATCAATGCATTGATGTTCCCAATCGAAGCCTGTAGTTTCAGAAGTGGCCTCCAGTATATATTTATTAGGAGAATGACAAAAAGGTCGACAGACTGCATTTACCTTTATGGTTACTGCAAGGGCACTCAGGGGGAACATAAATGTATTTATTATAGAAATTCCTATGCCACTCGTAATAGCAGTCAAGATACCCCCGCAAGAGCGGCCTGGTTTGCCCTTTCTAGCGGGTAGTTGACAAGACTCAAAACCGTCCAAATGGAAGGCGGCAGTCATCCAGGTTTCTTGTATGCAAATAATACTTCCATTGTTTAATCTTTCACAAAGCGCAGAGGAGGAGGAAAGATGAGCATGATGTGTGAGTTTCACGATATTAATCGGATGTCCAAAAGTTGGTTAAAGATTCTGTTGTAAGGATTTCAATTGGAGATGGAATCACGCAGTGATAATGCTAACCATCTAAAACTGCTCTGAACTGCTACTTTTGCAGAGCAATAGGTGAAGTTCTCATGAGGTCCACCCTCCCATGTGTTCCGTTCACTACCCCTCTCGCTACCACTTTCTGATTAAAACCCCTCAAGCCTGGACTGAAGATGAGAACGTCATACCCACACCGGTTAAATTGTGGAATTTCTAATAGAGCGGCTTCATATAAGACCAATCTCACATAATCATAGCGGTCGGGGCGTATGAAGTCCAGCAGTTTTAGGTCAGCAGATGACAACCGTTTCAACACAGGAATCTCATTAAACATATCAAGAACCCTTGACCTATTTACGAGGAAGGACCACCATAATCAAACAGATGGCATAGCAATACACTAGGGTTGCCTGGAAAAGAGAAAGACCTCCAGTGCATGTACTTTAAGTCTGAGATAATGAATTTGGTACAATATTAGGTTGTTCTTTATTGTTTACCTGGCTGGCCGAGCCATCACAAGGGCTACTCTCCAAGCACAGAAATGTTGGGATATCACTGTGAGAGTGGCAATTTGGCCTTAGACACATCGACATTTGCAGGCAGGGAGCCATAGGAGCTCTGTGCTATTTCTATCAGAGGCCTGCTCTCCCTTGCGCTTTCATTCAGTGGATTAGATGCTATCCTACTTTGTCTAGTATCAAACATTTGGGGTACTGTGGATCTAATAAGTTGGATGTTATTTAGAGGCCCGGCTTCATAGTTTAAACCCTTTAGGAGTGGTGCGTCCTGTACATCATATGCAACAGCTGGAGCAGTAGATGAAACAGTTACCCTTGATTCACTCGGACGTTCAACTTCCCTAGGGGGAGAAACCCTTCTGCTAGGCCCCTCCATTGTCTCAAGAGGAAGTGCATTATTTGAGGATACACATTGGTGTTGTGACTTTAACAAAGTAGAATCCCCTTCTGGGCTAATCACAATGATATTCAATGTTACAACTTCCTTAGCAATCAACAGCTGAGGAGCTGGCTTTTTATCCCCTTTCTTTGCAAATATGTGGTACACCCCTCTAGGGACAGGGTGATTGTTTAGCTTTTCGGGAGATACAGTGATACTCACATTATGGGGATTACAAGAATTTGGCACAGCCTTATTTCTGCTATTATTTTTCTTAATACTCTTTTGTTTCATTTCCTGTGTAAGAGTATTTTCCGCTCTGGAGCCCCCATCCCTATGTAGCATCGTTTCAGTCACTGTCAAGGCCATATCCCAAGTTGCTAGAGCCCACAACTTCCTCTGTTATTATATTTCGCTAATGATTATGGGAGGGTTTGTTTGAGACTCTTGACCCATTAGGTTTTTGGTTGCGTGCATGTTTCTTATTTCTTTTACTTTTTTCATTATTATTGCACATAGGTATCTCATCAGATGCAGTTTGCACCTTCCCGAGGATCTCAAAATGATCCTCCTCAGACTGATACATATTTGTAGACATAGTAGACGGTAACAATGCCTTCACAGACAACTCACCCTCCTTATACTCCAATTACTGTTCTCCAGAGGGTGATTTGGTGGATATCAGACAGTTATCCACCAAAAAGTTCACTTCAGCTGTGAGGTCGGCCACATATTGTATTTTAGGGTTTCCTGTTTTAGGAGTTTATTATTTTTTACTTCCGGACGTGTTTTTTCAGTGTTTTCAAAAAAGTTTCAGGATCTGTGTTTATCAGTCTTTTCCCGTTTGCTCACTTCAAAAAATCGCAGATAACTGTTTCTTCCAGTGTAAGCTCACACATATTCTTTTATTGTTTCATTGATATTGATACTGATATTTTATTTCTATCGCGCTCGTACATAAGTGTTTCAGAGCGTGACAAGGCAAGAGAGGGGAACAGGGAGAACAAAACAGCGATCTTACTAGGCCCAGTGAAATTGAGAACGTGCAAGTGGATGGAAGGGGGAGAAGTCGAAAGTGTGAAGCAGAGGAGAAACAGATAAATAACAATAAATAAATAATAAAGGCAACAAACAGTGGTAGTGCAGCCAGCAATTTGCAAGTGCTAGGTTTAAGGCAGCAGAAAGGGTAGGTCTGATAAGTGCAGGAAGAAAAAGGGGGGGCTGTATGGGTACAGATACAGACCCCAGTGCAAGGGGTGGCACAGAGGCAGTGCGGGAGGGTGGCGGGGTGAGCAGATACCTGGGCCCAGAGGACAGAGGGTGGCCAGGTGCACGGTGCCAAGAGAGAATAGATCAGCAGGGGAGAGGGGGAGCGAAGGCAGAAGAAAAGGGGAAGGTCTTGAGGTGCTTCCGGAACCGGAGATGGTGCTCCTCAAGTTTTAGAGTGGCAGGGAGGCTGTACCAGAGGGAGGCCCCAGCCGATGACAGAGATCTACCCCCAGCTCGTTTCTTTGAAAAATGATGACCCTGTGGGACTTAGAGGTAGAGGAGCGAGAGCTCGAGAGGGGAGGTATTTGCGGAGTTCACTGAAAATAGGAAAGCCTAATTATAGTATTCAAACAGTGGGTATGCTCCTTTAGTTCAAGACCAATCACCTTGTCGGAGCTCTGCACCCCATTATCATATTCCTGAGGCTGAGCAGATGGGATATCTTCCTCCCCCTGCCCCTCATGCCAAATTAGATATTCTGAGAGTTCAAGCAAACGGGCATCCTCCAAGCTAAACGCCAATGGCGTATCAAGAAAAGAATGTGCTAAATGTTTGCTCGCTCTCCCAATTTTGCCCCCTGTAGCACAGTTCGAGAAAAGTTGGTTTTCCTCCCCCCCCAGACCCAGGCACACCATAATCTATTGAAAAGAGTGATCCCTCGTCCCCTCCCTGCCCCAGTAGCACAGAGTCGCTTGGGCTGGGGCGGGGGGGGAAGCACAGAGGAAGTGGAAGCACCAGAGCCATGCGTAGTGTGTTTTTCACCGGAGTGAAGACAAGGGGCGCGGATAGAATGTCATCATACATCTGCGCCCCTAGTTGCTTCAAACTCTGCGTGCGGGGCCCTGTTTGCTCACCCAAATGAGACAACCTGCTCATCGTAACCACAATCAGTGGGGAGCGATTGGGAGCATGTTTGCTGAACAGCTGCAGACACAGAATTAGTTTACCTGGTAATATTTCTAAGGAGGGATATGATCAGTGAGAGTGCCGCTGCCCCGTCCACCGGCAACCCGGAAACAGGCACTCCCGCGGCACTCCTCATGGCGCGCACGCAGTGGCGCGTGGGCCTCAGTATTTGTAGAAAGGGGAGGAGTGGGGGTGTGATGAATTTCTGCAACAAACTGAAGAGAATACAATAGTCCACACGAATCAGTCGGTTTTTCAGGAAGCATGATGACAGACCAAACAGGCACTCCCATGGCACTCTTTGTGTCTTATTTCCCCTTGTGGAATCTGGACTAGGCCTGGTCTGATCCCGCTTTGATGTGTATCTTCTTTTTCTTTTTCTTGTGGCTAAAGTGTTCACCCGACCATCATGTCATCAGTAGTTTAGATCCAGATTGTGTTTTTAGCAAACAAATCCTCTAAACAAAATCTATGATTTCTCCTTAGGAAATGCTTCCATTTCGATTGGCTTCAGGAAACATGTACAAATTAAAGCAAAATGGAACCGCACACTCTAATGACAACGGCCACGGTTGATCTTGAAATTCGGTCAATCTGATTGGCTCACAAGATTTTGTTGACATATTTAAAACTTAATTGAGGTTCATGCTAATGGAGGGCCTTTTGGGTTTCCGGCCATCACATTTCGGAATGTTTACAATCTGTGCCTAACCCAACAACAGGTTCACAAGCATTACTGACAACCGATATCGGTGCACACCATCAACAAACAACTGTCCATTCACTGTTAACCCAAATAAAGCCTTTCTTTTTAATATGAGAAAGAGTTTTTATCGAGTTTTTACAAAGTTGTTTTGTATACTTTAGCAACTGTGATAGTTTTGGAATGTCTGAGATACCATTTGAAGACTATACTGTAAACTCTTTTACTTGGAACGTTGCCAAAGAAAGTCAATCTGTACTTACAGACTAGAGATAGACTATTAGAGTAATTAAGCATGAGCAATGTTTGGCATCAAACAGCTGCTGTTCATTTTCCACCTTCTTTGGTGCTGCCTGGAAGCTTGCTCTAGCGGTTGGAAGTTCATGGGCGATCATTAATCTTCACCTAACGGGTACCGTACCAAGCAAGGCCTGAAGGTTTCACTGTGAAACTGGTGTCTTTCATGCGTTTGCTTTTGTATATGTTGTCTGAACTTCTGCATCTAATTACATTGTGCTAATATTTAAGATAAAACTTGTTTTCAAGGTAGACTTTTACTTAAAGACTCATATGGAAAATAAAAGCTACTTGAAACATCTTGTCAGTGATAAGCATTTTTATTCCAATGCGTGCCTTCAAAATTGACTTACATGAATGCATGCAAAGTTATGCAAATAACCACACGTTTTGCAAAGCACCTGTCGGTCTGGCTAATCACTCATCAAAAGTAGAATTATTTTTTTCATAAGAACAACCACTTTTATGTGCACTTTTTGGAACCTGTTTTATTATGAGAAAGATTCATACTGTGGCAGAGTAAGTGAGAAGAAGCACTCTTTAAAATGCATATCTTTGGTGGTGGAACACACTGGTTCTGATGACAAAAGCGAAGCTGCAAACTTTTATAAATAGACAGGACCCTTTTTTTTCCTTCTCCCACTTTCATCTTGCATCATCTGTCATTATCACCACATTTGGAGATTCACCTGTTTTACTAAAAATCACACCCAAATGACCATTCTGCAGAATAAAATGTAATTGAAAAATAAATAACACTTGCCATAGTGTTGCTTATTACAAAGCTGCAAATTCCCAAAACAGATGCAGATTTGTTGTAACTATGACCATGGATAATCGTTGAACATTGAGAAACATATAGTTTAATTAAGAAGCCAGCACAACAAAAAATAGCTATGGTGCAATTGTAGCATGTCACGTTGCCTTCTGGTTGCTATTCTCCCATGGAGTTAGCAGCGGAAGCCGGGCACACACCACTGGTATTGCCGTGACATGTGCTTTAGTGGGTTTGCAACGGGCGAGCTGGGCACATCATGTGCCTGAGTACCTGTAAGGATAGTCCCTTATGGTAGGGGAGAAGTGGAGTGAGGATGTGTAAGCTGTACTGTCTTCTACCACAGAGTAGATGCTCTGTTCCACACGGTCTGCTCCGGGTTCCTGTTCCTATTTCAGACTTCTTTTCCCTCCTTCTAGCCTCTGCAGAAACCAGTCCAGTGTCTGGCTGTGAAACCCACAGCACTACTTCTTATCCAGAGAACAATGAAACTGATTACAAACCTTGTTCAAGAAGAAGGGAAACGTCTTGGCCGCTGGAGGCAGGATTCTACTTCACAGTTTTAATCCACAAATCAGACATGTGCATTCTGAATGCAACACACTCCATCAAATCTGCAATGCTCCCGTTATTGTAGGTGCCGAGAGACTACGAAACTCAAGGAGTACGGACTGGAGCATTTCTAACCCTGAATGGTTGCTAAATGCTGAAAGTCGGAGAAACTCTCAGCAGTGGGAGTGGCTGCAGGCGGCACTGGTGTGAGAGAGAACACCCAGCAGGAACGTGAAGCCACCGCATGCATCTTTATATCACTAGGCGCAGCTGTGGTGCAAAACCTTGGTAACGCAGCCAAACCAGGCAAATATACAGATGAGTGTGCATAGATCCACGAACTAGACCAGATTCATACAAGCAGAGGCTGGTAACTGCGACATAGTTGTGTTTCAGCATTTCATTACACATACGTTCTGCACAATCCCTGGAAAACCCCACCTGTGCGCTGGGGCAACCCTACATTACAGCCGCATGCATAGATGCTGTTGGGTATTCAAAATAAGACCTGTTTCTCCAAACATGGGTACAGTTGCCTACAAATCCAGTCAACACTCTAGCAACACGTGCTCAACAAAGTCGAGGGGAAGAGGATGAAAACTGTCCAGTGGACATGATCATTAAGGCACACAATAAAGACAGTCTGGATGCCAGCATGCAACCACTGGCATAGTGGCATTGTGGGCATACACATCTGTATCTATTATACACAAAAAGCTATGTGCTATGTGAAGAAACAATATAGAGGACAACAAACACTATTACAAATACAAACATGGTAAAAACCATTATTAGGATTATTATTATTATTATTATTATTATTATTATTATTATTTCTAGTGATTTATAAAGAACTTCATGCTGGAATCCTCCTGCTTCTAAGCACCCTAAGAAGTCCGGCAGGGATCAAGCACATATTGCATGGAATTGTCCTGTTCTCAAGGCGAGCCTATTGCCCCTGTGCTAGTCTCTTGGCAAAATCAGAATGATCCTGATATGCCTGTAGACGTCACTCCTGACATTGCACATTTTCTAATACGTAACTAGGAACATCAATCAATCAAAAACGTTTATTTTGGAAACTATAAGAATTTCAATAAAAAACAGCCACATAAACAAAAATACAATTCATAAACTTTATAACCCATAATAAAATCAATGAAAATAACTATTAAAACAGATCCATCACACCTTAATAAAGAAATCATGAATAAAACCAGATTACAATAATCTAGATATTCAGTAAAAAAATGCCTTTATGATTCAAGCTTGATTAAAAAACGTTAGGAATGCCCAACCCAGTCGCGGGGAGTCGGGCCATAACAAACAGAGCAAAGCAGGTTGACACTGTGGGAACTGAAGTTTGCCCAGTAACGGCATTAGCATCATTGCTCTTAGCTCTGAGGAGACCAGACAGAACAATACAAAATGAGCCAGGTCCTCCCCAGGGGCATTACACATTAAGCAGGACTGCTTCTCGCTATCATCCCCCCAAACCCCCATCATCAGTCTGAGAGGGAGGCAGTTAAAGCATGCCTTGGTTATCAAACTTCACTGAGAAGAATACTCTGCCCACAGTAATTACGTTTGGATACCTGGCGCAGTCATAATTGCATGCCTCCTATTGGAATATTTTAGCATCTCCAAAGAATACCTCTTCCCTGTAATATGCAAACGAATATCGGCTTTAAAATCTCTAACCACACGTACTGACAAAGTATATACTGCATTAATTTCCATTAGTTTGGATTTTACATATGCCAGCCAGGGGATCCTGAAACTCAGAATCTCAGAAGGTAGAAACCTGATAAGCTCATGTGTCATATCATCTTTGACATTACTCCAAAGATAGAATCAATACAAAACAGGTGAACCGGGATAGTATCACTAATTAAAGGACAGCCTAGTTTAAGATGGGCTCCAAAATTAGAGGCCAAATGGGCAAGTCCCAACACTCCTTTTCCACTGTCAGAATTATATTTATGTTCACTTTATTTTCTGGCACTGGCTGGCTCAAACTCTGAGTCCCATCCAATGGAAGTGGTATAAAGAGGTCGAAACTCATGGCCATATTGGGCCTCATTACACGTTATGCGGTAAGGAATTACCAGCACCGGTAAGGGTACCGGTGCTGGTTATCCCTTACCGCCCTACTAGGAGGTCCCTCAGGCTGTCCCGTCCTTAACGTGTGGTGAGACCACACGTTAAGGACAGGACCCGCTGAGGGACTTCAGAGCAAATAACGGTACTGCTAATAGCGGTACAGTTATCTGCTACTTCCCCATTCCCATTGAGCCCATTCTGGGCTCAAATGGGAATGGGGAATGGTAATTGGCATGGGGACTTACCAGGTCCTCCAGAGTCGGAATGACCAGGTAAGTCCCCATGCCGCCTACCTGGACCCAGAACATGGTAGGGGGTAGCCATGGCGCTAATAGCGCCATGGTTACCTCCTACCATGTAATGAGGCCCATTGTCTTTGGCAACTTGAACGTCCACTAGGGACTTTCGCTCTGCAACGTCCTTTGTTTAATTATTCACCACTTCAGGGCTACTAGGCCTCTAGATTAAATCTGGGTTAGGCAAAAGGTCTTTCTTTAGGGGACACAGCAGGTCATCCAAAATAGATGAGGTATTCAAAATACTAGATTTGACATGTTGCAGAAAGCCCAATGAAGATTTTACTTTTAAGACAAGAACTTCATGTGGCCATTTGAGGACTCATAACACTCAATTCACAAGTGCCAAATTATCCTGAGAGACAACAACATCTTCATCAGCAACCTCGATGGGCACTCAGGAACCAACTTGATTGAAATCAGGGAGCAAAGTCGACTTGTCCACTCCTCCCATAGTCAGAGGCAAACGGTGGCCAGTGGTTGGGGGTGGGGGGGCAGGGAGGAGTTGGCTTGCATTGGCCCAAATTGGCAGCCCATTAGTTGGTGCATGGATTCAGACCCATAGGAGAAGCAGGAGCACATGAACTCTCAGAACCAGAATAGGTTGCCCCACCAGATCGATCTATCTACCATCTGGGGTAACGGAGCTGGGGAGTCTGCCAGGAGGGAATCGATGGTAGTTGAGATAGCCAATTTGGCAGCCTTATTATTCTCGTTCAAATGGCCGGCTACCTGTTTCAGATAGGAGGGCATAGAGGATTGGGGCCTTGCCCCCTTCTTGCCCTTCAGTTTTTTTTTGTTGCATGTTGCCAGCCTTACCCTTCCTCTATGAATGTGAACTGTGTGTAGCTTTTCCTTTGCCCATTTCCGAACTCAGTCCTTTGATATATTTTTCACTGGGTGGTCAGTTCGGGGCCACATAGTCACCCCTCCATTACGTAGATGGCAACAGCTGTGAGTCAGCCATTTATCAAAAAGCCCTGTGTCTCTCCCTGCCATACAACACTGTGCTAAGAGCAACTTCCATAATACCTTTGTCCCAAACCCCCAATTTTCTCCCCCGCTACAACCCAGAGGTTAGGGCCCTCTGCCCAAGCATCACAGATCATAAAGTGCAAAAATAAAATACAAAACAAGTACCCCTAACACAACTCAGACACTCAGGTAGTTGGTCCAACAGGGCCTGTCCAGGCTTGCTTGAGTCCACCAGGGCCTGTCCAGGCTCCCCTTTTAGAGTTTACGCTGTGCAGGGTACACTTAGCAATGGCATCATTAACAATGAGCAGCGTGCATAAGGTGACTTGATCCAGCAGTCAAAATTAGACCACAAATATAGAAGAGGCTGGGCAACTTATCAAGTTTGTTGACTTGGTAGCTCTATATCTGTAGCTGCAGCTGTAGCTCTGTAGCTGTAGATGCAGCTGTAGCTCTGTAGCTGTAGCTCTGTAGCTGTAGCTGCAGAGGTAGCTCTGTAGCTGTAGGCACAGCTGTAGCTCTGTTGCTGTAGCTGCAGATGTGGCTATGTAGCTGCAGCTGTAGCCCTGTAGCTGCAACTGTAGCTCTGTAGCTGCAGATGTAGCTCTGTAGCTTTAGATGCTGCTGTAACTCTGTAGCTGTAGCTGCAGCTTCTGTAGCTGGAGCTGCATATGTAGCTCTGTAGCTGCAGCTGTAGGTCTATAGCTGTAGATGCAGCTGCACCTTTGTAGCTGTAGCTGTGCCCTCTCTACAGCCCCTCCTTTTGCCTCCTTCTACTTTTCGATTCTGCACAGATGAGCTTGTCCAAGCCTCCAGCCTCACTACTCCAAGTCTCACTACTCCACTCTCTGCAATATCCGAGTGAGATAGAAACGTGATTCACAAAATTCACAGAATAATCTCACCAAATCCCACTCCAGTATGCCCCAGTATTCTCCAATATGCAATATGCAAGGGGACATACAAAATGCAACTAGCAGAGTAAACAGCGTTAACAGCCCGCTGCTGGCCCTGTTCTGCTGCGCTTCGGGGAAAAGAACGTGCTTTGAATAAGCAGCTGCAGCCCTGCTCCTCCCAGCTCATCCCAGCACCACCTGCACAGCATCTGGCCAGAGTTAACAGCCAGCTGCCGGCCCTTCTGCGCTCTGCTTTGGGGGAAACGAATGAGCTTTGAATAAGCAGCTGCAGCTCGGCTCCTCCCAGCTCGTCCCAGGACCTGAACAACAACCTCATGGATGGCATACATTCCAAATAGGAATGGAGAAATCATTTTGTGCACATTTTAAATCACCAGTAGATTTTGAAAAGGTCAAACTTTTCATAATCTCTTCGTTTGAAATACAGGTAAAAGAGGTTGCAGGGAGTGAAAACATAAATCTATACAAATACCAATTTCTCAAACTGCTGGGATTTGGTGAGAGGTAGTGCATCTCAGACAAGGGCAGGGATGTGAATGTATTTAAAACAGGAGTAGATTAGGATTAGAATTTAGAGGAGGCTATATAAGGATGACAATTTGAAGAGGGCGTTAGATAGGAACATTTGAGAATTAGGAGTGCACACAAACACCAACACTGAAACTTTGTGTTTTTTTTAGGAGTATACACAATCACACACAGATACATGTTTGCTGTACAGGACTGACCATTGATTGTTTTGGTATACATTTCAAAGTCAAACACATTGACCTGTTATTTATTGTTTAAGAGGAATGACAAATTACACGTATTTTCATTTGTGTTATTTTGGAACAGGGTGTTAGGCAACGTTTGTATGCAGTACCCTCTAGGAACACTGCAAACAACTATGACTACAGGTATAGGCAACCCGACCTTTGGTATAAGCTTATACTACACAGTTTTGGTAGCATGTTGTGCAGCCAGGCTTATCTTAAGAGGGGAAATGTGAGCTGTAGTGCAGTTACACAAAGATTCACAGTTACAGGTATTCAAACAAACTCTTACACTCAAGGTTTTTCTGCATAAACAATTGTTAATTTATTAATCAGTCAGTTATAAAGCCTATAAAGCCTACAAAGAAGGGAGCACTAGAATAGTAACACACACCTATACTTCAATAGTGTACACTTTGAGTTTCTGAATCAGGCAAGACCCTTTTGGGATGGCCCACAGACACAACCTACACCCGCGGGTGACTTCAGTAACAAGGGTGCTGAGGACATTATTATCTTACTGTTGGCATTCAGAACACTCTTAATAAGTTGGTAAAAGGCAAAGGTTATTAGACCACAAGAGACCACAGCAGTGCAGATACTTTTAGAGTTCACTAGAAGAGTCATTCATTTCAATAGTCTAAGCCAAAGTCAATGGGCAAATGTATTGGATAGGATAAAGCACTTCTGGTAAGTCAATGGGAAAGTCTTTGCACAAGTTTCTTAGGAGTCTTTGATGAAAAGAAGAATCAAAAGTAGAGCCACAAGCTGATTAGACTTGTGAGTTGTGGAAGTTACAAGCACTTCTACTGTTAGAGGTACGTTCTCTTAGACTTGTTTTACAGTGCCTTGGTAAAGAAGAAAAGATGAATCTGATGACTTCTGTTCCTGTGCAACTCTGCAGATCTCACTGTTCCTGAGCCTCAGTCATGGGGACAAGAGTGAGGACGTTGGGGGACTCCTGCAATACACTGCGACTGCCAAAACCATCAATTAGCAAACTTCACTTTCAGTGTCTGTTTCGCGTTTCAGCTACCACAAATAGCAAGAACGCGGTTCCTGGCTGTCAAGGTGGACTGTCCTTGCTTCTGGGATCCGTCACTCTGCTGAGGGGGCTCAGCCTTGGTCAGTCATACTTCGTGGGAGTCTGGAGGATCTTCCAAAAGCTTTAGGCCAGCTTAAAAGTAATGCACACATTCTGGTGTCCATCTCCCTTGCTATATGGTTTTCCGCAGCAACTCTGAGGAATTTCAACCAGCTCCGAGATGGGTGTCCAGGTGGCTTACTTTGTAGTTGATTGGTCCCACCAACTCAAAGGGAGAAGTCCTCCTTGCAGGGGCTTCTCTGTCGATGAGAACTTGGCGTTGCGGCACTGCAGCAGGGCTTCACAAACAGTCCAGGAGTTGCAGCAGGCATCCTCTTCAGGGTCCTCTTCGGTTCCTTTGTCCAGTCATCGACTCTGCCTTCCAAGCCAAAAGACTCACCTTTTATTCAGTTCTCTCCCATTCATTCCAGCCTAGCTGTCACTCACCCAGCAAGGTGGCTGTCCTTGCCGGACAGTCAGCCAGCCAATCACAACAGAGTTCATTTGGGTCTCCTAGGAGAATAAGCATGGGGAGTTATGGGCACCTCCCACACTTCCTGCCTACCCCAGACACTCTGGAGCCAGAGGCAGGTTTCACTCCTGAAGCCCGCCAAAGGAGAAATGAACAAAGAGACCAAACCTGGTTTGGCACGCAGAGAAACTCTCTAGAAGGACCTTTCCACAAAGACATGGCAAAAAAGAAGACCTTTTGAAAAAGATGGCTCCCGCGGTTAGCGTTACGGGAGCTGCGAGGAGCCGTGGTAAATGCAAACCATGGTAGTTCAGAACAAAACCACTGCCACCAGCCATTCTGTGAGGAAAGGGTAACATAAAAATGTTACATGAGCATCTAGACAAAGGGGATACTAATTAACCCCTCCAGCACTCTATTTTAAGATGGGGTGTGCTGGGTCTAGCAAGTACAATGCTAAGTAAAGTCAATTTCGCTTTATTGCTCTGGGAAACAGTAGTTTATCCCAGAGAAGGTATTTAAACCTTGAGAAATCTAAAAGACTTCCCTGTGCCACTGTACTGAAGGTGCTGTGTGACACAATTGTAAAAGATGATGCCTATGGAGTTTGTGAGACTCCATAACAAAAAAGAAACACAGGTAAAATTGACACAAAAATACATGAGAGACTGGGAGAAAGGGTCACACTCTCTCCAGATTAAAAAAGTAAAGTCCTCAAAATCCAGCAAAGTTGCTGGGCGTCTCTAAGGTGGAGGTAATTAGCACATTTTTGAGAATTCTCCCTAACACAGGGGAATATGAAATCACAAATGTAGAATTATAAATTGATATCTATCTGTACCAGGGATGTACATCACTGGCTGATTCAGAGACATATCTAAATGAAAGCATCAGAAATTCTCGAGTTGTGTCTAATGTTAATTAGCACCCTGATGTGAAATACACTATACAACCAATAGGTACGCATTTACACATTAGTTTTGTATATGCATACCCTACATTCTTGTCCCTGCCTCAGTACTGTCAAAATGGACATGCTATGCAGACAGTGCTTTTGAAATTTTGCTCAAATAAGGGCATCATTTGGAAATAAACACCCATGTATCACACAATAATTTTGTGTCTCTAAAACCAAAAGAAAAGAAAGAAACACAGAGAACAGCTTATGTGGACCAATTAGTTTATACTAAACCACAACAGATCAACAAGTTATTGGGCATATGCTATTTACTCCACCTGTCAGAGGTGAACGTTGTTGATCTGATGTGCCAAAGGACCGCACATATTGAGAACATTTCCAAATATTCAACTGTTATAGTCTATTTCAACTGTAACCAGTGTCATGCTATTCAGCTAAGAGTGACAGCATTTCTGGTCCTCAATTAATGTGTCGCTTTTATAATAATTCCAGGCAAGTAAATGGACCATCTGCATTTCTGAATGCAAGTGGCTGCTTTCTAAAGCCAAACATTGCATAGACATTAATATATTGATTATTAGACATTAGCAGAAACTGTGGTCATTTGTTGAAAATGTTGTTGCTACATTGTACCATTAGTTTGATGGATGCGATCACTGACAAGATAACGTGTACCTAATAGCCAAGTGTCTCTAAGAATACAGTAACTGTTGACATTTAAACCATAACAATCAAAGAGTTTATCAATACATGGAGCTTAAACCTGTTCTTTAACTAACTAATGTGCAGATTAAACCATTACTCAGGTCCTATGTCAAGTTAAGTAGAGTCTGTTTGTATGGTCTATTAATGAGCTACATAAAATGGTCTATGATCAGTGCCAGTTATCTCAAGAACTAGGTTAAAAGGTGTAATGCTAACACATATACAAAATATGCTGCATGAACTTACCTATTACGTTGCTTATCTCATTTTACATTTGATCCTTTTATGTCACCAGTTGATCAAATACAGATTTCAAATTAGGCCGGTATGCACAATGAAATGTATATTGGAATCCTATTTTGAAATGATTGTTTTGCACAATTCATACATATTAATATCATCACTCCGCTTAAATTGACAGAAATTAAAGAAACATCAGTAGATGTGAAATCATGAATCAAAGTATGTTATTTTGTGTCACAAAGCTATCCATAGAAATGTATTCAGAATCCATAAAGGTAGTGCCAATGTGTCCCTTTTATGATCCTGCAAGTATTTGGGCCAACGTGGGCTAAGCAGATGGCTTTTGTGGATGTGCATTGGAGAAAGAAACCCATCACAGAACCCTTCAACTCCATGCTGTCATTATATTATATGACACCAAGGTAGCAGAGTGTGGATAGTATAAAAACTCAAGGATCATGTTCTTGCTACCTGCTAATGTGCAAAACTTGGCAAAGGACATTTTTACTGCATTACAGACAAAGGCGAATTTATTCCCAAATGTTTAAAAAGTTATTTTCAAAATGCTCAGTTTATGTGGAATGTATAGAAGACCTATCTTATTCAAATGCTACAATTTTCAGATGTACATTTTACTTGCCATGAGTATATTTAATCACATTTCTTAATTATTTGGCCTGGTCTATTTAATATTTTGAATGGGAATTCAAAATGTACAAGTCTAAATTCTGTGAAAAATCCGAGGAGGGTGTGTCACTCTCGCAGGAACCGGAAAACCACACAGTCATGAAGGTGGTGAAAGAAACTGCAACTGGAACAGGGCTGAGCAGGCCTGTAGCCCACTGTGGGCTGAGAATCCAATGACCCCAGAAGGGGGTGAGAGAAATCGCAATCAAGGCAAGGCAGCCTTTGGTGAGGGCTGCACACCCTTAAGACCAATGATGGTCAAAACATATCAAAGAGTGTAGGATTTAAGGATTTAACATTAAACTAGGCCCCGGGTTAGCATCATGATCACTATGGTGAGGCTGGAGACACGTCCAATCCTATCACGCAGGTCCGTGTTACATCACCACGTTGTTCAACATGGTGATGTCGTACGTCCAGAATTCCGGAAACTGACAGATAACTTTTTATTCTGCTAGTGCGAGGTAAGCTTCACGTCGCAATACCGTTTCTTCAATGCGCTAATGCTGCTGTTGTCTACTGCCCTCCTTCGCAGCCTTTTTCCCTTTGTTTCCTTCCTGACGCTCTTCTGAGCGGGTTCACATTTTTCTGGTCTATTAGTTCTGGCTGCCTCGGCCCCCTTCTCATTTCTGACCTGCCTCCTTTCTGAGTACCTTTCTTTCCCCTTGATTTCCTCTTGCTTCCTCATCCTGGAGTATTTGCCTTATTGCAAGAACTGCCTTTCAGAGCCTTTCATATGGGAATCTGCTCTCTACCAGGAAAATCCCATCCAGCTGCTAACTACTTGGAACCTCTTCTGCATCACCTGCAGGTTGTTTTCCCCAAAAGGGTTTTTGCCATTATCTTTGCCTACATGTCTGCTAAGCAGATCCTCTTCTCTTGTTTTCAGATCAAGGTCATGGTGGCTGCTCAAGAGACAGGAAGTCGCAATTGTCACCGGGTGTCATCGTCAAATCCTTACGTAAGATGTAACCTTGACAACTAGTTGCACTCAATCAGTCACTTCAATTTGTAGACAAACTCATTAGTAATCAGCAGATGCTAAAGGCCATAGGCCAATGCATTTTAGACTAGGGGTCCTTCTTCAGGGCAACAACTATTTGCAAGCTAGAAACAAAAAATAATCACCAATCAATCCACAGTAATTACAGTATGTACACATGTCAGATACAATAACAAACATAATAAGCATTCATTGGTAGGACATGTCATGTTTGTCAACGTTAAATCAGATAAAAAACAAATAAACAATGGTGTATCATAGTGACTACTAAAACAGTAACATCAAAAAGCTGATGCAGTTGTGGAACCTGAGAAGGATCTTGTTGTAAGAACGTGGAGGGTTGAACTGTGAGTTTCAATTTTATTTCATGTGTTTATTTATAGAGCGCCAAAAGCTCATAGCAATCAGGCTGCTACATGGACACAAAAGACTTCTGGCGACGGGACAACAAGAAAATGGGACGGTGGATAAACCAAGAAATTAAGAGAATAAGTCTGTCTTTGCAATTTCCTAAAATGCAGCATGTTAGGTTCCTGTCTCAGTGTGGAGAGAAGCGCATTCCAGAATTGTGCTTCTAATACAGTTAAAGATTACCCCAAGCATCTGCTTTTCTTTACTTTGGAGTTAGTAAGCTGACCACTGGTACTCGATCAAAGGTGTCTTGATGGACTGAAAAAAATCATATGTTCCTACAGATATTTAGGAGCATTGCCATAGATGCATTTATGAATTATGGTGACAGCCTTAAATTGTATCCTTGCCAGCACAGGAAGCCTGTGTAGTTAATTTCTAGTGCCCGTGATATGGGATGTTTTGGGGATGTCGTGAATTGCACGTAAAGCTTCATTTTGCATGATCTGCAGTAAATTGATGCAACAGTTGGCGCCAAGAAGAAGGACGTTGCACTAGTCTAACCAGGGTAGAATGATTGCTCTTGAGAGAATGGCACACTATTTTTGTGACAGAAAAGGTTTGGCATGTCTTAGTACTCTCAGGTGATATTGCGTACTATGAACTGCTCCTTCAACATGAGCAGCAGAATTTGTGGCCGCATTCATGTAAACACCAAGTGTTTTGACTTTGTCTTTAGGAAAGATTTTGATATTGTCAATGGACAGGCTAGAGTAGTCGGAGCACCGCTTGGTTCTGCCTTGAGTGGATAGGAAGATCATCAGTTCAGTCTTGGAGGGGTTTAAACACTAGAGTTCAAATTCATCCAGTCATCGATAAGTCTGTAGATATGTTGTATTTGGACTGAGTCAGAGCCACACTTACCACTCAACTCCAGTACGAGCTGAGTTTCATTGGCATAATTTGAATAATAGATGTTCAAAGAAGTTAACAAGTGACATAAAGGCTTGATATGTAAGTGAAATAGGGAATGAGAAAAGCAAGCACACTGCGGGACACCTTAAGTAATCCGTTCAGTTGTCGTAGTAGCTTTTCCCCAGCATACCTGTAATTTCCTGTTACCCAAGGAAGACAAGACCCAGCTGATAGAATTAGTTAGACAATGTCCATGAGGTCTAATCCATCCACGAGACATGAATGTTCCAGTGAATCAAAAGTGGCCGACAGGGCCAACCATACCAGCATGCCCGCTTTGCTCTTCTCCACAATGGTGAGCATTTTCATCGGTAGGTCCGTTAATGCGGTCTGGATCCCGTGGAAAGGCTGAAAACCAAGTGCAAGCTACTATTGCTATGCCAGAGGCCACTCTATGGTGGTAACAAAACCATCTCAAAAACACCTACTGAGAATACTGTGCAATATAGGCACGACGTAACCAGAAACAAAACAGCTGTACTGATAACAAGCACAATCTCTCTAATTAAAGTGGCAACATCTGCCTGATGAAACACTAAACATTAAATAAAAGCCAAACCAAAGGCATTAATAAAAGAAAGTATAGTGCAAGGCTATAACAATGCTTGTGCAGTCTCAGAACATGCACCTGTTAAAGCCTAGTGAACAGGAAACCTTTCTATGAAAACGTGCTGACAGTGTTAACACAGCATACACTGCCGAAGACTCCTGAAACAACAAAGCAAGAGTGCCAAATATCTAACCTCATTACAGTGAACTAAAGAATGATACCAGCTAAACAGTGATATGCGACTTACCAGCAACAATGATATGTTGATACACACAAGGGTATGGGTGCTTCGGAAAACAGCTCATTTATGATAGAACTGAACGAACGCTGTATAAACTGTGAAAGTCAGATCATGTGACTTAGTCATATGACGATGTACGCGGTGTGTGTGTCTCTTCCATTGAAAATAGAGGAGACTACACGTATCCCCAATACGAAAATATTCAGGTAATAATATGTATATCACTGGAGCCTCCAAAACGCGCTACATAAAATAATGCATAGAACTTGGAAATTCGAATCAACTAACGGACATAGTCACCTGACATTGTGCGCAGTACACATGTCTCTCCTGAAGGGAAAATAAGTAGAGGCACAGATCACTGAATGTTAACCAGACATTAAAGTAAATGACATGTTACTGTGCTGTTTAAATATCCACAGTGTGCAAAATATTCTACGTCAGAAATGGCTCCTAGGTGCTATATGACATGAAGAGATAAAAAAAAGATCAGTTACATAAGATACAATGAAAACACTGAAAAATAATTAATCTAAGAAAGTCAATAAAACTAATCAATGGTTGCAAACGCAAACAGAGCTTATTTACATGAAAATAATGTTATAGGCGTGGTCACATGGGGTTTACCACATGGTCAGAGATGCAGATTTCTGTGAAGTTAAATTAGAGAAAACAAAGTAGATCAAATGCCTTGTTCATTCTGTGCGGGTTGAAAGAATCAAGTCAGTGGATCCAAAAGGATTCTCTATGTGCTCTTCTCCTGTTGATATCACATTGGATGGTATGAGATTTAAAGACTTCAAGAAATTGGAATGCCATCTGCACTTTACATGTCCATGCTCATTGAAATGTCTCACCACTGCTGACAATATATTGCCAGTTCTTATGTGTGACTGTTCATTCATCCGAATTCTGACTTTTTTTCACTGTCTCGCCAACACAGTAAATGCCAGACAGGCATTTAATGCAATAGATTACATTTTCAGATATAAACACATAGACATAGACATAGACATAGATAAACAGGAAGCAAAATCTTTGAGACAAATGTTCTCCTCTGTTCTGGGATGAAAAAGCACTGAAAAAAGCCCTGAACTACACTGTTAGAATACCAACAGTTCAAACATGGAGAAGTGGCTTTCTTTCTAGTAGTAGTGGTCATTTTAATCAAGCTTTTGGTGTTACCCAACAAATCACGCAGACTCTCACTCCTGTCATAAGCAAACACATGAGGATTGGTAAATAAAGACTTGGTGTGGTCATCATTAGTAGGAATATTCCAATGCTTTAATATGGATTTTTTTGATGTTCTGACACAGTATGAAATATTATCCTATGCCTAGAATTGGTGATTTAATAGACAAACTGGCAACAACTAGGTAAATGTCTACGATCTGCCAGACAAAGGGCTATTGTTTGGTTCCATTGAACCACTCTGACAAGGAAAATATGTCTTTCGCTACTCCCCGAGGCTTGTTCCAATTTCAAGTCCTTGCTTTGGGCCTACATGGGGCTCACGCAATCAAAGGTTGATGGATACGGTAATGTGACCCTTTTCCCATTTTTGCGGCTCATACCTAGATTACATTCTGATACATAGCCAGACATGGGAAGAAAAACTTTTCTACTTGTTTGAAATTGTAATGGCCCAAAGAAAGGCTGGACTGACAGCCAACCCCAAGAAGTGCCGTCTGGCACAGTTAGCAAATATGTACCAGGTTTTTTTTCATGGGGAATGGTTTGGTGTAGCTGCAGCTGGAAAAAGTGAAAGCCATCCATTAAATACCTTTTCCTAAAACCAAAAGGGAACTTAGGGCATTCTTGGTGCTCACCGGGTTCTATCACAGATTTGTCCCTACCTATTCCAGCATAACTTCATGTCTAACGGTTACATTTAAGGATGCTGAAAACCAGAAACTTTGGTGGGAAAAACAAGATCTGGATAGCTGTAATATGTTAAAGCATATATTGTGTAGTGGGCATGTCCTCAAAGTCCCTAATTTAATCATGGAGTTTATTTTACAGACAGATGTATCCAAAATAGGCCTTGGGGTTTTTGTTTCACAAGAGTATGAAGGAGTAGAACACCCTGTCCTGTGTATTACCAGGAAACTCTTTCCTCAAGAGAAGAACTATGCCACTATTGAGTTAGTTGGATATCTCTCAGCTTACCTTCCACAATTAATCTGCTGTTTATCTCCATGACCATCAGTCTGGCTTTAGAGCATCCAAAGGCACAGAAACAGCTCTTCTGAATACCTTCAAAACCTGCTCTCAAACCTTGACTATAACTCTCCCTCTGTCCTCATTCTTTATTATATTCCTTCTGCTTTCTATACAGTAAACCACAACATCCTGATCTCCCATCTATGTGATGCCCTGAACATCACAGATCAGGCCCTGGCATGGATTGCCTGCTTTCTCTCTGACCGTCCTTCCCAGGTGGAACTTGGGTCCAGTCTCTCCTCTATCACTCTCTCTACATGTGGTGTCCCCCCAGGATCTAACTTATCCCCCTGGTTCTTCAAGTGTACATGGCCCATCTGGCCTGCAGGATCTCTGCCTTCAACTCCAACTTTCAGTGTTATGCAGATGACACACATCTCTCTTTCAGGCTTCCCTCTCCCTCCTCCTCATCCTGAGCCATTCCTGACTATCTATCCGCAGTTCAGTCCTGGTATTCTGCGAATTATCTTCGCCTTAATGTCAACAAGATAGAGATCATCCTCATAGGAACTCCTGCTCCCGCTTTCCCACTTTCACTTTGGCCCACACACCCACTATTGCGGAAAAACAAACAATCTGGGGGTCATTTTTGACTCCACTCTCTCCTTCTCCTCTCACATCTCAGACAGCACTAAGAGTCCCACTACCAGCTGCACCTCCTCAGAGGTATTCTACCTTTACTCACTTTCCCCCAGATGCTTATCCTCTAAATAGCCTTGGTTCTCTCCATACTGGACTACTGCTACAGTCCATTTCTGAATGTAAGTACTTCAACTCTCCAACCTCTACAACTCATCCAGAAACAGAAAAGCAAGACTTATCCTTGACCTCAAGCCCAGGAACTACAATTCTCCAGTGCTGAAATCCCTCCACTGGCTCCACATGGCTGCAAGGATCATGTTCAAGACACTCTGCGTAGTCCACTTTCTATCCCTAAATAATCTACTTCTAGAGCCCTCCCCTCGTCCGCTTCCAATCTCTGCAGGTGAGCTGTTTTTCCAAACTGAGATTTCGGGGTAGATATGTACCTTCTAGAGGTGCTTCCTTCGAGAACAACCTCCCTGCCCCTCTCCATTTTAAGCCTGATCTCCTTAAGTTCTAGAAACACCTCAAGACCCTCCTTTTCTCTTGCTTTCTCTTTGCCTCTTCCTTGCTAATGCCCTCTCTATTTCCACCTACTTCCCTTCTCCTTCTCTTCTGTAACTATACTCTGTTTTGCCGACTGGTCGCCTGGTGCACCTCCAGAGACTCAAAGGTCCCAGGCTCCTCCGCCAGTCCTTGTACTTGCCTCCCAGCCTCTGCACTCTGCTCACTACTACTGCGAGCGAACAATATGGACAGCGTCCTCAGGACACCTCCATTGTGTTTACTTGCAAACATTTCAGGACACCACGAGTGTTCTTAGAACACATTCAACTTGCCAGCGAATGATACGGACAGCGTCCTCAGGACACCCCATCTTGTTTATTTACGAACATTTCAGGACACCACAAGTGTTCTTAGAACACTTTCAACTTGCCAGGGAACAATACGCACAGCGTCCACAGGACACCCCCATTTTTTTTATTTACGAACATTTCAGGACACCGCAAGTGTTCTTAGAACACTTTCAACTTGTCAGCGAACAATACGGACAGCGTCCTCAGGACACCCCCATTTTGTTAATTTACGAATATTTCAGGACACCGCGAGTGTTCTTAGAACCCTTTCAACTTGTCAGCGAACAATACGGACAGCGTCCTCAGGACACCCCCATTTTGGTAATTTACGAACATTTCAGGACACGACGAGTGTTCTTAGAACACATTAAACTTGCCAGCGAACAATACGGACAGCGTCCTCAGGACACCCCCATTTTGTTTATTTGCGAACATTTCAGGACACCGCGAGTGTTCTTAGAACACATTCAACTTTCCAGAGAACAATACAGACAGCGTCCTCAGGACACCCCCATTTTGTTTATTTACAAACATTTCAGGACACGGCGAGTGTTCTTAGAACACATTCAACTTGCCAGCGAACAATACGTACAGCGTCCTCAGGACACCCCCATTTTGTTTATTTCCGAACATTTCAGGACACCGCGAGTGTTCTTAGAACACTTTCAACTTGCCAGCAAACAATACAGACAGCGTCCTCAAGACACCCCCATTTTGTTAATTTACGAACATTTCAGGACATGGCGAGTCTTCTTAGAACACTTTCAATTTGCCAGCGAACAATACGGACAGCGTCCTCAGGACACCCCCATTTTGTTTATTTACGAACATTTCAGGACACTGCAAGTGTTCTTAGAACACATTCAACTTGCCAGCGAATTATACGGACAACGTCCTCAGAACACCCCCATTTTGTTTAATTATGAACATTTCAGGACACCGCGAGTGTTCTTAGAACACATTCAACTTGCCAGCGAACAATACGGACAGCGTCCTCAGAGCACCCCCATTTTGTTTATTTACGAACATTTCAGGACACCGCGAGTGTTCTTAGAACACATTCAACTTGCCAGCGAACAATACGGACGGCGTCCTCAGAACACTCCCATTTTGTTTATTTACAAACATTTCAGGACACCGCAAGTGTTCTTAGAAAACATTCAACTTGCCAGCGAACAATACGACAGCATCCTCAGGACAACACCATTTTGTTTATTTACGTACATTTCAGGACACCGCAAGTGTTCTTAGAACAGTTTCATCTTGCTTGCGAACAACACAGACACATATTGCGTCCTCAGAACACCCTCACATTTAGTTTATTTAGAACATTTCAGAACAACCGTGTTGTCCACAGACAAATCAAACACAACAAGAGGTTCTACCACATAAAAAAATACAACATTTAACCTATCTCATACTCTCCCACCCGCCCCAAACACTCTTACACACCAACACACTCTACTAAATACCATTATTAAACCAAGTTTCACCGCGCTGTCCGTGGACATCCGCGAATCCAAGATGGTGGGCGCTACCGAAAATCTGACGCAGTTCACGCTCTACGTCGTCCAATCAGAGAACACGTCGCATGTCCGCGGACATGACGCAAGCCGATTGGCCAATCAGAACACTGTCCGCGGAGCGAACAGGGAAGTGTGTCCGCGGACCAAACACAGATATCACTAAATTTTTATGGCCTGCTTTTTGGTCATTTTAAAAAAAACTACAGGACAGAATTTCACCAAATTTGCAAAAGCTTTCGGGACCAGGCCGTTACTCCTGGTCCAAATTTGGTGAAAATCCGTCCAGCGGTTTGGGCTGTAGGCGCAAGCAAAGTTTTTTCCCCATTCAGTCTATGGGGAAAAAAAAGTTTTGGGACCCCCCTTATAACTTTGCCCCCCCTGGACGAATCCTCACCAAACTTTCAAAAAAATTCAGAGTGGGCTATATAATTTTTTTTCAAAGTTTGGTGAGGATTCGTCCAGGGGGAGCGAAGTTAAAAGCTGGCCAAAAAGTGCTCTTCCTAAGGAAACAGCAACTTAACCATAACTACCGTGGCCATGTAATATATGTTTAACCAAGCCCAAAGAAGTCCCTGGGAGTAATTACAAGGACTTATCAGAACTGTTTCAAGAGACTATTGGAAATGAGCCCTTGCGGCTGAACACTGGTTGGACTAAGAGACGGGAGTCATTCTCCTGGCCTCATTTATGTTTGCTGAATACCTTTGATTAATGGTAGGGTCAGAGCAGAATAGTTTTGGATAGAGGACTGATTCTTTAGTTTGACAAACACCCTGATGACAAGCACCCAAGATAGCATTCAGTTAGGTAGGGCAACCCTTCTAGTTACAGGGAAAGATAGGTTATGTTCTTATTATTTGAATACAATCTTGAGTGTGAAATGCCACCCCTTTGTCCAACTCATTCTCCCGAGTTACCAAAGGTCTCTATTATGGATTATTTTTCAATTATTATTTTTTTATTTTTTTTATTTAGGCATTTAGTTCATTACAAACTTTTGCCAATCAAGGTCATGATCATCACACATGTTCCACATGTTCTGTAAATTAAAATTCCTTACATTTAAAAAAAAAGATAATCTCTAAGAATGTTAACAGAGCACAGGTCAACCCCGCATTTGTCCCACAATACAAGGAGGACAAATGGTTGTTAAAGTACAAAGTCCCATACAATCTCAACTCTGGGCAAAACAGGGTTGAATGTTACAAGGATTCCACTTAAGCATTACACAGTTTACATTTAATATTTTCGGCGCCCACCCGATATTTACATAAGGTGGTCTTTGTATGTTGTATGTTTAGTCGGAATCTGAGGAACAAGTCTCTGTGTCTTGGACTCAGGAATCTTTTAAGATAAAACGGGTACCACAAAGGGGGACACTGAAAGATTTTTTGAAAGTGTGTGTACCTTTGAGTTAACTCTTTTTATTTCAGTGACTCTTCAATCGGCAGCCCACAGTATTCTTATTACAAGCATTGGGTTTCGGCATAGGATGTCAACCGATTGCACAACATCTTTCATTCCACATATTCAATGACCAGTATGACACTGCAACTTGATTTTACAGTAGAATTCTGAATTGGGTGGACAGTCAGATGTTTGCAATTTGCTAAAGAGGACTAAAGATTTACATGACACTCTTACTTGTAAAGATAGCAGACTGAGCTTGTGCCTAATCACTTCCATAGGGAACCATTTGGCAGGTGCAAAATCCGTCTCCAAAAGTTCCTTCGAGTCGATACATATTTCCCATGACAATCCAAGACAGGCTTTGGCAGCGTAGTTGATGGCTGGTATCAATTTCTGATTGTAAAAATGTACAATCGGGAGGAGCGAACATTTTCCGTATTTTGCGTCCAATTAGAATACCGTGAGCAGTTAGTTGTTTAATTTTGCTCTCTAGATGTTCTTTCCATGGGGTTTTGCATGCACTTGCACTTATCATAGTGCCTAAATAGGTTATAGATGTTACAGCCTGTTTCGATCATTGTTTAGGGTCCAGCTAAAGGTCTTCAATTTTCAGCTGCTTCTGTTCTCCAGGATTAAGATTTCAGACTTACTGTCATTTGTAAGACATATATTTCTTTCATCGTAGTTTTGAAGAGTGTCCAATTTCTTTTGTAGGCCTCGCTGGGTTTTGTCTAAAATGACCAAGTCATTGGCATACAGGATCAACCCTGTCATATAACCTTTAATCATTGGGGAGCAGGAAGGTGGAGGAACCATGACTTCACGCATTTCGGAAATGAAAATGTCAAATAATGTGTCAGCCAAAGGACATCCCTGCTTTAATCCCTTGAATGTAGGGATGTGTCTAGTCATATCACCTTCTTGGTCAAGTCTGATTTGCAGAGACGTTCCCATGTACAGATCTTAGATGGCTGATAATAAATCCTCAGCATACTCCGATGTCGTACATTTCTTCCACAGACGCTCTCTAACAAAGCTATCTAAGGCATGTTCCATATTGATGAATGCTGGGTAGATTTTAGAGTCACCTCTAAGCTTTTTCGTTTTTAGAAGGCTCATAAGGATCAGGTTTAAATTACATCCAAAACCTTTGACAAAGCCTGTTTGATGGATATCAAAGGCTCCTGACTCCTTGACCCACCCCTTCAACCATTTCAGTAGAACTATAGGGATAATCTTGCCTAGAACATCAACAAAGGCAATTGGGCGATCATTTTTGGGGTTTGTCTCGTCGCCCTTCTTAAAAATTGGAACCACCACACAACGTTTCCCGGAGGCTGGGACTTGACCTCTCAGAGTGACCCTTTTAAATATGATCTGACAGCAGTGGACCCATGCTTCTGCGGCAGACTTTAGGATTTTGCTGGTTAGTCCATCAGGTCCCAGATCATTCGACCTGCTGGCTTTCATAATTATGGTCAGGATTTCCTCTTTGTCAAAGCTGATGTTCCATGGTATGCCTTGGGCAATTCCTTGAGTAATTAACAGATCTTCCCTCTGCTGAGTGGGGTTTCTAAGTAGGTCCCCAAAGTAGGTCACCCACAAGTTTTGAGGTATGGGGTTTAATTGGAAGGGACAGCTGGACGGTTTCCCACCGTTCAAGAGCTGGCACAAATTCCCTGTCTTCCGTGAACCCATAGCTTGTAGCAATGCTTCTGCATCCTTTTGGTACATCATCGATCTATATGTGCCATTCCAGTTTCTGTATTTCTTTTTATGCCTTTTAATCAGAAGATCTCTCACAATCAGTGGCACATCACAAAGCTCCCCTAAGGTCCTTACACATGAGTGATTTTTGAGTACAGATCATATAATCAAAAGCGTGTGTTGGTTTAAAATGCAGTCTGCTACTCCTATGGAGTTGTTGACTAAATACAATGAACACATGCTAATATTCCACCCGAGATTCGTCAAGTGCTTGCCAAGATAACAACTCTTCTGTTAACCGAGGTGCATCGTCAGGTTTGATACGCAATCGATTTGTTCCAGATTCTAATTCAATCTTTTGGGGCCATAAATTGGCTTTCAATTTGCCTTTCAGAGAGTTCGACAGTATGACTGGATCGTGGTCACTTGCGGAGGTAGGGAGAACTCTTAGGGCTACTATCCTTGTCATCATGTTAGTGGATATGAAGAAGTAGTCAGGAGTGGCACTGGGTTGTGCCAAGTCATAGCACCTAGAAAATCTCCCTGCACATTCCCATTAAGCATATGAATATATTGAATGTCTGTTTCTTCGGATCATTGCTGATATCAAAGTCTTTTCATTTTGGTCCCAGAAGGGTTTTTCTTGCCATTCTTGTGACAGTTTCAGGCAGTCAATATCCAGGTTACAACAGTGGTTCATTTAGGGTTGCATAGATTTCATCAATCAAAACCATCATGGTATCGATGAAGCAAGATCATTCTGCACAGGCAGGATTCCAAAACTAATTAAAAAGTACCTAATTACATGGATTACCTCTAATTTTAAGATGTTTGTTTTTATGAAGGTTAACAAGCCAGAAGAGGGTCTACCCAATGAGCCTTTTTAAGGTTTTATTTTGATACATTGAAAAGCCGTCCAGGAGGGGGGCTTCGAGGAACCATTTTTTTCTGTAGGCATACAATCCCAAAATTAAACATCGAGGTAGGTAAACCCTGAAAAAGGTGGCCGAAACCCTGTGTATTCCAGGATCCAATCTTCAACATCCACTGATCATCCTTCATCTGGCTTTAATCCTGTTTGCTAGAGGTCAAGGCTCAACCAGTCCCACGATTGTCCCGATTCGCGCCAACACACATCAAAATAAACTAATATGCTGTAGCGCATAGTATAAATGTATAATATTGTGGCCTCCAAACACATATTCATAGCTCTTCAATGAATACTACATTAGCAGTGATAAAAGCAACATATTCATGAGTTTAGTTTAGTTCAGTTTCTTTATTTGTACCGTGCGCCGAACTCTGGGGTAACCGGGCGACAGAGACTTAGAGGAGGTTACAGCATAGTAAATACATACAATACAGGATACAATACCACATCAGTAAGTGCAGTAGACCGGGTTACATGATGGTCGACAAAGGAGATGAGGAGATGAGTACATTAAGCAGAATTTTTGTTGGAGAGCCAAGTTTTTGTTTTGGCTCTAAAAGTCCAAAAGGAGGGTTCTGCTCTAAGGTTCAACGGCATAGCGTTCCATAGTTTGGTGGCTAGGACCGGGAAGTTGGAGCCACCTGCTTTTTTAGGGATAATTTGGGGACGGATAGGCAGTGTGAGTATGGCGTTCTAGTTGGTCTGGTTGATGTGTGATTGTGGAACTTGTTTGACAGGTATTTGGGTGCGTCATTGGAGCAGCATTTATGGACGATGATGAGGGATCTGAGAGTGATTATGTCTCGTACAGGGAGCCAATGTGCATCTTGTCTGATGCTGGATATATGTACATGTCGTGGGATACTCAGGGTGGCTCTGAGGGCATTATTTTGAAGTACCTGTATTTTCTTCAGATTGCGTTCTAACGTGCAGAGAAAGAGAGTATTACAGTAGTCAATTTCTGAGAGCACTAGCGCTCTGGCTAGTGTAATGCAACTGGATGGTGAAAGGAAGGGTTTGCAGGCGTTGATAAGCTTATTTGTATAAGCTGTGGCTGAGACTGTGGCGTTCACCTGTCTTTTGAGTGAGAGAGTGGAGTCTAGATAGACCCTGAGGGTTTTTATTTCTTTGTCCACTGTGATTAGGTTACCGTCTATGTTGATAGAAGTGTAACGGTGGTCTAGTTTGTTTAGCCGTGGTTGGGAGCCAACAAGGAGGAGCTCAGTTTTCTCGTTGTTGTGGCATAAACCGTTTTCTGCCATCCAGGCTTGGATTTCCAAGTAGAGGTTGGTGATCCTGGTGGAGTCCTCTTCATAGCACCCTGATAGGGTGATGAGAACCTGGGTATCATTAGCATAGTTTGTATATGTGACGCCCAGGTTATCAAGGCTGTCAAACAATAGCATGGTGAAGATATTGTATAGAGTTGGCGAGACGCACGAGCCATGAGGGATGCCACAGGTGATGGGGATGGGGTGGGCGGCTGAGGCCCCCGGCTAGGAAGGACTGGATCCAGGCAGTCGCCTGGTTAGAGAAAGCCGCAGAGGTTGTCAGATGTTCCGTGAGGATCTGATGGTCGACGAGGTTGAAGGCTGTTGATAGATTTAGCAGTACGAGAATGGCTAGATTGCCCTTGTCCTTTGCCTCGTCCATCTGGATTTTTAGGTCCAATAGGGCTGACTCTGTTCCGTGCCTTGGCCTGAAGCCGGATTGTCTGAACCCCAAGAGGTTGTTGTCTTCCAAGTGCTTCTGGATTTGCAGGTAGGCCACTCTGTCTAAGATCTTTAGGATGTAGGGAACGGTGGTGATTGGCCTGTAGTTGGTTGGGTTATTGGGGTCCAGGTTAGGTTTTTTAGTAGGTGCATGACCCAGGCCTCCTTGAAGCACTCCTACCCTCTTTTGTCCCTCTATACAGTACTGACCAGCCTTTAAGCAAGATTTAGCACTGTACTGAAAACAGCCTTAACAAGAAAATAGCCCAAGACACCCAGAGCCAACATCAGTTAGGGGGTGAACCCCAGATAGAAGGCACCAAAATTATGGACCTAGTCAGGTATATTGGACCCCAACACCATTTTTTGTTGCTTTTCATATAGATATCATCCGTTTGGTCTCAACCCAAAGTCATTCATGGGGCCAGAATGTGTTTTTTATTTTTTCACTCCTGAGGAAATCATGGGGGAGGGTATACACATTAAATATCTGCAATCTCGTTTCAGACATCCCCCATGCTGGAAACACCAAATGTGTCAACTTATATGAGTGTGTTGAAATAATACAACACACTAAGGGCCTCATCACGAGCTGGGCGGTAACGCCGGCGGTATTACTGCCGGCGGTATTAGCCCTACTGCCAAACCCCCCAGCGCTATTAGCGCCAGATCATGGGTTTGGCGGTAATGGAATTCCACATTCCCCACTGAGCCCATTCGGGAATGCCCCATTCCCCATTGGGCTCAATGGGGAATTTTCAAGCTCTTACTGCTGGCGGATTTACCGCCGGCGGTAATAGCGCAAATTTTCAGCGGATTTCCCCCCAGCTCAGAGCTGGGGAGAAATCCGCTGAAGCCCTGATTTGGCGGACCCTTAAATCTGGCAGTAATAGCGCGACCGCCGGATTTAAGGGTTACCGCCAAACTCGTGATGAGGCCCTATGTCACTTGTACTAACCTCACAAAATTGATGTGAGTTCAACCTCAAAGTGTTTAGACAAGTTGAATACATCAGAATTATTGTCAGATTTTGCTCTACCTGTTTTAATTTTGGTGTTTGTTATATTATGAATAAACTTTTGTTTTACCAGATTGCGACTATTACCTATTATATAAAGACAGATTAATTCATACGTCTGTCAAACTGTGGTTCACTACCAGTATCTAACAGTGTCAAAGGGTGGGGTAGCCTGTTTCTCACCTGCATTTTGTTCTAACAGATTTGTCCCTCACGAGTCAGGTCCCACGAAGAAAAAAGAGGGCATTTACCCCTGTTTTTCCCCATATCCTTTGTGCGATGTGACATGTTCTGTAGGGTTCATCTGTACTACCTTTTTCCATTCTGGTAAGGAATTATATCCTTTAATAGTGATCTTGAAATATTCAAAGTTGGCCGACTTGAGCTTCTTCTCTCTGCAAAGTCAGCCATACAGGTCTGAAGCTAACAGACATTTGGCAGAACTCTTTCTTAGAGTTTTATATCGACTGATAGCAGAGTGTCTGGCTGTTGGTGAAGATCTAGTGGAGACAGGGAATCCCAAAGACTCTGATTATTTGATGTCAAAATCTAAAGGTCGAAGTGCGTCCCATGTGTCTATTAGCAAAGCAGATAGTGAAGCTAAGGTCATATGCAGTCGGATGTTGTATGAGTGGACCACTCTTAGCTTTGGTGCGTGATGAAGAAGGCATACAATGTTGGACCGATTTAAGATCAAGGCATCATTAGTTCTCAACACTTTCTAGTATTACTGGATAGAATATAGGTTTCCTTGTTTGCAGATGGTTAGTTGGTTGCCTTCAGTTCTGGCTGCCAGCACTCCCATTATAGCCTTTCTTAATATTGAACCGAGAGTTTGGAGTTTGTGTCTTGACGGCTGATCATCCGTACCAACAGTGTTGCTGGCTGCACAGAGTCAGTCGCTGGCGTAGATACTTTTGCTTATCTCTCTTCTAAGGGGAGATCGGGAGAGTTTATGATAGGGGTGTCATTGGCACGCTGAGAGCATTGTGTCCTTGAGTCCTCATATAGATCTTCGTCTGGTGAGTTTTCATCGGAATCCTCCTCATAAATTGAGAGCTGTACCAACAGCTCATCCAATGGTTCAGATTCAGGTAGAGCAACATTTTGTGGTTGAAACACTCATATGGCTTCATCAGAGTCATTGTTGAGTGGTTTGTTGTTTCATTCACGGCTAAATATAGTTATTAATGCAATTGCTGCTCCGACTGGTAGCAGCTTTAAGTTCCTTATGAAGCTCCGGGTGCTTGATGTTTTAGTTAAGATTCGTGGTATGGTCATGTTTTTGTTTTCTTTGCCTGGTTGGTTTTCAATGCTTTCGAAGCATTTATGATGTTATCCTTGTGCGTTGCACTAAATATTGAGTAATTGGAGACATTACTTGTTGGTAGAGACTCTTCATTCTCAATTATGATGGTGGCGTCAGGCTCTAAGGTTCCACTCAGGTTGTCCGGTGATAGTTGTTGAACAACATTTGGGCGGCTGGCTAATGTATTTGTACAGTAACAGATACATTCGCACTGTCGTTGGGTAGAGGTGGCAAGGTGTTTGCAATGTCCTCATTGGACTGGGTGGGTAATGCTGTTGAGCTGCATGCTCCTTGGCTATCTCGCAGAGGATCTACTCGTAAGGATGAGGTGTTTACACGGTACTCAACAGGAGCCTCTAAGATTGGTGGAGTTTCTTCTGTGGAGTGCTATATCACACACACCTTCTAAAAAGAGCTCTGTTCTTGCATCTTTGGCTAGCTCGACCAATGACTTCAAGCCAGCACCTTCCAGATCTTTGTCCTTTGATCTTCTTTCCCGAGTTGATTCACTGAAGGACTCTATGTGTATTAATTTTGAAAATATTAAGTTATAATTGTCACTCAAAGGGTGCCAACATGATTGAAACAGTGGATATTGGGATTGGGCAAACTGATTGCTCAGTGGTCCCTCTTTTTGGGTGTCCATGGAATCAATGGGTCTCCTTGAAGGGTATTTCCACAAGGAAAGTTTACTGGGTTCCGTTTCATCTGGAAAATGTCTAGTTACTAATCATGTGATTCATTGTCAGATTCGTCACTAGTACTGGTTTGTTGTTGTAGGTGAACACTTGAATCCATGGATCTACAGCCATGACAATCAATTGCAGGACACTGTCCCACGGGTAACAAGATGTAGAGAGATCTAGACTCTTTCTCAGTCAATGCTAGAGAGGTCATTACAGATGTAAATAAGTTTAGTATTTTTGTTTGGCAGGGAATTGGCCATGTCCACAGTCTCACCGGAGTCAGAGCTTAGGCGCTTTCCATCCCTAAGGCCTGCTTCTAGGCTCAGTGTTAAGTCGGCAATGTCTTTTGTTAGACATGTTGCCTATACTGAGTTAGTTTTGGGGGGTCCATCCCTCAGATGTTGAACAGATTGAAGAAATTTGGGTGAATGGGGCTGATCTGCGGATATGTCTGTGGATACTTTCGTTGCTTCTAGTATATCCAGAGGTAATTGTTTGCCCTCTATCTGGAGGATACAGCAGCACACCACCAATTCATTGCAGGTTGCAGTTGCTTTTACACTTGATGGTAAAAGTCTCTAATTATTACAGTAGGTTGTTATTTCTCTCTCACTAGGATTCAGTACGCTCTCACTTTCAATGGATATTGCAATAGGCATTTAACCTTGCAGAGATTTTTTAGATTAAAAAAGGAGGACTTCACTGCTTTTCAGAAGTTCTGCGTCTGAAAGGGGACCCGAGCTTGACTTCATCGGATTCATTTCTCTCATAGCATCCTTTTTCTGTTTTTCAGCTGGTAGGTCCTGCTTAGTTGGTGATAACGGTAGTGCACTCGTTTGTTAAAAGTGCCATCTTAGAGTCATTGGGTCTGCAACAGATTTGCTTCTTTTTTTAAGCTGTTGGATGCTATGGGGTTTGTGAGTAGCACTCATCTTATAGGCTAAACCTGCAAAGTGGCTGCCCTTTTCAGTTGTGGTGGGGCAGCTGTGACCAAGGCCAGATCTTGAGTAATATTATCAGCTGTTATGGGGCACACACTGTCACATGGTCCATCATTGTCATTGTGGCACAGGGACTCTGAGCACAGCATAGTGGTATGCTCCTTTCCATACGGGAAGTGCTGGGAGCCTACTCTTTGGGATCCCCTACTGGAAGTTCTGGTATTATTGTTGAATGTGCCATAGGGGAGCACTTAGATGTTATGTCTGAAGGGGATAATTATGGTTCACACATGACAATAGGTTCAAGACTGAACTCACAGCAAATGCCTGGAGGAGAGAGTACATTTTCTCGCTGGTGTCAATTTGTTGGGTGAGCTGTTGGAGGTGCCGCGCATGGACGTACAAAGATTCCTGCTTTGCAGTAGAAGGCGAGCTTTGCTCTGCGTTGTCAGAATACAGCTGGCTGGTGGTGGGAGCTCTATTAGCTACCCCTACAGCTAACATTCCTCGATGCTCCATGTCAGGACAGCCAAGTGTAAGGGGGTAGCTCCTCCTTCAAGCAGCATCCGCAGAAAGCAGACTCAAGATAGGCAGCAGGAGCACATCAACACACAGGAGCAGCAGGGCCAACACACAGCCAACACTTTGCCTCTAATACTGGTTAGCCCTGATGGGCAAATGTGGTGAAAGGGGTCTAGGGTGCTGAGACTGGCCTATGGTGAGGACATGTGAATGTCCCTTCATTGGTGTCAGGGACGACCAGGGCAGGATGACATCTTGATCCTCCCCACACAACTCCCACGCATAACATCCACTGGATTGGGTTGGCACCTCTCCCCCTGAATCACTGCCTTCATAGTTCCCAAAACCATGCAAGATTCTCATTGATGGTCGCACATACATTCTCTGTCTACCATTCATGTATTTATTCAAAACAGACAACAACATATTTGCTTAAATCATTGCTTGATGTCTGCTCCCACATATGCTCTCTTCAGTACTTCAGGTCCAAGGGGTTTCATACCAGAGCTCTCTACACAAAACAATTCCAGGCACCTATTCCCTATAATTTGTAACATTAATTTGAAATCCCTGCAATTGTGATAACATTAGACATGGCAAAAGTGTATGATAAGAGTAAGAGTTGCTGGGGACTCAATTTATTAAGCGTATTAAGTTGTATGGTCTTTGCATCAAAAGAAATGTATTGAAAGACAAATGCATTGATGCAAATCCATTGAATGGAAATCCATCGAAATGCTATCTTTCACATGTAAAAGTACAATTCCATCGAAACTTGTCCATCGAATATAGGGATGGACAAGTTTCAATGGATATGTGCTTTTAAATGTAAAAGATAGCATTTCAATGCTTTTATTTCCCACATTAAAACGTTACAGGGAGCTGTCCAGTGCTGAAATGTTGGCACTGGCCAGCTCCTTGTAACGTTTTAATGTTTATTATATATTAGGGGGTTCCCCCAGCCCCCTCAAACCCTACACCCACCACCTTAACCCATAACCCAACCCTAACCCTAACTCTAACCCTAACTGTAAACCTAACCCTAACCCTAGCTCTAGTGCTAACCCTAACCCTAACCCAACCCTAACCTTAATTCTAACCTTTGCCCTAACCCCAACCATAATTGTAAACCTTGCCCTAACCCTACCTCTAATTATAACCCTTGCCCTAACCCCAACCCTAATTCTAACCCTTGCCCAACCCTAATTTCCAACTCTTGCCCTAACCTTAACCCTGTATCTAACCCTTGACCTAACCTTAACCCTAACCCTAAAATCCATCGCAATCCATCGAAATGTATTCAATGAAAATGCATTTCGAAGGAAAGTATTTTCGATAAATACAATTCTATGGACGCGATTTAGATGAATTGGATTTCGATGTAAAGTCTAGATACCATGGATAAACCTATTGAATCCTGTGGGATGGATCCTCACAATTGGGCACCTGGGGACCAATTCCATTGGTGACAGTGCGCGGTCCAAATACCTTTAACATTAACATTAACACTAACAATTATTACACTCTAACAGGACTCTGTTTCTTTCAAGGAGTACTAGTTGGGGTATCCCCTATCCCAGTATTGTTTGTGCTGATTATCAAACCTACACAATCCATGTTAGGGAATGTCAATCTTACAGGTATATTACTGTTCAACAACATCAGTGTCTATGTATGCAGATGGCACATGACAATATATCAAGCACCCTAAATACAATCTATTGCTTCTGGTTGAGTACAGAAACATGTATGCAATTGTTGTTGGCTTATGTATGAACTGGTGATTCCACCATAGAGATTTGAGGGGCAGCTGGGATTTAAAAGGAAGACAGACTTGATTTGCTATTGGGGCATTTAAGATCCTGCTGTCTTGAGTTTGCAGCGCATAGTGAATTATAGTAGAGCTATTGACTGTCTGAAACGGAAGATACATTAATTTGAAAGTCTTTTTTTCTTGGTTGCAAGAGTTTTTTTGAAGAAAATAATAGTGGTCCCTAAACTGCTGTACATATTTAAAAATGCACCAATTGGGTCCACTTCTAATGTCTCAGAGTCTCATGATTCCATTGATTGATACATGATTCTTTGGTTCTCGCCTATGAGAAAGGAGGTCTGGCTTTTCCATTCCTACAGCTCTGTTCTATGTTTCTCAGGCACAATATACTCTATGGTACCAGGACCAACATGGTTATCCACATGCAGCAATAGAAGAAGCAGTTAATCAGCTCGCTCCATTGAATGCTCTAGTTTGGAGTCATAGTAAGGGATCAAAGATGGAGGAGCACATAGTGTATACGACATTGAGGGCTTGGAAAGCACTAGCAATACAAGCTGGCATGCTATTTCCTACCTATACTTTATAAAACACTCTGGGAATCAGTGTGACATTCAATAAGCAGTCTCAGGTTCACTTCAATGATTTGGGTAATTGTCAGTGGGCAACTTGTTTGTGGATGGGATGTTTATCACATTAGATCAATTTGGGCCAGAGTTGACCTTTCTCTTCTAAGAATGTGTTTTTACTTTAGACTGTTTCATTCTCTAAGGCCACGTGTAGTGCACATTCCCAGAAAGCCCTGTTGTTTGCTACTTGCATTTTATATCACTATCCCATCAGTACATACCCAATACTTTCTATAATGCACAAGATGGTCATCTCAGAGCTACACATTCATGGGGATCAGGCATTGAAGAGTTGGGCACTGTTGCCTGGATCACCTTTGTATGATGATGTTTGGAGATCTGCACTCAGCCAGACAAAGTCAATTTCCATTAACTAAATGCATATCCATATTAAGTTCTTACAATAATACTCTCACACCTGGGAATGTGCATGCACATGTTTTTTTTTTTTTACATGAGTGGTGAATGTGTGCAAAGTGCAGCCCCCACGCAGATTTTCACACGCTTCCTACGAGTTGTCCCTAAATCAACTGACTCTGGGAATAGGTGGTAAACAGCATCTGAACTATGGCTCGGGAGAGCAAACCGATGGATCCCCATATGTGGTTTTTTGTTTTTTTTAAACGCAAACACATTGTGTTCCAAAACATTTCGACAGTGGTGCCTGTAAATGTTAGAGGGCATTTTGCAAGATCGTGAAACAGATACGTATTATCTTTCTTTTCATAATTTTGTGCTGGCCAACACAATGTATCCATTACATGGAATCTTCTGTACATTGGTATGGACAGCTTTTGGGCAATGGGCTATCTCTGTTATGTATATGCAATGTGCGTTGATGTGTACACTTCTCTGAATATCTAATACAACAATAAGGATGTATTGGTGTCCCTTTTGAATAAGCCACTAAGTAGAATCTCTGACAGTCTTTTCCAGCTCTCTCACATGTGCAACTTCTCTCACACTGTGTATTTGCATCTTGCTGTGTCCTGATGGTGGGGGTGGGACACGAATTGGGTTTGATCTCTCTGCATGCTCGCTACATATGGCAAATGATTGCCCTATTTAGAAAATGTCTTACTGCAGTCTAGCCTATGATGGTTGTTGGCATTTTGGCCAACTACATTTTCATTTCAAATGATAAGTGCATATCAAGCTGGCGCAAGATAGTTGTTCATACCATGGCTTGTATTGAGGTCACCTTATTAACTCTCATCCAAGACACTACAAAAGTTAAGATCAAACTATTTAAATGGGACTGGTGTCAAACAATTACAAAGTGCAATGCTTATCAAGATTTCTGTAGTAACCTGTATCAGCCAAAAAAACATGGTATATCGAAGGGTTACATTGTAAAATCTTTGTCAATTATGCATTGCATAGAATTCATGAGTCTTCGGTTCAATCTGTGGCTGACGAAAGATGTCCTAGCCAAAAGGAAGATAATTATGCAGACCGACAACCTATGTAGGTTTTGTCGTTCTCCCATGCAGAGAGAGACATTAAGACACATACTAGTAGAGTGTGTCATTTTAGATGACGTGAGAAAGCAACATTTTAAAAATATGTTGAAAGAATATAGAAATGTTGATTGTGACTTTTTTTGGCTCTTGATCCACAGTGGTTATCTCACACGAGTCAGAATTGGATCACTTGGTTTTCTTTATGTATTGAAAATAGATGAATATTTAAGTACAATATAAGGAATGAATTTAATAGGCCTCTTTTCCTTTTCGTATTAACAGTATCTGACCATGTGTGATTTCATGTGCTCTTGGTTTGCTTTGTTAAAGTTTTAGTAAGATGTATAAGTATTTATTATATGTTATAATTGTATCATTTAATGTTTTATTATTCTTTTTTGTAATTTCTTGTTTAAAAAAAATATAAAATATTGTAAAGTTGAAATATTTGAGCTAAAACAATAAAAACAAGTATTTGCTTTCTCACACAACAGAGCCACTGATTAAATTATTTTGACCCTCCCACATAGTGGCGTCACTGCCTTAAGTTTTGTTTTCAGGCTTTACTATCGACTGGAGTCTCTTCCACAAGTTTTTTTGTTCCATGTTGGGTATTTTGTGGACATTTGGGGCTTTGCAGTATTTTCTTACCGCCAAAATACCTTTAGCAATAATTACTCTCTGTATTCATATTGGTTCACACATGACAATAATACATTGCATTATTTCAGAATTCAGACCTATTTAGATGATATGTGCGGTAGTTTACGTGGTTGGTTGGTATAGTGATTGGTTTATTTGTGGCCCCAATATCCAACATCCCTTGTTTTTTATCTAGATTGTTCTTGATCACTAGAGAGACCTCAGGCCTACATTTTAGGGATACCACATTTTCAGTGTTAGTGTTGTGTGCCACCATGGGCTATTGTGGTATTTTTGTGGTAATTTCCACTACCTTATGTACGGTAGGGAACTATGTCCAGAGAGTCTCTCTTCTCGTTGACTCATGTACCTCCAACAGGCTATGCTACAAACAGTTACTCACAACCGTCCATACTGAATAGAATCATGCACACATCTGCTTTAAAATGACAATTGCACTGTTTAAAAATCTACCCACGTTTAAACCTTTCCCCGTGCAAAATGAAAGAGACAAATAATACACACTAACTATCTGTTTTCAAATATTTTTGTATTATAGAAATTTCATTTAAACACAGTTTAACTTTTTTACAGAAATAAATAAAATGGTACAACATTATTTGTGATAAAATGAACAGAGAGCTGCGAGAATATATTCAATTGGTAACATTAACTATGCTGATAAGAGACTGAGACTCCCTCTAAGACACTGACTGAACAGTTTCGCACACTTTCGCACAGCTCCCACTCGCTTCTGTAATTACCTTATCTGTGCAGCATGAGTTTTCTCCGGCTATTCTCTTTCTGAATTTGGCTCCCTTGAAGATCAACCCCAGTGAGAACAAGCATCTGCTGTTCTCAAACCGGGGTTATTGCCTGGAACTCTCAGCTTTTGCAGCAGGAATGCCCCAGCCAGGAAAGAGATCCTTCTCCCAGCTCTGCAAGATGTCCCCTGCCTTCCCCCTCTTCTCAAGCTTCTCCAGCAAAGTTCTAATCATAGCCTCTAGCATGATACTTGCTATGACGCTGCTCCAATCAGAATCAATCATGTCATCTCCTCCCTCACTACACAATGGCTCACTTCTACAGTGGCAATTGTAACAAACTGATTTCCTGTTCCTTCGAGCTCTTTGCTTCCTGTAGTTATGTGGACAGAGCAGCAGAGAAAAAAAATGAATGTGCGTTTAAAAGTTCACTTTCATAGTAGGCCTAATTCTGCAGTGGAGACACATTTTTATTAGTGGGTTATGTTAAATGAAATTTTATTAGTCAGGTTAGTTGTTAATAAGGTTAGTTATTAATTTTCAAATGTGTCTCTTGCAACATGGACATTTCAGGTGAAAAATAGTGTGCATTTTGAATGTGCAGATGTGTGCTTTTAACTGTAAAAATGGATTTGCATCTTATAGGTAAAAATCGTTTTTGACTGAATAGCCTGTCTTTACTTATATGTCCATGTTACTCTGGCAACACATATAGCAATGCACCACACCCATGTAGTGGTACTGCATAAAAAATGCTACCTGTGCAGTAGTGCTGTGCTCTGTGCTGTAACACGCCAAATATCCTTACATCCCCCAAGAGCACAGCAACTACACAGCCAATACCAACATGTGCACAGGTCTCAGACAGTTGAGAGCCAGTGTCTCAATGTTTCTGACTTTCCAAGAGAATTCAACAACTCCTCCAACTCTTTCAGACTTCCCACAAAGCAGAAAATATCCCAGAATTCTTCTGGTTCACCCGCCAAACTATATCTCTTCCATATGTGCTGGCCCACAGAGCCGCTGCCTTCCTTTTTTCCACCCCATTCGCATTGCACAGGTGTTTCCACAATTCTGTAGATTCTCACAGATGGCAGACACTCCCACAATGTATTGGTGCTTTGCCTCTCCCTCTGAAGAGAAGACAGCTGCTCACCTAAGCTTGCCCTGTTCAACAGTTTATGTGTATTAAGCAATTCCTTGTTAGGGTAATACCAACTAATTATGCAAAAACTGAGCAAAGTAAGAAAGCCCATAAAGTTCATAGATACAATATTAATGGGGGAAAAATAGCATATCAATATGAGGCTTGGGACCTTATGTTAGTGGTTAGCATTTCCCCAGCCAATTTTGGAAATGAGTTTCTTGTTGCTGTGCAACAAATTCCTTTAAGGATTCTCTGATTGGGAATGTTACTGAGAGCCAATGGTTTGAACATTATCCTAGCATGCACAGAATCCATTTAATATGGTTCACACATTCTGAGAAGCTTTTTTCATGTTTAATAACATGTTCAAACAGTATTTGTTTATGAGGTACTAGAATCAATTGATGGATTGCGTGCCCACAAAGCACCAGGCCTTTATGGTGTTCCGGAGATCTGTACAACATGGTTCCTGATATCTGGCATCCTATTAGCTGTGTTTATACTTATATTGATTATTACAACCCTCCTGGTAACTTGGACAACATCTAGCATGTTTCCAATATTTAAAAAGAGTAACGAAACAGAGGCAGTTGTTAATGATCAATAATGTTGAGGGACATTTATTTCAAAATTTTGGATAAGGTTTTGGTAGGAAGGCTCCAGTATTGGGTCAACATTAATAATATCCTACATGGCTCACAATGTAGCTTCCGTGATCCAATGGGAACTGCTGAACATGGTTTGAAGGCGGCCCAGGCCTTTCGACAAATACTATGACCCTAAAGGGTGTAGGACATACTTGACCTTCATGTTTTATTGATGGTCTTAAACAAGGTTAATCAACTATTTTTGTGTTGCATTGTTTGTAATTTGATGGTACACACAGATGTATTGTGTATTACCATACAGTTATATAATGATAATAAGGGATTTGTAAATTATGGAAACAAAGGGGAGGGCACTGATTCTTTTAAAATCACCTAAGGTGTCCACAAGAGGTGTGTGATGCCCCATTAATTTTTAACATTTATGTTGATTGTTTAGATAAGCATATCTTTTCTAGACGCACAACAACATGTTTTTCTTATGCTGATGAAGTTGTTTTAATGGGCAGAACTCCAAAAGAGCTTAAGCCTTTACGGGACCTTTATTTAGAGTGTATGCAGTATGTTCCTGATGAAAGTTAAAAGCTATACATATGTTATTATGCTTCTTTACAGGGAGGCAAAAATGTAGATCACTTTCCAGTAACAGCTATGGAACCTCTTTATTTAGAAATAGACACAACGGCTGTAGTCAGACAAATAAAATTGGCTCCACTGTTGTTATGACTATCAATATGGCGGCAAGAGAAGGCGACTCTTTCAAGGATGAGTTTAAGTTATTTCTTTACAATGGATATAAACATGAATTCCAATATGACACATTCTGTGATATGGCTAAAGCATGAATTGGGCTTTTTGAACCCAATCAATTGGCTTGTACATCTAAGCAAAACAATATGATTGTTCAATTGTTCATAGATAGACTAGAGATTTGCGAGCTAATCATTGATTCCTCATAGGAAATTGTACAGCAATGTTTGCCTTGCATTTCCACTTTAATAAATACATTTCCCTTCTTTGTGTTCCAACACCAGGTCAAGGAAATTGAACATTCAGTTACATTTTTATAAATTATGTTTAGAAGCCAAGCAAGTGTCCTGAACTCCCAAAAATATTCTACATGCTGAAGACCCCATACGTATGTTTATTTGTGTGTACATGGTATTTGATTCCCTTTTTAAAACTCTTCGGTTTGAAGCAATGTAGAGTTATGTAGTCTATCAGATGTTTGCACATCATTTTAGGATGTGTTGGAGTCTCAAGCATGCTATTATTGTAGCTTTGAAGATTAGAGCAACTAGCATGTTGTGTAATGTGTAATTTCCTAAACAATATAGTCTGTTCCAATTTTTTATATATTTATCTCTGCTATCATAACGATGATTATTTTATTTTATTTGTACTGTTTTATGGAGAAAAAAAATAATATATATATATATATATATATATATATATATATTTTTCATTTGTATTTGGTTAACAAGAACCTTTTACAAGAGAAGTCAAACAGCATAACAGATATATAAAAAAAACATTTTCCTTTGACTTTAAGAATGAAGACCAACGCACATAGTACAATAAAAAGAACCAACCAAAGACAACCGATAGAAGAGGAAGAAATACACTCCCACTCCATCTGTCTATAGTGATCTAAATAATAGGGAGACAAAGGAAAGAAGAAGAGGGGAGCCAACAACCATATTAAATCTGCATTATTTTATGGATATATATTTTCAGGAGTAAGATATATATTAATCCTCCTGTTTGAAGACTTCTTTCTTCCTGCCACCTGTAAAAGTGATGTTGTTTCAGAATGTACTTTACTGTGACTTCTTAGCTGCTTTTTTTGCCCAGTTGCGCTGACTAATTGACATTAGAACATATAGGCATTGTGTATCTACATGCTGCAACAGTTGGCCTGTTGACTGTGCAATATGACACAACAGCCACAATGTTGCCAATAGCAACAGTCTATAGTAGGTACATCAGAGCTCTATTACCAGTAGACACGATGGGCACAGGTTATGCTTTTTTGGAATAAGATGGTTGGGAAAGACAGGACACCTTGCATTGTCAAGTCTAGCAATGATGAGTATCCATGTACTTACAGTAAGAAATGCCAGGCACTTCATCACTACTGCTAGCAACAGAGGGTGCTGTAGTGGTGGGGTCAGTGATAATGTAAGGTGTAAGTTGTACTTTGTCACTGTTGACATTTGCGTTGCATGAAAATTGTGTCCAATTCACAATATTCAACATTTAGCTATGCGTGGCTATCAATTGGCAGAGGCTGCAGACCACTGTGTGTATTTCCCATTGAACAGTATTCCCCTAAAGGTGGCTTGAAGTATTGCCAAATTGATGACCATATAGGCATTTTCATAGGTGTAGCTGTCTCTTTCAGCGCATGAAATCACTCCAGATACATCCATGCCTACATTTTCCTGCCTGCAACTTAAGGCACGGGTTGGACCTTTCCTTGTTTTCTTGAGCTACTTCCAGAGGGACCAATTCCAGCTAACACTCACCCATCCGAAACTCTACTCTCTCCTGAACCACATGTTCCTCCGTGCCCTTCTCAAGGGTCTCACACTCATACCACACCATATCTTGCAGATCCACTTCCTGCTGTGCCCCCATACACCTCCTCAGCAACTGAGCCCATCCACCCAGTAAAATCCCCCAGAAAATCTGCAGGATTTCCCACAATGTCTACCATATCCTCTCCTTCAGATTGGGAGGCAGATAGACTCCTACAGGACATCTCAATTGCACACCCTTGCTGGCTCAGAAATCACTTCCTCTTGATTAGCCTCTGCACTCTCCCTGCCTTCCCTCCCTCTCCAGCTTTGGCATTCCATCCATCACAGTCACAGCCTTCTGTCACACTGCCAAGACTTCCTTCAAAGGCTCAGCTCCCTTGGGTACCCTCTGCTGTGGTTGTGAGCGACAAACAAGACCACTTGCCACTGCAGTGTCTCACAGTCTTTGTTCTACACCGGGACACCATTATATTTATATATACATATATTTTTGTTTAATGGCATAGTTTATTACAAACTTGTCATTATTACACATCTCTTCATTAGATTACCAGCAAAATCCAGATTACAAGAATAAAATAGAAAAGCAAGTATTCAAGGGAATAATCAAACATGTGACAATTATAAGTCCCTCAGCTTCGAAATTTCGATCCAAAATTGTAGCACTGCAAAAGTTGAGCTCTTTTGTTTCCCAATTATAAGTACATTTCACCTTTGCTCAAGTGATAAAGGTATGGCAGTTGGTAATAGTGAGTCTCGATATTTTCCTCTTATAGAGGCAAGCTCCTCACAGGCCATCACAATTTGGAAAATGGTTTCTTTTTGAGAACTTTTTTTTACATAAATGGCAAATGTCAGATAGATCTGTCACTTGTTTAGTCTGTACCAGCATCTCTCTCGTTTTGCTGTCAGATTTAGCCTCAAACGCAAGAACAGGTGACGCAGCTTTGGACAAGGAAAGAGCTGAAGATAAGCAGGCATTTGATGTAATGCGCAAGCATCCATAGGGCAATTTGTGGACCGTTTATACTGTGATTTCAGCTCTTAGGTCTCAATCCAGTTGCTCCATTGTATTTTCTTCTTGATGTCAAGAGGGTTGAATTTCAAGGTTTCGATTGAAGCATCCAGCGCCACTATCCAAAGGATACACTTTTCCTTCCACTTATTCAAAATCATATTGTGGCTATTGGTCGGAGTTGTCCTCAGGATGTTGATTGGAGGTACTTTATCATCTATAATCATTTTCCAATAAAAGTCCAACAATTTCCACAATAATAAGGAGTGTAGGGATTGTAGAGCAAGTTCGAATCTTATTGTTTGGACTGGAAATGATTGCGGCAAGGAGAGTACTTAACTCCAAAACAGGCCTTCAAGCCGATCCCAAATATGCCAAGTTAGATTAAGTGTAGCTTCCGCTCCATACAGTAGGAGTGGAGCCACTTTTTAGTGGTAGAAGGCTTGAATTGGACGTAAGGAGTATCGACCATATCTTTTATGGAGAATAAGGCCTTGGCGCGCTAGAGATCTAGCTTTCACCCTCAACACCATCTCCCATTCTAACTCACAGAGGCTCGGGTTTAACCATATCCCTAGGTATTTAAATGAGTAAATCCAGGTGAGTTTTATAGAGTTTAAAAAAATGGGAGAGGGCAATATTTTTAGCTCCTTGTTGACAGTCAAATATCATAGTTTGGGTCTTTACTGCGTTTAATGTAAGGCCATTTCTTTCTACATAGGCTATTAGTCAATCTAATATTTGCTGAAGACGGATCTGTGTTTTATCTAGGAGGACCAGATTGTCCACATAAATCAACCAAGGCACAACCATGCCATTGAGAATTGGCGGCTAGGCTCTGATTCTTACTTGCAATGTCACTAAATCTGTAATGTAGAGATTAAATAACATTGCTGCAAGAGGTCAGCCTTGCTTCAAGCCATTCCAGGTGTCAATTTGCTTAGTAGTGGCTCCCTTGGTGGAAAGTTTCACTTGGACTGAGGTATTAGAACATAAGGCTCGAATGGCATCCAATAAGCCCAGGGAGCAATTCCATTTCTGTAGTTTTTTCCAAACTTTCACATGGTCCACACTGTCGAATGCTTCTGATCTATGAACACAACATAAAGCTTGGTTTTAGTTCTCATCGCCTCAAGCTTTAATATGTTTAAAATCATCAAGCTGACATTCGTGCCGACACTCTTGACAAATCCAGTCTGTTACAGATCCATTTGATTGTTCAACTTCGTCCAGGTGGTTAATCGTCGAAGCAGCATCGTTGCAAACAGTTTCCCCATAGGGTCCAATAAAGCTATTGGATGCTAATTTGTGGGAATCGACCTGTCTCCTTGTTTGTACATTGGTATCAGCGTCACATTTTTCCACATGTAGGGGATCTGTTTGGTTGTTATAATCACTTTAAGAATCGACTGGTAGAGGTCCACCCAGGCCTCAGGATTGGATTTAATAATCATGGTTGACCATGAAGAATTCAGATGTTTAATTTGCATCAGCATCTCATCCCGATCCCAATTAAGTTCCCATTCAGATTGATGCGAGTTGACGGGCCAAACTTCACCGTCAGTTCTTTTTGCAAAGAGCGATGTAAAATGAGTAATCCACATAGTTTCAGAGACATCTGCAGATTGTAGAGCTGCCTGATTACTCTGGCCATTAAGAAGGGACCAAAGAGCTTGAGTATTGCGGTTTGCTAATGCTTTAAGCATGTATTCGGTGTCCCATTGGCTGCGAAGAGCTTTTGACATGAGCAGCCAGTTCTTATACCTCTGTTTGATTTTTTTTCATTCGAATCAGTTGCGCCTCTTGTGGAAGAAGCCTTGCTTTCCTTAATTCCAACCGATGGTGTTTTCTTTTCTCCACGAGATCCAGGTGATATGCATGGTTGTAATTAAGCACCAGGTAATAATCATTATTTGATTAGAAGTTCACCACAGAGTCATCTGCCCAAAATTGTGTTCTTCCTCCAGTTCCGCTAGGACATTTTATGTCCTCACAAATATCCAAAGATGCAATGACTGACATAACAGGTGGCTTCTCAAGACTCACAAATAATTGGTAAGGATTCTCGGGTCTCATAAAAAATTTAGAATCATTCTCAAACAGAAATCAGACAAAGAATGGTGAATGATTAGCAGATCATCCCCAAAAACTGGATAGATTCTGAAGACTCAGGAACACTTGTGAAGGATTCTCTGGACTTGACTCACAAATGATTTATTTATTTTTTTAAACAGTTTTTATTGAATTTTTGCAACGAAACAAACACACCCGACTGTTCCAGAATCAAACATCATTGCAAACATTTACAAGTTAAGTTGCTTACAGTCCACCCCCCACACCACCCATTAACTCGAGCTACCCCTTCAATGCCCCGGATTAGGGTCGCACCTCATCCCCACCTTGGGACAAGCAATCATCATCAGAATCAATATGTAAGGTTCCCGCCAGTGTAGCCACCATTTGTCTCCATTCCATAAGAGGCCCCACTTCATTCTCCTCCCCTTTACTAACCGCCTCCTGCCATACTGCTGTCTCTGATTCTGCCCATTTAGGAAGGTCATTCCACCATACCTCTACCTTGGGTCTACAGGCAGCCTTCCAACTCATTGCAATTTTCTTTTTGGCCAAAATATAGGCCAAATCCTTAAGTTTACACATATGTTTCAGGTTACGAGGTCTAGCGAAGCCCCCCATCATGCATGCCCACACAGATTCCACGTCTATCGAGACTCCCTTACCCACCAGCCTTTGCTTAATTTCCCCCCAGAACCTACCCACCTCTGGGCAAGCCCAGAACATATGGATCATAACGGCATCCACCTCCCCACATTTGGGGCATTTTTGTATTCCTGCACTTCCAAACCTAGCAATAATGCGGGGGTCGTATATGCCCTATGAGTGACATATAACTGAATCTGCTGTAGACTCTCATTCCTCAGCACCTTTTTATGGTATCTTTGAGCTCTTTCCCACTACCCATCTTGCATCGATTTTCCCGCTTCTTCCTCCCAATCCCGTCTCTATTGGATCAGCTCCTTACCTACTCTAGACATCAACAATGCATAGATCCGGGATATTTCGTGCCCACCTTCCGAGATGTCATACAATGTTTCTATGACAGAGTCAGGTGGTTCTGCCAGTGCTATTTCAGACCACACTCCCTTCACCCATTTGACTATTCTACTGTGTGTGATAAATTGCCCCACATGTATCCCTGTGTTGCTCACTAACGACTGGAAGTCCAATGCTTCCACCTCCTGCCATATTTCTCCCAAGGTTGCTAGACCTACTGGTTCCCAGCAATTGCAAATCATTTTTCTAAACTGCTCATCCACCCGGCTTTTGCCACCAATGGCACCTCTGGGGAACAAGGGGTCGGGTTTCCCAGGGCCCGGCACCCCCTGTGCCATATCTACAAGCCCATAGTAAACAATCTCGACCGCCCATGCAGCTCAGACATAGGTAACCATACCATTTCTTTCACGAAGAAGGGGCCGCATTCACCTCCCAACAATCTAGACTCTGTCGTCTCATCTTCTGACAGCCATCTAGCAACATACTGTAGCTGTCCTGCCAGATAGTACATTTCAAAATTCGTCACATTTATGCCCCATTTATCATATGTATTCTGCAACCTCCATAGGGCCACTCTATTTCTGGAGTTGTGCCACAGGAAGCCCCTGTATAGGCTCTGGAGTCTCATAAAAAAGCGCTTGGGCAGCATGTGTGGGATATTCACAAAAAATGCAATAATCTAGGTAGAACCACCATCTGGAGCAGGGCCGCCCTTCCCACCATGGCCAACGGGAGCTGTGCCCAGAACCCCATACTGTTTTCGATACCTTCTATCGCCCTTTAGGTATTATGTTTATGCTCATCTACGGGCGTATGGTAAATGTTAATCCCCAGGTATCTAAACATTTTAGTGTGCCAGGCTTTCCGTAAGTGAGGCAAATTCTCCTGAGGGACTCCCTTGTACCTTCCCAAAGGGAACATGCATGACTTCTTGGGGTTCACCGCTATTCCCGAGAGAACTGCATAATTTTCCATCACTTCCAAGATATACTGCAAGTTTTCCTCCGGGTACCGTACGTATAACAATATGTCATCCGCATACAATGATATTAAATGCGGTCTCCCTTTGGTATAAATCCCTATTTCCTCATACTGCTGTCTTAGATATATCACCAGTGGTTCCAGGGCAAGAATGTACAGCATAGGGGACCAGGGACATCCCTGCCTCTTGCCTCTGCTCAACTGCCATCTGTCTGAAATTATCGCTCCTGTTTTAACCCTGGATATCGGGCAGCTGTACACCACTTCCACCCATCTCAGGTACCCAGGTCCCATCCCATATTCTCTCAATGCCGCTAACATCCAAGGCCACCTTACAGAATCAAACGCTTTGACGGCGTCTAGTGAGACAATTGCTAATTCACCTCTGTCACCCTCTGTCTGTTCTATAATGTGGTGGAGCCTCCTATGGTTATCAGATATGCTTCTGCCTGGGACATAGCCAGTTTAATCAGAATGTATAAGTTTATTGATTACCGTTTAAGTCTGTTCGCCAGAACAGATGTAAGGATCTTACTGTCCTGATTCAACATAGATAGTGGTCTGTACGATCCACAGTCTGTGCTCGGCTTGTCTGGCTTGAGGAGTGGGATAATCACAGACTCCCTCAGGGATTCCGGTAGCCTCCCCTTCACAAAGGCCTCATTCAGCATTGCCTGGAGCGGGGGGGGGGGAACTTATTGCCTGTACATTTTGTAAAATTCACTGGGGAGCCCATCCATCCCAAGGGCCTTGCCTGTAGGCAAGTGTGTCACCACTACTTCCAGTTCCTCTATGGTGATTGGGGCGTCTAGACCAGAGGTCACCAAAAGGTTGATCGCGGGCGACTAGTAGCTCGCCTGAGCATCTTCAGTCGCATGTGCTGGAAATGCTGAAAAATAAACACTTTTTTAAAGTTAAATTTTTCAATGTTGTGTTTTGCGGCTATTTTCCTTGATCAGGATGCAAACCCTGGTCGTCCCAATTGCGGGGCGGGAACTTGGCTGCTGTGCCACATGGAACTGCTTGTAAATTCTCTGACAGGTTTCAATATTATTTTCTGCTTCTGCAAGCTGCCTGTAGTACCAGAGTTGGCCTTGTGTGCCCCCGACACTGTCTTGCTTAAGCAAGCTTCTCTTGTTTGCCAGAGATGTCAGAGGGACTGGGGCAGGATCAGAATCAATGTGTCAAGCAATGAAAATATCACAGTAGCACTGCCGCTCCCCTGGAAATGTTCAAGATAATATTTTAAAAATGGTGCAATTTCTTTCATGTGGCTTCTTTCCAAAACCCACTTTTAGTACATTAAGCGATCCATAGACACGCTGTACAGTAGAAGCCTACCAGGGTAACTCAGCAGGTTGACAGACCGGTGCTGAGATGTTATATATTCAAAACTAAATGCTGTATCATATCATGTAATGTGTTTCAAGGTGTGACTGGGCAAGGGAGGGGGAACAGAGAGAAGACAGACAATGATCCTGCTAGACCAGGTGTCAATCAGATCGCGCAAGTTCATGGGAAGGGGGAAGGAGGAAAGTGCAGAGGGGAAAGGGACAGTGCAGTACATGGGATAATAAATAAATAATAAGTAGAATTCGATCAGCTGTTGGCAAGTGCAAGGGTAGTGCAGACACCAGGTGTCAAGTGCTAGTTGTGGAACTGTACGGGTAAAGAACAGTCCCTAATTGCAGGGGGTTTCCAGGAAGGCAGTACAGGTGTGTGACTGGGGTGGGGGGCCTGGGCTTGAGAGCAGGGGGGGTTGCCAGGTGACCAGTGCAGTTTCAGTATCGACCAGGACGTCAGTAGGGGAGAGGAGGAGAAAAGGCAGAAGCAAAGAGAAAGGTTTTGAGGTGCTTCCGGAACCGGAAATGATTCTCCTCAAGTTTCAGGGAGGCTATTCCAGAGGGAGGCCCCAGCCGAGGAAAGAGATTTACCACCAACTCGTTGCTTGGAGAAGCGACAGACCCTGAGGGAGTTGGAGGCGGATGAGCGAAGAGCTCGAGAAGGAAGATATTTTGAAAGAGAGAACTGAAGTTATTGAGGCCCCAGGCCACCGAAGGCCTTGTGGACAATACCGAGGGTTTTGAACTTAATCCTCGCAGCCACTGGGAGCCGGTCCAGAGATTTCAGTCCTGGAGAGATACGATCCCTGGCTTGAGGCCAAGGACAAGTCTCGCAGTCCTGTTCTGGATGAGTTGCAGAGGGCGGAGTGTACTAGCAGGCAGATTTAGAAAGAGGCTGTTGCAATAGTCCAGCCTGGAGAGAACCAGAGCTCTAGAGACAGTGAGCTTCTGGGGGAAGGAGAGGAAAGGAAGAATGCCTCTGAGGAGGTGCTGCTGGTAGTGTGACTTCATAGAGGTGTCAGAGATGTGAGGAGTGAAGGAGAGTGTGGAGCCGAAGTTGACCCTGAGGTTTTTAGCCTCACACATAGGAGCAGGAGGAGGGCCAAGGGAGGCCGGCCAGAGAGTGACAGGAGAGGAGGCAGCAGGTGTTCCAAAGAGGAGAATCTCGGTCTTACTGGCATTAAGGCAGAGATCATTGGCGGCACACCACTCCTGGGTGGCAGACAGGCAGTCAGAGATGCGGGAGGGAGCAGAGGTGGTTGAGAGAAGCCTGAAAATGAGCTGAGTGTTGTCCGCATAGCACTGAAAGCATAGAAAAGTGCTATAAAATGTGTTTGGCCAGGGTATGGGTTGGGCTGGTTGCTTGCCTATTTTCAGGATGGAGGTGGGGATATTTCTGCCCCTGTAGTGGAAATCGAAAATTGGCACCCATGAACCCACAGTTTAATTTCCTAAAAACTGCTGTCAGCACAACAGAAGCATGTATTTGTGATTAACCAGTTTGACAAGCATATAACATCTTTATAAATATAACCTGTGCTAAAACACAGAGGGGCACACATAACAGAGTATGTGTGGTGTCTGACAAAAAAAACAACATTTAAACGAAAACTAGTTTATGGAAGTGTGAAATGACCATTTGGAAAACAATAGTGTGCCTAGCATGTAGAAAGCCTGCATAAAACGCAAAGGAAGGGCACAAAAATTACAGGATATTTGTGTGGTTGTCCAACAAATTTCTGTCTTTTTGTGACAGCTACTAATAAAAAATAATGCAACAAAGAGGTTTTTGAAGTTCTTAATATAATCGTGAAGGCATATGTTATTCCATCTGTTTATGGAGAGGAAATAATTGGGCCCAAAAAATATTGGTAAAAATTCAGAGGTTTATAAATATCCCCACCCCGATATTGCCCGCTAGTAGCTCTCCACTGTTGACCTCCACTACAAGTAGCTCTAACTAACATAAAGGTTGGAGACCCCTGGTCTATACCCTCCCTCTCCTCCTCACTTAATTTGGGCAAGCCTATGTCCTGTAACGTCTCTCGGGTTTCCTGCCCCACCAGTTCTCCAGTGTCTTCGTAAAGGTGCTTGTAGAAATCAAGAAATGCATCATTGACGCCCTCCTGGGTATTCCAGGTTTGACCCGCCCCTCCTGTTATCTCCCTAATTGTCGGTCTCGGGTTCTCGTTCATATATAGCCATGCAAGCAGCCTGCCCGGTTTATCTCCCCCAGCATGTTGTCTTTCAATGTATTTTGTATAATTCAGATTGCATAACCTATCCCAGAGTCCTGCACATGCTAGTTGTAATTGAGCCACACGTTTAACATCCTCCTGTGAGGTGCCACCCCTGTTCATAACTTCTTCCAGTTCCTTTTCTGTTTTCTATAGCTCCCGCTCTAAACCCCCCTGATGCCCCTGGATTTCGATATGGCTACCCCTCTCACAAGCACCTTGAAGGCTTCCCACAGGGTGCCTTCTGACTCAACGCTTCTGGTATTGTTTGAAAAAAAACAGATATTTCTTCCCTAAGATCCTCACGAAACACTGCATCCTTCAATACCTCAGCTCTAAGCCTCCATGTAGGGATCCTGGCCCAAGGGGGCTGATGTCGTCATACCACAACCAAGGGGGAGTGGTCCGACAATAGTCTCACCTTATATTCCGAGCTCCTAATCTCTCCAACCAAATCCGACGCAACAAACATGAAATCCAATCTCGTGTGTAGGTTGTGTGGAGCCGCATAATGTGAATACTGCCTATCATTGGGGTGTTGCAACCTCCATGTGTCTACTAGACCAAAGTCTCTCAGCAATGCTTGTAAAGTTTTTCGCCGCGGGTGTAGGCTTACACAATTTCTCATCGGATCTACCCAATATAGGATTCAACGTACAGTTAAAGTACCCACCCCAAACTACCAGGCCCCCGACAAGGGGGCTAATCTTACTATACAGTGTCTTAAAATAGACTGCTGTATCCTGATTAGGGGCGTAATTATTTATGATGCACAATTCCCTGTTCTCTAACAGCCCCCGAATCACCACCATCCTCCCGTCCGGGTCCACAATGGACTGCTGCAACTGAAAGGGCACGTGAGGTGCCACCCAAGTAATTACTCCCCTCACATATGCCCAAATGGTGGTCCCTTTCCATTTTCTCTTCATTACCTCCTGTTTCTCCTTGGTAAGGTGTGTCTCTTGCAATAAAGCTACATCCACTTTTTGCCTTCTTAAATACATCATTACCTTATTTCTCTTCATGTAGCTATTTAACCCTCTGACATTCCAAGTCACTATACTGAGGTCACCCATAGTCATCCGTAACCCGGCCCCCCTCCTTCCATATCAAGCGCCAAGGTGCATGGGTATGAGTGGGTATAAGCTCATTCCCTAACAACTACCACAACAAACATCCCAACTCCCCCTCCTCCCTCCTCCCTTCCTAACTGCAACCATTGCCCCACCCCTTTCCTGAATCCCCAACTTCCCTTCCACAACAATAGCCCAGCTCCATCCCTGGATCTCAGGCTGACCCGCATCTAGTCCTGCCCCGGCTAGCCCAGAGCAAAGACACAGAAGGGGGTTGCCACTCTAATGGTAATCTAACTAGTCTATCTACTGGGGTGCAAGATGGTAACCCTGCATCTCCTGCATCAATGCACAAATATGCCTGCCCACGTTCTACATTGCCCTTATTATGCTAGTAATCCAGCACCAGGCTATATTCCATTCCCAATATTTCTGATTATACAGCACCTCTGTCTTATTGATCGCAGCCTCAATTGCTCTTTCCATTTCCTTCCTGGTCATTTGTTTCCGGCGGGCCATTCCTCACGTCCAACCATGCCATAGCTTCCTCTGGGGTTTCAAAAAACAAGGTCTTATTTTTATGATATATTTTCAGTCTTGCCGGATACATCAGTATATATTTACAGTTTGCTTCCCACAATCTTCTTTTCAACACTCCAAAGTTCATACTGCGTTTCTGCACCAGAAGCGTATAGTCCAGATACGCCGTTATGTCTGCTGAAGCCCTCCGGATCATGCCTCCTTTGCGAAAGTGTTGTAAGATCTTTCCACAATAGTTTAGTATTTTGGCGATGATCGGCCTCAGGGGGGCTCCAGGCGCAGGTCTACGCATTTGTGCCCGATGAGCTCTTTCAACTGCAAACCTCTGGGTCAATGCCCCTCTGTCTATTTCTTGAAGCAACATGTTTTCAATATAGTTTGTAGGTTCAAGTCCTTCCTCTCCTTCCGGAAGCCCTATTATGCATAAGTTATTTCTTTGGGCTCGTCCTTCGGCCTCCTCCACCCTGTTCACCAAATTACTCACTCGCTGGCGCAGTGTATGGATCTCGGAAGCGTTAGACTTGCCGGTATTGGTGTTTGCTTGAACCTCTTTTTCCAGAACCCCCATGCGCTCCGCTATTCCTTTCACATCCTGTCGCAGGAGAGTCAGGTCTATTTGTACTGTGTCTATTTTAAGTTCAAGTGACAATTGAAGGCCTGTCATTGCCGCTTCGAGCTTAATTTCCCACGTAACCTTCAGATCCGCTATTGCCTTCAAAATCTGTTGGTCACTGCTAATTGGCACTGAGTCCGCATGCAGACTGCTCTCTTTGTTTTTAGATTTGTCTGTTTGCAATGAAGGTTTAGCGTATTCATCCAAAGTGGGCTCTTTGCCCTTCTTTCCCCTTCTGAGTGGTTTAGCCGCCATCTTCACCTCGGTTGATCAAAAACCTGCAGTCTTTGGGATCCCTGTGTCTGTGTATTGCACTTGTGATGGCCTAGTGGGACCCAGTACCGCCCGGGATTCCGGTCCGCTGTAGCATGGATTAAGGCCTCTCACCATCGCCGGCGGTGTTATAAGGCAAGACTGACTGTGCACACTTGTGTTTGAGTCACTATTCGCGTTCCTTCCCCCAAATTATGCTGATATTAGCTCGCCGTGACCCACACTGCACACTCTCCAGGGGAGAGTGGTGATATAATTGTGCTAGTGCAACCACTCACGGACACTGACCAGCAAATGGAGAGGCCAGTCCATGTGCCGCAGGGGGGTTGTCCAGCGTAATATGTCAGCTCTGCTGACCCTCGTACCCTCATGGGGGCGTCTCACTCTTCCCCATCAAAACCAGTCACCAGCTGTCCGTGCAGCGCAAGGCGACCCGCTGCCTGCCTTTGTATTGTCCAGACAGGGGGTATTTCATGGGCATACGCACTCCGGTGCGCTGCAAAGATGAGCAATGAGGCAATACGGTTCGGGTTTGCCAAGGTCTTTAGTGCCTGTGCTATTATTTCACCGTACGCTGGCTCAGCTGTGTATGCCTCGGATCCCACACTCGCAGCCAGTGTCCCTATTTTCTGCCCTTCGGCGGAGTCCCATCCAGACCGATCCGCCCCTAGCTGCAAGTCTGCTCCAGCGCCGGCTTATTTTCTAAAGCCGCATTTTGCAGTCCGGTCCCCTGCGGGGGGTGGGCCTTCCTGGAGTCCCGTCCTCAGCCGCTTGCGGCACCATCCCCCAGGAGAGCTGTCATCACAGAGGCCACACCGTGCCTCGCACCTCGAAGCTGCCCCTCACCAGGTGGGGGATGACGATCCTGGCCACGGATTTGTCCGGGCTTTACCCATGCAGCTGGTCACGCCGCTGACCCACAGGCTCATTCCGTGTACATAGCAAAATGTTCAGCTACATCCACAGGTTCACTTCGGTGCGTCCACCTTCAATAGCTTGATCGCACTCCCCAGCTTCTCGTGGCAGATGGCTCCGTAATCTGTAGTCCGTTTCACCTGAAGCTCCTCATAGATCTGTGCTTGCATCATTGTATCGAAATCCTTTGTTCCTCCAGGCGGCCATCTTGAGTGCGAGATCCCACGGCCGACACAAAGTATCATTTCTTCCTGTCGGAAGGTCTGCGAAAGGCCTAGCCTGGCACTATATATGCCCCTCAATCTTATTCGAAGCCGATTTCAGTGGAATCTGCCGGCGGGCAGCCTCAGGATAATGACGGATCTGCAGGAGCACAAGGAACTACCAGCCTCTTACATGGCTGTCTAGCCACGCCCCCCTCGACTCACAAATGATTGGGATGGATCCTTGGGTTACAGAAAAACTGGGATATAATCTCATAGCACATAAACAATTGGGCATCCAAACAAGGCATTTATTTGTTTTCTTTTTTGCACATATAATGGGAAATAAACTAGTTAAGTTTTATTTGTGGGGAATGAAGGGGAAGCAAAACTTAGGAAAGAGAGAGTTAGAAAAATAGAATGAATGCAAAAGATGCCTACAACACGCACAAACGAAACATAAATAATGTGGATAAAAAACTAACCTCTACCACCAGTACTCCTCAAAATAGATGAATAATCACCTCTTCACACAACCAACAGTAACTCTGATTTAAACCAGCCTTCTACAGCCTAACAAAATCCACAGATGAGCATAATGTGAGTTTGGATGTTCTATGTCCTTGAACTTCCTTACAAAAATGGAATGCTTCTGATTGTTTGCACAAAATCCCTCCTGAGATTAGTGGCACCCAAATTAACAAAACCCCTGAACTCCTCCTCGATGTCAATGGCCAAGTTCATCTTTCCCAAAAACCAGTGGAAATCGGGTATGTTAGGTTGAACTCCAAAGAAAAATTGGGGGGCCCACACAACTCTTTTTGGAAAGTCTGATCACAAAGGAATAGAAACCCTTATCTAGTCTACAATTCTGAACCATTTTGGGATGCTTTTGTCAAAAATGTGAAAGTGAGATAAATGGAACTAGGAAGAACAGCAAGAACAACGAACCTGGATGGATAAAGTCACAACAAAACCTTCACTTTCAGCTCAACAGTGGACTGGAACTCGACCAGTTAATTCTAGTCGTAAAACGCACAAAAGTGACTTGTCAAGATCCCAAACTACCTGTTTTCTCCCCAACTAACTGACTCCCCACACAATCTATTGTCAAATGAATTTGCAGATGGACCCCAAAGAGACAAATGATTTCTGCATACTAGTATCACCCCTACAACATTAACATATGCGGATCAACTCAGAGCCTCCATCACTGACCGTTGCATCTGTTGTTGTATCACATACCCTCTGACTCCACTAAGCCTCTGGATCCTCCATTCACCCAATGCACATATCTAATAGATCTCTATTTTTCTCTCTGGATGAAACATTAATTCACATGACACTGCCAAAAACCACATAGGATCATGCCAAAATACAAAACTCTGTTACTTCCTGTTTATACTCATCAATAAAACAGGAGTAATGCCTGCTTCAGCTAATGCTTACTATTATGATGAAGTACCCTGCTTGGCTCTGTGGATAGCTACATATTGACTCAGAGAACTGGGTGTGATCGTGAACCTGTGGATGTTGATGTGGGGGTGTTTGGGAAGATCACTTGGTCACTTGAACTTAGGCTTACTATGGTAAAGAACAATAACAGTGCTGCACCTCATAGCATCCCGAGAGTATGCACCCTACCCAATTCCCTAGCCCAATATGGTGACTGAGATGCAATATCTCTGACCCTTGCCAGAGCCTTTCCTTGTGAGAATCTGCAGTGCCATTATTAGACTGTGCCTCATCATAGACAGACTAAACCTCCGACGTGCAGAGCTAAATTCACACAATTGAAACGGAAATCTCTCACTTTGAGGGAAAGGCCTTCCATGTAGATTCTGATAGTAGCAAGTGGTTCAGTACTATTACAAAATGATCTTGACTCACCACAGAAAACTTTCCTAGGGCTTTCCAGGACCCACATTGAACTCTGTCGTACTGCAGATACAATGTTGCTAGTTTGCAACTTCCAAAATGGTGAGAGACGATCTTCGGAAGTAGTGCGTAAATTATACTTTTTCTCAGTGACCGGTTCTCCCATTGCGGATACATCTTACTAACTTCCTGCATGCCCTGTGAAAACAAAGTACCTTCCAATGTATTCAGGACCCACATTCAACTCTGTCGTACTGCAGATACAATGTTGCTAGTTTGCAACTTCCAAAATGGTGAGAGACGATCTTCGGAAGTTGTGTGTAAATTATACTTTTTCTCAGTGACCGGTTCTCCCATTGCGGATACATCTTACCAACTTCCTGCATGCCCTGTGAAACAAAGTACCTCCCAATGTATTCAGTTTGTCACTAACTAATACAATACATGTTGAGAACTCCAAATAGATCACACTGGCAGGACCTGGGACGGTCTGGTGAGAGGGAATAAGATACAGGTGGATGGATTTGTCAATTATAAATTTGGTCAAGCCAGACATTTTAGCACACAGAAAGCTCAGCAAACCATAAACCTTCCAGAATTACCAGCAACAGATGCAAAACCTCACAAGAAGACTGTCGCTGCGGGAGGGGTATCACACTCTAAAAACATCCAGTTCCAGTCAGGTGGTGTGGGTTCTTTGATAACGTTGTGGCAAGCTTGGAGGCAATATTGAAGTGCACCAGGAGTAATGTTTATGAGATATTGCAAGCAAAGGAGAGAGAAGAGAGAAAGGGTATTGGTAATATCAGAGTAGAAGTTGGTAAAAATAGAGCAGGAGGTTTTAACATCAGAGAAGGAGATGATAAAATCAGAGGAGAAAGTGGTGACACCGGAAGGGAAGCTGACAATCTGGGAGGGGGATTTGGTAATATCAAAGGAGGAAGTGTTGACATAGGAGCAATAAAAGAGGAGTAGGAAATACCAATATCTGAGGGAAAGAGGCAGACTGAGGATGGAGAAGGAGGAATGAGATCCCAAAAGGAAGGATAGAGGAGCAGTGAACTCAGACCAGCATCGAGGAATTTCTGAGATCTGAGGCTAAGGGATGTGCAGAGGTGAGGAGGGATTATGTGTCAGCAAAAGGCAGCAATAACTTTCTTTTCATCCTCACTCAGAGATAGTCCAGCCATAACAAAAGCTGGTGCAAGAGACTGTGTTACTGACAGAGAGGCGACTCCCCTTTCAGGAATTAAGCAAGAAGAAAGGATGGGGTTGCCTCTGGGAAACCTGCTTGTAACAAAAGGGACAGCCCTAAATCGGACCGGAGGTAATGGGCTGAAGAGTCAATATATATATATGGGGTAATCCTGTCCTCACAAATTCAAGTTTGCAATCACTTTTTGTAGATATGATTTTTACCTTCCTGAAAGACCCAAACATTGGTAACAAATACTCATAGTAAGGGGAAGAAACAACCACCATCTGAGGTTGGTCTACAACAGCCTTTTTATTATCTTTATGGCTATTTTTTTCCAAAAATTGTTTAAAAAGAAAACATGATTTTTTAAACATAACAACAACAGGAAAAAGTGGTGACAATGTGAAAAATGGTGATCAGTGCAGAATGCAGTCGATTACAGATATGAAAAGTAGGTACATACTATATCCTTATAGTTGTAAGGGAAGAGCTAGAGATGAACACAATATTACTTCATATGGGTCACAAACTCATAGTTCTTATTCTGTAGGGTGCTGCATCCAGTTTCTGCTTTCTTTAATACAAGCAGTACGGGCCAATGTGGCTCGAAAAGATAAAGGGCCTCATCACGACCCAGGCGGTAAGTTACCGCCTGGGCCGTGACTTTACCACCATGGCGCAAACTACGTTTACGCCATGGTGGTTGGCGGACTTACCGCCCCATTCCGACCTTGGCGGGGCGGTAAGTCCCCAATCCCCATTTACCCTTCCCCATTCCCATTTTTGCCCCATAGGGCATAATGGGAGTGGGGAAGGCGTTAATTACGCCACCGTAAATTACGGTGGCGTAATTAACTCCATGGTCCCTTAGCGCCATGGATTTTAACACCTGCTAAAAGCAGGTGTTAAATCCGCCATGGCGCTAAGGGACCTCGTACTCAGGCGGTAAGGGTCGGCGCTGTTTACGGCGCCGTAAACCCCTTACCGCCTGGGTCGTAATGAGGCCCAAAGTCTATTGGCGCTAAGCGCTGGTAGTGTGCCCAGGATGGGCTGAGACAGATTTAGGACAGTTACATCTGTCTGTGTTTGCCGCTTTGTGGAGTGGCCAGCAAGAACTGGTCCAAGACCAAGAGAGACTGGTCTGGGTGTATCCTCAGTAATGTGTTAAAACACAATGTGTAAGTCCCTATTGTAGCAAAGCTATATCAAGAATATTGAAACAAAAGGGACAGCCCTAAATCGGACAGGATGTAATGGGCTGAAGAGTCAATATATGTATACGGGGTAATCCTGTCGTCACAAATTTAAGTTTGCAATCACTTTTTGCAGTTATGATTTTTACCTTCCTGAAAGACCCAAACATTGGTAACCAATACTCATAGTAAGGGGAAGAAACAACCACCATCTGAGGTTGGTCTACAACAGCCTTTTTAATATTTTGGGAAACCTGCAACACCTCTTGGGAAGTGTAGACAATATCACATGTGAAATACATTATCTTTGCTTACTGTGAACCCATTGTCTTCAGTGCATTCTACCTTGGCCTCCTGACAGTCCCACTCCTATTTTGCGGAGTCACATGAAAATAAAAACACCAAAATGGTACAGATGTTCTGCACAAGACCACTTTGCATCATATTGCATCCCTTCACATATCATGGAGAGAATGCCACTGCCCAGGAGGCAGGGACATCATTTAGGGGTCGCCAGAGATCACCACTGCGACCTCTGAGGGCTCCCTTGTGCCCTCTGTGGTCTCCCTTGCGACCTCTAAAAAAATAAAATAAAATAAAACTTTTATTTTTGTAATGCAAGCTCCTGGGCTGTGGCCAGCACATTGTGGCTCTTTACTTCTGGAGTTGCTGGCTTTCTTGTTCAGGACCCTTCAAAAAACTCTAACACTTTCAGCACTGATCCTAAATAAGAAAGAAACTGAATACCAAATAATGCGTCTTTATGGAATTCTATACAATAATTGCTAAACTAATTAAAGGTTTATTTCAGGCACAGTTCAGGGGGTGAGTCACTGATTTAGTCTGTTCTTAAATGCCTCAACGCAGCCTGTCATGCTTCTGAGGGCGATAAATGAGTACCAACACAGGTTGGGTGATATTGGGTGTATATTTTTTCTATATAAAGCGCTTAAGCGTAAGTGCTATATAATAACACATCACATTAATTTGGTAATATGGGCCTGAACACACTGATCTTAACGATATATATGGCGATCCATTCTTGTATGAAATGTACATCAAATTATAGTGAAATCGTAACCATATTTTTCATAATGTACAATGCTATGTGATGCCACTTGCTGTTTTTTCAACGGGTGAAAGGTCATGTTCCATCGCTTCCCGCGATATCACACTGGGGTGGGTTCAAATGACAGGGGTCAAGGGTTGTGTGATGTCACTTCTGCTACCCCTGGCATTTTGGTGAAATGACGTCCCTGCCAGGAGGTGCTGGAATTGTTCACCTTTCACAAAAATGTGGAATTTCTGCAATCGTATATCTGTGTAGGCCTGCACACATTTCTTTATCAAACAACATCCCGATTGCGTAACTATGCTAGAAGCATTCTTGGAGTAGCACATGTTTTGTCATTTGCTACCCATATATTTTTGCACAACTTTCCTTTAATGGTTGAATTCTCTTTTTGGAATGAAAACACATTTTCAGAAATAAAATGCAAAGATGTATCTTTGTGTCGTTTTCGTGCATGTTTTTGTTACCCAGAGTGCATCTAACTTATTGTAGGAAGATCATTTCTGATTAACGGTGGCCAGTGCCCTTTGCATAAATGATGAACCATAAAACTTCCCTGGGTTATAAAGATAGACATATTCAGTTTTTTCGAAAGGTTCTTTTAGGTTTGGTCGCGCATGGAGACAGGGGTTGGTGTGTAGGAATTTTAGACGTATTGCACTTGTGGATTGAAAAGGGTGGAACAGAGTTGGAGAGCTCTGCATAGTTAGGGAAGGGGGTTGAGTAGTCAGGTGTGTAACAAGTTTGAGTGGATGCAGAAAAGGGCAAACACGAGTTATGATTTACTTGAAGTTATTACATGCACTTTTGGGGTAAATGTAAACATTGTGAAGTTCCTCTACAGAATTCATACTCATAACCATTCAGTAAATATTTTGCATGTTCTACATGCGCTATTCCTACAGTACCACATGAGGGAAATAGCCCTGAGACATTTTTAATCAGGTGGTCAGTAAAAGGGTTGTTTAGTAGTTTGGCCAATACCATTGGGGGGCATTTCAGTCCTAGATATAATATATCTGGGTTGATGAGGGCAATCATACCCAGCATGCGTGCAGAAGTCAGAAAGCTTAAAATTATTAAAGGGGAGGTGACTCACTGACCCCTACATAGTTAGTGGGCAGCAGAGGAATCCCAGGTGGGAATTTGGGGTATGCATGAGGAGGGGTAGTCAAAAAGGTGATAGCAATCCCACTCACTCAGATGTCAATATTAATGTGTTTGCTCTCATTCCAGCAAAGGTGATGGTGGTCCTGGAATACAAGGATGGGCTACTGCCTTGGAGAAGGCAAAGTAGTGATGAGGTAGTCCGAGCCCCCTTGGTAGCCAACCTGGTGGGGGAGCTTATGTGAGATGGGCAACCCACTGGCATAGCACTCATGAAGAGAAGCCAGTACTGGGTGGGCTTCAATGTAAATATTTGATGTTGGATCAGCTGTACTCTACTGATTTGGACTATCACTGCTTTAAGTGGTCTGTGGCTCGATGGGGCAAAGCACCAGCAGTCTCAAAAGACTGAATGTGTGTGGGGGTGCTGCGAGGGCTCCATCAGTCCCACACAAGTAGCAACTGGCATGATTTGAGCCAGGGCGCCATGCATGAGTAGCACCTGCTGCGATTTTAGTAACAATGCCGCAAAGAGATGCACGCATGGAAGCCATGTGCTTGCTGTAGCAGGACGGCCCACATCTTATTCCTAAAGGAGAACTCTCTCCAAAACTATATAAGTATGAGTCATAGTTGACCATCACTCTACTGATAGGCTGCTATCATAAATTAAACATGTAGAAAGGTTTGTGTGCATTATGTGCTCAGAAGGTCCGCAGACTTGGTTTGATTTCACTGTCACATCTGATATATACATATTTAAAAGTGTGTGTTGGTTCCTATGCTTGCTCAAATTCTCCTTGGTTTTCAACAAATATCCTTGTAGTTTACAAGGGGCTCCTGAAGATGTTGGGGATAAGTCTTTGGACAGCCATGCCATCAGTTTGAGAAGACTGGTGAATATGTGCCCACTCTTAGCTGTTCCTTGCAGGGGGTAAATGGCTACACGTTATCATTGGACATGCAGACAGCAGGGGGACTGAAATCCTAGATGAGCAATTAAGTACTCTGGTCATAATTTGTTTAAAGAATCAAGCTGAATGACTCCATGATTACATTGCTTCTATCAGGAGTCAGGGTTTACAGTTTATTTGGAAACTGAACCAGAGTCGTGTTCACGCTGTACACACTGGATGCACACAGGGCCATCTGAGACTATGTCGAAAGTGCATGTATGCAAGGACATTTACAGGCCGATTCATGGAATAAATGTGCGCCGAAAATCCCGGCGCAGAGGGGCCAATACGTGCGCTGCGCCGAAAATTAGCGAAAAGCGCAGGGAAACCAGCGCACGTCGATTCATGGAAGTCCGTGCGCAAGAAAAGCAGAGGACGTGCGCTGAAAAAGCGCGCGGCGCAGGCCGGCGCACAGGTCAACCAACGTCGTGCGCCACGGCCACTGCGCTATCACTCCGAGCGCAGCGCACAGCTCTAAAGTAGGCGGAACACAGGGCGGGACACTCGGAATGGGGAATAAAATGGGGCACAACACTCGGAATGGGGAAGAATGTGGGCGGCACGGGGAAAGTTTAGGAGGCAAGTGCGCGGAACGCCCACACGCTCGCATACAACACGTATTCATGGAATAGAATAGGGCAAAAAAGCGCACGCTCAAAGCAGCGCACAGGCACAAACAGGCACAAACACGACCGCCACAAGAAAGCAGGCGGTAGCGTCTCTGCGCCTGCAAGAAATGTGCGCTAAAAGGTGCGCCAACAAATAGCACCTATATACAGACATGATCAATGTCCAATACTGTGGCCCTCCAGGACAAATGACGTACAAAGGGGTACCCACAAACACAGACACGCGCTGAGAGAAAAAATAAACGTGTGCGTGTATACCGGGGTGCGCGGGAAGTTGCACACGCGATATGGCCGGGTACGTGGATTTCAGGGGTGCGCGGGAAGTTCCACACGCGATTAGTCAGGGTACGTGGATTGCAGGGGTGCGCGGGAAGTTCCACACGCGATATGGCCGGGTACGTGGATTTCAGGGGTGCGCGGGAAGTTCCACACGCGATTAGTCAGGGTACGTGGATTGCAGGGGTGCGCGGGAAGTTGCACACGCGATATGGCCGGGTACGTGGATTTCAGGGGTGCGCGGGAAGTTCCACACGCGATATGGCCGGGTACGTGGATTTCAGGGGTGCGCGGGAAGTTCCACACGCGATATAGCAGGGTACGTGGATTGCAGGGGTGCGCGGGAAGTTCCACACGCGATATGGCCGGCTACGTGGATTTCAGGGGTGCGCGGGAAGTTCCACACGCGATATGGCCGGGTACGTGGATTTCAGGGGTGCGCGGGAAGTTCCACACGCGATATGGCAGGGTACGTGGATATCAGGGGTGCGCGGGAAGTTCCACACGCGAATAGTCAGGGTACGTGGATTTCATGGGTGCGCGGGAAGTTCCACACGCGATATGGCCGGGTACGTGGATTTCAGGGGTGCGCGGGAAGTTCCACACGCGAATTGGCTGTGTGCTCCCAGGCATTACCTGTACACCCTCCACGGCCCCTGCAGGCAGCACACACCACAGGGAACTACCCTGCACACCTGCTCATGTCTCCCACCACCCCCACCCCCCATCCACCAGGGACACCCTCCACCAGGCCCCCACCCATGTCTCCCACCACCCCCACCCCCCATCCACCAGGGACACCCTCCACCAGGCCCCCACCCATGTCTCCCACCACCCCCACCCCCAGCACTGTGGGGAACCTGCCAGCAGGCCCCCACCCAGGTCCAACCCATGTCTCCCACCACCCCCACCCCCCATCCACCAGGGGCACCCTCCACCAGGCCCCCACCCATGTCTCCCACCACCCCCACCCCCCATCCACCAGGGACACCCTCCACCAGGCCCCCACCCATGTCTCCCACCACCCCCACCCCCCATCCACCAGGGACACCCTCCACCAGGCCCCCACCCATGTCTCCCACCACCCCCACCCCCCACCCCCCCAGGGACACCCTCCACCAGGCCCCCACCCATGTCTCCCACCACCCCCACCCCCCACCCCCCAGGGGCACCCTCCACCAGGCCCCCACCCATGTCTCCCACCACCCCCACCCCCCATCCACCAGGGACACCCTCCACCAGGCCCCCACCCATGTCTCCCACCACCCCCACCCCCAGCACTGTGGGGAACCTGCCAGCAGGCCCCCACCCATGTCCAACCCATGTCTCCCACCACCCCCACCCCCCATCCACCAGGGACACCCTCCACCAGGCCCCCACCCATGTCTCCCACCACCCCCACCCCCCATCCACCAGGGACACCCTCCACCAGGCCCCCACCCATGTCTCCCACCACCCCCACCCCCCAGCCCCCAGGGACACCCTCCACCAGGCCCCCACCCATGTCTCCCACCACCCCCACCCCCCACCCCCCAGGGGCACCCTCCACCAGGCCCCCACCCATGTCTCCCACCACCCCCACCCCCCATCCACCAGGGACACCCTCCACCAGGCCCCCACCCATGTCTCCCACCACCCCCACCCCCAGCACTGTGGGGAACCTGCCAGCAGGCCCCCACCCATGTCCAACCCATGTCTCCCACCACCCCCACCCCCCATCCACCAGGGACACCCTCCACCAGGCCCCCACCCATGTCTCCCACCACCCCCACCCGCAAGAACTGGTCCAAGACCAAGAGAGACTGGTCTGGGTGTATCCTCAGTAATGTGTTAAAACACAATGTGTAAGTCCCTATTGTAGCAAAGCTATATCAAGAATATTGAAACAAAAGGGACAGCCCTAAATCGGACAGGATGTAATGGGCTGAAGAGTCAATATATGTATACGGGGTAATCCTGTCGTCACAAATTTAAGTTTGCAATCACTTTTTGCAGTTATGATTTTTACCTTCCTGAAAGACCCAAACATTGGTAACCAATACTCATAGTAAGGGGAAGAAACAACCACCATCTGAGGTTGGTCTACAACAGCCTTTTTAATATTTTGGGAAACCTGCAACACCTCTTGGGAAGTGTAGACAATATCACATGTGAAATACATTATCTTTGCTTACTGTGAACCCATTGTCTTCAGTGCATTCTACCTTGGCCTCCTGACAGTCCCACTCCTATTTTGCGGAGTCACATGAAAATAAAAACACCAAAATGGTACAGATGTTCTGCACAAGACCACTTTGCATCATATTGCATCCCTTCACATATCATGGAGAGAATGCCACTGCCCAGGAGGCAGGGACATCATTTAGGGGTCGCCAGAGATCACCACTGCGACCTCTGAGGGCTCCCTTGTGCCCTCTGTGGTCTCCCTTGCGACCTCTAAAAAAATAAAATAAAATAAAACTTTTATTTTTGTAATGCAAGCTCCTGGGCTGTGGCCAGCACATTGTGGCTCTTTACTTCTGGAGTTGCTGGCTTTCTTGTTCAGGACCCTTCAAAAAACTCTAACACTTTCAGCACTGATCCTAAATAAGAAAGAAACTGAATACCAAATAATGCGTCTTTATGGAATTCTATACAATAATTGCTAAACTAATTAAAGGTTTATTTCAGGCACAGTTCAGGGGGTGAGTCACTGATTTAGTCTGTTCTTAAATGCCTCAACGCAGCCTGTCATGCTTCTGAGGGCGATAAATGAGTACCAACACAGGTTGGGTGATATTGGGTGTATATTTTTTCTATATAAATCGCTTAAGCGTAAGTGCTATATAATAACACATCACATTAATTTGGTAATATGGGCCTGAACACACTGATCTTAACGATATATATGGCGATCCATTCTTGTATGAAATGTACATCAAATTATAGTGAAATCGTAACCATATTTTTCATAATGTACAATGCTATGTGATGCCACTTGCTGTTTTTTCAACGGGTGAAAGGTCATGTTCCATCGCTTCCCGCGATATCACACTGGGGTGGGTTCAAATGACAGGGGTCAAGGGTTGTGTGATGTCACTTCTGCTACCCCTGGCATTTTGGTGAAATGACGTCCCTGCCAGGAGGTGCTGGAATTGTTCACCTTTCACAAAAATGTGGAATTTCTGCAATCGTATATCTGTGTAGGCCTGCACACATTTCTTTATCAAACAACATCCCGATTGCGTAACTATGCTAGAAGCATTCTTGGAGTAGCACATGTTTTGTCATTTGCTACCCATATATTTTTGCACAACTTTCCTTTAATGGTTGAATTCTCTTTTTGGAATGAAAACACATTTTCAGAAATAAAATGCAAAGATGTATCTTTGTGTCGTTTTCGTGCATGTTTTTGTTACCCAGAGTGCATCTAACTTATTGTAGGAAGATCATTTCTGATTAACGGTGGCCAGTGCCCTTTGCATAAATGATGAACCATAAAACTTCCCTGGGTTATAAAGATAGACATATTCAGTTTTTTCGAAAGGTTCTTTTAGGTTTGGTCGCGCATGGAGACAGAGGTTGGTGTGTAGGAATTTTAGACGTATTGCACTTGTGGATTGAAAAGGGTGGAACAGAGTTGGAGAGCTCTGCATAGTTAGGGAAGGGGGTTGAGTAGTCAGGTGTGTAACAAGTTTGAGTGGATGCAGAAAAGGGCAAACACGAGTTATGATTTACTTGAAGTTATTACATGCACTTTTGGGGTAAATGTAAACATTGTGAAGTTCCTCTACAGAATTCATACTCATAACCATTCAGTAAATATTTTGCATGTTCTACATGCGCTATTCCTACAGTACCACATGAGGGAAATAGCCCTGAGACATTTTTAATCAGGTGGTCAGTAAAAGGGTTGTTTAGTAGTTTGGCCAATACCATTGGGGGGCATTTCAGTCCTAGATATAATATATCTGGGTTGATGAGGGCAATCATACCCAGCATGCGTGCAGAAGTCAGAAAGCTTAAAATTATTAAAGGGGAGGTGACTCACTGACCCCTACATAGTTAGTGGGCAGCAGAGGAATCCCAGGTGGGAATTTGGGGTATGCATGAGGAGGGGTAGTCAAAAAGGTGATAGCAATCCCACTCACTCAGATGTCAATATTAATGTGTTTGCTCTCATTCCAGCAACGGTGATGGTGGTCCTGGAATACAAGGATGGGCTACTGCCTTGGAGAAGGCAAAGTAGTGATGAGGTAGTCCGAGCCCCCTTGGTAGCCAACCTGGTGGGGGAGCTTATGTGAGATGGGCAACCCACTGGCATAGCACTCATGAAGAGAAGCCAGTACTGGGTGGGCTTCAATGTAAATATTTGATGTTGGATCAGCTGTACTCTACTGATTTGGACTATCACTGCTTTAAGTGGTCTGTGGCTCGATGGGGCAAAGCACCAGCAGTCTCAAAAGACTGAATGTGTGTGGGGGTGCTGCGAGGGCTCCATCAGTCCCACACAAGTAGCAACTGGCATGATTTGAGCCAGGGCGCCATGCATGAGTAGCACCTGCTGCGATTTTAGTAACAATGCCGCAAAGAGATGCACGCATGGAAGCCATGTGCTTGCTGTAGCAGGACGGCCCACATCTTATTCCTAAAGGAGAACTCTCTCCAAAACTATATAAGTATGAGTCATAGTTGACCATCACTCTACTGATAGGCTGCTATCATAAATTAAACATGTAGAAAGGTTTGTGTGCATTATGTGCTCAGAAGGTCCGCAGACTTGGTTTGATTTCACTGTCACATCTGATATATACATATTTAAAAGTGTGTGTTGGTTCCTATGCTTGCTCAAATTCTCCTTGGTTTTCAACAAATATCCTTGTAGTTTACAAGGGGCTCCTGAAGATGTTGGGGATAAGTCTTTGGACAGCCATGCCATCAGTTTGAGAAGACTGGTGAATATGTGCCCACTCTTAGCTGTTCCTTGCAGGGGGTAAATGGCTACACGTTATCATTGGACATGCAGACAGCAGGGGGACTGAAATCCTAGATGAGCAATTAAGTACTCTGGCCATAATTTGTTTAAAGAATCAAGCTGAATGACTCCATGATTACATTGCTTCTATCAGGAGTCAGGGTTTACAGTTTATTTGGAAACTGAACCAGAGTCGTGTTCACGCTGTACACACTGGATGCACACAGGGCCATCTGAGACTATGTCGAAAGTGCATGTATGCAAGGACATTTACAGGCCGATTCATGGAATAAATGTGCGCCGAAAATCCCGGCGCAGAGGGGCCAATACGTGCGCTGCGCCGAAAATTAGCGAAAAGCGCAGGGAAACCAGCGCACGTCGATTCATGGAAGTCCGTGCGCAAGAAAAGCAGAGGACGTGCGCTGAAAAAGCGCGCGGCGCAGGCCGGCGCACAGGTCAACCAACGTCGTGCGCCACGGCCACTGCGCTATCACTCCGAGCGCAGCGCACAGCTCTAAAGTAGGCGGAACACAGGGCGGGACACTCGGAATGGGGAATAAAATGGGGCACAACACTCGGAATGGGGAAGAATGTGGGCGGCACGGGGAAAGTTTAGGAGGCAAGTGCGCGGAACGCCCACACGCTCGCATACAACACGTATTCATGGAATAGAATAGGGCAAAAAAGCGCACGCTCAAAGCAGCGCACAGGCACAAACAGGCACAAACACGACCGCCACAAGAAAGCAGGCGGTAGCGTCTCTGCGCCTGCAAGAAATGTGCGCTAAAAGGTGCGCCAACAAATAGCACCTATATACAGACATGATCAATGTCCAATACTGTGGCCCTCCAGGACAAATGACGTACAAAGGGGTACCCACAAACACAGACACGCGCTGAGAGAAAAAATAAACGTGTGCGTGTATACCGGGGTGCGCGGGAAGTTGCACACGCGATATGGCCGGGTACGTGGATTTCAGGGGTGCGCGGGAAGTTCCACACGCGATTAGTCAGGGTACGTGGATTGCAGGGGTGCGCGGGAAGTTCCACACGCGATATGGCCGGGTACGTGGATTTCAGGGGTGCGCGGGAAGTTCCACACGCGATTAGTCAGGGTACGTGGATTGCAGGGGTGCGCGGGAAGTTGCACACGCGATATGGCCGGGTACGTGGATTTCAGGGGTGCGCGGGAAGTTCCACACGCGATATGGCCGGGTACGTGGATTTCAGGGGTGCGCGGGAAGTTCCACACGCGATATGGCAGGGTACGTGGATTGCAGGGGTGCGCGGGAAGTTCCACACGCGATATGGCCGGCTATGTGGATTTCAGGGGTGCGCGGGAAGTTCCACACGCGATATGGCCGGGTACGTGGATTTCAGGGGTGCGCGGGAAGTTCCACACGCGATATGGCAGGGTACGTGGATATCAGGGGTGCGCGGGAAGTTCCACACGCGAATAGTCAGGGTACGTGGATTTCATGGGTGCGCGGGAAGTTCCACACGCGATATGGCCGGGTACGTGGATTTCAGGGGTGCGCGGGAAGTTCCACACGCGAATTGGCTGTGTGCTCCCAGGCATTACCTGTACACCCTCCACGGCCCCTGCAGGCAGCACACACCACAGGGAACTACCCTGCACACCTGCTCATGTCTCCCACCACCCCCACCCCCCATCCACCAGGGACACCCTCCACCAGGCCCCCACCCATGTCTCCCACCACCCCCACCCCCAGCACTGTGGGGAACCTGCCAGCAGGCCCCCACCCATGTCCAACCCATGTCTCCCACCACCCCCACCCCCCATCCACCAGGGGCACCCTCCACCAGGCCCCCACCCATGTCTCCCACCACCCCCACCCCCCATCCACCAGGGACACCCTCCACCAGGCCCCCACCCATGTCTCCCACCACCCCCACCCCCCATCCACCAGGGACACCCTCCACCAGGCCCCCACCCATGTCTCCCACCACCCCCACCCCCCACCCCCCCAGGGACACCCTCCACCAGGCCCCCACCCATGTCTCCCACCACCCCCACCCCCCACCCCCCAGGGGCACCCTCCACCAGGCCCCCACCCATGTCTCCCACCACCCCCACCCCCCATCCACCAGGGACACCCTCCACCAGGCCCCCACCCATGTCTCCCACCACCCCCACCCCCAGCACTGTGGGGAACCTGCCAGCAGGCCCCCACCCATGTCCAACCCATGTCTCCCACCACCCCCACCCCCCATCCACCAGGGACACCCTCCACCAGGCCCCCACCCATGTCTCCCACCACCCCCACCCCCCATCCACCAGGGACACCCTCCACCAGGCCCCCACCCATGTCTCCCACCACCCCCACCCCCCAGCCCCCAGGGACACCCTCCACCAGGCCCCCACCCATGTCTCCCACCACCCCCACCCCCCACCCCCCAGGGGCACCCTCCACCAGGCCCCCACCCATGTCTCCCACCACCCCCACCCCCCATCCACCAGGGACACCCTCCACCAGGCCCCCACCCATGTCTCCCACCACCCCCACCCCCAGCACTGTGGGGAACCTGCCAGCAGGCCCCCACCCATGTCCAACCCATGTCTCCCACCACCCCCACCCCCCATCCACCAGGGACACCCTCCACCAGGCCCCCACCCATGTCTCCCACCACCCCCACCCCCCATCCACCAGGGACACCCTCCACCAGGCCCCCACCCATGTCTCCCACCACCCCCACCCCCCACCCCACAGGGGCACCCTCCACCAGGCCCCCACCCATGTCTCCCACCACCCCCACCCCCCATCCACCAGGGACACCCTCCACCAGGCCCCCACCCATGTCTCCCACCACCCCCACCCCCCACCCCACAGGGGCACCCTCCACCAGGCCCCCACCCATGTCTCCCACCACCCCCACCCCCCATCCACCAGGGACACCCTCCACCAGGCCCCCACCCATGTCTCCCACCACCCCCACCCCCAGCACTGTGGGGAACCTGCCAGCAGGCCCCCACCCATGTCCAACCCATGTCTCCCACCACCCCCACCCCCCATCCACCAGGGGCACCCTCCACCAGGCCCCCACCCATGTCTCCCACCACCCCCACCCCCCATCCACCAGGGACACCCTCCACCAGGCCCCCACCCATGTCTCCCACCACCCCCACCCCCCATCCACCAGGGACACCCTCCACCAGGCCCCCACCCATGTCTCCCACCACCCCCACCCCCCACCCCCCAGGGACACCCTCCACCAGGCCCCCACCCATGTCTCCCACCACCCCCACCCCCCACCCCCCAGGGGCACCCTCCACCAGGCCCCCACCCATGTCTCCCACCACCCCCACCCCCCATCCACCAGGGACACCCTCCACCAGGCCCCCACCCATGTCTCCCACCACCCCCACCCCCAGCACTGTGGGGAACCTGCCAGCAGGCCCCCACCCATGTCCAACCCATGTCTCCCACCACCCCCACCCCCCATCCACCAGGGGCACCCTCCACCAGGCCCCCACCCATGTCTCCCACCACCCCCACCCCCCATCCACCAGGGACACCCTCCACCAGGCCCCCACCCATGTCTCCCACCACCCCCAGCACTGTGGGGAACCTGCCAGCAGGCCCCCACCCATGTCCCCCTGGCCCCAGGTCCTGACGATACACAATCATGGCAGTAATGGCCAGCATACCCAGCACAAACACCTAGGCAAGGATTGCATGCACCCACATAGTGAATGCAATCACATGACACAACCCCAAAGGCAAGTATGCAAAAGAACACATGTCCGTCACACACACATACATAATGGGTGCAAGTGAATGTCAAAACCCATATCATGACATGTAAGAAACCAAAGAGAAAATAACACAAGTGTAAGATAATATAAAAATGTATTAAAAACAAAAATTAAGTAAACTAATAAAACATACAACTATGTGGCAAAGTAAATAAAAGGTCCATGTCCGAGAACAAAAATGATAAACCAAAAAACAAAGGATTAAAAAATCAATAGAATTTGTCCAAAGCAAAACCATGTAGTAGGAAATCAAAGAAAAACCATTACGTCATGGTGTAAACAATAAGAAAATAAAAAAATGTATCTCCCAAAAAATAACAATATATACAGGAATGTTCCAGGGTCCATGAGCCCAACACCACAAATGAAACCTAATACTAACTAATAAAAAAAATATGTACAAAAAAGTGGCCATTGTCCGAGCGGTCCAAAATAATAAAAATAAATAAAGGAAACCTAGCACTAACTAACTAAAAAACTATATACAAAGGCAGCGGGCTAGTCCTGCGGCTCACTTGGTGATGCTGGCCAGGGCATCCTCGAACTCCATGTCAATGTCCTGGAGGCGGGACTCTGTCCTGGCCCCGAGGTCTCGCAGGGACAACCCCATGTGCTCACCAAAATCCCTGCGAGCCTCCTCGAGGCACTCAGCCCGCCTCAATGCCCGACGCATGGAGATCTCCGCCCTGGCCATGGCGAGCCGCTCCTCTTCCGCCCGCTGCCGCTCCGCACCTATCCGCTGGCCAAACTCCTCCCACACGGAACACACCGCCATGCCAGGGTTGCCCTGCCCTCCGGCCGATGCCTGCCCCTCTGATCTTGATGGCCCTGAGCCATGATGCCTCCCACGTCGAGCCCGCTGCTGCCTCCGACGCCACTGCCTCTGCCAGCACGACGGCATCCAGGCTGATGGTAACCACCAACGCCGTTGTGCACGTGCCCTGCCCGATGATGCCGGCACATCTTCCATCTGCTGGGGTCCACTTGCTGTGTTGTCCACCCCTGCTGGACCTCCGACTCCCAACTGTGGCAGGGATGGGATCCCCACCGAGCTGGCTGCATTGGTCGGGGCAGGTCCACAGGGGGCCATGGTGGCATCTGGCCCGGAAGACGGCAAGGAGAACGACCGGTGGATAGCCTGCACAGAGGAGGAGAGGGCCGTCAGATTGGCCAACACATGCAGGAACCCCCCGAACATGGCCGATCCCAATTGGGCCACGTCGGCACGGTGCACTTCGTGATGACGTGCGTGCTCCTCCCGGGAAGCACGCACGTCATCACGAATCACAGCCGTGCGCATCGCGACCCCAATCAGGCCCTGCTCCACGCGGCCAGGGGTTCCCACGGCCGCAGGTGGAGGGGAGTCAGTTGACATGGACATCCCCTCTACCTGCGGACGGGCCTGGGACGGGGCATCCCTGCTGGTGCATGGTGGTGCACTCACAGGGTCAGGGACAGCGACATGCACAGGCACCTCCACGGTGACCTGTGCTGCCTCCTGCCCCTGGCCCTGGACTGCACCAGTTGCACCAGCAGGGATGCTCCCACCAGGCCCCATGTGTGCACCAGTGTCGGCCTCCTCCTCCTCTGTGCAAACCACCAACCTGGATGGCTCCTCACCGTCTCCCGCCGTAGCAGGCCCCTGTGGGGGCTCACCCACCCCTTCCGCTGCAGCCGTGGGGGCATCCCCGCCGCCTTGCTCCACAGCGCCGTCTCCGCCCTCTTCTTCACTAGCCGCTGCGTAGAGGGAGACAAAGGACACAAGCATCAGGCTACTGTAAAATGGTCCCCTAGACAGGAAGCAATAGCAGATGAGCACCCCTGTCAAAGTACACTTCCATCATGTCCCTCCACAACACATGGGTCAGTCCAGGCAAAACACACACAGTAACAGGCATGGTGCATGCCATGCACATTTCCATGCATGTCCAATTGACTCTTGAAACATTCAATGATATGTAACTCACATGCATCATGGCTCATGCATATCACATGCACACACTTCACCTCAGTCACATCCATCTGGCCCCAAACACAACGAACACAGGCGAAACAAGGGTAAGTTGGGTGCGTCACTGAATCTGTGCATTGTCACACACATGTGTCATGCATCCATGGCATGCACAAGTCACAGACACGCAGGTCAGGCACACAGACATGGCTACCATATATGTACCTGGCATCAGCACCCATCCTTCACCCCCATCCATGTCCAGGTACAGAGACTGGCATGCTCTCATGTCCTAAATCTGCATAGGGCTCCCCATGCCGCATTTCAACACATGCAACAACCATGTGGGTCACACATCACTGGTCGCACATGCATTACCATGATGTCCCTGCACACATACATGCATACATGGCCCATGGCACACATACAGGCAAGTATCATAGAACCAGCACACCGCAACATGCCCTGTCTCACACAGTAATGCTTGCACACTTACCGCTCAACTCCAGACGGGCCTCCCTCTCAAGGACCTGGGCGTGGAGCGCTGGGCGTACGCGTTCCAGGACCCTCTTCTGGATGGAACTCATGCGGCCCCGGCCCCCCTCCACGAGGCGCCGGGCCTTCACAAGGGTCCTGGACCTCAAGTCCTCCCAGCGCTTCTTGATCTTCTGGACGTTGCGGGTTGCCACCCCCTCCGCGTTGATGGCAACCACACAGTCGGCCCAGATCCTCTCCCGTCCTTCCTTGCTGGCGCGGGACGATCCAAAGAGGGCATCATACTGCCCCAGGACATGCTCCACCAGGACACCAACTTCGGTGGCAGTGAAGCTGGTGCCCCTCTGCCCCTCTGGCCTGGGGTTGCCACTGGTGCCAGATGTGGAAGTGCCCGACATGGCAACCCCAGAGGCAGGTGTGGGTGGGCAACTGGGTCCTGGGGCTGGGCTGTGGAGCGATGTAATCCCAGTTGGGAGTCTTCAGTTCCAGCAGGGGTGGACACAGCAACTGGACCCCTGCAGATGGCTGATGTGCAGGCACTAAATGGCAGGGCACGGTGGCAGCAGGCAGGCAGGCAGGCAGGCAGCAGCAGATAGCACGTGGGAGGCTGCTCAGGGCACTGGGGGGGCAGTAACTCGGCCTTCTGGGCAGGAGCGTGGTGTTCCGTGTGTTTTCGGGTGGCCAGCTTGATACGGAGTGATTTGGCACGTGAAATTCCTGCACGTCAGCGTGAAATCCGAGGAAAGGCCCTTAGCACGTAAGTGCGTCAGCACGCATACGCGATTCTATTGGACCAGAGTCCCTCACCGCGTAAGCGCGTCTGAAGTGATCCGCACGGGCGTTCCCCACTCAGCACGTGATGACGGAGCACACGTGGAAATACTGCACGTCAGAGTGTCATCGCGTGTAATTGGCCAAAAGTGCGCGTACACGCGATTGGCCTATGTACGTGTATTACATTGCGTGTAATTGGCCAAAAGTGCGCGTACACGCGATTGGCCTATGTACGTGTATTTCATCGCGTGTAATTGGCCAAAAGTGCGCGTACACGCGATTGGCCTATGTACGTGTATTTCATCGCGTGTAATTGGCCAAAAGTGCGCGTACACGCCATTGGCCTATGTACGTGTATTTCAGGGGTGCGCGGGCACTTACACACGCAAGTACGTCAGCGCACCTGTATGCCTGCTGCGTGGGAATTTCCACACGCTATTGGAGTGGGAACTAGATTCCAGGGGTGCGAGGGTCACACGCTCGCCTAGAACACGCGCAAGGCATTAATTAGCGCACTTATCAATAAACAAGCCAGATGCCAGGATGAACATACCGTTCCTAGCAGCAGTGGCAGTGGGCTACCAAAGGAGGAGGAGGAGGAGAGTCAGGGCCAGAATATTCACACCCAGAACCAGCCTATTCGGGATGCCTGATGACCAGGTGTATGGGAGGTACAGGTTTCCAGCACACATCATACTGGACCTGGTCAGTGAGTGGGAGGATGACCTCACATCACCCACCCTGTGCTCCCAAGCACTCAGCCCCCTGCAGAAGGTCCTGAATGTACTGCACTTCTTGGCCACTGGATCCTTTCAGCGGACAAGTGCCATAGTGGGTGGTGTGTCACAGGCCACGCAGTCACGCTCCCTACACCAGGTCTTGAACATCATCACTGCACGGCCATCAGTCCGCAGGCACATATATCTCCCCAGGACTCATGCAGAAAGGCGGACGTGCATCCAGGAATTCTATGGTGTGGCTCAATTCCCCAAAGTGCTTGGTGCAATTGACTGCACACATGTGGCTCTACGTCCACCCAGGGCAACAGAGCACATCTATAGAAACCGCAAGCACTGGCATTCCATCAACGTGCAAGTTGTATGCAATGCCAAGGGAATAATCACATCAGTATATGCCAACTATCCCGGGTCCACCCACGACAGCTTCATCTACAGAATGTCTACCCTATGCCGGGACCTAGAGGCTGGCCAGCATGGAGATACATGGCTGCTTGGTGAGCATGAATGCCACTGCACATGCATGCATGTCAGATACTGGGTCATGACACAACACCACTAATGATACCCATCACCACCTCCGCAGGGGACAGTGCCTACCCTATCAGCCCCCACATGATGACCCCAATCCGGAACCCCACCACGCCACCCGAGGTAAGGTACAACACAGCCCACATTGCAACACGGGGCATAGTGGAGCGCACATTCGGAGTGCTGAAGTCACGCTTTCGCTCCCTTGACCGTTCTGGCGGGCAGCTGTTATATGCTCCCCGAATAGTGTGCAGGATCATAGTGGCAGCATGTGTCCTGCACAACGTTGCAACACGCCGGGGCCTGCCCGTGGACATGGTGGTGCCCCCACATCCACAACCACATGCACGCCCGCTGCGCATGGGAGGGGAAAGGGCACGGGGGGAGGCAGCCCGTACGCAACTGGTGGCGAACTTCTTCACCTAGGAATCACAGTGCTGGCTAGTGCACACTGCTCTGGCACATACCATCTGACAATCAATGATGACACTACCTGACAATGTCACAAAATTACTTGACAATAAACTGTCAGATACACATCAGCCTGAGATTGTTAACATGGAAGTGTCACTATGTGTGCACCCCTACCTACACATACACCAGCAATGCATCACAACGAAAAGACACAACTCCATCAATCAAATATGCATTGCCACAGGCGATTCACTACATGACAACATTGCCATGTCACCCATTCCCTTCACAGTCCCGCCACTGAGGACACCATGTCATGGTATGTGAGAGCAAACAAACTGGCCATCACAACATGACACCGGTGTCACAAATAGCAGTGCCCCAAATGGAACATAGCCGCACTTGAACAGCTAACCGCGCTGGAGCCACTACTACACACCTGTGTAAGAGTAATTTCAATCAAATTACACACCAACCCACCCTGAAGCCCACCCAAACAAGACACAATGCATGTAATCAATGGTAGTCTCATTACCTGATTCTGCTGGTATGTCCTCACCGTCCAGATGTACAGTGATGGCGCCACGCAAAAGTGTCAGTGCACATCTACCGACATGTAGTCTGACTCCAGAGAGTATGCCCGTGTGAAGAACTGTGTGAAATACCTGCAAAACATGAGCAACATATGTAAGTAGAGGCACATATCAAACCATCATGCATAGTTAGGTGCAACAACAATGTACACTATGAATGTCTACACAGTATTGACTATGGACTGGCCAACAGCTCATGGGAGTCCAATGTCACCGTGTAATTTGCTGTCACTTGGGCACACCCTTTGCAAGCCCATGGAAACGGAAGCAGGAGGGGTGTGGATGTCTGGTACCCAAGCATCGAAACCAAACTCAGGACAAGCCTGCATGTGCCCAGCCACAATACAGTGTATGCCCAGGTACCCACACAAGGCAACACTCTTGGAAAAGAAAAAAAAATTGAGAAAAAATGGCCATGAAAGGGCCGGCGGGGGGGGGGGGGGCACCTATGAGGTCCGAGGACAGGATGCACGCCACAATCCACCTGTGTGGATCATGGGAAACTAAAACACCCCATAGGCTCGTGGCCCACACGGCTACTCTGTTGTGGGAGATGAGTCGCTATCGCTCTGGCCAGACCCTGCAGCTGACTCAGGAGGTGGGGGAGCTGCCTCAGAAGATGGTGTGACAATGGGAGGCAGCCCACGCAAAGCACGAGTTTGCTCCTCCATGGCTGCAAGCAGGCGGGTCTGGTAGTTCTGGTTCTGGGTTATAATCATGCGGAGGTCCCCATGCAGTAACTTCCGGGATGACCTGACCTCTGCACGAGTTGCCTGCATCTCGGCCGAGAGCGTCCGTGTCAGACGCTCCAGCTGCTCCTCTGTCCTTCTATGGGATGAAGCCTCAAGCTCTAACAGGGTCGACCTGAGGTGATGGAATTCTTCCCTCAGGCCTTCCCTGTGGCGCTGGGACTCCATGGAAAGTGATTCCCGTAGAGTCGCCAGTGCCGCCCGCCTGTCCATGTTGGACGCCAACATGTCCTCCCTGTGTGCCTGGCAGATGGACTCTGTAGCCTGCTCCAGTCGCTCCATCAGCCTTTCTGGGGGGACAATGGAAGTGGCCACCCTATCCATGGCCTGTGCAATCATCTCGGATGATGCTGCCTGTTGGGTGGCCATACCGTAGATGGATTGCTCCCAAGCGGTATTGCCAGGTGGCATACGGCCACCACGTTGACGGGCACCACACCTGCCTGGGGCAAGGCGGACTGCGCCTTGCTGTGCCGGCAAGGCCTCAGGCTGCAGGACTGCATTCCCTCTCTGATCTGCAGCCCCAGGAACAGGATCAGAGATTGTGTGGTCTGGCCCTGCATCCGTAACCACCGGAGGCTGAGCTGCCGACACTGACATCCCCATTGAGGGCAATGGCCCGGCTGCAGGTGGGTCGGACAGAGGAGATTCTCTCCCAAGAACACTCACCTGCGACTGCACATAGGTGTCATCCTCCGAGTCTACACCTGAATACTGCTCGGGGGAGGAACCCCCAGAGACACCCCTCGACAGCACGACCTGCAGCACTTGTGGGTTTTCACCCACAAACACACCACGTCCCTCACTTGTGGAAGGTCGGCCCGGGTTGCCCTCCTGGGACGGCTCAACCACCACATCCCCAGCATCAACAAGTGCTTCGTCCCCTGCAAAGACATGAAAGAGAAAAATGGAAACAGGCATTAGCACCATGGCATGCAACAAGGGCTGATGAACAACAGAGGCAGTAGTTCTACGACACATGTCCCACATGACTGGGAGACCTCCTATGCATTCACCATCACTGGGTCTGTAGGGGAGGCTCAGGGCATACAATGTACAGATTGGAGAGCAACGCCTGATCACCATGCTGCCTAGCACTGCCATCACACATTGGCCGGTGATTGCCATGTCAAAGGCACATGCCATCACACACATGGCATGTGACATAGCCACCAAGTGAAGAGGGAGAGGAGGGCAACTTTTTTGGATTTCAACCACTCTGGTCCTGACATTGCATCATCACATCAATAAGTTAACATGTTGTACATGGATCTGCTAGTCCAAATTGGCCACGATGCACAGTGCCTTGTCTACATCAACAAAATGCAGTAAACAATGAGATTCCACCTCCCCATCACCTGTAAAGGAATCATATAGCATTCGTGAAGCACCGGTCCAGAAATGTATGAAGGTACAGCGGAGCACTGAGGGGTGGTGGGGCAGAAGGGGATGCCAGTCAACAATCCTACTGGTGCTGGTGTCATTCATGTCACGCAAGTGCAGGGGTGGGTGGCACAATGAAGTGCAAGGGGAAGTGGCGGCTGGAAGTGCTGTACAAGGTAAGTAGGACTTAACGTCAAGGGCAGATGGTGTTAGGCGCAGACAAGTGCTGGGGGGGTGGCCTATAGGGGTACAGAGACAATCATGCAGTGCTGTGGGCTCGGAGGGGACAGGGGAGGTACACACTGCATCTGGCTCGGCAAGGTCCTTGCAGATTTCTATGTGTCCTGCAGAGTTGTCACATGCCGCAGATATGTGCCCTTGGATTGGGGATCTCATCTTGGTGAAAAGGGTGAGGCGCTATTGCCTTTGGAGCATGTGGCAGGCCAGTTTGCCAGAGGATGAGCATGATGCAGGACATTCCCTCTCTGCCACCCGGCACCTGTGGTTTGGGTTCACAAGATACGAGTCATGCCAGGACTCTGCATTGGCATGGGGCTTCAGACAGGTGGTCATGACCGTGGCAAAGACATCCAGTGTACCTGACATAGAGTGGAGCATGGAGTGGGCCCTGTCAGGATGGGAGTGAGCCTAAGGGGGAGCTGGATGGGGGGGAGATTTTGGCAGCATAAGCCTCGACTGACACACACTTCATGGGTTGGAATACCAAGAAGGTGTGTGACAGTGGTGAGGGTGGCTTTGCCTGTGGGGTGGTGAGGGTGAGCTGGGAGGAGAGGAGAATGTGATCACTCCAGGAGAGAGGAGTGCAGAGATGGACGGAGAGGGGAAAGTCAGATGAGATCAGAGCATCAAGAGTGTGCCCTGCAGAATGAGTAGGGACAGACGGGAGTCTAGAGGGTGAGAGGGAGTTGCTGAGGTCACAGAAAGGTCACGTGGGGGGGTCAACAAGCATGCAGGTGGATGCGTACAGCACCAAGGAAGAGGATTTCTGTGTCTGGGGACATGAGTGAGGAGGAGAGGTGAGGACACTCAGAAAGGAAGTAGTACATTTGACCAGTTTTCCCAGACACAGTACGCACAGTTTGTGAATGTCAAGGTGTGGTAGAGAGAGACGTCACACAAGCCATTCCAGAGTGGAGTAGGTCTAAGTAAGAGTGACAGTGGCAGGAATACCCTCAGGGAAGCCAAGGGCACACCCCCCCTGCACAGTAGTGGCGGGCCAAGGAGAGGGTCTCCTGAACATCAGGTAGGAGTGTGTGAAGGATGCAGACAGAGCTGGCCGTCAGACATGTTTCCATGAGACCAAGGATGTCAAGGTGCATAACCTCATGTAAGTGACAGATATCGGAGGAATGCCTGATGCAGCCGCAGTGAAAGGAGTGTAATTGTGGAGGAGGTTGACAGCCTTGTAGGACTTACGGGGAGTGCTAGAGATCAGAGGTGCAGCATGTGTAGGAGTTGGAGTGGGAGGCGGAGAAGGATCATGGGAGGGTGCAGGGAGGCAGTGCAGGATTGATGAGGAGAGAGGAGGGGGGACAGCAGGAGAGGAAAGGAAGTTGATGAGATGTGGGTAGCATTTCTCAAGGAGAATGAGGTTGGCCTAAGGGCCTTGGACTGAGATGCTCCCATTACCATGCACATCAATTGTGGCCTCTGAGGATTGGAAGGAGGCCAGGAGTACACCCCAATGGGTCCCACCATTGATGGTGGAAGAGGAGCAAGGAGAGAGGACAGGGACCATGTGAAGGGTCTATGGGACAGGCAAAGGCATGTATGAGCAGATGTCAGTGAGAGTTAGCTTTGAGTAGGCTCAGATGCACTTGTCAGCAATAGGGTGGGTCTCATTGGAGGGCAGGGTGCCCTCGTTTGACTGTTAGCAAGCAGGTGTCGTGAGTAGGGCACGATGGTCTGAACTGTAGAAGTCCGGGAAGATAGACCATGAAGAGCAGCATGGAGTGTGAGGGAATGGGGCTCGAAACCAGACGGTACCAAAGCACACAGGTAGGAGGTGGATGTCAAGGCAACATCCACAGTATGACAGCATGTTGGTTGGCATTTATATACAGAGGACGCATTAGCATGTGGTATCATTGCATGTCAGGCATGTGAAGATGAAACTTGATTGGCTGGGGGAAAGTATAGGAATGGTATGTAAGACATCAGATGAATAGACAGGGGAGTATGAGCAACAATGTAGTGACAAAATGACAATTCAAGGGCAACTTCCATGGTGTAGGGCCATATGTGCACTGTTGCCAGTAGGGATGCACTGAACATACTGGATGAGGCACATGGGTGCCACTATCAACTCTGCCACACACCCCCTTGACAGGCACCCAACATGAATGCTTCACACACACACCATGCACATGGATGATACACACATGCATATGCACTCACCGGATGATGCCTCGTAATCAGGGAGATCTCCCACACCTTGGAGTTGTCCCTCGGTGACGTAGGATCCAGCTACGGACTCGTGTGGTGTGAGTTCTATTTCCTGTGCTGGGGACCCACCTCCAGTCACCAAGGTTGCGGCATGACTTGAGGCCAGCTTATCCTTTGCCCTGCGCTTAAGGTCATTCCAGCGCTTCTGGCAATCACTAGCTGTGCGCCTCACTACTCCAAGGGCACTTATTCTGTCAGCAATGGTCTGCCAGTGTGCCTGGCGTCTGGCATGTGTGGTCTTGGACCCTGCAACGATGACCATTTCCCTATCATGATCTGACACATACTGAACAAGTGCATTCAGTTCGGCGTCTGTGAAGCTTGGCTTCCTTGATGGGCCGGACTGTGCAGCCGTGCCTGGGGCATCAGCCTGTGCCGGACGTGCACTCTTCCTCTTGCGCTTGGAAGGGGGTGGGGATCCAGAGTGTCCTACGCCGCTGTGGACACTAGGGGCAGGAGCCGTGGTGGACTCAGTACTGGGTGTGTGGGATTGCACACTCAGCATGGGAGTAGGTGCAGGCATTGGGGGTAGAGGGATGGGGTCAGGCCTGATCTGAGGTGCATGAACTAGGACCGACACAGTCTTGGCAGGGTGTATGAGAGGTGGGGTGGATGGAGCCACACCCTGGCTACTGGGGCCAGCAGATGACCTATCTGGCATAGATGCGCGTGCCCTGATGACACCAATGTGCACCGGTGCACGTGCAGTGGACCTGCTGACCTGGATGTCAGCGATGGGATCACCCTCGGACAGGTCTGGTGCCACAATGGGCTGGTCCGACAAGGGCTGATCAGGGTTGGTATCAGCCACATGACCCTCAACTGGGGGGGGGGGGGGAGGGGCATGGGTGTCCCTGACTGGTCCTCCAGACTGGGGGGGACAGGGGCACCCTGCAAGTCACAACCACGTCCCCTAGTGGATCCTCCACGGCCACCACGTGTGGCTCGGCCACCTTTGCCACCCTTACGGCTTGCACGCCTCCCAACCATGGCACTGATGTTATTGTGCGTATGGGAGTCGGTGTGCACAATTGTCCTGGGCAATTGGGTGTCAAAGGGGTTGGGTACCAGATGGTATTCGTACCCTAGTGCAGTGGCAAGGCTATATGACACCCCTGGGGAAAGATGACGGGTCACGCAACGCACAGGCACCCCAAAAAAGTTAAGGAACGTGCACAATACCCCTCCTAGACCACGTGTGCTGATGGAAAACCCTGCACTACGCTTTGGCATCCAGTAACACTAAAATGAACGTATGCGTGTCACACGCAGCCTAGAATGACCTCTGAAGGGGTAGGCTACACACGGGGCAAGCACAGAAGTTAGATACGTGCGTGACTCACCGTCTGCCAGGTAAAAGAGCGTGAAAAATGAGCGCGTTTGGTTGGCAACACCCCCGCCAAAAGAAGATGTGTACGCTGTCTGAGGAGACAGGACAACAGTAGAAGGGGACACTGTTTGAGGGAACAGGCCCAGGTAAACCAGTACAAGAGGAAAAAGAGAAAAAGCTGTCAGAGGTAACAGGGAGTACGAACTGGAAACGCCGTGAAGTAAATCGCGTGTGAAACGACAAGAAGTACAGAATTCACCCACTCGCTCTCCACGAAAAGCACGTACAAGGAAATGGTGTTCTACACTACCTTATATACAGGCCCACACGTACAGCGTCACTTACGGCGTGTACGTGCTTGGCCCATGTTCACCAATCACACGCTTTGTCACTTCTGCGTGTGGATCCTTTTTCACCAATCACACGCTTTGACACTCCTGCGTGTAGCTCACTTTTCACCAATCACACGCTTTGTCACTCCTGCGTGTAGATCCATTTTCACCAATCACACGCTTTGTCACTCCTGCGTGTAGATCCATTTTCACCAATCACACGCTTTGTCACTCCTGCGTGTAGATCCATTTTCACCAATCACACGCTTTGACACTGCACGTGCAGGTAACTATAGACGCACATATGCTGGTGACGGGTTTTCGCGCGATTCGCTGAGTGTGGGATTTTCACGTGCAAAATCACTCCCTATCAGGCTGTCCACGCGTTCAAACACGAAAGACCACGCTCCTGGCCAGGAGGCCAAATTACAGTCCCCCAGAGCCCTGAGCACGCTCCCACCTGCCATCTGCTGCTGCCTGACTGCCTGCTGGCCACGTGCCCCACAGTGCTGGTGGGTGGGGGTGGTGGGAGACATGGGTGGGGGCCTGGTGGAGGGTGCCCCTGGTGGATGGGGGGTGGGGGTGGTGGGAGACATGGGTGGGGGCCTGCTGGCAGGTGCCCCTGCACTGCTGGGGGGTGGGGGGGTGGGAGACATGGGTGGGGGCCTGGTGGAGGGTGCCCCTGGTGGATGGGGGTGCAGGGGGACATGATCAGGTGTGCAGGGTAGTCCCCTGTTTTGTGGGCTGCCTGCAGGGGCCGTGGAGGGTGTACAGGGTACACCTGTGAGGGCCCACCCAGCCTATTTGCGTGTGATAATTCCCGCGTACCCCTGTAATACACGTTCCCTGGCCTATCGCGTGTTCTACTTCACGCGTACCCCTGTAATACACGTTCCCTGGCCAATCGCGTGTTGAACTTCCCGCTACCCCTGTAATACACGCACCCTGGCTGTTCGCGTGTGATAATTCCCGCGTACCCCTGTAATACACGTCCCCTGGCCTATCGCGTGTTCTACTTCACGCGTACCCCTGTAATACACGTACCCTGGCCAATCGCGTGTTGAACTTCCCGCTACCCCTGTAATACACGCACCCTGGCTGTTCGCGTGTGATGATTCCCGCGTACCCCTGTAATACACGTTCCCTGGCCTATCGCGTGTTCTACTTCACGCGTACCCCTGTGATACACGTAGCCTGGCCAATCGCGTGTTGAACTTCCCGCTACCCCTGTAATACACGCACCCTGGCTGTTCGCGTGTGATAATTCCCGCGTACCCCTGTAATACACGTTCCCTGGCCTATCGCGTGTTCTACTTCACGTGTACCCCTGTAATACACGTTCCCTGGCCTATCGCGTGTTCTACTTCACGCGTACCCCTGTAATACGCGTTCCCTGGCTGTTCGCGTGTGATAATTCCCGCGTACCCCTGTGATTCACGTTCCCTGCCTAGTCGCGTGTAGAACTTCCCGCGTACTCCTGATTTGAAGATTGCCCGCTTTGCTTTCCTTGTTTGCCTGCCCTGTGAAGTGGTCCAGGGTTAGCGCAGCCCTTAGCGATGATTTAGCGATTTTGATGGCTTTTCCTTGCGCGAGGGCGTTCTTGGGGGCGTTACTGGCGCTGCTGCAGGCTCGCTGCGATTCTCTGCGCCGCGGCTGGTTTGGGAGCATGAAATCCATGAATACGCTGTGCGCGGAAATCAGTTTTAGCGCCCGTGCCTGGCGCAGACTATCGCAGGCGTACGCTGTGCGCCAGCCGCGTGCGCTACTTGTGCGCTGGATTCTATGAATTACCCTGTTAATGTGTTGTTGTTTGGGCCATGTGTAGGTCACCTGCCCCTCTTTCAGGCAACACTAAGTACAATGTGACCACATCCCCTTTCCAGAGGCCCCCCAATGTGTCGTGCTCAGTTAAAGCACAGTATGCTACAAATAAAACATTCTGCCTGTTTTGACTCCACCCCAGAGCGTGGTCTTTTTGGCAGGTGTGTGGCAAGAGGGACCAGGGCAGAAGACGGTTACAGTTGGTAAAAAGGGCAGTGATATGTTCTCAACTTGACACAGCTGTGTCAAATTCGAGTTGTTTTTCTGGTACTACGTTTCAGTCTGTTTATCAGCACCTTTTATGGGAGTGATGCGAGATGCACAAGCTTGCTGCTAATCTGTTAACATCATGCGTCTGAAAGCCCCGGTAGCAGGCACCGTCAAGAGCATTTTACATGGAAACTTCAGGCTCAGAATCAGATCCAAAAGAAACTGGCCACATACATGATAGTGAGAGGTCTTTTTAAATAAAACGCAATGAATGTCATAGTGCACAAGCCATAACAATATTTCTTAAGTATGGCACGGCTTTTTCTAGCCAGCCACAAAACACACAGGGCCTGATTCATGGACTATTTGCCCGATTGAATTCTGGCTGCTAAGAAGTGACTTTGCACTGCCAACACAAACCCTGATTCATAGACCCGTGCAAAGTGTATTGTTGCCGTGCAAAGTCATTGTGTATGGCAAAAATGACTCTGCAGTGAATTTTCCTGGACTTTGCACGGCAAAAATACGCTTTTGCCATGATTCACAGAGCGTTTTTCAATGGGATTGTGCCATTATAAAATGCTTCTGTGAATCAGGTCCTTTGCATGGTTCCATGAATCAGTATTTGTGTCGGCAATGCAAAATCGCTTTGAACCGGGCAAATATTCCAGTAATCGTGCCCACTGTTTCCAAGGCAATTTAGTGACACATTTGAAGTCCACATAATTAATAAGAGTGAGCGCATATAGTAACAGCCTATTTTCTCTGAATTAGGCAGCAGCCATGTCGTTACATTTGTATGCCGTCACCGTCTCTGAATGCTCACATCCGCCCTCTTCCATTGGCTATGCCTGTGTGCATCAATGCATTACGTTCCTGCACGCAGTCCATGTTTTGGAACATTCAGAATGTAACTGTATAGATACAAAATGGGGAACACAAATTACTATATTTTGATTTAAGATTTATATCACCGACCAACATTTTAATATGTTTTAAGATTGAAATAATAAAGCTGGCAAACCTTAAACGTGCATGTTATAGTAAATACAAAAATGCCACCGATTCTTAAGCTGAGAAGGAATGCAAACATACAAGCTGCCAGCCTTTTGGCACGTGAGCCATCTTCTGTACCACCCCCTCCCCCCACCCTCTCCCGTTTTTTGTTCACTTTTTAACTGACACCTCTTTTGACCCAACCAACAATTCTGGACCAGTGTTGAGATCGACAGAATGTTTAGCTTTTATATTAAAGAAAAGCTTCAACTTTCATCTTAAATGTTCACTTGGAATGAAAAGCGAAGGGGTGGTGACGAAAGTGACCGTGGCAGAGAAATGTGACCTCTTTCTGTCTGGAACAAAAAGAGCGGCCAGTAAATGAAAGAACAATGTGATTTGCTTAACAGCTGTGTGACTGGGTTAAACCTGCAGTTGTGGAAAAGAGGGTAACAGCATTATTTTACTGTAAACCTTGGAGCACACGTTTGACAATTAACAACACTTCGAATTCCACTTAGATTGATATAAACAAACATAGGACTGGTGTTTTTGAGGAATATACATTCACACAGTGGTAGAAGTGGTCCGAAGAAAAGTAGTGGAACTGTGGTCTGGGCAGGAGAGTGGGTAGGTGGAAGCATAGTGCAGCATGTGACAAGTTGTTGTGGCAGGGGCACTGTAATAGTCCAAGTGACTAGTAACTCAGGCTCCTATTACAACTTTACACCTACCCAAGGACACAAATTGAGAAATCCTCTATAGAGAATGGTGAATGTGGTGGTAAAAAGCAGAGAAATGGTCAACAGAAAAACATAAAAGTAGTGGAACACTACTCCCGGCCGTTCCTGTTCACTTCGATCACTGCATTCACACAGTTAAACCCTGCTATCATGTATCTGGCTGTTCTTTTGTGTGAAGGAGGGTAGGGGGGTTCCTCTTGTTGAGACATAATCGCCATTCTGTAATTATTGAGGCGAGTCCAGCATTTTGGTTTGCCGGAACCGTGATCTTTGGGCCTCTGTGGAGAGAGGAGCTGCCACTGGCAGAACATTATCTCTCATCAGACCCTATGAAGTCACCTCAGCTGGAACACTTTGAGCTTCACTTCTGACGCATGGAGGATAAACGGTTCTAACCAGTCTTCTGGGAGTAGTTTAGCATGAATACGTCTATGATAAATGTCAGGATGCTGGTGTTTCTCAAGGTTGTCAGGCCCTTCTTATCCAATCACTTTACTGGAGAAACATTTCAATGTCATGTATTTAATGTATTTCCTCTCTGGCCACAGCTAGCATCCATCAACTATTCTATGAAGACTGGAAATAACTGGTTAAGTGGTGTAGTTCTATTTGAATGTATATCACATCACCAGGGTTTCTTTTAAGTGTGCCACTTAGCTACCACAAATCTTAAGAGGTGCTATGGCACCAATCCCATTTGCTATAACAGAGCTATGTCTTGCCAATGAGCAATGTTCGGTGGCATCAAGAGCTTCTACAGTTGAGTTTGTTTTCTCACTGACTAGTAACTAGGGATATTATGAACCATTCTGCCGCTGTATAGTGTTTTTCATTATCACACCCGGTAGCCATATTGTTAGAAGCCCTGAGAGGTTTGCCCAGTAGCCATGGCACCCACGTTTCCTGTGTTTTTAGAGTTCCCTTTAGTTGTAAGAGATTAAGAAGACTGAACTACTCAAATAATTAGATCTCTGAGCAGGGTCTGCAGAGATCTCAAAGAAGTCTTGACATGTTGCCAGTGGGACTGGAAACATAGAAGAAACATATATAAGGAATCAATCACAATGGTTTGTGGAAAGGCCCATTGCACCACTTGGTCACGTGATGACACTTTCAAAGAACCACATCCAGAGTAGCCACTGAGCCACTTAGTTTTGACACCATCTGGGCACCGCGTATCTAGTCTCCTCTCACCCAAAAATATACCTCACTTTGAAAACTCTTCCAATACCTTAGTGTCTTACTGTAAGTCATTTATGAGCTCATTTGAAGCTTTTGAGAAGCCAATGCTGCCTTCTGTGTCAGGACTCTGGACAGAGAGCATTCTGCTTCCCAGGACATTTTCTACTCAGAAAAGGCTGTGGTTGCAATTCAAGCTCCTTCATGTTTATTCTTCTTCTTTGTGCTGCACGTTCTTTGTTTACATTTCTCAGCTGGTTTTGCATGTGACAGAGGGAGGGCAATGCAGTACTGTGCTTATGGTCATAGAGGACACAAACAGCAGCTGCCCAGTGTAAGAGCGAGTGTGGGGTACTTTCTGCTGCCTTCTCTGATATTTTCTAAGGCATCTTCGCAACTGGCATAGAAGTTGTAAATGCAAGAGCAGAGTTAATTCAACAACTTGCGTGCCCCAGAGAGACAGCCCAAAAGCCTTTATCCTACTTCCCACTCTTCTTTAGTGTAAATAAGGGTTAATAGGTGAGACAGTATCTTCCCTGACTCCAGTAGAACCCCTGTTGGGAACAGCTCAGACCTTGTGCATATGATAATCCATGGCAGCTCTTCCTACCCTCGGAAGGTAATCTGCATTATCTAGATTAATAGAAAATGGCTGTTTTGCCCTGGTCCCATCATTTAGCTGTGGCACACGTGAAGAAATCCTTCTGAGAGATTCTTAGCTAGCAAACGGCTGCAAATTCGAGGTTGCAGCCTTATTGGAAAGTCCATTTTATGCCCCACCCCCAAACTCTCTGTCTGTCCCTGTCAACAAACCATCCTGCTACCATCTCACTGCCCAGGGCCACTTTTTTAGGTGAAGGTACTGCACACTTCATTTTTTAGGAACCTACACTCCACTTTTTCATCTTTTCAGCACCTTGTTTCATAATGAAGAACATCCTGCAGGGGAGGTGATGTGCAGCGGAAACTGTTGCAATGTGAAATTTTATGGATTGAACTGTTGGACTCTTTAAGCCCACGTGGCATGAATACCGAATTTGACCTCATGTGCTTTGTGTAAATCTGTGAATTTGTGAATCTGTGAACTTTTATGCCTTACCTGTATAAACATGTCATGTAAATAGTAATATATACCTTTTCTCCTTCTTGGCTGTTCTCATGATTTCACAATGACAGTATGGACCATCTCTACTTGGCCTTCATGCCAGGCAGACTGTTGTGCTTGTGCTACCTTCCGGTGATTGGGTCTCTGCCTCTCCTGAGTTTGTTTTTAGACACTACTTTTGCGATGACTTGAGTACCACCTTTTTTTCTTAGGTGTGGTACCCCTTTGATTACCTCATTGGCCATGTTCTTTTTACGATTCTTCCATATCCTTGTTTATGGGTGGTGGATCCTGTTCGTGCCCAGTTAGTTTATGGATCCCTTCACGCTTTACATTCTTTTTGACTGTCGTGAATACTCCTCACTTGACGACCTCTGATGTTTTCTCGTTCATTGGGTTCAGATCCCCCGAGAATTGTTACCCGTTTTATCCTGTCCTTGGCGGACTGTGGACCTGAGTGCCGCATGTTTGCTTCCGTATGTCTGTCGTCGGATAGACTCTCCTCACTGTTCTTACCTACAGCGCTGTGGGGGCACCCCATAGTTCATTTGAGCTACGGTCATTGCCCCCACGCGTGCGCCTCATTTGCTTTAAAACCTTTTTTTCCTGTGTCACTATCTGGATGACCGGTACATGCTTCCCTAGGTTTTGTATTTTGAGGGTTGCTGTCTGGCCCCCGGACGGTAGGAGACTGAACGGTCTAGGCAATACGGTCACTATTGTTTACTGCCGCATTTCCCCGGCAACTCCATTCCCTGCAGGGCCCAGACCAAGATGGACGTCGCCCTGGTGCCCCCGCGCGCATGCACTGGGTTACCAAGACAACGCTTTGTGTTAGAGCACAGTCACTTCGCGCGCACCACTGCAGGTAAGCAGTTTTCAACTCCGGGGCCAATTACCCTCTGCAAATTCCCAGTTCTTGTTACTCCTGTAGATGATACCTGGTAACTGTTTAGTACGCTCGTGATTGGCATACAAAATCCTAGTTCGTGGGCCGTAGTGCCTATTCTTACGCTACTATTTTCTACTGTTGCCCCCGTGGTATTACTACCATCGGTTTATGTGGCCAGTAGTCTCAATATGACCTTCCGCTGTTACTGTTACTGCTAATGGACCACCTCCTTTTTGGAGAATTAAATCATCTTCTTGTACATTTCTATACCTCTTTTTCTCTGTTGCACTGCCTTGTATGGTTAGCCATTTTGACATTTTGAAATGGATTTTCTTTGGTTTCATCCCCATAGATACCCTAGCAACCGTTGGTTATTGGTTACCTGGTTCTTGAGACTGGATTACTTATTTGAATTGCTGCTCTTGTATCAGCAAGGTTAGTGACTTTAACTTTCTTTACTGCGCTTATGGACTTCTTACAAACTTAAGAGTGTCACTGAAAAGTTTTTTTTACTTCACTACCCCGCAGAATCTGTGTTATGGACAAATTTGGTGAATATGAAAAATGAAGTCTGTCATCTGAAGATGGTTTTATGAACCGAAACGCGTTGGTCCTATTTTGTGACACCTAATAAGAGACTTCATTTGGACATTGAGGAATGATCGAACCTATGTATTTAGAGCTATGTGAACTGTAATTTGTATACAGATTTGTAATTGTGTTGCTCTACACGAGCAGTTACCTACCAACTCTTACATTCCCACGACTTGGGTCACTGTATTGAATACTATTACATTCTGTTTATTTGTTTACTTTGCATAACTTGTTGGATTGAGGAGATTAAAATCCAAAAGTCATCTCTAATGTCTGGGTTCTGATTGTTCTATTCATCTGACATTAATGTTTGAAATTTGCCTCTAACCTATATCATTGAATTATGTGATGACCTTGTCTTTGTGAATTAGAGAAATATATGTTGTGTATGTACACCAAAAACCTACACCATTACGGCACCAAATGTTTAATGAATTTAGAGTTTGAATACAGGGAGTTTCTGTCTCTGTTGAGTGTATCTGGGCTTGCTGGGTAGCAATACACAGCTTTGGATTTGTTCGATTTTCTTTGTCCCAAGTGGCCTTGTGACGACAGCCCGTTTGCACCGGGAGACTTTTTGTAATGTTTGAACGCTATCCTGGGTGGATACATGCTTATTTAGAATTCATTCACTCTTAAACTATTCTTTAACCAGTCTGTGCACCCATACACCCCTCTTTTTTCCTTTATCTCTATTGGCCATACCTGAGGGGTTGCACGCACCCATTGACAACTTTACTCTCCATTCACTACCATTTTGTACCATCTCCATAGGACTTGAATATGTCCTTTTCTAGAATAGATCAGACCACGGATAACAGAGCTGAAACTCTTGTCTTCAGTGAAGAGGAAGCACTCAAAATACTAGGTCTGATTAAGTCCGCAGGAGCAGAGATTGCAACAACTGTCAAACCAGAAGCCTTGATACGACAATTGGAATGGAAAATACGAAGGGAGATTAACCTTAAACTCCACGCATCTACCTTGGCTCAATACTACACTGTCAAGAGAATACCTAGGGGCTTACGTGTTAATTTAGAGCCAACACTCTGTAAGGAGAACCCAGCCTTTGTCAAACGTTGGCATCAAATTCTAAACAAGTGCTCACTTGATCTTATACTTCTGACAATTGAAGAACTAGCACACTCGCTACAAAACCTCAATGAGGATATAGAAGGACTTAAAACGTCTCTGAGCAAGGGATACACAGCAGACCAACTAAAACAAATCCTAGAAGAGACAAATCAGAAATTGGCAAATTTCAAACAAGAACTTGAAGTCAAGAAAATTAGAAAATTCAGACGCGACACTCAGGATTATAAGCTCGATATCGTGTATAGCTGGCAGGCATACTACGGTCACTTTCTGAATAAACCCAACTTCAACAATCCACGGAAACCAGGCCAACCATCGGCAGAAAACGCCTCATCTGACGCCTCAAGTGCTGAGCTTGAAGTCCTCCCAGGGCAGAGTAGCGAGTCCGTACCTGGTCCCGCTACAGGAGAATCAGCAGCTAACGCCACACCTTTTTTAGAAAAAGGCCAATCAGAAGAGGACAAAAGAAAAAATCCACAACGGAAAAAGACGACGAAAAAACACTGATTGTCAATATTTCATCATACCAGTTATCAAAAATGGAACTACAAGTTTTAAAGAAAGGGTTGTCATTTGTTCCTAATAACAACAGCACTCTGCTTCGCGAAAAAATAGACTTCTTCAAATTAATGAGAAAGCTGAGACTGAAGGTCTTCTTTGATTCACAGGATGAGGACGTAACCACTACAGAACCTCACAAATTTCTAGAATTGAAACCGAAGAGTTACTTTAATCCACCAGTACAGAATCATATCCTTTCAACCTTCGAGAAAACTGTATTACAGGATTTGAAGAAAATACAGTTTAAAACCAACACACAAGGTAACTTTACTGAGAGAGAACGTCAGACACTTAAAAATCTCCTTGATAATCAGGCCATCATTTTTAAACCAGCGGATAAGGGAGAGCCTTAGTACTTATGAACAAACTGGACAACATCAATGAAATCGAACGCCAATTGAATGACCCAGAGACATATATGGAGGTACCCCTAAATCCTACTGAAGCAGTACGATCTCTCATCAAGGGTATACTGGATGAGGTGGAAGCCAATGATGTTATCTCAGAAAAAACACGTCTGTTCCTTGAAAACAAACATCCCATCATGCCAGTCATGTATATACTACCAAAGATACACAAGAAACTGACTAATCCACCCGGACTTCCCATCATAGCAGCTGCTGCAAGTCTTCTAGAACCACTGGCCCAATACCTTGATATAATTTTGCAACCTTTAATCCAGGAATCTAAGACATATGTCAAGGACACTATGCACTTTCTACAAAAACTGAAAAATGTACAATTTGTCAAAGAGAGAGATGTGATGTTCACCATGGACGTGACATCTCTCTACACCAACATCACACACGAAGCGGGACTTGAAGCAACGGAATGGCTTCTACTTCAATCAGAGCAATGCCAAGGCAACAGACTATTTGTACTAACTTTATTAAAACTAGTACTGACGAATAACTTCTTTAAATTTCAAGATCGTTTTTTCCTTCAAATATCCGGAACCAGCATGGGGGCGGCAATGGCACCATGCTATGCCAACATGTACTACCTCGAACATGAAAACATTCTCAGCTCACTGAGGTGGATGAGACATCTTCCAATATATTTAAGATATATTGATGATATCTTTGGAATCTGGTCCGGCCCGGAAGATGAATTACAAAACCTTTACGAAATTGCTGGCATGCTATCTTTTACTATCATTTTCTTTTTTGACATTTTGTACCTTTTATATTTTTTTAATGTTTTACTGTATTACATTTGTATCTGACTTTGCCCCAAATGTGTCTGATTTTCAGAGGCTCCAGCCAGTCCTTCCTTCTTTCATTTTTGCTCTTTTCTTCTTTCTTCTCGTCCAAACCACAATGTCCCCCCCTGCCCGCTCCCTCATGCACACTCTTTATTTGATCTCCTTTATCCCCAAAGCTCATGTTCCATCTCTACGTTTTTGGTCTGTCTCCTCTCACTTGCACACTTCTCTCTTTTTCTCCCGTGTCCACTCTCACTTGTCTTTCTCTGAATATGTGAATATAATCGGCCATGTGATTGAAGATGTTCCCAGCATTGTTTGTTTTGGGGTTCCCCTGGAGAGGGAATCACCCCACCCCTGGAGGTAATCACCAATGGGTGAAGAGCATGATAGATGCTGCCATTTAACAGTAGGAGAGGCAGGGACGTCATTTCACCAAAATGCCAGGGGTAGCGGAAGTGACATCACACAACCCTTGACCCCTGGTGACATTACAGGAAGTGATGTAATTTAACCCCACCCCGAAGTGATATCACGGGATGCGATGGAACACGACTTTTCACCCATTGACAAAACAGGAAGTGCAATCACATAGCATTGTACACTACAAAAAATATGGTTACGATATCACTATAATGTGATGTACATTTCATACAAGTATGGATCGCCATATGTATCATTAAGATCAGTGTGTATAGGCCCATATTACCAAATTACTGTCAATGCAAGCAGCCGTCCATGACCAAATGATAATGATGTGTTATTGTATAGCACTTACGCTTAAGCGCTTTATATAGAAAAAATATACACCCAATATCACCCAACCTGTGTTGGTACTCATTTATCGACCTCAGAAGGATGAAAGGCTGAGTTGAGACATTTAAGAACAGACTAAATCAGTAACTCACCCCCTGAAGTGTGCCTGAAATAAACCTTTCATGAGTCTAGCAATTATTGTATAGAATTCCAGAAATACACATTATTTGGTATTCCTAATATTTCTCATTTAGGGTCAGTGCTGAAAGTGTTAGACTTGTGTCACTCCTTTTCTTCTTTTTCTTCTTTTTTAAGGGGCTTTAACAAGAAAGCCAGCCACTCCAGAACTAAAGAGCCACATGGTGCTGGCCACAGCCCATGAGCTTGCATTACACACAAAAAAGTGTATTTTGTTTCTAGAGGTCGCAAGGGTGACCACAGAGGTCGCAAGGGAGACCACAGAGGTGGCAGTTGCGACCTCTAGCGACCCCTAAATGACGTACCTGAGGAGAGGAGACTAGCATACAGAATCTATTTTCACCCCTGACTGGCTACTGCCACAAAAGAATAGTGAATTATCAAAAATGTCCTCGCTCTTCACGTTCGCAACTGTGAGAATCTCTGTGAGGTGCACACACATGTAGACATGCCAGGTAGAAAGAGGGAGCATGACAGAGGGAAAGAGTGAAAGGGAGAGACAAAAGCGCAGTGTGTGCGTGTCTGTCTGTATTTAAGATAGCAGTTCCCATTGTAGTAATGCTATTGCAACTGATCCTGGTACGTAATCGTTCAAAAGTCAATGAAAGATGTGCGCGGCGTGCGTGCGGTCAATGGGTCACACTTTCACTTCCCCTAACCTCCTGAGCACTTGCGACGAGTCGTGTGCTATGTGAGTCATTTAGAGTTTTGAGACCTGGTTTTCTTTTTAGGGTGGACATCTTTCTCCTGATGAGCTGGTGCCTGTTGAGCGGGTACCCAGGAGCGGGTACCGAGGCAGCCCCTTTCACAATGATACGCAGGAGCCGGGGCATGAGCACACAACCTGCTTTATTAAACATCCCCAACTTCATGTCCGGCGCATCTTGCACGCAGGCCGCAACGGCGGCCTGTCTACATAATGATGTGGACATGCTAACATCTCCCACCTTTTTAACATGCTAGTCCATTGTCAATTGTCCTTACCCCATTTCTTCTATGAGGCGGAGTGGCTTTATGCGGCTCATCTGAGGGCGCCTTGACTTTCACAGAGTCATCCTCTCAGTTGCAGTTGTCGCTGCGTTGTCCTCACCTTCTGACCATCTCCGTGGTATGGTTCTTCACAGGCTCTGTCCTCTTCACTGTCTCTGTCCATTTCCCAGCGATCTCCCTGGTGGGGTATCACTCGTTTCAAATGCGAGCTGTTTCTTGTCACCGACGAGCAGTCACTCCTCTGGGCCATGACCATTGTACCTTTTGTGTGCGTTACGATGAGGGGGGTGGGTGCGAAGGTGGCTTCCTCTTTTCTATTCTTGGGTTGTTTGAGCCATACTTCGTCGCCTGGTTGCATAAGGTTCTCACGGGCACGCCTCTTCCTATCAGTGCTTTTCTTCATCTTTGCCTTGCTCATTTCGTCGTTGACTCTGACCTCTTGTTCTAGGGCTGTTGATTCCTTCGGCCGGGGATCTTTCGGTAGCCTCGTGGTGATCGGCCTCCTGAACAGTAGGTCCGTGGGACATATGCCCATCGTGCTGTGGCCGTGTGCCTGTATTCCCTGAGCAGCTGGTTGAGGGCTTGCTCAAATGGTTTGTTTTGAATGTGGGTGATTTGTAGAGTCCTCTTTACACAGGCCATGAACCTCTTGACCATGCCGTTTGCTTGTGGCCAGCAAGGGGTTATTTTGCGGTGTTGGAAACCCATGTATTTGGCAAATCTTTGGAAGTCGTGGTTTTTGAACGTGGGACCGTTGTCTGACTTTATGACTTTGGGAATACCGTATGCTGACAGCATCCAGTCAAGTGCTGGGATCACGCAATGTTGCACTGCTTCCAACGATCTGCGCATCTGGGAATCTTGAGTGTTCAACCATGAGTACTACTACATGGGTGCCATCACTCAGAGGTCCGAACAGATCTACTGCGAGTTCTTCCCACACCTGTTTTGGAAGCAGTTATGTCTGTAGTGGGTTTGGGTGTGGTGGTAGGGCCACTTGTGCACAGATGTGGCAACCTCCTATGATAGTTTCTACTAGGCGGTCAAGTTGCGGGAACCACACCTTCTGTCGAAGAAGGTGCTTCATTGCCACCACCCCTCAATGCCCTTCCTGAGTCAGGTGTACTATTTGTTCCCGGAGTGTTTGTGGGACAATGACCTTGCATCCTTTTAGCAGTATGTGGTCCTCCACCACTGTTAGTTCATCTCAGACTTGGTCAAACCACTTGACGTCTTCATGCGTCGTGTCTGTTTCCGAACTAGCCTGCTGCCTCATGAGGGATTTCCTATCTGTCTGCAGGCAGAGCCTTACTATTCGGAGAGCTGAGTCTATCTCCGATTGTGCGGCCAGTTCCGCCCACCCCACTGGCAGTGGTTGAAGGTGATGAATCATGTAGTTTATGTATGCATGTGCTATGGATGGTTGAGATGCAGTCGAGGCCGTGGGGTGATGGGATAGTTAATCCGCCGGGTTTTCTTCCTTACCGGGGTTGTGTTTTATCGTGAATTTATAGTCTTGTAGCTGCTGGCCCCATCTGGCGATTCTTGGTGGCATCCAGGCTTTGGGGTCGCCATAGATGGTGAGCAGTGCCTGGTGGTCTGTGACTATTGTGAATTCCTTGCCAAATAGGAACAGATGGAAGTACTCGCATGCCCAAACCACAGCCAGGCTTTCTTTTTCTGCTTGCGAGTACGCCTGTTCAGTGGCGGTCAAACTTCTGCTGGCATAGGCCACTATGTAGACGTTGCGTGGCTCAGTCGGGTCTATTTGGGTCAATATTGCGCCGAGACCTACTGGACTGGCATCCACAATTATTTCAGTGTCCCAGCGGGCAGCGAAGTATGCCATGTCTTCCGCCTGGGATATGGCATTACGGATCGCCTCGAACGCCTTTTGGCAGTCTTTGGACCATACGAATGGTGTGTCTTTGCATGTGAGCAGGCGTAGGGGATTGCTCACGGTGGCGTAGTCCTTCAAGTACCTGGAGCAATAATTGGCCAGACCTAAGAATGAGCGCAAGTCTGTCGTGTTTTCAGGTGGTGTGGCCGCATTGAGTGCTTTTACTTAATCGGGATCTGGTCTCATCCCCTTGTCCAAAAAGATGTGGCCAAATAATCTCAGGGACCCTTTTGAGAACTCACACTTTGATTTGTTTAGCGTAAGTCCCGCTTCCTGCAGTGCCTGACACACCCTGTGAAGTGCCATGTCGTGCTCCTCTTGTGCCTTGCCGTACACTAGGACATCGTCAGAATAGTTCAGACAGTTCGGGACATGTCTAATCACTCTCAGAATCTCCTCTTGAAAGATTTCCGTGGCCGAAGAGATGCCGAAACTCAGGCGTTTATACTGAAACAGGCCTAGGTGGGTTACGAACGTGGTGATGTATCGGGGGATCCTGCTACTATTTCGATCTGGTGATATCCTTTAGTTTAGTCAAGCTTTGAGAAGATCCTTGCCCTGTGCAGAAGGTGAATCACGTCCGTGATTCTTTGTGCTTGGTGTCTCTCTCTCTCGATGGCCATGTTGGCTCTGCGCATGTCGACACACAGGTGTATGGATCCGTCTGGTGATTTCTTGGGCACAGGGACGATGGGTGATACCCAGGGTGTGGGACCTGATACAGGTTCAATGACGTTCATTTTGATGAGTTTGTCGAGTTCATCCTCCACCTGTCTTTGAATATTTATGGGAATGCCACGATAATGTTGAGCCACAGGTTGGACAGCCGGGATTATGTGAAGGTGCACTTTACGATTTTTCAGTTTGCCGATGAATAGTTTCAGGAAAGTTTGTTCACTTTCCGCTGGTTTGGCAAAATATTTGTGGGCCATCAGCTGGTATAAGATGTGTACGAGACCCATGTCCATGGCAGTTTGAAAACCTAGAATTCACCCGCTGTTGGCTTCGGTTTTTAGGATGTGCAACAGTATTTTTGCTGCATGTTCCTTGTGGGTACACCATGCTGTGATCGTGCCTTTGCACGGTAGGGGCGTTGTGGTGCCATAGGGATATATGTCCACGGCAGCTTTCTTGATTTTTGGTGGCGGTGTGAGCAACTCATATGCTTGTTCGCTGATGATGTTGACCGTCGCTCCGGTATCTCTTAGAAATTTGAGCGGGCTCTTGTTCACATGTAGTGTGAGTATGGGACTGTGTTGAGTGGCTGTGGTGTTGTTGTTTAGAGCCCACACGTAACCCTTTTTCCTCTGATCTTCTGACGATGGGGTGTCGCTGCTAGTGGGGGATCACATCTCAATGTACCGCATGAATCGCCGTCTTTGTGAGCGTCTAGCATCGTCAGAAGGACGTCTGTCTTCCTGGGTGTATAGGCTTTTCCGATCTCTGTCTTCTCTTCTCGTGCTTTGGCGGTAACTCTCCCCTCTGGATTTAAGTGGGCTTTGGCAGCTGTATCTGCACTTTTCCTGAGTTCGGGGTTTCCCTGGTGTGTGTACAGGTGCATTTTTGCACATGGCCCTGTAGTGGTCCATGCCCCCGCATGCAGCGAATTGCTGTCTGATGGCAGGGCATTCCCCTGCATGATGGTATTCATACCCACATTTGTAGCATGTGGCCTCCGGGCGTTTGCTTCCTTGGGTGGGGGTAGCATATAACATGTTGATTGTGTCAGGGTTTTCAGCATGCTGTTGTATGGAAACCTTGCCCAGGTTGTCCAGTTGAGAGTCGACTGCGGCTTCCATGCGGGCTAGCGCCAGAATTTCCTCCAGGGACCTGTTTTTGTAGCAGTTGTTTCCGGAATGGTTGTGAGAGACATCCTGCGATCACTTGGGATCTGAGGGCTTCTTCGTTGGAATATTTGTGAAATTCACAGAGCTTTAGTTTAATGCGAAGATGCATGACAAAATAGTCTATGGATTCTCTCTTCTCTTGCCTGGTCGTGTGGAAGATATGGCGTACATAATCAACATTTGTGTGCGGCGCGAAGTACTGTGATAGTTTGCCATGGAGTTCACCATATGTCACAGTGTTTACGTTTAGCAACTCACCCGCAAAGTCTCTCACTGCCGGCCCCACTGCCATGAACAGCGTGTTCTTCAGTCTCGCATTGTCTGTTAGACCTATGGCACCCGCATAGAATTTGAAGTCCCAGAGCCACATGGCCCAGCGGGGCCCTTGGTTCGAGGTGTCCCGTATTTCAAATGCGTGGGCTGGTTGATGCCTTGAGAAGCATCTTCCCCCCTTGACAGTAGTGCTGCGGTGCCTGCCCCTCCTGATGATGATGCTGCGGTGGCATCCTGGTCCGACATTGTGGCTTGCTCACTGGGACTGTGTTTTATCTGGGAGGTTGTGGTCTGGTCCTGGTCCTGGTGGTGGGCTTGCACTTACTCCTTTGTTCTTAGGGGTTGACTAATAGTGTGCTTTTCCCTTGGGTATCCGCCTTTTCTCCCTTGACTGACTGACTCTTCAGTCTCCTGACACCATCTGCTATGCATGTTGAGGGGGTGGGAGGGTCTTCATCACCTTCCGTGTTGCCTGTACTGTTGGGACATTCACGGCACTTACCGCTCCACGTGGCCTGCTCTTCCGCGGCCTGGCGGTCTCTGCTGTGTCTTCCGCCTTTGCTCGCACGTGCCCCTGAAGTTGCAGGGCCTCCTCTTGAGTGGCGGGTGGCTGTGTGTGCGGCAGCCACTCGCCGCGCTTGATGAATGCAGGAAACCTCCTGCGTACGCCCGTGCTCTGGTGTCCGTGGGCGAGCGTGCTGCTCAGTCGAGGTGGGCCGACACGCTAAACTGCCCAACAGCAGACCTCGCAATGGCACGGATGGGTGTCGCGGACCCTCGTCGCCATTGTTGAGCGGGTACCCAGGAGCGGATACCGAGGCGGCCGCTTTCACAATGATTCGCGGGAGCCGGGGCGTGAGCACACAACCTGCTTTATTAAACATTAAGCAGTAACTGCCTCAACCCCGTCCCGCCCCTGCCCATCCCCAACGTCATGTCCGGCGTGTCTTGCGCCCAGGCCGCAACGGCGGCCTGCCCACATAATGATGTGGACATGCTAACAGTGCCCAGGTACCCTCTGGTGTGGCGCGCATTACATATCAATAAACACACAGAACGAACAAATACGTTTTGAATTGTCACCATGACAGCAATTTGAAGCCTGTTCTTCACTGTACAAGCATGCCCTTTATTTTACTGGTCCTACATGACATCCAGCCTGTTACTGTGAACTTTATAAGTTCTATCCATTCTGGTTGCATGCACTTTCTTAATTAAATTTCTAGCTTCCATGTAATTTCAGCACAGCTTCAACTATTGCTTATTTCCTCTTTGGGGATTTTAAATAATGTATCTTGAATTGCATCAATTCAGATGGATGCACTTCAGCGTTTGTGGAATGGAATTATTGTTTGCATAGTTACCCCCATGTACTTTCAAGTGAAGAACTATTCATTAGAAACAATCGTGACTTTGATTCTGTGTTCAATGAAACTGAAACCCAACCTGAATGCTCCTCATGAATGCAGTATCCCCTTCTTAAAAGTTTGGTGTTTCTCACACACACACACGCTCGCACACGTGCTTCATTTCAACATGCCCGCCAATTAGCTCGCACAGTAGTGAAAATGTGATCAAAACACAGCATGATACGTTTGAAAAAAATGCCACTAAATTGGATACAATTCCAGATGTTGCATGTTAATACTACCTCTGGGACTACGAGCAGCTGGATGGACTTTGCATAACGGTGGACTTTGGTACATTTTGGTGGCCCCCGTTGAGTACACTAAAAAAACAAGCATTGGCAATGCTAAAAGTTTGGGCTTTTGTGTAGTCATGGGAAAGACACTTGCCAGGCACAGCCGTAGGGGATTAACTGGACACCAATGGTAGCATCTGCAAAATGGTGCGAGTACCTGGGCATCTAATAGCAGTGCCTGGCAAATGCCTAATATTTATACACAAGCCAAGACTATTAGCTTTGCCAAGGCTTATTTTTAACAGGACCGCTGTGAAGGACACGCATGCTGCTTATAAATTGAGTGGCTGAAGGCAGACCTGGTTAAGATACTTTTACTACACTAGTAGCATGTTTACAACTGCAATTAAGTAATGAACTCTCAGAAGACTTGCAGGCACTTGCAGTGCACTGTTCGTTGGTAAGGCTTGATTAAAGTGAGCTGAAAGAGTTACCATGAGGAGGTGCTTTGGGCGTGGAGTGGCAGTAACTTTGTGAAAAGGGGCATAGGGATTAGCATAGCCATGGGCCTTCAATGGATGGGCAAATAACCAAACAACACCAACAAGCTGTGTGTCCCTCCTCATATGCCATTTCTCCCTATGTGTATTCTAATGCAATATTTTTGGGTTATTGGTGTCACAAGCGACACCTAATGGGCCAAAATAAAAAAAATAAAAAATAAACAGGGCACTACCAGAAGCAGAAGCATGGATGAGGCCCCACCCTTTACAAACAAGGCCACTGAGGTGTACAATGTATACTACCATTAAGAAACATTTCGCTGGATGCTACCTAATTTATTTGAATGCAAAGATGTAATTAATTTTGCTTGACTTATCTCGCTCCATAACTACCTTTTTTACGCCAAAATAGGGCTGAAATATATTTAATTTTATTAGAGATTTGTTTAGTGATATATTCCTCAGAGTGTAACCTCAGAACGCAGTGGGATACACTGAGGATGGAGTTGTGAATATGCCCCTAAACCCATGGCAGGACTATGTGGTTAGGTGGAGTGAGTCATCATCTATGTTTACAAAGTAGACAATACAAAAGTCTTGAGGTGGTTGAACCCAGCACCTAAAGATGTGTGACAATCTAAAATATAGCCAGAAGAGGGCTCTCTGGGCAACTTTCAAACTACTATGTTCCAACACATTCCTTATATAACAATAATGGTTTACCAACAAAGGTCATTGACACCCACCCTCCCCTTTGAGTTTTTGGTAACATTCGCGGCAGATAGCATTTTAACAAATACACAACACCAAACATAACATAACTGTAGGACTATTATGCATGCAGGACACTGACTTATTACAGTTCTGTCCAGGTCCTATGGGACAAAAGACATGCAAACCTCCTAATGTGCACATGTATTCACACCAACATAAGTGACTTCACAGAAAAGGGCATTGCAAGGAACATCTTCAGTCTTTAATGCTTAGTTACACCATGGGAAGTTGAACCACAAGAAGTTACCATGAATAAGCAGAGAAAGAACGTTGTGGTGTAAAATACAATAATGGTCACTATCATTATGTATGGAGCCACTCTATAGTCAAGTAAGCCATGATAAAAATCTTATTATTTATTAATTATTTATAATATCATGTTGTGACAGAATGCCATCTTGTGAGGATATGATAGACCAAGATTCTTTTCATTTTTATTACTATAAAATGTTGCAAACACATGTGTTTCTAAAAGGGGGGTCTGCTAATCAGACTCCCTTTTCAAAATTGTCCATACCAAAATTATAGTGCACACGGTTGCAGTGCTTCAACCAGTCTACTGACATGACAGATGACAGCACCCACTCTTCTGTGACACAGTGCAGGTTGAAATGTCACTTCTGCATCCCTGCTGAGACACAAAGGCACTGCAGGTACATGTAACAATTTAACTTCTAAACCTTTGATCTATATTATAATTGTCTGCCTTCATCATTCTGGTGGTAGGTACATATCTAAATATAAAGACATGCCCAGGTTGTGACCTGGTTCTTCATACGAGCACTCAATTATGAAGCCACAATAATCTGACATAATATCCGTGTATGGTCAGTGAGCAAATAAGATGTGACAGGACTGACTGTGTCCCGGCTAAATGTATCAGCAGCTGCCTTGTGAAACAATAGCTACGATGCTTCCTCATTTGATCCTCCAATAGCGAGAGACACACCTTCCCTCAGGGCATAGAAACCTCCCCCGGGAAATATCCTGGGAATGTTGCTTCAGAGGCGGCACTGAAACTGACATTGTAAAGCCAGACTCACACCATGCTGCTGATAACTGGAATCCCTTTCAAGCCAGCAGACACAGGAAGGGGTGGTGTTAGAATAGCCAGAGAGGCAAAGTAGTTCTGGAGAAGCACCATTTTGGTTTCTGATAGGGTTGTCTTCCCTTTCCGGGCCCTTCCATTCCCTGCAAGCCAGGCACTCTGGGTGTGATGTCATTAGGCAAAGGGCACTTGTTACAACACAGGATATAGGAATCGTTACAGCAGGTTAATTTTTTGAATATGCAATAAGAGAGACACCCCCTCATTGTTTGATTAATTCCTGCATTCTAAGCAGAACATGAAGAATACACTTTGGGGCTACTTTGGAGCTTTATGTGTGAAGACATAAAGCATTTAAGGGTGAGGGAAACTCTGTTCCCTAACCATCCCTTGGGAACAGTGGCTGTGACTTCTGTTGGATCAAGGTCTCACTGTGGCTGCACTGAACACAGGACCCTGTCACTGGAGGTGAAGTAAATCTGGTATGTGTGAGCCAAGCTCCCTGGACTGGGAGCACAACAGAAGGATTCACCTTATCCCATGGAGCATGGAATAGCACTCCCAGCAACAAAAGATCCAAGGAAGAGACACCTGGCTCTCCCTACATTTCTAAACTGCCTTGACACACGTTTGGGTACCTTCAGCGTTATCCAACCAGCTGCAAGTGAACAGCAAGCGGTACCCTTGTTCTTCACTCTCGACTGCCTCTGCATCTGCAAGTTCGCCCGACCCTGATGCTCTGGTGTCTCTGCTTCTAAGACCTGAGGAGTCTTCTATCATACCCAACTCAACACCTTTGCCTGGTCACAAGCTTCTTTGAGCTCTCAGCCAATATTTATTATGGTTTTGGTTTGTGTTTCCTGTGATTAAATAATACTTTGTTTGTTGCATGCCTTGAAAGGAGCACACATAATAAACTAACCATACATATTAGACAAATATTACACGATATAACTCAACATAGAAACATGGTTAGAAAAAACATGATGGTGTTAGCTTTAATTTCATCACTCCTAAAGGACAGTCACAATAGCATCATACTAAGTAATCTAATCCTAAACAAATGTTTGGATTCTAAAACTATTGCCATTATTTCACAGTGTGCATCATTCTGCACCCTTCCCATTTCCTATCAACCACCATTTCTTAAGGGTCAAGGGGTTCTGCCAATAGCCCCCCCTCTGCTGTGGCTGCAGCTGTCAATATCTAATCTCTCCCATTATAATGTTCTTTTGAAACAGAGCAACATGTCAACATGTTTTAAAGACCCTTGGTAGAGCCGCTCTAGTTCCTTGAAGTTGCACTACCTCTTCTAAAGTGTGAGCAAAAGCTGGGCAGGCTATAATCCAGGCCCAAGCAAAGTCAGGACTTTTCCACATCGCAGACAGGGTGGGGGCAGGATGCGAGACACAACCTAAACATTGGGGATAGTGCAACACAATATGCAACATTGTCATGGTGTAAGTGGTATCATAGATCAGGATGATTTCAATGCCTAGGAGATAGGGTGAAATAGCTGCAATCTGTCTGGTGCTCACATGAGTTTATCAGCAGTCTGTACAGTGATATGTCCCCATAGCCCCACTCAGCACAGAGTCCATGCATTATCCACAAGGCATCATCCATAAGCAGGGTGTGCCTCCTAGTCTAACAAAAATAGGATGTTAGACCGAATCTCCCCAGTTCATCTGATCTGCTTATTTTAGTAATGCTCTCACAATCCAAAATCAAATGTCTTCGAGTTTCCAGCTTCCCTGATCCGCAAAAGCGACAGGTGCGGAAATCTAGAGTTAATTTCCATCTGGCACCCAATACTTCATGCGTGCCGACCAGGTTACATTTCATAACCATGTATTCTCTTAATATCCAAAGAGGCACCCAATTAGAAAGGAGAATTTTTGTGCTTAAGTGTGTCATATATATACTGCCCAGTTAAGGATTTACCAGCTAGACTTACTACGGGTTGTTCTCGGTCACATGTTGTAATATTTGTTTTGACAATAGAATAGATGGGTTAACATCAAATTCTACAAACCACAGCTGGGCCTTGCAGATCATTTCAAGGAATGGCAAGTTATTTGTGCCTACAAAAGACCGTGCAACCCTAGATGTACCAATATAGAATTTGGAGTAGAGTTCTTAAGACTCCAAAGCATATACAATTGGCATATAGACATGCAAAACGAAACCAATTTCAATCCCAATTACAAATACCATTTTTGGATGCAAATTGCACCGAAAATTCCCCATTGGGTCCAATGGGGGATGAGGAATTGCAGTTACCGCCCAACCCTTGATCCGGCGCTATGTTTGCGGTAACGCTATTAGCCCAACTCGTGATAAGGCCCAGTGCATAGTCATTTTTGCAGAACAAAATTACTTTCCACAGACTTTGCACTGCAAATATACACTTTGCACAGTTCCATGAATCAGGGTTTATTTTGGCAGTGCAAAGTCATTTTTCAGCAGTGCAAAGTCACTTTGAACCGTGCAAAAAGTTCCATGAATCTGGCCCAACGCGTGTAAGACCACAGAGAACTTGATTTCTCGCTGCTGAAGTATTTTCAAAGTGGGAGTCCAACTCAATTTATAGCCAAGGTTTATTGTTCAGCTTGCAAACAACGTCATTACTAATTACACCTACTCCACCCTCTGGGTATTAACAGTTAATCCATGTTTACTGGAGTATGTCGAGGGAAAGGTACGACGATTTTGCAGGCCCTTTGGTGTACAGTCTAATAAAAAAAGGCTGTCAGCATATCTTAGCCATTGGAATTGAACGGCACCTAGTTTAGTGGGAAAGGACTTTTCTGAGATTAGGCCCTCATGAATATAAGAGCAGTATAAATTAGACACGAGGGGAGCCAAAAAGCAGCTTGTTTGAAGACGGTAACAAAAGACGGTAACCCACCAATACAGAATTCGAAACATAGAGCCAAAAAGTGGGATCAAGCACAAAAACACAACCAAGGAAGGGCTCTCTGTGGTTTTTTCACACATCAATTAGAATAAATAGTACATGTACTGTCTTGAACAAAACAATTCACACCATATTTTGAAATATGTTCTGATGCTTAATTTAAAAAAATAGAAAAACATTAGAGCAGTCTAATCACCAATACAATCAAAACAGAATACATTCATTAGAGTAAAATAATATAAATGCATATGATAGACATATTCAGCCATCCTCAGTCAAAGAATCAATTCCCCGATGACCGGACACAACAAACCACAAGTATATACATACCACACAGTTGCCAGAGAAAAAATACATTGTATAAACAATAACCAAACTAAGAACACTTAAACATTGCTTCACAATTAATATCATGTGCTTCAAGTGTGCAACATTAATCAGACATAACATTTCTTTATCCCAAAGCAAAAAAAGCGTGGACTCTTCAGACTAAACATCCAACAAGTAGAGCTAATGGGCTTTTTTTAGTAGATTCTAAAGTACACGGCCAACTCGAGTTTCGACTTTGTAATGGCCATTGATTCATAAAAGTGGCCTTACCTTCTACAGGGCGAAACACCAAACATGTCAGTGTGGAAGCCAATAGGGTGATACCGTTTAGTAAATCAATGAAGAACATTGAACGATGGTGAGCTGAATTAAACGTAGTGCCAAGGTACAAAATTAAAAAGTACAGGACAAACAGGGAGACTGCCCTCGGCAGTCTCCCTGTTACCTCTCGGCAGTCTCCCTGTTACCTAGGCGCAAGCCATTGCTGTCTCAAATCTTTGCAGACACATGGGCAAAGGCCTCAGCGGTCTTTGCCATATCGGGTGTCCACTCACATGGGGGAACATAAAAGAGGAGACAGATCCTCGACCAAGTATTCTAAAGAAGTGAATTCAATGGATACAGTGTACACTAATCAACTAACCTTGCAAAGATTGATTCTGGCGCCATCACAGAGGAAGATGGTCACAACTGACACCAAGCAGTATATGTTCAAATGAAAAATAGAGCTGATCAGGCCCAAGTACTGCACAACTGAAGAAGGAAAGAAGAACTACTCTAAAAAGATATTACTATTGAATTTGCAGGCATATGTGAAATCGCACTGAAGATTGTTTGCAATAGATGCACATAGCGACCAGACCACTGTATCTGGACAAGCCCCATTTATAGAGAACACACCATTGTCACATGACCATGTCAGGCCCGGGAGGGCTGCAGGCAGGCGAACATGGCAGCCATTTTGGCGTGATCATAAAATATCAAGGTCATAGTTCTAGTGCTGGACTAAAGGTCAAATGTCCTGAGCGCCAATGGATTGCCATTTAGCGTGGGAGTCAAAAACATAATTCCAACATCATACAGGAGGTCATCCCAAGCACAGCATGGTTGCAGGCAGCCAAACTGGCCAACAATGGTTACATGTGGACAGGTGATGTGAATAAAGACAATGGATGAGGGTAAATACTGTTGAGGGTGGATACTGTTTAAAGAAATGACCCCACAGGGTGTTATGATTGATGTCCGTAATGTGTGTATTTAGGCGAAATATCCAAGTCGTTCCTATCATCCCTTTAAAGGGATGATAGGAACGACTGTAATTACAGACATCTGGTTTACCACAGTCAACAACCATCCACCGGATATCGGAGGCTGAGTGATTGTAAGATGTATAACAATGCACCAAAGGTGCTGGGGTGGCACCATTCCTGATCCTTGACTGATGCTTATTAATCTTATTTTTATGTATTTAATTGTTTTTTCATAACACACCTAATACATAGTGGTCTTCCTTCCAAGACCAGCACGTTGCCCCTACGCTAACCTCCCTTCATAGTCTTAGTAAAGACTGTACGTGTGGTCATGGCAAAATATGCTTTTTGCCAAGGACACACAATTATGAAAACATCATTGTGGAGTTACAATTGGTATGATTCTTAAAATGTACGATTTATTTATTTATTTATTTATTTAACATGAATAGAGCATGCAAAACCCATGGGTATCTGGGCGCTGGAAAAATGGGCGCTGGAAAATAGGTAATGCAGTACAGTCAACAATAGAAAACATAAGTTTGACATATATAATATTGAGCATATTTACAGACATAGTATAATTCACAGATGCATAGGATTCGTGAGCATGATGATCAGTGATATTTACATGTGCAATCTTATTCACATAAGTAGCATATTTACAGACATAGGATAATTTACAGATGCACAGAATCCGTAAGTATAATAATCAGTGATATTTACATGTGCAATATTATTCACATAAGTGGTGTACAGATGAAGTAGAGTGGAAGTATTTACATAGGCAGATTGTATAGTAAATATACTGTAGGCATTGCAGCATCAAGGGCTACACATTGGAAGTGAAGAACCAGGCCTTGAGTTTTCTGCGAAATGAGGTGTGAGAGGGGTCGGCTCTGATGTCTAGAGGTAGGGCATTCCAACCTTTGGCTGCCACACCTGGGAAGCTACGTCCCCCTGCCTTGGTTCTTTAGAATTTTGGCACTGTGAGAAGGAATGCCGATGCAGAGCGTGTGGGCTTGATGGTTTGGGTTGGAGTAAGCTGATTAATTAGTAAGATATTGTTACGCTCACCTCGTATCCACAGGGACGCCACCCAGCCGGGTTACTCGCTGGTATGCTTCTCAGCTTTGCCCTGATGTGGTCTGTGGGGAAGGTTCTGCCTGAAAATATAGGTGGACTGGGTTGAAGACTGACCAACTGGGGTAAGTATCTTCCCTCCACTCCCATATGATTTCAGTCCCTCTGGCGCCCTCTCCTCACCTTGTGATAGAATTAGGTGGGCTCTCCGTTCTGCCTTCTTTGCAGGGGCGCATTGTCTTTCATGGGCGAATGCGGTCCAGTTACTTCACTGACGCCTGCCCGTTTGATATTATTCAGGTAGGTCTTATTGCTGTTCTTTAGTTTTGTTGCTATCCTGCATGCCTTTCTTTGTTTAAAATGTCTCTTTTTTCTCCCATAGGTATGCAGAGCTTCAGCGCGGTGAAGTGGCTTGGTTGAGCCCGGCTGGTAAATGTTGGCGCATTAAGAGTGCTATGATGCGGTAAGTAAGCGCTGCGAAGTCTTGCCTTTGCTAACCTGTGTTTTCCTTCCTTGTAGGTCGCAGTGTTCTTCAGCGTGAGTGCAAAGTCCGCAGTGGTGCCAGCCGAGAGGCGACCAGCCAGGTAAGCCTTTTGAGCAGTTTGTAATTTGTAAATGTCTCTACTGCTATCTTTAATGTTGCCTCTATCTTCCTCTTTCAGGTCGTTCTGTCCGGGAGGCGTGCAGATTCGAGGAAGCTGTTCTCAGTAGCTGCGAGTGTTTAAAGATGAAGACTGCAGGTAAGATGCTGCTCCTTATGATGTTCCTTTTGTCTCCTTGCTTCTCCGAGGTTCAAGGGAATAGCTGGACACGGTGAGCGTCACGTTGCAAGCTGCAAAGTAACGCGAAGCGTGTTGTCTTGCTCGGGTGTGGTTTAAATAGCCCCAACAAAATAATCCAGGAAAAGTAGTCCCTAGGCTACCACACCCAAAACACTAGACCGTATAGCTTGGTTCTTAGGAACCAAGCTTTGTGGATGCCTTCATGTTGGCTGGCAATACAATAAAGTAGTCCTCAAGCACATTGTTTTTCATGGTGTATGAGCCTGGCGCCATAGGCTCATAGGACTGGCCCCATGAAAGCTTTTGAAGAGGATGCCAGGCTCTAGAGGCCGAGTCCTGACTCCACCTGGCCAATGGGTTTGCCATAGGGGGTTTTGGGCGAGGGTCATGACAGATATTTAGGAGCAATGTTGGTGAGGCATTTCTGGGCAATTGCTAAGATTTTGAATTGAATCCGGTCTTGAACTAGTAGCCAACGCATCTGATTTCAGAGTTATGTCCTCTTCTTGGTATGTTCAGTGCTGCCCATAAGGCGTTGTTTTGAGTAACCTGGAGTTTTTTGATACTGTTGGTTGCTGTGCCCGCCAGGAGGATATTACAATAGTCAAGTTTTGACAAAATGAGGGCTCTAGCTAAGGTTAGGCAACTGTCTGCTGATAAGTAGTGGCTGCAGGCGTTGATGAGTTTGGCAGTGTAGGCTGGTGATGAGATTATGGAATTAACTTGCCTGGAGAAGGTTAAGGAGGAATCTAGAAACAAGCCTAGCATTTTAACTTCTTTAGAGACGGTAATGGTGTTTCCATCAATAATGAAGTGTTTGTATATGGGGTCAAGTTTCTTGAGGTGAGTTTGTGTGCCGACCAGGAGTAGCTCTGTTTTGTCGTCGTTTAGACAAAGTTAATTTTGTGCCATCCAGGATTGTATCAGCTGGTAAATGTCGTTGAGGGTGGAAGAGTCTGTATCGTAGTCTATGGTTAGGTGTATGAGAATTTGCGTGTCATCCGCATAGTTTGTATAAGACACTCCTCGTTCATCAAGGCAGTCGAATAGCAGGTTGGTGAATATGTTGTAGAGTGTTAGGGATATGCTGGGGATACGTGGGGATGATGTTCTTGTAATTAACCTCAGTTCTTGATATGTAGAATTGACAAGCACTGCAACTGCCACAATGACTATGGCCCATTACAGGGTATCTTGGTATATTCCATAAGTGACTGATAGTGTTCAGTCGAAATGGTTGAACAGGTAATCTAGAGTGAACCACATGATATTGAATGTTGTTGCCTCTTTTGAGAGCAAATAGCGGTGGTTGCGAAGTACAACCAGTACACCTAACTAAATTCCAGTGATGTTTTAACAGTTTTTTTTAATGTATTGTTGTTGGAAAACATGGTAACACAGACCAATTTTGATGTTTTGTCAGAGCGAATATTTGGAGCCAATCAAGCTCCACTATCCAAATGGAACGCCCATTTGGCCAATACTTTTAAAAGTTTACGTGGGTAACCTCTGTCAGAAAGTCGTGAGATCAAATTGTTGGCTTTTCCCTCTAAATCATCTTTAAAGGTGCATTGTCTTCTAAGTCTGACAAATTGACTGAACAGTAGGTTGTCCCAGAGTGCCCAAGGGTGTTGGCTGTAATAAAGCAATAACGTATTATGGTGTGTGGGTTTCCTGTACAGGCTTGTCCAAAGTCTGCCTTGATGATGTTTAATCATAATGTCCAGAAATGGTATTTCATGGCCATTAGACGAGTGAGTGAATTTTAAATTGGTATTGTAACTATTGAGCCATATCATGAATTGATCCAGACTTTCTCTGGAGCCAGTCCAAATAAAAAATATGTCATCAATATATCTCCTCCAACCACTGATGGATGTATACGGATGTTTGGAATAGGCATTTCTTTCCTCGAAGTCTCACATTAGTACATTTGCCAGGCTAAGGGAAAAGGCTTCCCCCATAGCTGCCTCTTTACACTGTTAATAGAATTCATTCTTGAATGTAAAAAAACATTTTGGCATAGTACAATCCGCAGTAATTTTGCAAGAATATCAGTTGGTACCCCCTGTGGGGTAGGGTGTGACATTAACTGCATTTCTGTAATCCTGGTGGCATCCTCTTGGGGGATATTTGTGTATCATGCTGAAATGTTTCAAGTTACCACAAATGAATTTCATTACTGAACACTACACCTTCCACAAAAGTGATGTAAGAGCGGGTCTAAAGGACTAATGGTTTTAAAAATACATCCAAATATTTCCCACTTAGCTCGAGCACTGATCCACACATAGAAATGATGAGAATCCTGGTTGATTTGTGGGGCTTTTTATGGATCGTAGGTAGTACATATATCGTGGGACTCCTGACATCCTGAAGGGTAAGAAACATAGCTTCCTTCTAGATTGATGTAGCCTGCCTCAATGCCTTCAACACATCATTCTTGGGTTTTTGGCCATAATAGAATCTGTGGGATCTGTTCTAGTCTTCTGTTAGTGGTGTTCATTGGCAATGAAAGTCCCAACCATATTTTTATAGAACTATCTGTCTGGTATTGCTGATGTAACCTGACCGGATTGAGAAATTCTGAGTTTAAAAGAGGTGTTAGTATAAAAGGCAATTATCATATTTAGTAATTCAGGAGGAATACACCAGCCAACCAACTTCTGCAACAGAAACTCTCTTCTCACTTTGTCAAAGGCAGAAGAGAAATAATCAGTGACAAATTTAGCAGAGTGGCCTGAGGTTTAGCACGCCACATGCTTTCAGTACATTGGGTCAGGTCTAAGATGTCATGAGTTGCAGAAAAACCCCTTGCGAGCATATGGAATTATATTTGTATGCTCTGCCCAGGATTTCACTTCCTACAATAGGACTCTGGCACAATTATTCTGCAGGGGCATAGATCATAGCCAGGATGTGGAAATTCTGTGTAGCAGAGTGTAATCCTATTTTATGAACTGGAACTAATACACTCTTGGTCCAACTAAAAGGAAGTTTGCCTAAAAGACTAATACAGGAAAATAATTGTGATACAATGGTAGATCAGAAATTGTTGTTCGTTTGAAAGAGTTTGTAACATATGACATCTGACCCTGGAGCTCTCAAATTGTTTTTTGTGAACTGATCATTTTCATGATATCATTGCTATCAAGGCCACAAATACATTTTGCATGGTCCAAATCCCTGCTAAGTTGGTTTGCGGGTTTGGCCCCAATTGCGTTAGCAATACAGTTTTCCCAATCAGCTTGAGATGCATCTTCTATTAGTTTGATTTTGCTTGTAGTATTGGCCAGTTTCCAGAAGGCTCAAGAATCATTCATGCTATATTGTGTTATTTTTACTGTTATCCTATGTACTGCACTTCCCGCTCCCCCATTTCTCCAGCAATTCCCCTCTCTCCTGCACTTGCGTGATCTCAATGTCACCTGGCCTAGGAAGATCATTGTCTCTGTCTTCCCTCTATTCCCCCTCCCATGCCTCGTCGGGCTTCATCACACTTGTGTATAGGCACGTTATACATGCCATATCATATCATATCCTTATGGTGGTCCCAAAAAAATAAACATAATGGTCCAAAAAAAATAACCAATTTCTCACACGCTCCTCGCTTGTCTGGTCGGGTTTCCCCCAGTCTTTATGATAACAGCTTTCAAGCACCCAAAACATTAGAGTCTCAGGCGGTCTGAATGCACCCACTCATACACGAGTCCCAAGAGTAATGCAAAATATGATAACACACACCGTAAGGGAATGAGACCAAGAGATAAGTTGCAAGGATAACAAACTTTATATAATATAAAGAATGCCAGCAAAGAACTCTGCTGCCCAAGAACGCTCTGCTAAAAATTACATGGGCAGCACATTAAAAAGGCACCAAGCGTCATAACTGATGTAATACATAGGTTACACATTCAGCATAGTTGATTGGCTGGTGACATATACTAAACCCAGCTCCATGTCGGATGCCTGGGCGTCATTGGTTGTTGTTTCTCAGTCAATCAGGGTGGACATGGTCATCTGGGCTCATCTCCACGGTGAAGGTCAGGTCGAACGTGATACATAACTATCTCTCTAAGCTAACAACAGAATCTGATAATACAAGAATAATGGCGAATATCAGAACATTGCATGAATGGGGGTACTTAGAGAAAATTGACTAATATATGGGCATGCCGACCTCTGCATGCAGGTCTTCATTGATACCATGGTTCCTGCTCCCAGGTGTCTCCCCCTGGGGGTTTGATCTACTGCCTACATTCCCTTGTGCCTCATGACATGAATGGATGCGTGTTGCTTTTGGGAGAATATACTGTTATTCAGGATTAAGGCTGTGTGGGTGTTCTGGGATGGTCAATGCATGTGTATGAGCATGAAAGAGATTGGGGGTTGGGACTGGTGGGCCCTGGCCTGGTGGGGTGGGTGTTGAGAGGCCACAAGCAGTTTAGGGGAGATGGATGGGCACTTGTGCTGGGGCCTGCTTCGGGCACACGCTCTGCAGAGAGCACCTTGTGTGGAAATGATACTAAACATTTGCAACAATAAATGCTGGACTTCCATGAGAACAGGGCTCATGCAGCATGGCTCTGGGGTGACGATGGCTTGGGCTCTCTTTGGGACGTGCTGAGGATGGGAGAGCTGCAAGTTTACAGAGATTTGATTTTTGGGCCTAGTAAAAAGATGGCATCTGGCCTAATTCAAAATGGTGTTCCATTGCAGGGATGTATACTATGTTATTCGTGTCATTTTTTATGTTATCTTGTGTAGATGAGTGCTGTGGGGGTGGGGATGCGTCCCCCCTTGGCTTATACATGGTTTATTGATCTTGTTTGCAGCGATGGGGGTGGGTTAGGATAATCTCCTTCCCAACAGGTCTCAGAGGCACATATATCATATTTATGTCCATATTCAGAACTCATCAGAGCTATTACATAATGTATTATCAAAGCATCCTTATGGTGGTCCAAAATAAATAAATATAATGTTCCAAATAAATAACCAATTTCTCACATGCTACTCGATTGGCTGGTTAGGTTTCCCCAAGTCCTTATGATAGCACCTTTGGGGCACCCAAACCATTCGATTCTCCGCGTGTCACCGATGCATATATCATATTCACGTCCATATTCAGAACTCATCAGAGAAAAGTATGGGAATCCAGTAAGGAGAAACTTTAAACATTCAGGGGGCTCTCACTAGAGATTACATGTAGAGCTTTTAACTTCCAACCTTATAAATTCAATGTGCAAAATATTCCTATCCATTCTGCCACAGCGTAGATGCACAACTATGTAATATGTCAGATATTAGTTCCCACTTGTAATATGATGTTCATATGTCCCTTCAACATCTGGAAGTACACGGACCTACACACATTTATTGCATAACAATGCATGCGTATTCTGCCATTCCCAATTCATGTCAGCATTGTCAGCATTTAACTGCTGTCCATCCCAATTTGCTACATACAGTGTTCCTGCCAGTTCCATTAGTCCCATAGCAACATATATTACTTCATTATTGCATTGGGTGAGTTTCACTGGTACTACCACTGCCATCCTTTCCAACATCACCTCATCAGGGTGGACAATCAGAAAATACATGTTCTAAAATGTTAATTTAAACTAAGGTAAACTGTTACGCTCTATCATCAAACTTCCTAAATCTGTCCCGGTAAAAGCACTAAGTTTGGAGTACGGTTTGTGTTCCTTAAAATCATTGTGGTTAGTTAGACACACCTTGTTGTATGCTAGACCTTTGAAAACCGATTCCAACTCAAATCAGCTGTTAAAACTATTGGGCAAAGGTATAGCAAAGGACCTGATAAACACTTTTATTAAGGATGTAAAAACAATGGCCAAATTACATCTCGTGGCTTTGGATATCCAGATAGACATGTTTGAAACCGCGCCGAATTTTGAAAAATAATAAAAGCAAAGACAAAAATGTGGCACAGATCTCTGAACATTGATATACCACATAAAAAAAGAAACGATATAAAGAATGTTCTTACCAAAGTTTTGCTTACTATAAGCCTTTTAGCTATCTGATCAAGATCTGTTCCATTGAATTGAATCAGGTTATCCTGTACCTGAGACTAAACCTTCTCCCAACAAATGAATTTATAGAAACATGGTGAAGTAAAGAATCTGCGGGGGAAGGTGATCACCTTTGCAGACTGTTTCATGGCGAGGTAGAATCCTCACAACATGTGTTGACAGTTTGTCCTTACTTGGTTACATCTTATATGAAAGGGTATGCACATTTCATTAGGAAAATTGAACATTTTTAGAACAATCAATTCTGGTCAACATTATATGGTGCGCAATCAATTGTAGTTGCAAACACCGCCTTTTATATATGGAAGGAAATGGTAAAAATATTGGGAATTTTATGGATATAAATGGCAATGGACTGTATATTTTGGATTGTATATTTGGATATCTTGTCATGGATCGATATAGTTTTAGGTATGATTTTTTACAAATTAATGTTGTTTTATTTTTTATATGTATTTTATAAATGTGCAAAAAGTTTTGTAAATGAAATTAAACATGTTAATTTGTCCTCCCTTAAGTACCTATTGTTGCATTCTGTCATCTGGCAGATGAATATGATCTCATTTAGAAGACCACATTTCAATGCCATAAAATGAGAGTTAAGTGTATTACACAGCTCCGGTAGTAGCCATCTAGTTATGGTTAAGTTGCTCAACTGAGAGGAAAAGCAGTTTTTGGGTGACTTATAACCTGCACCTCCTGGACGAATCCTCACAAAACTTTACAAAAATGCATATGGCTCCATCAGATTGATTATTCAAATTGTGGTGAGGTTTCGTGCGGGGGACAAAGTTATAATGGGGTCCCAAAATGTGTGTTTGTTCCCATAGACGCAATGGAAAAAAAAATTGTTCACGCCTACAGCCAAAACCTCTGGATGGATTTTCACCAAATTTGCGCCAGGATTGGAGGCCTCATTACACGTATTGCGGTAAGGGATTAACGATACCGGTAAGGGAATACTGGTATCGTTAAATACCCATTCAAATTACGTCCCGGATAACCGCTATTAGCGGCACCGCTAAGAACGGTGCCACTAATAGTGGGTAGTCCGCGGGCGCGCGACCCTTCAACCCGTAAATAGCGGCATGGCGGAAATAGCACACCATCACAAGCCTTGCGGACATGCCAATAGCAGCATGGAATAGCCCCAAAAAGCCCATACCGGCATGGCGCAAATACCGGCATCGCGAACCACCCGTTAAGAGAAATGAGCAGTGTTCCCACCTGCCACAGGTGGACACAATCAGCACAGGTGGAGGCAATGGAGACTGGGGCAACACAAAAGGAGCACACCACACCCCTTCCCACACCACTTCCAACACCTAGATGGTTCCAATACTAGCAGCATTACATGGCCTGGAGGACATGATTGCATTGCAGCACCAACAACAACAGGCAGCACAGAGGAGACGCAGGAGGAGGGCGAGACAGGCACAGCAAGCCCCACCAGGGCACCTAGTAATACCACAGAGGCAGCCACCAATCCCCAGGATTTGAGCCACTCCATTCAACCTAACCCCTGAGCAGATACACACCCTAACCGGGATACAATCACCAGCATCGTGGACATGATACATGACGACATTGTGAGCCTCATAGACATCCGTACTGCCATCCCCCCTCTACTGAAGGTGGTAACTGTGCTCCACTTCCTGGCCACAGGCACCTACCAGCATACAGTAGGGCAGATGCATGGCATCTCACAACCAGTATTCTCATGCACGCTGACCCAGGTGCTTGATGCCCTCCTGAAGCACACAAGTGAACACATATCCCTGCCACGGACTGCCCAGGAGATCTCCAACACCAAAGTTGGCTTCTATTCACTGGCAGGCATAACAAGTTGCATCGGGGCCATCGACTGTACCCATGTGGAATTGGTGGTCCCACATCACAATGAAGCAATCTACCGAAACAGAAAGCAATTCCACTCCATCAATGTTCAAATGGTATGTGACTCAAACAAGATAATCACACATTGTTGTGCCCGATACCCCGGATCAACCCATGGTCCTGCAGAACTCAACAATACCACGCTACATGGAGCAACATGCCGGACAACGTTTGTGGCTACTTGGTGAGTAGCAGGGCAAACACATGGCAGTGTCATGTGGGGTGTGATTGGGGGGGGAGAGATGCATACTCCAACTGGGTTTGGACTCTCGTCTGTAGAACAAATGGACATACAGATGTACACCAATGTCCACCAAGGCAGGCCACAATGGACCGGAAACAAAACCACATGCAATTTTGAAGCTGCACAACATTGAAAACAATCCGAGATGGCAAACGTGACCAATCTATCCACATGCACATTGTACATCATACCATACCCCATATGACACAAATCAGCAACATGGTGCCAATATGCCAAATGGAAATGTGCGCTAACCAACCTACAGCTATGCGCCCTTGAGTGCATGCAAAGAGATCAACTGTAATGATTGTACTGAACCACATCCATAGACCACTACTGAAGTGAGGCTTCACAGCATGGCAACATCAATTTATGAATGGCAGTACAATAGCAGTGTGGTACCAAATTTGCCTTGGCCCAGGAACACCTAAGACTTGTCCACACCCAGGACATGGCAATAACTGGCGGAGACATGCATGGTGCATGTCCACTTGCAGGGACTAGCTCACCCTCACACATTTCAGTTACACAGATCGTCTCCATGCATGCTGGGATCCGTGGATGCCAATCACAATGCAAAGTTGATTTGTGTGATATGTACAGGTTGCACTTGATGTGAACAGTAACAAGTCCCCATTGTTCCACCCATGCAGGTGATGCCGGCTATCCCCTGAACAGATGGCTCCTTACCCCTGTACGGAATCCACAGAACAGGCACGAAGAGGAATACAATCGTGCACATACCCGTACCCGCGTCGTAATTGAGCAGACAATTGGCCTTTTGAAGACACGGTTCCGGTGCCTCAGCAGGTCAGGTGGAGCTCTTCTGTACGGCCATGAGAAGGTGGCCAAGATCACCATGGCATGGGTCATGCTGCACAATATGTGTATCAGATGGAATGTGCCAATGCCCCCTGATGTTGAAAAGCTACCACCTGATGAGGATGATGATGGGTATGAGGAGGGAGGAGGCGGGGCTGCAGGTCATGCAAGAGGCAATGCCCAGGAGGGACACGATGTGCGTCAGCATCTGATCAACCAAATATTTTGAATCACATAGTTCAACTCTGTAGGATAGGTGTGGGTATTTGTGCACTGGGTTTTGTGGTGAAGCGCACAATGGGCCCTGTCCCCCAATAAAGTTCACATACACAATGATGGAGTCCAAGCCTGTGTTTTAACTTGTCACTAGTTTGTTTAATATGTTTTGAGAAGAAGAAGTGCACGGCCCCAACTATGCAACCACCCATTCCCCCCACAACACTCCCAAAACACCCTTTCCCCCCACCCCCCACAACACTCCCAAGACACCCTTTCCCCCCTCCCCCACAACACTCCCAAAACACCATTTCCCCCACCCCCCACAACACTTCCAAAACACCCTTTCCCCCCAACCCCCACAACACTCCCAAAACACCCTTTCCTCCACCCCCCACAACACTCCCAAAACACCCTTTCCCCGGCCCACATCACTCCCAAAACACCCTTTCCCCCCTCCCCCCACAACACTCCCAAAACACCCTTTCCCCCATCCCCCCACTACACCCCCATGTGTGGCTGGTACAACGTTGCTGTCTTGCTGTACATCGGCACTTCTTCCCATCCCCACCACCACCATTAGGGGGTTGGGAGGGTGTGCGCCTCATGGTTCGCAAGGAGCGGCGCAGGGGGCTCGTATGCCTTGAGCTGGCAGAGGAGGATGTGCCTGGTTGTTCTTGTGGTGGGGGGGGTACTGTCTGTCCATAGGGTCCGCTATGCAGGTGAGGACCTGCCTCAGTTGTGCCATCTCCTCACAGAGCCTGTTGGTGCAGGCTTCCATGTCCTGTCTCGTCTCCCTTGCATTCTCCCTGTACTCCTCCCTCAGACGGGCTGCCTCATCGACATGCTGGGCAACCAGCGCTGTGATCTCCTCCTGCCGCTGTCTGATGGTGCCAGGTCATGGCCACTGTGTCCTGCTCATGGGGTGGGTGCTGCACATTGATCTATGGGTAGGCCATCGGGTGAGGGAACCTGTGGGCTCCAGCACCCTGCCATGGTTTCATCGCCAGACTGGACATGGCTGCTGGATAGTGATGGTGGCCGTGGGCTTGCTTCTCTGGATTGGGGGGCTGGGGGTGTGCTCTTGCATGCTCAAGTCACAGGTGTCCTCCACATCGGACAGTGGTGCAGTGGCTGCTGTCTCGCCAATTGAACTGTTGGCAGCAGACAGTGTGCCCTCCGTGGGTGGTTCCTGTGTTGGGGGGATCACTGCAGTGGGTGCAGCGATTGTTGCTGCCGTAGCTTCACGTCTTGGTGACGTTGGTGGCTTGCTGTGTTTGTCCCTCTGCAGGAGTGCACTCCTCCCTGTGCCCCTTGATGTGCTGGCGGTGTTCCCTGGCTCCTTTGCTCTGGCTTGTTTCTTGGCAGGAGGAGCCTGTGTTGCAGTGTCCTGCTCCTCGCTGTCGGTCTGTGAGCCTGTGGGGGACAAAGAGGGGGATGGCATTGGTGATGGGTCAACGTGCTTCATGCAGATGTTGTTCATCATGCTGTTCTATGCATTGTGACTTCATCAGTGGGCATTCAGGTCATGGGACTGTCGGGTGGGTCATTCATGCATGCGTCTGGGTGGCACGTGTCTGTGGTGATGCGTGCATGTGTGTGTGTTGGGGTGTGTCACTCACATGGGCAGGGTTGTGTGCATGTATCTTTGTGGCCGCATCCATGAGCTGATTCAGGGCTCAGATTTGGGGGGTACATCACCTTTCAGAGTTCATTGTTTTATGTGGACACTCACCTCTATCTGATGTTGTGGGTGCACCACGCTCCATGTTGACGACCCCCTCTATGGATTCAACACCATCAGTGCTCGCGCAGGTCTCCTCCCACGCCCTAAGTTTGATAGGTGAATCTCCACCACCTCCTGTGGCCATGGCAAGGTTACGATTGGCAGCCAGTATGCTGCGGGACCGGAGGCGGAGATCGTCCCACCGCTTCCTGCAGTCTTTCACGGTGTGGTTGGTGGTGCCCACTGCACTGACTTTCTGGGCCACCTCTGCCCAGATGGCCTTTTTTTTATCAGGGTCTCACGCTGCATGTCATTCGCGAAGACAACATTCGCATTTGCAGCAAGCGTCTCCGTGAGCATGATGAGCTCCTCATTAGTGAATTTCTCCTTCTGCTGCCGATCCGCTCCTTTTTTAATTGCCTTGGGCATTGTCAGGGGATCCTGGACGGTTTGGTATGGCACAGGTGTGGATGCAGGTCCTGGGGGCAGAGGATGGCAATGGATTGTGTTTTTAAAGATGGCCGCCGTGCTCTTTCCCATTCCTGTGCGATGACACTATTTCCGTTTCCACAATTTTACGGTGACCGCTAATAGCGGTCACCGCAATTTTCGTGATGCTGGAGGTCGGAAGTGCTATCAGCGCTTTCATCGGTGCCGCTAAGGGTCCTTACGGGGACTTTAGCGGCATGGCGGTAGGGTCATTACCGGCATGGCACTATGCTCGTGTCCGCGTACTCATAATGGCATGCAATTAACATCCTCTTGCTAAGGCGGACACGATAATAGCGCCACACCGGTAAGGGCAGTATCTTACCGCAATCCGTGTAATGAGGCCCTTAGTCCTGAAAGTGTGCTTTTGTAAATTTGGTGTAAATCCATTTAGATTTTGTTTTTAAATGGCCAAAAGTAGTTAAACAAAAATTTGTGATACCTGGGTTCGGTCCGCGGACTCACTTACCTGTTCGGTCTGTGGACGGCTTCCGATTGATCCAGAGGGAGGCGTCATGTCCACGGACATCGGACGCAGCCTTGATTAGATGGTGAAAAGTGTTGGGTGTGTCATATTTTTTTGGAAATGTTTGCCATGTTGAATTCACAGACAGCACCCGTTGTCTGCGAACATCGACATAAAAACACAAACTAATGAAACAATCTCTGCGTAGGAGAGGGGTGATGAGGATGAGATGGGATATAGCCATGAAACGTCAAAAAACAGGTGGTTTTTCATCTCTGATGTCCGCAAACCGTTTGGGGACAGCTCTATGAGGTTTGCAAACATCTCAGATGTTCAGGGACATCCATAAAGATTTTTGCATTATAGGGTTGGTGAAAAGCAGTTTTTGGATGGCGTATAACATTGGCGCCACTCGATGAAACTGTATGAAATTCTGTGATATCATTCTAAACGTAACCTTAAATGGGTCTCCAAAATTTGTTGCTGTTTTGCCAAGAATGAACAAAATTAGAGGGGGGTCCTAACATATTTGAAAGGCTTATAAATTTGGTCCTGCTTCAGCAATCAGCACAAAAGTTTGCAAAACCATTTAAAACCGAGATTTGAATGTTTCTGCAAGGTTTGCTGGGATTCTGTGAATAGTGCTGCAAAATTAGAGGGGGTTCCAACATTTTTAGATGGGTTATAACTTTGTTGATGTTTGATGAATGTGCACAAAAGATTTTTATAAAGATTATAGAACGAACCTTGAATTTATTTGCAAAGTCTGAATGGATTTTGTCAACTAGAAGCTGTTAAATGACTATTTTATGTACGTATATTTTGACACTTTTCAAAAAATAAAACATGGATGGATTTGCAGGAACGTTGTGCAAGGAGAATAGGCAAGGTTTTGGAAATATGTCTGTGTTATATTTTTTGAAAAGTGTCATAATGTAGGTAAAAAAATAGTGATGTACCTTTGGTGACTGAGGTATAGCCATCCGGTGACAATGGCCAGTGGCCAGATTGTCAGAGTCATGGCCTGTGGCCATGGGCAGTGGCCAGATTGTCTGAGTCATGGCCAAAGGCCATGATTCGGATAATCCGGCTACTGGCTATGACCACAAGGGAATGGCAATGGGGTTAAAGTGGGCATGGCCACCAGGGACTGGCTATCTGGTGAAGTTTATAAAAATCGGGATACGTTTGAATGGGAAAAAATGTCTGCCGTTGCTGTGGCTAAAGCCCAAAGTGCTGCACAGGATTGCATCAACAAATCACTGTGACTACCAATACATACACTCCGAGATAATGCTAATCAGTAGATCATTACCGAACACACCGCACCAGGTGCCCACGTGGTCACCAGGCCACACCTTGAAATCATTAACCAACCTTATTTGTGACCATAGTGGGACAAGATATTGGAATTGGATGCCAGACTCATTTCCAAAGCCTCGCAGCAATGACTGGCCCACAATTCACATGCCTTGAGAGAGACCTTAGAGAGTTGAATCACGTGTCGGGTAACTTCTAGCAATAAATATAGCATCATTACGACAACAGTTACTTATTGAATAACCCAACGCTGAGGTGAACAGGGGTAACTCTCCTGTCCGAAACTTAACAATGGAATAAGGAAGGACACGTTCACAAAAGAACCACATTACCAGAAGCAGGGTAATCGGTTTAAAGTACTAGTTGAATTGCAGTGATCTACTCATTCTACCACCCTGCAATTATTTGATAATCGTGTACTTTGATGTGATTATTGGGCATGCAGCATGACCGAATCCTAGGCTTGAATGGGAAGAAATCTTCTGCTTGCGGCCACTGCCTGAAGTGCTGTACTGAATTACAACAAACCTGCTTGAGGAGCATCAGCAAAGAACTGAAATCATGGTTTCCAAATCTGTTTTGTGTTTTATTTTTCTAAAATGTCCAAATGTAAGCACAAAGAATAGTCATACATGTTTGGTGCATGGACAATGGGCACAGCCCATGGCAAGGACGAATGCCTACTCTGATGTACTTAATGACGCAAGCAGCATGGCCAAAGCTCTAGGCTTAAATGGGAAAAGAAAAAATCTGATTGCAGTTGCAGCGTGGCATGCTGGATGGGTTTCAGCAAAGTTGCATGGGGAGCATCAGCAAGGACCTGAAAGGATGCTTTTGGAAATCGGTCCAGTGTTTTACTTTTTGGAAATTGTCGAAACATAGGTATGAAAAATTGTGATATAACTTTTCTAAAGTGGGCAGAGGGCCTGGCCTTCGGCATAGACAAATATTTTCTCTTATTTGCCTATTGGTGTATGCATTGCTGATAACTCACAAAAGTATGCGTTGCAAAAAATATGTTTGTTAAAGGAGGTTTATAGTTATTTCATATATGTAAAAAAAGGAATTATTAATAAATTATATACAGTGATGTAACATTATGAAACATTTTCACTTATGAAAACGTGTTCAATTGACAGAAAACACTTTGGTAAAGGGATGTTACGGTTCAGATTTACCCAATGGTAAGCTAGATAGTGTCCTCCCACCTTGGCATCCCTTCTGGGCTCCCTACAATTTGTTGGTATAAGTATGGGAAATGTAGATGCAAATGATTTGTATGACATTGTTAAGTGGCAGTCGCTGGGTGGTAGTTTAATATGTTGATAGGCTATATGTAGAGTTGTTTTAAGTGATTGGTGGATACATATGTGAATGGTTTCAAGCAAGCAATGAGGGAGTGTTACAAACATAACAGTAAGAAAAGTAGAAGGGCTGTTTTCTCTGAGGGTGCGCATGTGCAATGGGCTAGACAAGGGAATGCGGAGACTGTGGATAGTTATGAATAGCAATGAATCATAGTTTTTATTGTATGCTAGAGAGAATAGTTTCAGAAAGAAATGTGTTTCTGTGCTTTTTTCTTTTTCCTCTAGTATACATTTGTCCATTATTTCCATTAGCATGGTAGAAAATGCTAATGGGAATGTTGGTGAATCTTATTAAATCTAACTACTTTACTGAAAAATGTAAAGTATATGGAGTCTATAAGCTTATTTTTTTGTTTTAATTTTTTTACTGTGAAAGGTGGTTTCTAAAGAAAACTTTTTCTATGTTTTTTTTTTGTGTTCTGTGTTTTGCATGAGAGACCAGGCAGTAATGTAGGGAGGGAAATGAGGGAAGGAGCACCAACCACAGATATTGAGGGGCAGGTAGACAGGGGAAGATGTTGTGCGTGTGTTAAATCTAACATAGATGGCAGTGTTCTTCATGCTCCTTGATTACAGCTTCTAAAGAACTTCGAAATTGCTCTCCCCTGCAGAGTGGTGTGTTGTAGTATATACAGAGTACTGTTGTTTTTGAAAGATATGGATAAACAGTCTCCTGTATCGCTTGCAAGCTAGCTGGTTGGATTTTGTTTCCCACAGAAGTAGTCTGTGTTTTACAGCATTGGCTGAGGAAGATGAAAGACAGCCTAATTTTTCCTAAGAAAGGAACAGTCTTTCTGAGAGCATTGTGGTGGTTGGATTTTGTGTGGCAGCGCATGGAGGTGGTCCCGTAGGAGTACTTCCCAGATTTCTGCAACTGAGTACAACGTTGCACTCAGTGCATTTCACTCTGGTAGCTTTTCCCTTTGGTACATTTTCAACAGTGGTAAAGAACTGTCACAACCATGATTCTGTCTGGGTGCTAGAGGCAGGCACTTCTTCTATCTCATCTTCCTGGTCTTATTGATAGTCTTTTGAAGTATTGAGCTTCTTTTGTTGTGTAGGTCCTTCAGCTGGTGGTAGTGGCTCTCGAGGAGGAGGAATGGCAATAGGTGATGCTAATTTTAAGATAAATAACAGTTTTCCTAATATTCTTCAAAGTATGTCCTGTGTGCTAGATTGTTAAGGGATAATGAATAAGTTGTAGTTGTAGGAGCTGTGCAAGAGAACATTTGGAGCTTTAAAATTTCTATATGAGCTGAAAAATGCAGTTTTCAACTGTTCATGAAGCATGGACCTGTTTGCAATATGTGGACGCATTTGCAGACATGTCATCATGCTGCGTGTGAGCGTGTGGTCATGTGACACTGTCCGGATAGTCTGCGATGACATCAGATGGTCGCAAAAATCAGCAAACACAAAAGCAGTGGAAAAAAGATGCAAAAAGTGTATAGAAGGGTTGAAAATGATGCTAGAAGTTGGGGAATGGCAGAGTTTTAAGGAGAAACCTTCTAAATTGGACAAAAATGTTGCTACATTGGGGTAAGTATGATATTAGTAAGTTGTAGCAAATTAGAGTGTACTGGTAAAAACCCATGCAATTCACTGAAAAATCTTTGATATGATATGATATGATATGGCATTTGTAACGCGCCTATACACAGGTGTTTCAAGGCGCGACGAGGCAGGGAGGGGAGGAACAAGGGGAGACAGACAACGATCCTACTAGGCCAGGTGTCATTCAGATCGCGCAAGTGCAGGGGTGGGGGAGGGGGAAAAGTGCATGGGGAAGGGGAGGGGGGGAAGTGCAGTACAAGGTAGGTGGCGTAAAGTAATAAATAAATAGGGCCAGCTGGTGGCAAGTGCAAGGTAAGTGCAGAACAAGTGCTGGAAAAGGGGGGGGGGGCTGTAGGGATACAGAGACAGTCCCGCAGTGCAGAGGGGTTCCAGGGCATCAGTGCAAGTGGAGAGTGACTGGGCCCAGGACCGAGGCTGTTAAGAGTGGTCCAGTTGCAGAATCAGTGCAGTTTCAGTGAAGAATATTAGATGTTCAGCAGGGGAGAGGGAGAGAGAAAGCAGAAGCAAAGAGGAAGGTTTTGAGGTGCTTCCGGAACCAGAGATGGTTCTCCTCAAGTTTCAGGGAGACAGGAAGGCTGTTCCAGAGGGAGGCCCCTGCCGCGGAGAGAGATCTACCCCCAGCTCGTTGCTTCGAGAAGCGGCTGACCCTGAGGGAGTTGGAGGCGGATGAGCGAAGGGCTCGGGAAGGAAGATATTTGGGAAGAGAGAGTTGAAGGTATTTAGGACCCAGGCCCCAGAAGGCCCTGTGGACAATGCAGAGGGTTTTGAACTTTATCTTCGCAGCCACTGGGAGCCAGTGTAGAGATTTCAGTCCTGGAGAGATACGGTCCCTGGGCTTGAGGCCAAGGACAAGTCTCGCAGTTCTGTTCTGGATGAGTTGCAGAGGGCGGAGAGTGGAGGCAGGCAGATTAAGATAGAGGCTATTACAGTAATCCAGCTTCGAGAGAACCAGGGCTCGGGAGACAGTGAGCTTCTGGGGGAAGGAGAGGAAGGGAAGAATACCTCTGAGGAGGTGCAGCTGGTAGTGTGACTTCTTAGCGACGTCAGAAATATGAGGAGAGAAGGAGAGTGTGGAGTCGAAGATGACCCCAAGGTTTTTTGCATTGCAGGTAGGAGCAGGGAGGGGGCCAAGGGAGGCAGGCCAGAGAGCTGCAGGGAAGGAGGGAGTGGGTGTACCGATGAGTAGAATCTCAGTCTTACTGGCATTAAGGCAGAGGTCATTGGCGGCACACCATTCCTGGATAGCAGACAGACAGTCAGAGATGAGGGAAGGAGAGGGGGAGGCTGAGGGTAGCCTGAAAATGAGCTGGGTATCGTCCGCATAGCACTGGAAATTAGGGCAGAGAGCGGCGATGCGGTGGGCAAGGAGTGCCAGATACTGGTTGAACAGCCAGGGAGAAAGATTAGATCCCTGGGGGACACCACAGGTGGAGAAAAAGATGTCGGAGAGGAAGGACCCCAGTTGACCTGGGAGGGTCGATTTGAAAGGAAAGAGGTCAGCCACGCCAGAGCTTGACCAGTGATACCAAGGTTTTCACGGAGACGGTTGAGCAGGATGGCATGGTTGACAGTGTCAAAGGCAGAGGAGAGATCGAGCAGAATGAGAACACACGGAGTGTTGGAATCGAGGTTCAAGAGCAGGTCTTCAGGTCTTTGTTAAATCGATTTTATGGTTAAGTTTGTTAGGGGTTTTGTCAGAAAGCTATTTTATAATTTGGTGGTATTTTGGTACAGTGGTAATATAGTGGTAAATGGTGGTACAGCATGATCATAATGATGCCTTCGATGATGTGACAATACTCCCCTATAATATCTGTATTTTATTCAGAGTCAACTCTAAATGCAGTTTAGCGGGCTTTGTACAGGGGGGAAATTTGACAGTACTAACTGTCATTCCAGTTACTTATCTATGAGACTGGACTACTGTCTTGGACAGATTTGCTCATAAAACACTTTTTGTTATGAGTATTTCAACATACACACATACACCATATGTTTTGGAACTGGCTTGCTAAACCCCCAAACTTTATCTCCTGTTTTACCACCTGCTTTAAAATGACTCTTAGACACAGAAAAAACAACCCCAGTGATTCAGTTTCAAAATGCTTTTCTTTTTGTATGAACTATTACATGAAAACAGATTATGCGGTGTGAACAATAAGACAGTCATAATAGTATCTCTGCATTAGATATTTATGTTTATATTTATGTTTTGGCATTTGTATAGCGCACCAGGTACCCTAGGGCTTAAGGGTGCTTAAACATAAGAAACTCAGACAAAAAAACTCACACCGAGCAAAAGAACAGGAAAGACTTGGCCGAAAACCCCTCCTAGAAGAGAATGAAATTAGACATGAGGGAGAAAACCACTCTATCAGAAAAGAGCAGTTTTCACGCCTTTCTTGAAGACCTCAATGGATGAAGTGACTATCGGTATAGATGGAAGAAAATTCCACTTCTGGGGAGCTGCAGATATAAAAGCTAGAAAGATACGTAACCAGTCTGTGCTCCTAATGAAACAGTCACTTTTTTTTCTTACCCAGACCTTGAACCTGAGACAGTTGGCAGAATGTACCATCTAAAAGAAAAGACAAAAGCACATAGCACAGCAGCATGCCGATTTTCTTGTTCCCTGTTACACTTCAGGGTTCATCATTTTCAAATGCTAATACATGAATTGTTCATGAAGTGATTACTTAATCCTGACTGTCTGAGTGTAGAGATAACACAGTCATTCGCACATGCTCCTCAACTTTTACCAATGCTCACATCCAGTTTATAAAACATCTTTGCTGTTATCATGGAAAGCCCTCTCTGAACTGACTTATCAGCACACAGGAGTGTTACCATTCCGCACAGCTTCACCACCCATGAAGGACAGCCCATTGCCCCAGCTTCATGGAAAGACTTGCACCGTAGAGCGCTGCTATCTTGCTGCTGACTGCTGAACTCCCGTTCTCCTCTGGACATCAACTAACTAACACCTCATCTCTCTCCTAAATGTATAGGTTAGCCGTGCCACTCAAACTAAATCCTGCCCTTTCTCCTGACGTCTACATATCATCTGAGCTGATTTCTCTAGAAGCACCGCCTCATAAAAACATTTGCAACAACACTTCCTCTGAAACAATGGGACAGTTCAGAGCACATCTCTCCTTTCATAGTTTGTGCACTGAATAACAGCCAGCAAATTGCTTGCACGTTAAAGCAGCACATTATTTTGACATTTCACTTGCCGCATTTTGCACTGCTTTGTTAAAAGTACATTATTAATTACTGGGAATTGTTAGTTGGTGGTCAATTGGGTTGATATGTGTATACAGTGCAAGCTGGACGGATGACCTATTCACCCTGAAGTAAATAATTTTCAATCAATCAATCAAACAAGTTTATTCGGAAATATAAAAATTTCCATTAAACGACAAAAGAAAAAATATAGGTTACACAATTCCAACAATACAGAAGCGCCAATTATATAAAAGACAGATAAAAATAGATGCCAAAAATTACGAGACACGATCAACAGTGATAAGAATAACTTGCACTTGCTTGCCAGTCAGGAGGGCATATTTTAAAATTATACATTATAATCAAGCATAAAACAGGACTCAACCACTTTTCCCCAAACATAATTCATTATTAAAATTGGTGGCACTAACTGCCCCCGCCTTGCAAATTCAATAGATTCGTTCTAAAATACATCGCTCTTTTTAAGAAAGTCAACAGGGCCCAGGATGTAAAAACTGACTCAGCACTCAGAAGAAACTCAAGTGCAGCCTTATGTAAACAAATCTCCGTTTTCTTAAGAGCGGGGACCAAGGTCATTCTACGGATACCCGCATATCCTATACAAAAGAACAACAGGTGCGAAAGGTCCTCGCGCTTGTGACCACAGACTGGACAGCCGGCATCACTAGGAAAACTTTTCCAATTGCATGTATTTCCCTGTAGCCGGAGGCAATCAAAGCGGGCCCTCGTGATCAACCACCTTTCTGTTTTAAAAGTGCTCCTAATCAAATATGGTTGGATTCCGGAGAGATTGCTTATACTGGAGTGAAAAGAGTCAAATTTCTGGGTATATCCCAGGAGAATTTTCCTCTTAGCTACAATTTCTCCCAGTTTAACCTTGTATGCTGCCCCCTCTGGCTTAGTAATTAAATATTCAGGCGGGAACAGGGCACTTAGGTTAACTTCCCCCAATTTAGCAGAAACATAGGCTAACCATGGGATTTTTTTCCATCCTGATCTGCCCAACACAGTGCGTAAGATAAAATGGCACAGCGTTGCGTGTTCGTTAGCCCACAGCCGAATCCAAAAGAGTAATGGTGCCATCGCCCACTGATCCTCCCAGAACTCTGCCCCCAATTCTCTATGAATAGCTAATCCGGGGGCGCTGGTCGGTAACCCCAGCAGGTTTTTAAAAAATTTATTTTCTTTGCCTTGGATTTCAGCCGCGTTTTGGAAACCCCAAATGGCTGCGCCATACAGAGTAGTTGCCAAAGTTTGTGCACCATAAATTTTCAGAATCACGTCAAGAGGCTGAGCTCTGCTTCTTGACGCAAATCTAAAAAGCCCACCTATCTGTTGGCTCATCTTTGTCGATTGCTTTGCCACATGAGCCCTTCCATTTAGGGCCTCTGAGAAACTAATCCCTAGATAGTCGAACACCTTAACTCTAGGGATTGTTTCCCCAACGCATAGCATGGGTTTCATTGGTGCTGAACGTTTCCTTCCAACACATGCCATAACCGCTGACTTTTTGGTGTTAATTTTTAGGCCCAAGTTGTTCATAAAGGTTGCATAGGCGTCAATCAAGACCTGTAGTGCCCTTGGTGTTCTGGCTATTAGGACTGTATCGTCCGCATAAGCCAGAACCGGAAAGCCCCTACCCCCCAAAACCAAAAAGTCTGCCCTTACATCAGTGAGGTCCCGCGAGAGGCCATTGATATAGAGGCAAAAACAGATGGGAGCAAGCACACACCCCTGCCTTACACCGCATCCCACCTGGAAACAAGCTGTGCAGTGCCCACCCGGCCCACTACGTACGCAGGCCTCGTTATCCATGTGAAGGTCAACCAGAGCCTGCAGGATCTCCCCCGGACAACCCAAGGACCCAAGCACTGCCCATAGCTTAGCTCTGTCCACTTTGTCAAAGGCAGTGCTTAGGTCCATAAAGGCCAGATATACTGACTCACCCAGACTAAATACCGAATTAGCCACCAAAATATAGAGGTTGAGGCTCTGTTCAATGGTGCCTACACCCGGACGAAATCCAAATTGGATGTCTGACAGGATCGACTGTGCCCCTATCCAGTTTTCAATTCGAGCTAACAGAATTCTCCCAAAGATTTTAAAGGAAGAATCCAACAGAGAGATAGGCCTATATGCACTTGGACTAGAGATGTCTCCTTTTTTGAATATTGGAAAGATTATGGCCTTTTTGCAGGACGGGGGATACTCCCCTAACTTTAAGCAGGCATTAAAAACCACTGTTAAGAGCGGTGCCCACAACGCAATAGGGTCCTGAAACAGGTCCGAAGGGATCATATCTGGCCCCGGGGCTCGGTTATGAGCTTGGAGCTTTATAGCCTTTATCGTCTCCTCCACCTCAAATTTCAAGCAGACGTCTGCATGGTCTAAAACATCCTGTGCACACTCTAGCCCAAATAAATTCCCAAAATGGGATAACCAAGCCCCTTCTTCCACGTAAGTGCCACTACCTTCCTTTGAGCCACATCCCTCTGGGCCACTTTTTACATAAGCCCAAAAGGCCTTCTGGTCCCCCCTTCGAGCAACATCCAAAAAACCTTCCCAAGCTGCCCTTTCCAACTCATTTTTCCTCCTCTTTAGTTCTAGTTTATAGATCTTCCTAACTTGGGCAATCATAGATCTACTGCTGGACGGATCCTTTAGGGTTAATAGCAGAGTTTTTTTGGCCCCTCTGCAAGCTTCGTCCAACCAACCTCTATTTGTTTCCTTACCCTTTGGCTTAGTTGTTAGTGAGAATTTATTTGTGAAGGCAGCCGTCAATTCCACAAATTTCTTTACAATAACCCCCGGGGGTGAACAATCATCCAAAATATCCAACACAAGGGATACATTGTCAGTGATGGCTTTATAGTGTAAATCCCCCCTTTGAATTTTCCCCCATTTAATTCTTCTAGTGCCAATGGGTATGCCCATAGGAGGAATAGGGGCTATTACCTGCGAAACCGCCTCCCCCATCAATCCCTTCAACTTCAGGCAGATGGGTAGGTGGTCACTGTGTGGGTCAGCCAATACTTCAAAACTTGCAGCTGATTCCCAAAGGTTTGTAGAGATACAAAAATAATCAATTGTAGAACTTCCAAGGTGGCTGTTAAAGGTCACTGCACCCGGTATGTCTGGAGCCAATCGGCCATTCACTATGCGAAAGCCCCACTCCAACAGCCATAGACTTAGCTGTAAACCTTTAGGGCAGACTCTCCCATCTCGCATACATCTGGGCGGGATATTCTCTATCTGATCCTCCAAAGGATCGAGAATATCCAAGTCAATCCCCCCTCCCATTTTGATGTTAAAATCACCCCCCCAAATATAGAAAATGCTTTTATTCCCGCCCCTGGACAGTAGATCTTCCATAAACTTTTTAACTTTAGTTAGCCTGTCCAGGTCAGAGATATGGGGGCTGTTATAGAAGTTGATAATACATAAAACAGCTCCCTTGCGGGTAGTTAGGAATATCACCTGTAGAAAATCCAGCCCTGTCTGTAATTGCTCAATCTTACATTCAAGAGAGGTCTTTATTAGTATACATAAACCACCGTATTGTCTTCCTCTCGGTTTCTTGTTAGCTGGAATATCAAAGGAGACAAAACCATCAAGGTGCGGGGTTTCTATTGCCCATGTTTCCTGGAGTAGGACTACTGAGTTAGCTTGCAGAAGCTCCATCACCGGAACCAACTTCAATTTACTAAGAGAGCCTGCTATATTCCAAGACAGCATGCGGAGGTGTGGCCTTTCATCTGCGCAAGCCTCCTGGGGTACAGACAAGGGTTGCACCATTACAGTTCCCACTACATCCTCCAATTGTCAGTCTATGTCCTCACAGGACGTTAAGACCTCAAATTGGTTATCCAGGGGCAGGGGAGCTGGAACTTTCCTACCCGGGACAATACACCGACCCTTATTCGCCCAGACAGTGCTCCAGCTGCCCTCCGGATTATTAATTGGGGGCTGCCCACCCAGGATATTATCAGTCCCTACAAACCCACCTCGCCTCAGACTTCTAGTGGGTTGGTTATGCACCAATTGCCCCCCTTCGCATGCATAAAAATAATCCAAAGGGAGCAATTTGCTAAGCAATTGATTACCATTGGGCTTAAGGCCTCGGGCCAGGTTGGTATTCAAGAGATATTCCATAATCTGAGGGTCAGATAGAGTAATTACCACACAGTCCCCGCTCAGATTCTTTGGCCTATTCCCCACCCAACCCACACGCCTGGCCATGCGAATGAGTTTGGGATCTATCTTTGGCCCCAGCAGATTGGTGTTGATCCAGTGGGATGCTTTATTAATCAGTGAAAAAGTTGATTCAAAGTTTCCGGATGGGAGCCCAGGCAATCCTGTAATTATCCCCACAAGAGGGGTTGCTTCTGGGGGGAGATTTAAAATGGTTGAGCTCCCCTGCCCTAACCCCAGGCCTTGTGGCTTTGGCCTATCATCAAGTTTGCCCTTTTCTCCGTCCAGTTCAGGCTCCCTTGCCCCCCTCTTGGCCTCGGTGGCTACTTCCACGTCCCCTATAACGATAACGTCAGAAGCCCTCCCCTGTGGATCTAAACCCCTTCCACCATTAGAGGGAATAACATCAGATGGAGGAGTTAGTAGTGTACATTGGCAGGTCCTATCCACTTTTCTCAACTCCTCCACAGCAGTAACCAGGGTGCCCAACTTAAGGGAAACTGTTCTGATGGAGTCATCCATTATGGCCAGGGTGTTTAATACCCCCTCTTTAAGTCCCTTCAAGGAGTTCAATAATAATTGTAATGGTTTAAGTTTTTCATCCAGAAGGGCCTCTAGCCAATCTTTATCTCCTTCGCTAGCTCTAGAACTGTCCAGAGACCCAGAATCCAGAAACTCAAGCTCTTTGCCAATGAGTCTGGGGGCCTCCTCCCTCAAACACTGGGGTTGCAACATCAGTGGGGGTATCCCTGCACCATCTACCACCGCTTTAGTTATGGCCCCAGTCAGCCTGGGTCTTGCACTAGCGGCTGCATCTTCCTCTCCCATCTCCTCTGAACCTACAAAACCGCTGCCCTTGCGCTGTGGACTTACCACTCTAGGGGCACACTCCACTGCATTCATGCATTTCACAATTTTGCTGGCCATGACATCCATATAAGAGTCCAGCGATCTTTGGGAAGAGTTAACAACTCTATTCGCTATGGGTTTAACAGAATTCGGAGGTTTATTCATTTTAGTTATAGCTGCATTTTTTTTTGTTTTTTTTGCACCATTTCCTGTTGCCCCCCCCTCTCCAGCTTTGCGCTTCCCCATATGGGCGGGTTATAAATACCACTAAATCCGCACAAGCTTTTGGGGAATGGGGGGAATGGGGGGTGAATGAAACCACCACTCGCCCTTACAGACTCAAACTCTATGAGGGGATTAGACAGCAGATATAGGAGGAGGGGGGGAGAGAAAAGAAGAGAAAAAGTCTCGCAGCCCCCGCACAACCTCCTACCAGAAAAAGTAGAAATAAAATACAGATGAAATACAGATAGGAAACGAAGAATGAAAAGTAGGGAGAAAAAGTGTGTAAAAATGTATAAGAGATTAGTAACCACCTGTTAAAAAAGCCCTCCTAATATAACAGCAACATCAACAGCCGCGGCAACAAATAGCCGAGATATAGATTAGCGGTTAAGCTGATGTATAAAAACAGTTTAAAAACACTTTAAAAGTTCGAAATAAGGTTTTGTAACCTGATGTCCAAAGTCCAATGTCCGCAATTCTTTATCCCATGGGCCTTTTACTGATATAGTCATGCAAAAATACGACCCATAAGATATTTGAAGACTTAAAAATCAATGGCCCAAAAAAATATCCATTGGCTACGAGAAAGGCACATCCAGGCGTGTACTCCCACCCTCTGAAAACCAAAAGAACCAGGGCCGTTAAGAAGCCACTGTTTCAGAAGGGCGGGGGAACGCCCGACAGCTTAGGGAGCTGCCGTAGTCCGTCTCTCCCCCCCCGCCCTCCAGCTGCACACAGAGGGGGCGGCTTGAACCCACAAGTGCGCTCGAATGCCGGACGTACCTTGCACCCGAAATTTCAGCAGCAGGTGAGGACCGTCGTGGAAGACCTTCACAAAGCTCCACGCACTTTAAGCACCCGCGGCAACCAGGTACACACAGGGGCACAGGGATCAGGAAGTTACGCTCCGACGCTCTTGCCGTGAAGGACGTGAAGGACTCAGCTGGGACTCCGCTGCGCTCCGCTCATCAAAGGCTTCTTGTAGAAGCAGCCCCGCCTTCTCCTTCAGACAAAGTAATTAACCCCTTGTGGTGACTGGGGCACGGACACACTCGGCCTCATGAAGGACTAAGCTGGGACTCCGCTGCGCTCCGCTCATCAAAGGCTTCTTGTAGAAGCAGCCCCGCCTTCTCCTTCAGACAAAGTAATTAACCCCTTGTGGTGACTGGGGCACGGACACACTCGGCCTCATGAAGGACTCAGCTGGGACTAAACATGCTTAATGTGCCTCTCCATTTGCTGTCTGCATTTTGCATTCACTTTACTGCCTCCACTGAAAGTAATGTCATTTCCCACTTACTGCCTTTCACATACAGTGTCACTACATCTCCCTTATCTCTCCCTACGCATCTCCTGTATCTCTTCTCCTACAAGTTGCACTAATCAAAACCCATGAAATTCAATGAAAAGACTTTGTTAAAGGGACGTTATGGTTAAGTTGCACTAATAAAAACCTATGAAATTCAATGAAAAAACATTGTTAAAGGGACGTTATGGTTACAAGTAAAACCGAAAACCCCCAGAAATTCGCCAGATATGGTAATCTAAGCAACCATAACTCGTTCCACCGTGCACTGATAAGGCAAACACCCAGTACATGAAAGATGATATCACACATGTCATTGATAACATCACTGATAACATCACATAGTATAATATTTTGATGAACAGTCCATTTATAGGGGGTTGTGTTTATAATGTTGGTAACAAGATGTCAGGGGAGATCAATTGGGAGATATATCATAAACTACTTAATGTATTAAAGAATGTTCTCATCTAAAGAAAACATTATATTCAACTGTTGTTGTTAATACAGGAACCTAATTATAAATGCAGCATGTACCAAAGAAGAATCTGGTAATTTCCAATAGTAAAATAATAGGCTACTTTATCAAAGTTGTGCATAATGTTAAACATTGAACAAATAGCTAACAATTTCAAACTTACAACACACTTGTGTTAGTATGTAAAATACATAAAAAAAACCATAATGTATATAAATTACAGCCACTTACAGGGAAACTTAAGTAAGGACGAAAAAAACAACAGCAGCAAAAAATGACAATTACATTAGAACTGATTATCATGTAAACAAATGAATTGTGTGTTTGAGCCCTACTTTTTGACCCTTGAATGTGCATTATGAGGCCAAATCAAACTATATTGAAAGTACTTTAAGAATTTTTAAGAAGGTTAATATATAGCACCTTTTCAATGTTTAAAATTCTCATTATCATTAAAAAGAAAAACTAGTCTACACATGTCAGTGAACAAAAATAAGTGGCCCACATAACTAATGTTATCAATGATGTCATCAATGACATTTGTGATGTCATCTTTCATGTACTGGGTGTTTGTCTTGAAGTGCACGGTGGTGGCACGAGTTATGGTTGGTTAGCTTACAATAGATGGCAAATTTCTGGCGGCTTTCAGTTTTACTTGTAACCATAACGTCCATCTAACAAAGTTTTCCATTGAATATATGTATATTACACGGCCCCCAGTAGTGGGCGTGTAGTTATGGTTAAGTTGCTAAACCCATAGGAAGAGTACTTTTTTGGTGGCTTATAACTTCTCTCCTCGTGGAGGAATCCTCACCAAACTCTGTAAAAGAAGTATGTGGCCGGCTCTGAACTTTTTTGCCAAGTTGGGAGAGGTTTCATGCAGGGGGGGGCAAAGTTACAGGGGGGTCCCAATTATTAGTTTCCATAGACTGAATGGGGTAAAACTTTGTGCAGGGCTACAGGCCGAACGGCTGGATGGATTTTAACCTAATTTGCAGCAGGGGCTTGGGTCATAAAGTGTGCTTTTTTGTATTTGGTGGAAATCGCACCAGTACTTTTGTTGAAAAGAACTGAAATGTACGTCCCAAAAAATGTGTGATATCTGGGACCGCCCCGCGGAGCCATTTCCCTCTTTGTTCTGCGGACCGAAGTGTCATTGGCCTGTGGTACGCCGTGCTGTCAGCGAACATTGAACGCGGACAGTGGTTGGCTGGAGGGAAGTGTGCTGTGCGTGAAAGGTTTTGGGGAACGCCGCCATTGTGTATCGGAGGACAGTGTTGTGGTGTGTGTGGCAAGGCTCTAAGCTGTTGTGTGCATGGCTGGGACTCTTGTATGTAGCAATGTGCACAGTAAAATTAGTCATATCAGGCTCTGCTCCTTTCCCTGTTCGCCGCATGGTCAAAATGTTGAGTGCAATGCAGTGTGCAGTGAAGGTATGTGTGTCAAAAGTGTTCCATGACGGCGGAATGTTGTATCGGAGGACAATGCATCAGCGAAAGGGGCTGAAAAACATACTGTACAGCATATGGAGGTGGGAAGAAGGGATGGAAAGTGTGGAGGAGTGAGAAGTGCTTCATTTGATGTATCTCATTAGAAAAAGACAGTGGTGTGCCAGCGCTATCCGTGCATGCTCTGCCAATGCGTGGATACCTCAACAGGCAACAATCCTTTGTGGTCATTGCAGGCAGCCTTCGTTATGGCATGGCAGCTGAAGCGGCAATATCTTTCTGTGATGAGTGGTGGCAGACACAATTGCAGAAGGGGAGTGCATTCCACGAGACATGAGGATTTAAACATAGCGTGTACTATGGTGTGCTGTGTGAGGTAAGTCTGTAGTCCCATTGATGCATCGCTGCAGCACTAGCCCAGAAAATTATGTACACTGGTTGAAAAGGTATGTCCACTGGTTGAAAGTAGGTGCCACATTGTTGCTTTTTGTCTGTGGTTCGGCTGCAGTGCACACAATATTGGTTCCATGTGTGTGGTGATTAGTAGAACAACCTACATTTGTCGATGTATGGGTGGAGATGCTGCCATGACGTGCAGTGTGTCCACTGGGTCCACTATCGGAATGGTGTTCATATGGAAGATGTCACAGGGCAACTGGTTCTTATATGTGCTTGCCTAGTATGCATTGCGCAGATTAGTAAGTGTTGCAGTGCACTCCGCACCATTGGTTCCAATCACGTACTAGAGTGTTGGGAGAAGGTCCAATGTTGTGAAGATTGTCTTGTTTGGTTGGCATGCTTATAATGCTTTGTGATTGGAAGTGGTTAGCAGTGCCAAACACAGCGATATGTTTCTGCATTATGGTAAGTGGAACACGTGTCCTTGTCTCCCTGCTTTATGATGTGGCGGTTGGGTGGAGGTGCTGGTGCGTATGTTGTCTTTGTGATTTCTGGCATGTGCCTTCATGGTTGCCTGCATGGTTCTGTTATGTTGTGCTGAGTGTGCCCAAGGCCTAGACTGTTGTGTGCATGGCCGAAGGCCTTAGGCCGTAGGTCATGCACCCAACAGCTTAGGCCTTCATCACAGCCACCACAACCTAATGCAGCGATGCAGTTGTCACTCTGCATGCATTTGAAGTTGATGAGTAACACACAATGGTTGCGGGGGACATTGTACACTTGGTAGAACAGCACAAGTGAGCTTCTATGCGTACATTAGCATGTGGTGTTAACTATTGCCCCTGTTGCAGAATAGGGAGCCACATGTCACCATTTGCATTTGCAATGGTTAGGCCGTTATAAGACCCTTGCTTGAGAAAGCGTTTCATCACATTGCCCCATAAAAGGAAGTTAGTAGCATCAGAAAGTTGCAATATGGACAATGTACAGAGGCACACACATACCGTTCAGCACAGGCAACCAAACGTCATGAAGCCATGCATGCAAAGATATGGCCAGGGTGAAAGGTGGCAGGCCCAATTGCAGATGGGGAATGCATTACACATGACATGAGGAGTACAACGTGGGGTGCACTAGGGAGTGCTGTGTGTGGTGAGGGCCTAGTGTCTTGGATGCATGGCTGGAAGCCTTTACACGAACAGCTATGTGGGTTGCTTGCAACTACTCCTCAGATTGTTGTATTTCATGTGTGGTGAGTGAGTTGTGCATGCATTGTTGATTGCATGGGTGTGCTCATTGTTCGCACATGATACATATGCCAGTGCATGGCAGAAGCTTATGGAGTGACCAGTTCTGCAGTGTGTACATTGAGTGCTGTGGTGAGAAAGTGAGTGTGTACCAGTGCATAGGGTTCAACTGCATAGTGCATGTGCTTGAGTAGTGTGCATTGCACAGATTACTAACTACTGTAATGCACTTTGAAGTTGGTGGAGTGCTGGAAGGAAAATAACTATGGCTACCTGCAGTTCGTGGTGGTGGGTGCCGCTCTGGGTGAATGTGCATGCTGAAAGCATGCATTAGTGTGGAGAACTGTTACCTAGAGGTGCTTTCACATGACACAAGACCTATACTGTGAGTGTGTAAAGGTACGTCTGCAGAACAGAAATTATAGTGTTCGATACAGAGGTCTTGGATGTGAATTCTACATGCGTGTGTGACTATTGCATACATGTGGGAGTGTTACATATACAATAGTGGAAATGGAATAAGGAGTGCATGTGCTTTACTGGGGTGTGGCCCTCGCTGTAGCTGGGAAGGCGCAAATGCTACAATCTGCCCTTTTGAGCATGGTGCATTTGCAAATGGAACTGTGGGGATTATCCAATCAGTTGTCGAGGGTGTGGGTCACAGGAAGGGGCGGTGATATATTTCCCCAAACCTCGATGCAGTGAGGTTGACAGAGATGAACAGATGCAGAGTGCTCATCGTGGGTGATACCTTTTTGCAAGATCTGCACAGGTATGCCGTAGAAAGAGGCTTTGATACTAACTTTCAGTTGGAAGGAGTGGAGGCTTTTTGGGCCACAGTGTATGAGTGGGGTTTTGGTGCTGTGGTTGTCCTTTGTACATGTGTGGCTCTGTCGGCAGTGTGGATATTGTGGTCGTGCATTAAGGAGCGCTCCATTTGGGGTACATGTCATGCTCAAGTTTGCTCCGTCACCTCAAGAAGTTGATGACAGCAGTGATGCAGATTTTTCCCACTGCCAAGGTGATTGTCTCTTCCATACCATCAAGAGGTCCATGGGACCATGCTGGTGTAATTTGCCAACAGCCAGAGGTCGGGAGGTGTTTCACACATAGAAGCATGTGTGATTTAATGTGCAGTGCTGGGATGTTGTGCACCAACTATGACAGCATTACCGAGCAAGATGTGCAGTGGTTCCAAGGAAATGGCATTTTTTTACCTCCATTGGCAATGCTGTTTTGTTTGCCACTCTGCACACAGCGTTGCAGACAGTCCTTTAGAAATGTGAGGAGGAGAAGCAAACAGAAAGTCATCGAAAGAGATAAATACATTTAAAAAATGGTATGCAAGCACGTACATAACAAAAACAGGACAAAAAAACCCTTTGTTTTCTGAGACAGTACTACAGACCCAAACCCCTACCCTGTTTTATATGTACCCCTAATCCCCCCACACCCCTTCCCTCCCTAGCACGAAAACTCAGCGGATTATGCTGTACTTTCACGCTTCCACGTGCCACGTGCCACATCCAGCCATTTTCTCGATGGAGCCATGTAAAGGAAATTGTGGAGCGAAAGAAACTGCTCTATAAGGTTGGTGGGTCTGGTGTCTACGCAAACACTGTGCCTGAAGGTCTCTTTGCACAAAGAAGTGCAGAAGGGTATAGTGGAAGTGTGCAAAGTAAGGGGCAGGCATCCTGGGTGTATGCATGAACTGTATGTATTTATTTGCAATTAGTAACATGCAAGCTGTGCTGTGTGTGCACGATATTTTTTGAAAAGTGTGCAGTAAGTGGAGTACTGCGGAAAACAAAAAACAACTTTGCAGTATACAAGGTAAGTGCAAGGTATCCTACTGTGGTGCATGCATTGTGTGTATGATTTCATATGATGTGCAATTGTGTGCTATGGCATTCGTAATGCACCTACACACATTAACCAAAGCGCAATGAGGCAAGGGAGGGGAAACAGAGGGGAGACAGAGACAATGACCCTACTAGACCAGGTGGGACTTACATCGCCCAAGTGAATGGGTGGAGGGAGGGGAAGTACAGTACATAGGAAAAAGAACAACTGACAATAAGTACAAATAAGGGCCTATTGCGCCAAGTGCACTGATAAGTGCACACAACAGGTGGTGGATGCACTGTTAGGCATACAGAAAACAGTCCTCAAGTGCGGGGTTTGCTAGAAAGCCAGTGCAGGGGTTTGCCTGGTGGGGGGAAGTGACATCACAGAGACGCCAGCTAAGTATTGCAGAATCAGTTTACGTCAGGCAGTTAGCTGGGCATAGGAGCAGAAACAGCAGACACTAAGAGAAAGGCTTTGAGGTGCTTCGGGAACCAGCAATGGTTCCACTCAAGTGTCAGGGAGCCAGGGAAGCTGTTGCAGAGGGAGGCCACAGGCAAAAAAGCACAACTACCACCAACTGGTTTTTTGCAGAAGCGCCTGAACCTGAGGGAGTTGGAGTCGGATGAGGGAAGAGCTCACGCACACAAATATATAGAGAGTTACAGTTGAAAGTAATGAGGTCCCAGGGGCCAGAAGCCTTCTGCATAATGCATAGTCTTCTCACTTTATTCCTCGAAGCCACTGGGAGCTATTGGGGACATTTCAGTGCAGGAGAGATACCATCCCAAGTCGTGCACTCCTCTTCTGGATGCATTCCAGAGGGCGGAGAGTAGAAGGGGGCAGATTTAAAAAGAGCCTGTTGCAATAGTGCAGTGTAGCCAGAAGTACAGCTGTGCAAGCAGTGATCTTTTGGAAAGTTGCTTTCACTTGGTACCATACATTCAATGGTGTTATTGGTGGCATTTTTTCATGCTTTATATAGGAGGTGGGTTAGTGGGGAAAACACTTAGTAGCATGATCAGAAGGAAAGCAGAGAGTTGCTGTTTCGATATTACACTGTATGATATGGCTAAAAAAGAATGTTGCAAGCACATATCACTGAAGTGCCACTTCATGGTAGGGGATGGGAAAAAACAGTATGCTTTAAAGAACATTATGGCCGCTCAGTGGCAGATACTGTGCGCAGAGGCACTTATAACCCAGTCATACACATAGTGCAAAAAAGTTTCCGTACCTCCTTTTTGTGGTGATGGGTGCGCAAGTGGATGAATGTGGATGCACAAATATTGCAATCTTTTACTGAACTTTCTACTGGACGTGCTGTCCAGTGACAGTATAGCAGGCTTAATTTTTAACTGTACCTATGAAGTGTTGTGCAGAACTGACAGTGTTCGAGGCTTATGTCTTAGAGGCCATTGGTGGAATCGTGTGTGCCCATTTACCCATACCCAATGAGGTTGTACTGGACAAAAGGCAGTGGAAAGGGAAGAAGGACTGCTCCTGCTTTACTGGGGTGCGACCCTTGCAGTACTTTGGGCACCACGCGTGCCACAATCTGCGCTTCTTTCCTTGCTGGCAAATGGACATGGGACTTTCAGGATTATCCAATCCGGTACTGCGGTTGTGGTTCACAGGAAGGGGCGGTCAAACTGCTGTACATTACACTCTGCGTAGTGTGGTTGGCTGACATGTCAAAACGCATTGTGTTGCCTATAGGTGATGCCATTCTAATAGATCTGCATAAGTATGCCCTGGAAAGAAACTTTGCTGACAATTTCAGATTGGAAGGCGTGGTCGCATTGTGGAACTGTGTATATGAGCACAGTTTCGCTGACATGGGTGCACTTTGCAAAGACCTGGCCACTTTTTCAAGAGCTGATGTTATCATCATCCACTACTGTGGTATGCATATGGGTTACATGTCTTGTTTAGGCTTGTTCCGTCGACTGAAGTGTTTGCTAAAACTAGTGAAGAGGCTTTTTCCCACTCCCACTGTAGTTTTCTCATCCATAACACCACAAACAGTTTGGGACATTGCTCATGGAAGTTGTTCCGAACCAGAGGCAAGAAGGTGTTGGATCAACAGAAGCATGTTTACTTTTGTGTCTGCTGCTGGGATGTTCTTCTGCAACAATTACCTCATTAGTTGTGGAATGCAGATTTTTTTCCAAGCAAATGACATTTTTTTCTCACCCATTCGTAATGCTGTTTTGTTTGCCTGTCTACAAGATGCGGTGAAGAGTTTACTGTAACAATGTCCGCACAAGAAAACACAAAAAATCAAATAAAAAGTGAAAAAAGGTGTTTCTCTAGAAGAATCTAAGAAACTAAGAACAACGAACTCCCCCTACCCTGGTTGCAATTTATTCCCCCGTGCTCGCTGCACAAAAGCCACAGGCAGGGATTTTCAGGATGGTGCTCATGGAAATGGGACTGTGGAGCCACAGGGATTGCACAACAACATTTCTGGGAATGGTGTGTATGCAGGACGGTTGTACAGAACTGATACTGTTACATTGAGTGCTCTTAAATTATCATTGGTGGAAGCATGCAGAACTTTTTAACAGTACGCAATGATGGTGTGCTGCAAAGAAGACACTGGAAAGGGAAGAAGGAATGTTTCTGCTTCTTTGGGACACAGCCCTCGCCGTTCTTGGCGAAACGCATGTGCGCATACTCCCCTTTGCCGCTAGCTACCAATGAGATTGGAACAATGGGGACTATCACAGCTGCGGGTGTGGGTCACAGCAAGGTCCATTCATAATCTTCTCCATTACTGTGCGTACTCAGCCGGACTGACATGGTTGCTATTAGTTGCAGACGCACTGTAGCACAACAGATTTGGTGCACCATTACTTACAGGGCAAACCTATGAGGCCTGCTACTCTGTTCTGAAAAGCTGTAAAGAGATTGCAAATCACCTCTGAGATGTGCCCTTGTTTAGGGGTACAGTGGACAACTTCCATCCGGAAAGCAGGCCTACATTGTTCCAAAACATACATACATGTGCAACGGCACATTGTGGTGTGTTTGTAAGCGTGTACTTTTCGAAAAACACTCCATACATTGCTCAACCCTGCACTTTGCCGATGTTCAAGTGCCCAGCTCCTGTCCCCGAAATAAGGGCAGACGCGCGTGGGTGCGGTCGTATGGTGACATCGCCAATATTCTCTTTTGGGACAGCTGCCCGCTGGATGCATTTTGGCAAAATGTGTTGTGCGCATGTCCATGGGTGTCCTATGCACACCTTTGTGTTTTCTCCACTGAATAGAAGTGCACCACACGCGGGCTGATCATTTTGGCTGACACTGGGTATTTATAGGGTACAGCAGGTGGGATGTTTGTGTGAATAGCTACCTGTAGGGCGTGGGTGGACGCCCAACCTAATTAATGTTCCTTTGCATATGCTGCACTGTGGCGATGTTACCAAGACACAGAGGAACAGATAAACATGCGTGTACTTGCACTACGCACAAAAGTCCGCTCCCACATGCATTGATAGGTGGTGGACAACATGCAGACATGCAGAGCATGCTGGCGGCATACGGATGCCTCCATTGTCATTGTCAATAGGCCGGACAGCTGCGGTGTCCGTAGGACACCTACCTTTTTCTTACTTGCAGTCATTACAACGAGGACAGTGTGCCACTGAGTCAGAAGCCCATTTCAGGTAAAAAAGAATACCACCCAAACACTCAGACACATTCTCATTATTACTGTTCACGTGTACACATGCATACACCGCATTTGGAAAGGGAAGGTGTAGCAGAAGTTGATATTTATTGTGGGGAAATGGGGATTTTCACAACTTGGTTGTGAGGGGAGGAATAGATTGATGTATTACTGTAATGTCTCCCATGAAATGGTTTTTGAGGGAATGGCGGGCTCCGAAATGCTGAATGAGTAATCGTGCTAGTGTGCCAGTGCTGTTTAATTTTGTCCAAAATGTATCCTTTTACGCAACCTTTAAAGTGGCACAATTGTTAACCAATTCCTCCACTTTGACTTCCACGCAGTCCATTTCTCTATGCACAGAGTTTCTTTCCTTTCCTATGCCCGTATGCTGCTGTGGAAGGGTTGCCGCTTGTACTGCCATGCTTTCCTTTTCAATATGTTCTCTTACCGAAAAGAGAATGTGTTTGGTGTACATGAAGCAATATATATTACATCATTTTTCAGTTCACAGCACTGTGCGTACCACTGGGGTTACTATAGAAAGTCATTGCGTCATGAGGGATATTCTCATCCTGCCACTCTAAGGTGCTTGCCATTGGTGCATTACAAATAGACCTGTTATGCTTCTGTACTATTGCATACTGCAGCCCCCGTGCAATTATTAGACAAAGTTTAGGGTCCTCACTACATTGTAGTAACGTTCAGGTCTTAGCACTTTCCAGTCGTTACTACGGCTGTTAGTTTTTTGCTCCCCTTTACAGTAGCAGTGCGGTAAGATTGGTGAAGGCAGACATCACTTCTGTTGTTGATGCATTCTGTTATGGTGCACTCCCTATGCCTTTGTCCTGTTTGCTTCATAAGTACACAATTTGCAAACCTACTCTATTTTCCCTCGCAATTCTTGCACATGGTGTTGTTTGTCTATGTTCTTTGCTTTTGGTGATTGGTATCACTATGTAAGAGAGCACCTGCCTTCATCAGCAGGTTGGATGCCACACGATCTCTGCAAACAGACGCATAGTCCGCGACTGCTGTGCGCCTTAACATGGTGCCAGCAGTTGCACTTTGTTGCACAGTTCTTCTTTACACACTAAGGGTATCCTTCTAAAAAAACAATGAAATTCACTGACAAAAACATTGTTAAAGGGACGTTTGGTTAAGTTGCACGTTGCACTAGTAAAAACCTATGCCATTCAATGGACAAACATTGTTACAGGGACATTATGGTTACAGGTAAAACAGAAAAACCCCAGAAATTCACCAGTTATGGGAAGCTAAGCAACCATAACTCGTGCTACCCCTGTGCACTGCATGGACTAACACCCATGACATCAAAGATGACATCACAAATGCCATTAATGACATGGCTGATGACTTTTTGTATCTTGTACAGGCTAGTAGGCATCCACAAAACAAAACACAATTTCCAACTAGCACAGTCCGTATCAGTAAAAAATAGAAAGGCAAGCACTTGCCCCACTCTACAGTCAATGCACACATCAATATCAATAGCCTCTCACTGGTAACTAAAACCCTTATCTAGAAACAGGTTGGAGTGTCTGCAGCCATTACACACGACCGCCTACACTTTCTCATTTCCATGAAGCAAGTTCTGCATAAAAAACAATCATAGCATGTCCATTGCTATGTCCTCATAGTACTAACAGCAGACCCGATGTACATTTTAAGATGTGCTGGAATCCCGTAAGTATGAGCCAAGCAAAGGTCAATGATCTACTGGGTGCGATGTGGGGGCAGCTAGCTCTCTAAATGTATCTTCTTGATCTTCTTGCTCATTACAGCCCACCAAATCTCTCAACCAGCCTTCCAATGTAGGGGTACGTAGTGACCACGACAGCATTGCTATATGCCTCTTGGCAAATAATAAAGCTATACCCAAAAATCTACAGTGTCATTTCAGTGCATAACAAATTATCACTTATAAAGACGCCTCAGTTCTAACCGGCAAGTCCCAACTAGTAATGTCACTAAGGGTACTCCAAAAGTGTGTCCAATAGGTCACAAACTACTTCATGCCATGTGCATAAAACATGGCATCAAGTGTCTTGCAGCGTGGGCATGCCCCAAGTGAAATTGGGTCGCAGTTTTTAACTTTTAATTTTTTAATTTTTTATAATTAGTGTTATACAGTTGAAATTCATACAAATATAATACAAAGTTAATATATGTTATACATATAATACATAACTTTTGCTAACATAATATGTGCAATTCATAAAATATGTCAATAATAGTAATTCTAAAACCATGTTAAGACAATCATTATAAAACAGGGTAAGAATCATACAACAATGTTGACATACAAATGACAAATGTATCTATTACATCACATTTAATTATAATAATCAATTGACTTTCCCCAGAACTACTTTCCATATATTATAGGTACAATTAGATAACACTCTTAATTGTCCAGAGCACAAATAGGACCAGAACTGGTTCTCCTTGACTGATTGCAAATCATGTGCAAATTTTGCACATTGCAACGCAAAGGTTGATTCAAGGGGGCCAAACCTGGTTAACAGACGACAGCAATTCTCTTTACTGTCGTGTCACAGCCTACATACCCTTGATTGATATGCAGTGTTACACCACGCGCCATTTATTGCCAAGAAAGGGTGACAATGTAATCACAGCTGCATTACAAATCGACTAAGATTTCTGCTCCTGAGGACTTTGACGTAGTTCTGAAATGTTAAGAACGTAAATGATTGCCTGTCATATTCTTGTGGTTTATGTTCCATCAGTACATTTTGCAACATGGGAAATGTATTGTATTCAATGCCTGTGTGACCTGAAATATATAGGCAAGACATCACATCCTGTACATACCAGGATCATTGAGCACAGTCGCGCATCAGATGCAAGACTGCAACAGCCCCTTTAGTGTGCCACAATATAGAACATGGACACTCCACAGAGGAAATACTTAGGTGGGTGGTGGACACAGTTAAAAATGCTCACAATCCCCACACTCTATTAGCCAACTAAGAGCCTAATGGATTTGTATGCTCAATACGATCGAGCAAGGTCTCAATGATGCAATGCCTGTTTGGTAAAAATGCCCTCCACTGGCTCCACGGTCTGTAACTTCTTTCATTTGTTCTTGGAATTTGAAACCCGATGTGTAAAGTCCAATTTGGTTGCTTCATTGACTTTCCACTTTTAGATTGGACTTGTGCCCCCATTTTGTTGTCTCTATTTAACTAGGCTGCCATTCGAGGCAGGCGCAACCCCTTCCATTCTGTCCCTCCTAACATGGCGCTCATTTCATGTCATTCAGCTGTCCAGCACCCGTGGCCATAGTCCTCTTTCCTCTTTCTCATTTGGTCTGACGTCACATTACTACATCCCGCGCCCTTTCTTTATTCATTTCTTTGGCCTCAGTGTCATGTAGGATTTTCGGTATCCAAGCAAGACGTTAAACTTTCAAATCCAGCTGGAACACATACCAGCGGCATCGCCCGCGGTTTGTTTCTCGTCTCTTCACTCGAGCCGGCTACAGGTTTGTACTGCCATAGTTATTTACCATACTGCCCCCATGCATAGCTCTCAACTCACATGCTTTTGGCGGGTGTCACCCGCCTTGTAAAGGGCTGATTCACCCGCCAAGCCTCCTGCACGCCCATTCATTCCAATGGGCGTCTCACCCGCCAAAACAAAATCAGGTGATTACACCCGCCTTTGCGACACAAATGGTTGAGAGCTATGACCCATGCTTACAATATGGGCTCCTTCACTGATGTTTCTGGAGACCTGCCTAACAACGTTGATTGGATGGCTTGCCTTCCTATTTTTTCAATATGTTTCTTGCCTCTTTCGTTGCAGTGATACTTCCGCATTGCAACCTTCGTGCTTTCTTTCTTAGGCGCACTCTTCGCACTGCGATGCAAGATATGTATATATCTACGACCTATAGCCACATATGCACGGGGACTTGCATCCGGTGCTCTGGTTTGACAGACAGTTGATCCTGTGGCCACTTTTTCTCCTTAAGGTATATATATTATAAGCCTTTGTTTTCAACCTATACTTAATGGACGCAATGCCCGATCCTCAGATAATTCCTTTTATGATATCTTTTAGCAGTGCAGTATCTGGTAAGGCGCTGCGATTACTTACCAGACCATGCAGCACTTCGAGTTGTGGATAATTGAATATTTCCCCATTCAGCCGGCACGGCATCCCGCGTTCACAAGCAGAATGCCTTTGGTTTCTGCAGAAAGGTAAAACTCACACTCTCCACACACTGTGGTGCTTCTTTTGCATATATGGACTATGGCATGAACATCCTTGGCTGTAGGGCACTTTTATGGCACTTTTTTGGCAATATCTTCTTTAATAATTTCTCCAATTTGTCTTCAACCACATTGGTTGTATTTTGGGTACGAGTGGCCACATGCTTTGGCTTGGTTGTGGTGACACTTCTGCTTTGCTCACTATCATCTGGTGATTTTCATATCCCCTTCTCTGCAGTGTGCATGATATTTCACTGGGGATATTTCCTAGTATTTCCATAGCACTAAGTGAGCGCCTTGTTGTGTTCTTTAGGGTCCGGTAGTGACATTCGGTCCTGAAGAAGGTGGTTAGCAACCGAGAATTCTGCCGAAACGCCACTGTTGTTGTTCACACCCTGGTCGAATAACTCTTCATTCCAGTTCACTGTACTGGCAGAAGGCGTTCACCCCAACTTTCATGATTTTTGTATTGCCCATTGAGGCACCATGTGCTCATAAATGTATGTTAACCTACCGTGAAATGTACGTATTGCAGTCAGGGACAGTCAAGTATTTAGTTTGATTGATGCATTTACTTTGAATATCCTGCTGGGAATACATCCCTGTTTGTTTTGTATTATACTTCGGGTTTTGTATGAACACTCTTTATTGTTTCAACTGTTCACATGTAATACACCTTTGTATTTACTTACTGTCATTTTCACATGGATTCACTTATTGTGTACTCTTGACTTTTGATTTCGCATGGATTTATTGAGAATTTTCGAATAAAACAAGTTTTGTTTTTGCCGTTCGCCAATGGTTTTATTGTAATCTTTCAACATTTCTTGACACCTCAAATAATGTGATTAAATCCCATGCATTTGTTCATGCTGAATTTACTGTGATTTTTGTTTTAAATCATGTCCAATGGGAACACCTTTTTGTAGGTCCATGCTTTTTTAATGCACTCAGGTGGTTGATATTTTGCAGCCAACCCCATTGCAGAGATTTTTTCACTCAGCAGTTTTTTGTTCTGCGAATAGTTGTATTCCCAATTTGGGAACTCCTGGATCTGCTGATGGAATTTACCACAAGAAATAACTAGGTCATGCAAAAGCCTATTGGTCATGCATGAGCCGCTATTTATCAAGGCACGGAAGTCACACAATATGGAGTTTTCCTCAGCTGTCATCAACTTTACTAGCCATAGGATTTGCTTAATCTTATAATCGACAAATAAAGAGGATATTCCAAACTCCAATCTCATTCCTTCCACACGTACCCGTTACCCAGTCCCAAGATTCGGTGCCACAGGTTACCCTTTAGGGGCTTTAACCAAGATATTTATTTCTCTGAATATGCTTTTAGCACATTAATCTTACTTGGTACAATGCAAGTAGTGTAGATTTTTATTAATCTCTCTAGGGAATTACCACCGGCCATTCTAATACAACTACAGATACCCATTAATTTGTTATTCAGCTTCTTCGGGGTGAAAAATGCTTGGTGTATACATTTAAAATGTACAAGTTTGTGTTCGTAGTTCATGGAGACAAGTCTAGTTTGTAAGCAGGCATATCTCCAATCTTCATCAGTGATGTTATGTCCCAGTGCTTTCTCCCATCTGAATCTTGCATTCATTAATGTTCCTTTTGTCAGCCCTGAACTATTCAGTATAGTTTAGAAATGACGTATTGCTGCTCCTCTCGATTTGTGCGAAATGACATCGCACAGACAGCAGAGCTAAGTGCAGAAAAGTATCAAGTAGAGCTGTCAGCTCGCCTTTAATCATATGATAGTACATGTGTTCTTTAAAAGTCGTCCATAGTCTTGTCTAGCACCTCCATTTTGTGAAACGCAATGTCCGTTGCTTTAGGGCGATCGAGTCTCTTGTGCAGCAGGCACACTGCGGCTCCGGATGTATGTGCCATATTTATTTTATGACGCACTATGTGCTGATTTCCCCACAAGCCTGCAGTGAACCTACGAAGAGCAACTATGGCTCTTTCCAGTGCAACCTGCTGCGCAAATGGCGCTATACTGTACCAGTTTTGTATGTGGCCTGTCTGGGCCACCTTAAAGTAAGTTTCCAAATTTAGTGCTCCCAACACATCCTCCTCAAATGGATGAGTTATATCTTCCCATTACACTCGTGCTTATGCGCTCAAATGAACCTGCTTATCATCGTACGATCTCTCTCGAAAATATACTTTAGGTGGTTTACACAGGTCATTGAGGAATACATACAGAAATGTGTGCAGAGCTCGCATCTTTATAATGGAAATGCAAGTGATAAGGGAGAGCGATAGGACACTCCAGTGATTCAGCTGGGCTTCAGCAGCTTCAAGGGTAGCCAGATAACTGTCATTACATAACTTTCAGATATCAATTGAAACACGTATTCCCAAGTACCTGACCCCAACCAGGCACCATCTAAAACCCCAGAAGGTTTGGGCATGACCCACAAATTAATTTGTTGCCCAGAGTATTCACTGTGCAGACAATAGGATCAATGTTATGAACTGGATCCGAGACATAAACAAAAAGATTGTCCGTGTATAGGGAGACCAGGACACACTGCTGTATACAAGCTAAGTCCCTTATGGTTATGTAGTATGCACAGCATGCAAGTCAATGGTTCCACAATTAGCATGAAAAGGAGACAGGAGGCAACCATGTCTAGGTCCTCTGTAGTAGAGTTCAAATGAAGGGGATGTCACACCATTTATGAGAAGTTTATCCATGGGTTTTATATAGAGTAAATGTATCAAGGAGATAAAATTAGTGCATGTACCAATACGTTGAAGAATTGTAAACAAAAAGGACCAACTTAAGGAGTCAAATGCTTTCTCTGCATCAAGTAGCATTGTAACAGCCTGTTGTCCCTGATTTATTTATGTCTTTTTTTATTGTTCGCTTGTACATACTGTTTCAAAGCGCCCACAGGGCAAAGGGAGGGAACAAGGGAGTGAAACACAATAAATACACAAAAAACAATGGAGGGGAAAGAACAAACAATGAGCCTACTATGCCTTGTGAGGATTCAGAACATGCAAGTGCAGGAGGGAAGAGAGCAGAGGGGGTAGGTGCTGGAGTGTCCGTGCTCGTGGGTGAGCAACAGAAAAGTGCATGGTGTGGTGAGTGCTATGCAGCTTGGAGCCAAGTTGGGTTTAAGTGCGAGCCTCCAGGGCAGAGGGAGTGCCAAGGCTAGTGCTGAGGGTAGACAGAAGCCGGGGCAATTGGTGTGGGAGGTCAGGCATCCCGAGAATGCATAAGGGCCAAGGACACGAATCACAGCAACTGTGAGATTCTTCGAGGAGAGAAGATGGGAAGGAGGAGGAAAAGAGGAAAGTCTTGTGGAGCTTCCAGAATTTAAGGAAGTCCTGCTCATGATGCACAGGAAGGGGGATGCTGTACCATAGGAGAGTGCCAGCTGAGGAAAGCGATCGACCTCCAGCCCTCTGTTTAGGAAAATGCTTTACACACAGAGAGTTGGTGCCAGAGGAATGTAGAGGTCTTGAGGGAGAGTATTTAGTGGGATAAAGTTGAAGACAGTGTTGTCCCCATGCCCAATTAGCCTTGTGGATGATGCAGAGGGATTTTAATTTAATCTGTGCAGCCAGTGAAGACTTTTTTAGGGCAGGAGAGATGAGGTTCCTGGGCTTAAGGCGAAGGATAAGTCTTGCTCCATTATTCTGGATTAGCTGGATAGGTCGCAGAGTGAAAGAAGGTATATTCAGGAGGAGGCTATTGCAATAGTAAAGCCTAGAGAGAAACGGGGCTTGGGTAACATTGAGCCTCTGGGGAAAGTGAGAAAGGGGAGAATTCCTTTGAGAAGGAAGTAAGACTTCTTGGCAATTTCATTGGCAATGTCCTGAGTGGGAGAGAGGGAGGAGCAAGAGGAGACGTAGATGAGTCCAAGGTTTCTGGCTTGAGAAGGAGCAGAAGGAGAGCCCATGGAAGTAGGTCAGAGTGAAGTGAAGAAAGAGGGATTAGAGGTCTCAATGGGAAGGATCTCAGTTTTACAGGCATTGAGGCAGTGATTGTTGGAGGTGCACCAGGACTCGATAGCAGATTGGCAGTCTGGGATGACGGAAGGTGCAAGGGTGTCAGCAGAAAGTTTGAGAAAGAGTTGTGCATCATCTGCATAATGCTTTAAGTTGGGGGAGAAGGCAGAGATGAGATGTGCCAGCAGAGCAAGGTATATGTTGATGTAATGGTCATCAGGCCAAGAACACAGACAAGGCCTGGTTTGACACAGTCCTGGTGCCTTTCCTTTGGCTCCAGGCTCATAAATAACAGACAACAAGAAACATTTATTGGGGACAAAATGCTTTTATTGTAAGCATTGCACCTCATTCCGGGTGCAAGTTGCATTTAACATGGACACTTTAATTACTTAAAGCAGCCCCACATGTACTCTGGGGTGGGCTGCTATTTACTGGGTTGCCTTGCACGTGCTGACTCACTAGGAGTGGAAGGTTGTGGCAGGCAAGCCAGATCTAGTGGACATTAAAAAGACATTGAATTTAAGGTTGCGCTTCCATCCCATCTCGTGCTTTCCCTTAAACCCGCACTCACCTGTTGTCAGAAATTGCGGTTGCATCTATCTTCCTCCCGGCCGCTAAATTGAGAGCAATAATACAAGACAGAAAGTGGAAAGGGGATAAACAGAAAGAGGAAAAGACAAGAGACATTGAGAAACACTTACTACCAATCAAGAGAAGAATAGTCGCAACTGGACTAGGCTGTTACTCACCAGGGATCAGTGAAGGAACTAGATCCCATCAACAAGCGCCCCTGCCTTATGGGCTGGTACATGCCCACAGAAATCACACACTTGGGTAGAAGGGTTTGAGAGGTACCAGAGTCACTGTGAAGCGCACTCACCTTTTTTCATATCCACGCAGGAGCAGAGTCACCAATTGTCGCAGTGCACAGCCTATCCGCAGGGGGGGAGATCCAACGGGGGTGATCACATTCCAGGGAGGGCTGCAACCATCCCCCAATGCCTCTGTAGAGACCAGGTGAGCGTAACAGTTGAAGAGCCAAGGGGAGAGGATAGAGGAAGAAAGAGGGAGCAGAGATTCACTTTGGAGAGAAGAGCAAACAGATGTCTGAGATTATGCTGTGTGGATCTACCCGGAATAAATCTGCATTGTTCAGGAAAGATCAAATTGGGTAATATGGGAGACAGCATATTGGCGAGTAGCTTTGCAAAACCTTATTGTCCAAATTCAGTAAGGAAAGGGTCCTATATGAGGAGCAATGCTGTTTATCCTTCCCCGGTTTAGGGATGAGCGTAATCTCTAGTTGTGGAAGGCAAGGTTTGTCTATCCAGCGTTTCCTGGTATACCTCCAATAGTAAAGGGGCAAGCGTTCCCAAATGTTCCTTATAATATATGATTGATATGTCATCCAGGCAAGGAGATTAACCAAATGGAATTTCATTAATATCTCTTCCAACCGATGCAACTGTAAAAGGGACATTTAGGACTCGCAATGATAATCCACCACCCAGACTAATTCTATGCTCTCCAAATATTGGCCCAATTTATCATTAGATTTCTCATCAGTTTGGTTATATAGCGCAGTATAGTAGCAGACAAATGCATTCATAAAAAGCTAACTGATCTTTTAGCATCACCCCATTATCGACAATCACTGTAATCAGTGATGGGGGATTGACTCTATGGGTAGCCCATAAGAGCAGTTTTCCGGTCTATGTGCCTCCCCATATCGTATAAGCGTGAATTTGAATGCCAAAACCGCTCATGTCCAGCCTGCATGAGGTGGGTCTCCTGCAGAAAAATGATGTCATATCAGTGCCACTTGAGATAAGCAATTATCTCACGCTTATTATTCCATGTCAATTGTGTCAGTTTGGCCATAGCACTCAGCTCAGCATAGGTAGTATCAGGGTCAAAACACCTCCATGATCCCCACCCAGCTAACACCCGTTTTCTGTCACAGAAAACTTTGCATGTGTATGATACGTTTGCTTGACATATGCCAAATCATATCATAACATTGACATAAAAAAACAAACATAACTCAACCATTTAAACCCCACTACCCACCAACCTCCCTCAATGGAAGCACTCAATTACAGGTGTAACATCCCAAAATGCCAACATAGCCAATGAGACCAAATAGTCATTAAAAAAGAAAAAGAAGAAAAACCATCAATACAAAGAAGTGTGCACATCTAGCTGGGGGTTGGAGGTGAGCATACTCCACTTTCCCACCCAAGGAACACTTTGTCGCTTTGCACAGTTTGCAGGTAACACCGAAGAACAATGCTTAAGTTCTGCATAACTTAATCTAGCAGGGCGCAGCACCACAACTTTTCATGACTCAGCAGAGGAGCGACTTCATATAGAGTCCGCAAAGTTTAAGGCATCTTCTGGCGCTGTGAAGAAATTTGATTTGCCACCATGTATCACTTTTAGCTTGGCAGGGAAGAACATCTGGTATTTCACATCTTCCCTTCCAGTGCTTTGAGTCCTCTGTTAAGCCAACTCTAGTCTCTACCACATACGGCCACATAGTTGTTTGATCTTTTGTTGCAAGCTCTCCATTCTGTAAGACAAAGTGTCCATGTTTTGATCCAGAATAGTCAAAGTGCCCCTCATTTCGAGCATTATGGCGCACAGCTTTGCATATTGTTGTTCCCAAGCCTTACCAGTAGCAGATGGGGGAAGTTATTCCTATTTATTTATTTTACATTTTTAAAGCACTCCAGGCGCTGTTACAGGAATAATTGTTTTTGTTTATTTAGTTGCGTAATAGTTTTTTTTTATTTATAACGCGCTTAAATACCCAGAGGTTTCTAAGCGCGGACCCGGGTATCGAACCTGTGTTGCTTCGTGTCATCTTGCTTCCAAGGCGCGCTATCCTCCCGGGACCTTTAATGATTGGGTAGCTTTAGTGAAAACATATAATTGACCGTGCTTCTTGGAGTTGGAGCCAGGCATCTGAACAGCAACAGAGGCCCTTAGAGGAATCTATTGGGTAGACTCTACCAGACAAGTCCCTCCTTCAATTGCGTTGTGTTTTCCAAAATTAAACAAAGTATATCAGCACTGGCATCCAATTGAAAGAACCCACTTTAACAATTAGTTGATAAAGAGAGAGCGTTTGACTGTTTTCACTGCATGATAACTAACCGTGTGGTTGAATATAGATGATTTACCTTCTGGGAATGAGATAAAGGAAGTCCAAAAAGTGCAGGGTTGTAGGGTATCCAGATGGATTATTAATCAAATTAGAAGAGATTAACAAAAGCAGTTTGGTTTGTGAGGGGTTCAATTCTAAACCATTAAGAGGCATACAAAAGTCCACTCTTAGCATGGGAGTGGTATTGTAGATCTGAGTTTACCAAAATGCGAACAAGGCTGGATGTAGATATTTAAGAGGTGTGGGGGTGAGGGTTTTGGATACCCCTGTGGGACACTGCTAGAATCAACAACCAATGTTCCAGATTGAGGGACCTATTTTTATTGCCTAACATCAATCACTTGAGTAGTTATGCACCACTTAGTTGGACACAAGCTGCAGGCACGGCGACTCACCCACACACATTTGCCTCCATATACCAGACTAAAACATAAAGCACAACATCTCTGCCATCAGAATGCAGCCATGTTCAATGACAATAAATTCGGTCTAGCTGGACACATAATGACACTCTAGCACTCTCACACTCTCCTGACCTCCTCTCAGCACTCATCCACATGCCTGACCATCACAGGTAGCTTTCTTGTGGCTCGACCATTTCACCCAACTCCCTATTTGGCCAAATGCACACCCATTTTCTAACCCTTCTGACAATCTTCCCTTACCTTGGACTCCACCCCCCCCTCACAAGCGCATTGAGGCCATACTAATGGGATAAAGGCACTATATAATTGACAAGCTTCTGCTACTACCACTACTGCTTAACAAAGATGACATCTTTCCCAAGGCTATCTCAGATACCATAGCTGTGATGTTAGTGTGGCAAAGAAGGATGGAGTGGTCAATGGGTATTAAATGCTGCAGAAAGATCTAAAAGCAGCAAGCGAGAATGACAGCCCTCATCTGCATATCCCAAAATGTCATCCCAAACACCAAAGTACTCTCTGTTCTGCATTTGTGCTGGAACCATGATGAAAAGATAATTAGATATTTTGACATTTTGTTTCTTTCATATATGCATCCATCAAACGAATAATGCATTAAAAAGAAAAAGAAAAGCGATTAATAAAACCTCCAAACAGAGTACAGTAGCAGTTCACATAATATATCTATCCACCCTAGATACCTAATTCAAAATAACAACTCTCATCAAACTTATCATTGTCACAATAATCTTACTGCATCGAGGTAATGTTGTATAATTTACTCTCATAATATAATTGAAAACAAAGCTATGTTAAGTGTTGAATTGCTCCAGGTAATTCTGAATCGGTGAGGTAGCTACTTTTTCTAAGACATTTGCAATCCTTGGTAGTACAGAAGTAGGGGTATCCCCCTCCCCCAGTGAAGGAAAGGTTAATGTTACTAAAAATAAAGGGGGCCAAGGCACTGGCGTGTAGGCCGTCAATGAGTGTGGACTAAATATAAATCCAGTTACAAGTTGAGATTAAGTGCAGGCAGCCTGTGGATGAGATCCTCATTCGACATGGGCTGGAACAAAAACTGTGTAACCACAGAAACTAGTACAGTCAGATCTAAGACTGGGTGGCTGGGTGGTTCAATATTTTACATTGGCGTTCCTCTTGAATCCCAGCAATTTTGAGAACAAATAACTCATTCAATTCAGTGGCCTTTTGGAGAGAGTAATGTATGGCTTTTTGTAGCCCGAGTGGGGTTTGCGAGGGAAAGACATTGGAGAATAGTTATTTGGTTTATCAATGGCAACACTAATCCGATTATGAAAAAAACACTGTGTTTGGTTAAAAAATCGTTTTCCGCAATTTATGGCCTGATTTATCAAAATGTTTTAACATTGGAAAGTCCATTTGAAAACATTTCTGTAAATCAGACTGCGTGGAAATGCCTCCACTTTCTCTAACTACCTTCTTTCATTCGATTCTTTACTAAAAGAATGTTTAAAAATGTCACAAACCGCAATTTGAGCTTTTATGGAGACAGGAAGGTGAGACAGTGTGCTCTAATATCACATGTTGATGAAATAATGGGAACATGAAACGTGCAGTCTCATTAATCCAGCACCCGTGGCTGAATCCGATGAAGTTTTCTTTTTCATGTAAATTAAGGAAGGAGGACATGCCCCGAGTGGGGAAATAAAGGGGGAGAAATAATCAGCGCCCCAACTATGTCAGTTTAATGATACATCCACAAGATAGGATAGTGTTGATACCCTTAATCAAGAGGTTTCTCGTCACCATCAGGTCAAGTTGAGGCCCTTTGCAATAGGAGGGAGAGGAGGCAAAGGATGTAATTTCATGCCTGAATATTTTGTTTTTCCTAACCCGACTGAGTCAGGACTATCGTTCATGTCATTGCAGATATTAAAATCCCTTTAAATCAGTCTTATATTTGACCTGGGTGGCAGATAAGAACATTTCAAGACTGTCTAGAAAGCAGCTGCTCACTCCATGGGGACTGTGACAAAAAAATTATTTGATGGAGATAGAAAACTAGGAGTGCCAAGTTCACCACACCCACTTGGGAATCATTATCCCAGATGAAAGGTTCAAAATTAGTAATGTTCAATTCGAATTAAACATAATTGCAATGTCCCGCCCCTATTACCATTGTGCCATTTCATGGATTCACTCAAAGGGAAAAGAGAGAGAAAAATGCAAAATATTCTTCTGAGAATCATATCTATGTTCTAAAAGGCATGTCAAGGTGGTGCTCCATGATCAAGTCATCTGTGTGTACTGCTTTGGAGGACACCATTTTGGGATTTGTAAGGACACATTTGGCAGGAATTCATCGGCTGAGAGTGCATGCCCTCTTGCTGTCTCCAAGATTATAGCCTTAGTAGATAGATATTATGCAGGTTGATATTGTTTAAAGCCCTTAGAGCAATGAACCCCATACCTCCATTCAAGGAAAGAAGGATGCCTTTTAGAATTCATAACCTTTACACAATATAATAATCACAGAATCATATCGCCTAGTGAGCACAGACTTATATTATAATCATGCATATAGAAGAACACAGCAGATGCCAGAGCAGGTCTTAGTGCACCGAAAGAGGCCTTGCATCAGTGTGTTTTCTGCAAATAGGTTTCACTGCAGTGATTGTAACAACGACCGCCTTTTTAAACATCTTTTGCTACAATTCGTAATATATGTCATAGTTGACATTCTGCTCTACAACATTCTGATACTGGTACTTAGTGATATTAATTTCGGCGTTGAATAAGTAAATGATGCAAGTTCAAGCAGTTATTAGGTTCCCGCTCATAACTTTGCTTCTCCACTTTAGCCAAGGGGCCAACTCTATCTGCAGGGAATAGCTGGATTAGATTTCTGTGCCTGATACCAACATTGTTTCTGATACCATTATCAAGTTCACATCATCTGACCATAAAGTTGTTCCTTGAGTTGTTCAACACCAAAAGACTACATAATAATCTAGGAATGTACTCCATTCGTGAGGACCGGAGGAATTCTGGACCCTCGATTTGAGTGTCACCCTTTCCATAGTCGATATATTTATTTAATATGTTTTAAATTTCCTAGGATCGGCTTCTTACCCAAGACAATGGGCCTCATTACGAGTTTGGCGGTAGCCATGCCGCTATTGGAGGCATGGCTGTCGCCGAAATCGCGTCCCTGTCCGGGTCCTCGGAATGAGGACTTACCGAGCCATTCCGAGTTCGGAAGGCCCGGTAATTCCTCCCTCCAAGGACCCGGACACGGTCCTTCACCATTCCCATTTCAGCCCCCATAGGGCTGAATGGGAATGGGAGAGGGAGCAAACAAGGGGCCATTACGAGATGGCCCGTTGTTTGCTCCCTTTTCCCCTCGCGGGACCCGCTCTGCACGTCTGGTAAAACCAGATGTGCAGAACGGGTCCCGCGAGGGGAACTCGTAATCGGGCGGTACGGGGTTGACGGCACTGGCACCTTTACCGGTGCATTTAACCCCGTACCGCCCGACTCATAATGAGGGCCAATGTTTTTTTTTCAACCTGCAGGTTATTTGGCACCCCAGTGTCTCTCACTTCATGTCTAGGCCCCAGCAATTTTGGTAGCTTCCCCTCTCCTACCACCCGACAACGCCTACACATCATTGACCAATGCTTTTTTAAAAATCCAGGTTTATTTCCTAGACAAGAACTAGGTTCGGTGTTTCTTCAAAGACTTCCCACAGACAATGGATTGTATGGCAATGCCACATCCGGTGACTGCATGTACCATTCTCCGTTCCACATTTCCAGCATTCAACTGGAGTAGGCAGTAGGCAGCTTCAACTTGTATTTGTGTAAGGGAGTCCAAAACATTCCAAAGTATATGTAATTCATTCATTCGTTCATACATTCAATAATCAACAAACTCTTTCGAGTTCATGATAGAAAGGATAGCTCAGGGGCAACGCATTTGTCTTGGAAGCAAGGCAGTGTGTTATGAAAAATGTATGAATTAAAATGTTACTACGTTAAGTTAAGGAATATCACTTAGTCACGCTGGAACCTAAAAGTACGTAAGGCACCAATGGAAAATTGACCCATAAATTCAAATGGCAATGTGTTCCTTTTGTGACAGCCTGTTTGGGTACTACGCAAGGGGGAGCTTGTTGGTCAAATGTGTTGCAAATTGTGCATATTAAAATAATATTTCTCCAGTAAAACCAGTCAAAACTATTAGCTAAACAAAGATGTAACTCATCAAACTGATCAACCTTGGCCAAAACAACTGGGCCACAGCAGCATGCTGGGCTTGCTCTTCGGATATTGCCCTGTTGCCCTGTAGGCCAGTCCGAGCCTGGGCAATGGAGAGCAGTTTGACGTATTCTTTTCCTAGGCAAAGACACTCACTTGTAGACTGCCATTAACTGGTTCGTGGTCACATTGTTAAAAGGAAGGAAAAAGTGCTCAATCGTTATCATGTACTTCATTGAGACTGGCTCGAAATGCTGCATTGAACGTAATGAGAAAACATCACCAAAGAAGTTGCCCCAGCGGGGTTTGAAAATCCATACATTACATTCACAAACGTTGTCAAGGTTCCATTCCACATCTATGATAAGTTGCCTCCTCTCAAGCAGACACCCACTAATTGGAATCCGCGCCATGAGACTGAAAGGATCGGTGGAGAGGAGGCTCACACCATGTTAAAAAAAATGGTCATTGTTGGAGCCTCCTCAATCCATCAAAACAAAGACAAGAAGATGTGCGCTTGTCCAAACCAGCAGACACTCGTGTCACATCAAATATAATGAGCAGGCAATTCACCAGGCATGGGACAGGGAGAACACAATGTTACAGGACAAACCAAAGGACATTTTAATCATTTAATCAGAACACCGAGGGTCTGTTTTGACAATTCATGAAAGTAGAAAATGAAACGCCTCGAACTGTCTCTGAATTAGTTAATTTGATAGAAGGGACAGGCTTGTTATTATAACTATACTTATGTCTCACAGACAATTTCCAGTTGACCCCATAGAGAGCTGGGCCCTTTTACAAGTGGATTGGTGGATGTAACTGTCATGCCCCTGTAGTTAGATACATCATTCTAAGGCAGAGGGTTCTTGATGTGGGGCTCTTGCTCCCTGCCTTGGTGACCCCTTCTAGCTCTCTAAGACTACATGCTTCACGATGGAAAGGCAGCTCTCACGCCCACTGCCGCTGCCTCACGCGCAGAAGAGCGAAATGCGCCTCATTTGCAGATTAAATAGAATTGAAAAGTAGTTACACAACTGACTTTACGAATGCAATATGGTCGATTCACAATGTGCTTTGCAATGATATTTCTCTTTGTGAGTTGTGTGCAATTACAACTTCTAAAGAGGGTGGCATTGCTGTGAGTGCTGTATGTAATGTTAATTTCCGTTATGTTTTATTTACGATTGTCTTTCAGTCTGTTGTATTGTCTTTGTATTTGTTTTGATTGAATCTGTCTTAGAAACTGTTTTGGTACTTCTCCTATCTGCTTAATAATTCCATTGTTTGGCAAATTCATTTTCATATCGAAGAAGTCTTTGCAGTTTAAAGCAACAATAAAAGTTGCATCAGGTTTGAAAGCAGCAATTAGGTATTGTAATTGGTTATTATAATGCATTTAATACCCAGAGATTTCTAAGCCCAGACCAGGGATCGAACCTGTGTTGCTCCGTGTTGTCTTGCTTCCAAGAGGAGCACGTTACCCCTGAGCAATTCTCCCTAGAAAAATCAAGTTGAAAACATTCTAAACCTTAAGCACGTGAGGTTTTTGAAAGTTCATCTCTGTGGCAAAGAGGGTGTAAGTATGTGCTAACGTGAAATACGGGATCGATTTGCTTTCTTCGATGGTGGATGAATCAGTGGTTGAAGTGTATGAAAAGGAGCAGTGGAACTATGTTCCCTGCTGGCATGTCCCTGTGCCCCCCCGCCATACAAACCCCTAAACAAATGACAGAGAGTATGGGGGTGGGGTAGAGTGAGTGGGGGAGTTTGGGTGGGGTAGGGCAGGCAGGGGTAGAGAATGCAGGGGTACGGGTGGACAGGGGTAGGGGTGGGTGGGGGTAGAGTGACATTAGGGTGGGCACAGTAGAGTGGGGGTTGTGTGGTTGTAATAAAGAGAGTGGGGGTAGGAAGGGTGGGGTATAGAGAGTGGGGGGATGGTGGGGGAGAACGTTTCATTTCAGCACTTGGCCTTTTGCAGGATTCCACATCACAAAACATCAAAACTGAAGGACAATCATAGCCAATGATAGCATTACATTTGAATATATTACAGGTAATATGTTATCATCATTGTACAGCAGGAGGAGCTGCGTGGCATCAGCAAGGGCTCGTGTGTGACACGGAAGTGAGCAGCGACTTCTTCGAAATCAAATGGATATTGTGTGACTGTACCTCACTGTCCTTTGTAGAGCACCATTGTGGCTAGGGGGTGATCTGGTTGGAGGTCATTCATAGGATATTTTTCCGGAGTAATACTGACTGCAGGGTGGGCTGGAGCCCTTCAGGTTTCCAGTAAATTAAAGCAAGGGCTTTGGAAGCGACCTGATGGAACAGGCTACCCTCATCTCTGAGGCAAGAGAAAATGTCATGCTATCTCATGCTGCCTAAAAATAAACACAACTCCTTCATTAGTATTGCATCGCTTTGCCCACATTCCTCTATGGTGGTGATGAGTGGGGGACGGCTGCACTCTGGCTCCGGCCACCATAAACAGGACGCTAAAGTGCCAGCTCCATGCTGAAACATGTGAAATGCAAAATTAAAGTCCTGGAGAGGAGGAAGCACAGGCACTTTTAATGAGGTTGTTTTTTTAACGCAGGCCCACCTTTCTACTTCACTTTGAAAAAAAAAGGAGTTTGAAGAGCTATTCCAGAGGGCAGGAGAGTCAGCCTGAGTAAAATAGTCCAATTTTGCAAATCACTACGCAGCTGGAAAATTGAAAGCCCGGCTGACTTGCTTCTTACAAAGCTGCTGATTGGGACGAATCTTGTTGGGGAGCTCCTCATTGGTTAGTACGGCAGAGTTCAAAGCCCCATTTCCCTCTCTATCAATTTCGAACAATAGTTTGGACAAATGTGTGGCTTGCGCAATAAACATTTGCCAAAACCAAAATGTAGGGCACTGCTCCCAGCCCCCACCGCCCCCACTCACTTCCCCCACTGAGATGAATCAATGCACCTGTGCAATGCTGGGGTGTCTTTGCGCTCTTTCTGCAGCAGTCATTTGCGTAGTTTTAATAAGTTGAGTGCTGGGCTGGTTTTCTTTGTTCCTTTCGGTATGTATATTGTTGATCCCTTCAGAACTCTGTAGATTGACCCCCCCTTCACGTGACATGTGGGGTGGGGGAATGTGGTTGAGCCAGACCCCAATGTTAATCAACACACACGTGGACACGCTGCCGACCTGATGTCCACTCATGTCTCTTCTCTATCGTCACTTAATTTTCTCCAACACACATTTTCTCAGTTTGTTCTTCTGCTGATTTATTCCACTCATTTTCAGCACCACTCTTTCTAATTCTGCATGCTTTGGTTCTACCTTTTAATTCACCAAAAAAACGTTCTATCTTGTTTCGATTTCTAATCTGCCAGCACGGAACGTTTAATGCAACCCTTGAAATATAATGTCCGTCTCTTTGATCTTTCTCCTCGGTCTGTCATTTGGTTTTATTCAATGTTCCACTGCCATTTGCATGGTCTCAGACACTCTGGATAGCCATTCCCCATTGCCATTTGAGCCCCCATGGGGCTCAATGGGAATGGGGAGGGAGCTAATAACGGGGACGTTAATAACGGCATGTTATTAGCTCCCTGTTCCCCTCGCGGGACCTGGAAAGGACGTCTGGTTTCACCAAAAGTCTGTTCCGAGTCCCGCAAAGGGAACCTCGTAATAGGCACTCCCGTAATGAAGGGTGCCGGTCCCAGACCGGAACCCTTCATTACAGGAGCGCCAGGGTCGTAATGAGGCCCTATATCTTAGGTGCGTATTCATAATGCGCTTAATACCCAGAGGTTTCTAAGCGCGGACCCGGGGATCGAACCTGTGTTGCTTTGTGTCGTCTTGTCTCCAAGGCGAGCACATGCTGCTGAGCTATCCTCCCGGGACGCTGTATTCATGTGCAGTGATCTGAAGAACCCTGAGCTCTGTGTGCAGTTCTTTTGGTAGGTGTTTTGTGTCAGGAGCATAGAAGATGTTTTGTCAAGTGGAGATCCTTGTGTGCACGTGGTGTCAGGGTGCATCTGGCAGTGCTATTATATGTAAAGTGATTGTCGAGGTGTAGAGTTCTTTTGTTCAATGACTCTTGGGGACTTACTTACTTGCAGTGTGGCTTTGTTCGAATGTGCCGGATATTTACGAGTGTAGATATTGAGAATGTTAGTGTGGGGAGGTTAGTGTAGGGTTAGTGGGTGACTTGGTGCATCCATGTGGTGTGGCAATGGCACCATCTCTGTGGGGAGCACCTTGTGCAACATCCCGGTAGTGGTGCTCCTTGGGCAAGAGATTGTGTGAAGAAATGATGAGAGCTGGTACCTTTGGCAGAAGTGTGCATAGACTGGTACTGTATGTGAGTGGGGGAAACACAGGGAGCAGTGGAAGAGATCGGGAGCATGTAACAATGGGTATCAATGGGTATCAAGTAGGCAGTGGGCGAGACTACTTTCTGTGGAGAGTTCAGAGTGCAGAGTCCAGAGTTCAGAGTCCAGAGAGAGTAGGGTCCTGATAGGGCCCCAAGGAAAATCTCAACATGCTACGAGATAAGGGGCAATATGTAGGAGCCAGCCCCATAAATTACATTGAGCATTAGAGAGCACAATCATGACAGGACACTCATTTCACTGGGTGCCCTGTGACAATATCACAGTCCGACAATGAGGGGAAAAAGTGAGTGGGACAGTCGTGGGATAAACAGGATCAACATGAGAGCATGAACCAAGGGAGAAAATTCCAATGTGAAAGATTACAGCAGGAAACGTGCGAGCAGCCTAGTAAAAGATAGGCTGTTGAATGGTGAGCATCCTAGGGAGGAGAGCGAACAGTCAGACCATATATAACAAGGCGTGACATCCCTCATAGCGCTCTTATACCACTGGTCCATGTAGACTGCACCTATTACCTTTTTTTTTTTATAAAACTCTGCGAAAGTGTTTACTCAGAGAAATAATAGTTTGCATGATATAGCAGATGAAATGTTCTTCGGAGTTCACTTAATTATTTGTGTACATTGTAAGAGGATTCAATTCAGCACTACAGCCAAGTCAACGCCTAGTCTAGAATACTGAATGAAAACCCTTATTGATATATCTTTATGTCCAGTTCATGCGTTCTGGATGACTACCCCTATATAACACCCCTCTCTCAGAATCCCCCTGACCCCACTGAGCCAAGAAGTAGTTCTGTTTTGCAAGTTAAAAGGTTTAATTGATAGTTTAAACAATAGGTATATATATCACACTTTAGAATACATTAATAATTGAATAACACACTTAATCTGATATGATAAAGATTAACAACGGAGAATCTGGCACTAGCACACTTCTTGATAATCACTAAGGAGTTGACATGAAATGGATAAGATAGCAACAATACTTTTATGGTTTCAAATGGATGCAATGTGGAATGAAATGCAGTACAGAAAATAACTTGATAGGATTTCAGCAAAAGACAATGTAATCACTTTCTTGGACAATTCACCCCCCCTTTTATGCAATGCAGGGAAATGGAAGGAAGGCACACAGTTCTCAGAAATGCAATTAAATGTGATTCAGTTCACCCCAGCAACTTAGACTACAGAAGTTGAAAACACAGGCCCAAATGCTTTTAAATGTGCTGGAAATGAAGAAAAAAATATGCTAAAATGCTTTTAATTCCCTCTAGAGGTTCAGGGTGAGTGGTATCTAGTTAATATTAGTCCAGGCTCACTTTAGCAAGGATCTAGGGTGTAACTAGCAGGTTAAACGAATTTTTGGCAACTGAAAGCAAGAAGCTTCTGTTTTCACACGTGGAGAAATTTGCAAATCGCGGCAAAATTCGCGAGTGCGTTTTTCACGATTGCGGCAAAACTATAGGGAATAGGAATGCGGTTCTGGATTCGTCTAAAAGCCACGATTCCCAGCTTTCAGAGGAAAGTTACTGTAAGTCTCTAGGACAAACGGTTACGGAGATATGAGCGATTAAATAAAGGTCGTTTTTCAGATTTGAAGTTTTAAAGTCAAAAAGACAAGTGCAGCTTGCAACTAGAAAATGACAGGTGACAGCTTTGCAAATGACAGGTGACAGTTAGGAGGCAGTTCTACTTAGATTAAATAGCTTGGATTATATTATTTTAACTAAGAGATTGGTTCTGCACAGTTTTCTAGGTACTCACACTATATTCTTGAGTTAAATGGGCCTCGCCATGGATCTGGTCAGGTTTTAGACTGGACTCTGGTCTCTGCACTTCACAGTGATCTGGGTCAGCTCTCTCTGGTTCTGCTAACAGTGGTCTGGATCAGCTCTGAAGGTTGATGGAGGTAAAGTATGGATTTTCCCGGCAGAGCTTCCAGCTGCAAATGGATTTGAAGGTCCCTATCTGTCCTGTCTCTCTGCTTTTATGTGTTTTGAAATGGGTGTGTGTGCAGCATCACTAGGCTCTACCCCTCTCCACTTATCATTGGCCAAGCTTTCATTTCTCCCCTGATTGGGGGAGCTAAGTTTTGTCAGAGTGATGTCATTTTACAGCCTGCAGAAAGTCCACTCCTCCTGTCAACTTACACACAAATCTAGATTTGAACCAAATACATATTTGCAGAGGTACATATTGTTTTAAAATCATATGCACCCCTCACATATCACAGGAGGTATACCCTGTCCAAATCTGCTCTTCCTGGGGGCTTGCATTCAGAAATGGCAATATTTTGCACTTTTTAACTGGTTGGCAATACCGGACATTACCCCAAATTTACACACATGTGCGCAAGGAGTATGGACATTATTTGATAAGTGTCAGATTTTTCACATGCACACATTTTGAGTAATATCCTCTTTTCCGCTAAAACCCCCCTGAACATGCCACCGGTTCTAAAAACCTCTTAAAATGTGGGCAGAAAAATCACAAGAATTATGGTATCATTTATAAAATTTTCACATGTCCGCTCTATGAGTTATTCATCTTTGGAGAGTTATGTTCTGGCCCCAAAGGGGTGTGGTTTTCCTCCAGCACAAGGTTGAATTTCTGGTTTTTCCAGTTCTGCCAAGCCAGCTTGCTTCTCACAGGCAGTGCCCCTCCCCTTTGCTTCAGGAGGAAGCTACTTTTACGACATCTGCAATAAACCATCTGCCTGGGTCAGGACAGGGCTTTGTTCAGAGCTCCTGTATTCTGTGGGGGCTCCCCTTAATTCAATTATCAGAGAGATGGCATATCCTTAGTGTGGCCAGCAAAAGGCAGATAGGCCTGGGAACACAGCTGTGACTCAAGTTTCACTCCTGATGGGGGTAGTTGCCAGGCAGAATTCAGTTCCTTAAGCCACGTTTCAGATAAAATGTCACTTTTTGTTCCCCAGTTTAAGTCAAGACGATGTTTACATATGCAGCTAGAATGCTGATTCTAAGTTTAAAACTATGACATTTAAACAATTGCAACCTATGTGACACTCAGAAGTAGGTCACTCAGTCAATTTAAACATTTAGATTTTTAATGTCTTTCAGTCCACATTTACTTAAACTGCTGAAATCCAAAGCTCAGCCAGTCTTGTTATAAACCTTCAAGTCACTTCAGAATATAACTTTACATTGGATCCACCTCTCAGTAAGTCTTTCTTTGGCATGTTTTGGGGTCATTTATTCAGTTTTCTACAAAATCTGGTGGTTTTAAAACGCCGGCTTTTGGATAGTGGTGAGTACTGGTACTGCACCCCCTTTTGGGATTTAAGAAAATGAATTCCCAACAGTTATGGGTTTGCTTTTGGCAATCAGCATTGCCACTCCCATTGGTTTCAGACTACCTTGTGGGTAGTCCAATGGTAGTTTTAGGCAGCGTCCTTCTGTGCCCATAACATCGGCAAAAATGAGTGGCAGCCTATTCTTCATGCATTTCCCTGTGCATTTTATGGGAAGCTCTGGCCATCATGATGTTTTCCCTGTCAGTACTGCACAGTTTTGAGGTAGGGCTCGGATGCATGGGTAAATACATCCCACAACATTCAAGGAGCGTTCATGTACAATATATCTGTGGAGCATTCAGATTAAATATGTATTTTATACATGTAATTTTATAATGTTTGTATCTGAGTTGTGCAAGTTCTGCTCTGTTTGTTTATGTTCTTTGTTACCAATTATCATGGGTAGTGAACATGGACTTGCAGTACTATAAACATGACATGCTTGTATGCATTTATATTTTCTTTATTTGTAATACTTGCAAGGCTTTTGCAGAAATACAGCTTTCTGATACTGATGACGGCTCCCATTTCCCTTGCTCACTTTTCCACTGTCAACCCCTCTCTCTTTTAGTCTCTCAAATAGACACATTCTACACTGTCTGCAACAAGGATTTGGAAATAGTCTGATCAGTGGAGGGGGCAAACTGGTAACTATTAGCAACATGGTAAGGGTTGTGTGAGGCATGGATGGTTTGCTTCAGATAAAGCACCATCTGGGATTTGAAAACCCTTGGTGCTAAATTTGTATTCCTTAGTATAATGGTTGGTGGTCTGAGTGTGATTTAAATCCCAATTCTAGGGTGCTGTGCTCAGTGAGCACTTCTCTGGTTTAATTGTTCTGCCAGGTTAATGCTCATCATGGTAACGCACAGCATTCCCCAGACATTCAGTGCAGGGGCCATATTCCCTGGTATTTTCTCCCAGAACTAGCTGTCGCCCACATAGCATATGCCGTTCTAGCATATCTTAAAGGTAAATATTGGTCGGTAATTCATAGGGTCTCTTCTGTCCCCCTTCTTAAATATCGGAATTACGACTGCTTGCTTCCAGGCAGGGGGCAACAACGGCCCTGTGATGCATTAATGGTCATTAAAAAAGCTAAACATATCAGATGGAATGAGAGGTATGCACAGTACAAGAACTGTATGTAAGTTACATCAATCAAACGGGCCTCTAGGATGTGTCTTTGTAGATGCATAATTGGTCAGCCTTGTTCCATTGCAGAGTCCCTGTGATGGCATAAAATTGCTTAGTAGTATAATTACAGCTTCTACTTTCAGTTTTAGATCATGAGTAGGCACACAACCCACAACGTTTCGCTCTTTAAAGACTGAAACGTTGCGCCGATAATTAACAGTTCATTGACACTGACACCACCGTGCACTGTGAAGAGAAGTGGAAGTGAACAGAAGTAACTTCCGAATGTTTGCGATAGTGGAATGGGAAAGTGACTGTGAAGAATTGTGCACATTCTGTTTGTTGAAATGGTAGTGGGTGAAATTTGCCATCTGGACAGCAGAGTGCAACCAAACACTGATACATTGCATGGGCTGAGTACAGAAAAATCTCTAAGTGTTTAATATATATGGATGTCTATCCCAGTGACTCCAGAAAGCCTTGTTCTCCTCTCCCAAATGTGTTGCCAAACATGAATCCCTGTGCACACCCATTTCCTTACCGGTGTTGCAGGAGCTCCATACCTTCAGATTCAGAACATTGCAAAACCATTCAGGGAGTTCTCAATGTGATGAGAATATGGGAATATAAAAGGGAATGGGTGAATCCCTCAAAGTGTCCCACAACGCTAGGTACACCATCACATGGCTCAAACAGGGCTCTGCCGTGGCAGGAAAGTGAAGAGAAGCATGCTACAGTGAAATAAAATGGGATCCTGGCAGGGACATGTGTTAAGAATTGCAATTTCACAACATTGCAATCTCTAATTTGCAGTCTATCAGGAAACTCGCAAGATGCTGATCTCTGTCACATCTCATTGGAACGCAGTGCACAGAAGATAAAGGATGATTCAGGGAAACATAATTTAGCTAGATGGTTCACCACAAACGAGAAAGAGAGGTGTTCCTCTAGAGGCAAGGAATTTTAAGGCTACCAACAACAGATACCAGAATATTGCTGAATACCTGGAAAGAGAGTCTTCAATGTGTGTTATGAAGGATTGTGCATTTACTCTTTCCGAATGTAGAGTCCATGCACGGTAGTTCTATTAGGTGGCTCAAGGGTTTCTAGAGAAGGGCCAAAGGACTGATAAATATGGCTACCTAGAATGGCCACATTATACAGCCAGATAGCCAGCCTGTGGCTGGGTAGTACCTGCATAATGGACATAGTACTTACCCAAATAAAAGTGGACTTTTGGCATAGCCTGCAGCCATGTCCGGCTGACATCTCAAGGGTACCCTATTCAGGACCACAATTCCTGACCCTAATCAAATGTTGTACTGGGCTTGGCCTGTGGCCATGCATATTGGGTCTATCATGTGGCTCAGGGGTGCCCAGGGCAGGACTGAAAACAAAGGACCTGACCTAGGAAAGGTGGCAAACTGAGCACATGCCCAGTGGGTGTAGAGAGTGCCTCTGTGGTTGGCCCAGCCCCAGATAATTAGCTACTGGGCATTGCATCAGTCATACCCTTTGGCCAATCAAGTGCTTCAGAGGTGCTTAAGAAAGAGAGGAATTTCCTAGCCCACTCTAAGAGGCATGCAGGATGTCTGCAGGTGATGCATAGTGTGCTCCTTAGCTGGACTGGTGATAAAAGAAGCAGGGCTGAAGGTATTGCCCTGGCCAAAGTGGCCACTGAGTATGGTTGCAGACCATGCCCAGTTGTAACATTGAGTGACTTTTGGGCTCTGGGGAAAGTTCTTACTAAGTGAACTAGAAATTGCCATGCCAAATGTGTACTGTGGATACAATACTTTATGTCATTTAAAAACATGAACTTTGGTGAACATACTTTGTTAACAGGATATTATGGTTGCAGTGTGACATCAAAAACTCCACATTGTGTTATAATAATTATTGTTTTATTATTATTACTATTATTATTATTATTATTATTTAATTCTTGTAGAGAACCACATGGCCATGGGCCTCAGGGTGCACAAAAAACATTAACCGAGAACAAACAGACAGTTAAGGGGTCAGTGCAGGTGGTGCAAGAGAGCTGCAGGACGTATCTTCTCAGCCTGGTTTAAGATTGAAAAAGTGAGACTTGACCAGTTTTTTAAACTCCAGGATTGAGCATGCTGCTCTTATTGCCAGCGGTGGGAGAACGTTCAAAGCTTTTGGTGCCTGGGTGTCAAAGCTAGTGCCACCAGATCTGAACAACTTGAACCTTGGTTGAGCCATTTTAAAGTTGTCCTGGGAGCGCAGCACAGAGCGCGGCTGATTCACTTTCACACGGTCTATAAGGTATTTTGGAGCTATGGCCATCCAACATTTGTAGGACAGGGTCAGTATCTTGTGAGTGATCCTGTGTTTTATTGGGAGCTAATACAGGTCTCTTCTGGCATCAGAAACATGGTACCACCTGGACCTGCTGTGGATTGCAAGGGCAGCGCCATTCTGGGTAACTTGAGAAGATTGAATGTTGACCTGTGAGGTGCCACTTAATGGACTATTGCAGTAATCCAACCTGGTGTTAACTAGGTGGCGGCCAGTAAATAACTGCTGCTAGTCGAGATGTAGGGACATATGTAGTTAAGGAACTTGGTCTTGTAGCCACAGGAAGAGTGGATGTGCGAGACATGAGTTCAGCATCTAAGTACACTCCAAGAGTCTTCACACTTCTGGCTACAGTAATACTACTGCCTGCAATGATGAAGCTACCATAGGGTGAATTGAGTTTCTTCAGCTGTGACAAGGCCACAATCAGCAGCTTGGTTTTGACTCTATTAAGAGCTAAGGAATTAGAAGCCATCTAGTTCTGAATAGCATCATAGACTTTGTTGATGGCATGCAAGTCCTGTGTATATTCATCTGTCAGCTCAAGGACAACCTGGGTTTCGTCAGCATAGTTGGTATAATGCACAACCAGGTGGGCCAAGAGACTGAAAATGGGCCTGATATAGATGTTGAATAATGTAAGGGCAATAATGGGAGTGGAACTGTCATCATCAATTGCCACTCTGGCAATGTTGGGCCCCAGGAAGGATGTAATCCACTTAGCCACCAAGCTGGAGCAGCAAGCCTGGTCCTTCAATCTGGCCACCAGGAGGGAGTGGTTGACCAGATCAAAGGCTGCAGAAAGATCCAGTAGCATCAGCAGAGCATGGTGTCCTCTATCCTCTATGCATGTCAAGGTGAATTTAGGATCCAGCATAGCGGTTTTGGTTCCGTGCCTGGCTTTGAAACCCGATTGATGTGCTCCCAAGATTCGATTTACTTCAATTATGTCCTGGAGCTGTAGATAGGCTACTCTGTCCATGATTTTAATTTTAAAAAAGGCACATCGTTTTTTGTTACAGCTAGGTCAATGTTGCTCTTTTTAAGGAGCAGCATGATCCATGCCTCCTGAAGTGAAAGTGGACCCTGCCTTCGCCAAAGGAGCGATTGACCAGTCTAGTGATCCAGGGGACTAGTAGTTTCAGTGAGCCTTTGAGAATGTTGGCGGGACAACTATCCCACAAGCAGGATGCAGATTTCATGTTGAGGACAATTTTATGGATTTCAGACTTGGTTCACTGCTTTAAAAGGTGGCATGGTTAATCTGGGGATATATGCCACTGTGGGGTGAAAGTAGGGCCACCCTGAGTCCAGCAAGGTTCCCTTGTAGGTCCTTACTGATCTATTGATGCTCTATGAGTTTTGAGGAGAATTTGTCAAGTATTGCCTGACACCAGGTTGAGTCTCTGTTGTGATCATGATTCGCATAGAATTTTCCATCAAATTCAGTGAGGATTTTAAAAAGTTCACTTGAACTTGAGTCCGCATTAGATATCCTTGTGTTAAGGTAGGTTGATTTGGCTTCCATTGAATGTTTCCACTGCCTGCATTAGAGACTGAGGGATTGGGAGACGGGGCTCTTGTGCCAATCCCTTTCCAGGGATCATTTCGTGTGCCTTAGTAGAATAATGTCATTTTACAAGGTGTTCTTATGATTTTTAGTTTTGATGCTTAACTTTTACTGGAGCTAAGATATCTATGGCAGATATAACATTAGCAGTTAGGTGGGTGACCAGATCAGAGGAGTTAATGAAGGGGTCAATCGTACATAGCCTTGCAGCCAGCAATTCAGACACTTTAGCAGGCATGAAATTCTTAAGATTTCTGCAGTTTTTTGGTTTCTGGGCAAAGTGTCCAGTAGAGGAGGTGATGCTGGTGGATAAGCAAGTAGGTTCACCACATAGTAATCGGACCAGGGGCACGGAAGTACTGCAACATCTGAGATGTGCAGGCAATGCGTCATAACCCAGTCCAACGTGTGTCCCCCGATGTTTGAAGTTCCTTTCATCCATTGTGTGTACCGATAACTTCTAGAGCATAAATTAAGGAGGTAGCTTGCTTATCGAGTCGTTCTTCACCCCACAGATTAAGTTCACTGATTATGAACAGCAGGGTTTTGGTTTTAGCAATGTGGTTAAGAAATTCAAGAAATGTGTTCCTCAAACTGTGGCATATCACTGGGTGGTCTATAAATGACCAAGGTGCTCATGGTTACATTGGCGTTTATTTTCATTTTAACAAAAAGACTTTCCCAGGCTCTGGACTTAGTTGATTAACCATGTGGGTCTCTCAGTGTTTTTCGAGCAGGTAGGTGACCCCTCTTCACATCTGACCTGATTGGTCAGCTTGGAGGATATAGTATCGGATGGAAGAGCTAATGTGGCATTAGGCGGTATGGACTCGTTGAACCAGGATTCAGTAACTGCAAGCAAGACTGGAGCAGATTTGGTCAGAAGGTCTTCGATTTCAACCCCATGCTTCATAAGGGAGCGGGTAGTCAAGAGGGAAAAGAAGAGTGGCAGCCCTAAGGATGTTTTGCTACTACAGATATCAGCACCCAAAATTTTTTGATGAACTGCATTGCATGTATTAATAGTAGGGTAAGTGTCCGGGCAGCCCTTAGAGTCAGGCATCATAGCTGTAGAGAGTTTTGTCTGATTGAGAATATGGAAAGGATTTATGCCAACATTACAGGATTTCATGTTCACCTGTGGTGCTGTGCTATTGTGCTTATCAGCGTCAGTGGCCGTGAGGTCAATGATGTCAGGGGGAGTGTTCTGTGGTGATATATAGTGACCCCCCCCAGTGAATGAACCTGAATCCCCATCATCTCGAGGTCTCTTGAGCTCATAAGGAGATCCAGTAAGGATTACAGTGGTACTGGACCCATGGTTAGGTGACTGGAGAGGTTTCCTCAAGGACCTCACCGGCGGGTGGCCCAGGCTCCACCTCATCCTGGCACGTTGTGGGTGTTTAAGAAGTGCTAATGGGTGGAATTTGAGGTGGAAAGGGGCAGGGCTCTGCGGTGCTGCAGTAGATATCAGCGTGTTTAGAATTATATGCAGCTGGGTTGTAAATAGGGATATGTATCATGGTGTCACGCACACCCTGAATAAGCTGAATGATAGCAGTCACGCTAAAAGGCAGCAGAGGGGACTCACAGTACCTTAGAGAGTGCAGAGCGTGGAGTGGGCGGCTGCCAGAGCACACTAGGTGCAAACCAGCGATAAACAGCCTCACAAACGTGACGTCGCCAACGCGCCTCCAACATCGTTTTGTGGTATGGCTATCCTGGGAAGTGTAGTTCTACTGAACTACAGTAGGAGCAGGTTCCGCAAAGCTTGCTGGTAAGCTCTCAGTATAATACTTGCCAGATTGTCTCTTTTCTGATTTTCCTAAGCATCGTTGGAAAGCATGCCTCTTTTAAGCAACTTCTGAAGATTATTCTCATCTGTGATGGATGAACAACACGTTACAGCGGCTGCTATTTGATGTAACCGGGCACTGTCCTCAGGACCAAGAGGCTCCCTTAGAGGCACCTTGGAATATCTAATAACATAATATACCGTAACATGTCAATCAAGATTCGATCATTTCAGGTCCTGTGTCTTCCCTACTTCAGTTGACCCAGAGGTGTGTTAAATAGATTACACGCTTAGCTGTCTAACACTATTTGCATTTTTGCTGTTTCCTTGTGGTTCTGCACACGTTCTTCTGCCTTTGGTCTATAAGTCTTGTCTTTCCTGCAGTCTAGAATACTCTTGGAGCTTCTCTACAAAACATCATTACGTCTTGTTGACGGTGAAATAATGCATGAAGTGCAGGTCTGACGCAACAGCATTATAGATCTAATGTTTTATTTATCCGTAAATTGCACACAGAGAACGGCATGTGCCTGCACTTTACTGTAGGCAGACTCATGTGTTCAATTTTGATTTCTTTTTTAAGAGGATCTAATTCATCCCAGACATTCCATTGGACATGGGTGTTCATGTTAAATGTACTGCACTGCCAACATCGAGTGCATGCCTCCCACAATGTATGTGGGAGGTGCATGCATTTACAGGTATACTGAAGACATCTTCAAGCAGCTGCTAACAGCTGGCGGTGTTCAAAAGAACGCAATCCATTACCGCCAGAATCAGATGCATGCAGAAATGCATTCATAGTTAAATGGCAATTCTGATCTGTGTCCACGCTCTGCCATGCAAATCAACTAAAACAACATGCTGCACAAAAAGCGCGCGGGCAACTTTTATATGCTTCATATGCATTTTATGTGCATCGAATTATTGAAAATGGCCGCCTCTGCGTCACATTGCACAGTTGCATTGCATTTCTTCAAGCTTACTCAGAGGACACATTATACCACCCTCGTTCAGATAGCAGCTCCTCTGCTGGGACTGCTGCTTATACCAGCGGCCATTTCATGTGCTTTTGAACTCGGGCATGACTACACGTTTCTGAAGAAGCCCCTCCGTCAATGTCACACTGTGATTAAAGTTCTCAGTACTCAGCTGGAAACCTTTGTCCTTTGAAATGGCGTTTTCCGACACTATGAAGCTTCATCAAAGGCCAGCTGTTCATCAGAACCAAACGTTACGTCTTTGACAAGCCGCAATGTCCACATGTACTGTAGCATGCCGCCATCAAGCTGTCACATGCTCCAGGCTGTTCGATAAGGCTCCAAACGGCCTGTCATCGTTCCCTTGTATACAAGATGTGGGGGGCCTCATTGTATTCATAATCCAGGGGAGGTCGTGATGGACAGAATAATGCCTGGGAAGAATGCAGCATGGTTTTCTATTCATCTACACACAAAAAGAAAACATTTCTCTGACTTCCTCTAATCCATGATTTCTTTGTGTCTAATGGCTCGGTTCGAAATGAAACACATCTTGTAGTAAGTTTATTTTGTAGAATTCATATAGTTTTAACATGTTTATAGAACTAAAGGAGTCTTTGATCTTAGAAAAAAAGCATTACATGCATCAGGCAGAAGTGGAGTGTTCATGAATTTTCACTAAACATATTTGAGCAATAATCTGAGGGTTAGCTGCGCTTTGGTTGGGTCTGTATATTGACCCACTGGTACCTTTCCTGGCAGTAACGATCCCCACCACAGGGTTACAGCTATAAGCACCCCTGCCATGCCGTCCACGGTGGCAATTTTTTTTTTTTTTTTTTTTTTTTAAAGGAGTGAAACCGTCCCACACCGACCAGTTTAAATAATACCATAGAAGATGGCCACCATGGATACAAAGAGAAGACTGTGACACATTGACTACTGCTCTGTACGAGTAAAGGGATATATATTGCCTAAGGGCCTACTCAGGCACACACTTCTATTGAGTAGGCAGTGTTCCCAATCATGGTGAAACAATGCACAGAAATAACTGCACACCTTCTTCACCTCTTGGGGCAGTGCAGGGTGCGGATAGTGTATGTTCTTCATAAGGGATGTAAGCTAGCACAGGATTGTCCAATAAAGCAATATTATTGTGGTACCTAAATTAAACACAAGTCTAATCAAGTTTATATTAAAATAGAAAACTTTAAATAAACTAAAAATACCGACAACTAATAAAAACACTTATAAGCCACCCCTGTAAAGGAAAACACAGAGAATGGAGACCTTGGAATCAAGGGCCACTCTGGGTTTGAAGAGAGGGGTAGAAAAGCAATCATTTCTGCAGCAACTGCTCAAGTTCAAAGAAGATGTCTTTTTGAAGCGTTGCCGATTGCTTTAATAATTCCCGACCATTGAAGAATAGTGCAATGATTTTTATTAAAATGTTGAAGAGAAATGGACGATTCCTAGGAGCAAATTATGAGAAAGAAGCAATTTGACTTAATAAGAGGCCCAGGGAGAGTGGTGGTAGGGACAGCCCGTGGGATTCCCTCCCTGGTCGAAACATCTGTAAACCATTGTTAGTGCTACAAAATAGTAACCCCAGCTGTCTATTAATTTCTTCACCTATCAATGACTCCCTAAAATGATGACTCTCTGAACTCCCTCAGGGACCTCCAAGCAGCCCATAATCAGTTTGTTAGTTTTCTGAGGGAGTATGGGATGTGCCTTGCACTTAACCTGTTGGACTCAAGCTTGTTCACTCACGTTCTCCACATTTGAACACTGTATGTTGTAAATTGAATAGATCACATAATAACAGACCATCACGCAGGCTCAAAATCCATAAATTTATATGAACATTTTTAGATCCATTAACATGGTGATAACATATCTACTTGCATTGGTTATAGTTAAGAAAACAAAGCATTTCCAAAATAGGAAACAAAACCCTTTCCAAAATCAATCAGCAAAACGTAAATTCAACTGTGCATGTTGTTACAGAAAGGGAAACAGACATGCAATTCCACACTGACAGTTTTCTTTGGGTTTCAGAAATCCTAATTAGCATTAATTGATAATGATTGTAACGTGGCATTACTTCCTTAGCTGCTCCCCCATGTTTAGTGTTTATAGATTGGAAGTGAAATTAGGAGAAACTCTGCTAAGCACTTTAGTTGGTTTATTAAAGCACATGCATTTTAGATACAGCATCAACTCCTATTTATCTCTTGCCCCTCAACTAATGTCGGTTTAGTCTGAGATTAGAGTTACAGAACTTTCTTGCATAGCTGAATTATTCCTCAACCAATTTCTATTAGGCAACTTCCTTGATCCTGCGGTACGTTGGAGATAAAGGGAGCTATGCCTTTTTGGATCATTTTGACCTGGTCAAATTAACCCTTGCAAGAAATTCCAGTTTGATTGGGCCCTATTAATACTCACCTAAAACCCTTGTACTACAAGCCGATCTGGCCTGCTTGCAGTTTTAGCACCACTAGCCCTCACTGTTCAGCCCAGGGCTCTTTGGGACACTGCAGCTTGGAGTCCTTTCACGTTGCCAGCTACCCAGATAATGCCTTCTCTCACAGCATCTTTCAAGGCACTGGTGAAAGCTGGCAAGATACCTTTATACTCAAAATCTGGAACACACAGCCCCAGGCCTTGCTTGTATTCAGAGCTTGTGATAGATATCTCAGCCCCGTTTCAAAGTTTCAGCAAAATGCCCTGCCTAAAACCACAGGCTCTCATGCAGAATGTCTGCGCAAAAAGCCCAGCCTCCCAGCTCGAAGTTCATTATAAGCCTTTCTCAAAAACCCAGCCCTTTCCTGTGTCACATATGAATCCTGCACATTTTTTCCCACCTATATGCTGATGTCACTTCCTTCACCTTGTGCACTTTGTGTCATTCCCAATGTTATCATGTGACAGAGAATATTCTAGCCCTTCCTGCAAGATCTTGTGTGATTTTCCAGCTCATCCATCTGGTCTTTGGCAGGCTACAAATCTGCCGACCATTTCTTCCTGCGCTCGGATGGAAATGAAACATTCCCTTTCCTCTTCTTGTGCTTCTGATTGAACAGTACCCATGTTTATTTTTCCAAGGCCTGTCATCTTTTTACATTGTGCATTTTGCCTGGCAAACAGGTTGTTCACCCTTTAAATCCTGCTGAATCCAACCCTCGCAAGCAAAGCTGTTTCATCCATGCACATGCAGTAAAGATAATGTGTTAAAGCCTGCAGCCCCCACATTTAATCCCCTTGGTTTACCCTCTGTGCTACACATTAGTACGAATATACCAAATCACACACAGTACATGCTGCAATGTTAGCATCAGTTAAAACTGGTTTCACCATTTCTGTTGAAATTAGAGGCACACCATCCTTGTTGAAATGCGTGGCACACCATTTCCATACACTCCTCTTACTGCACCCGCCTAGCCTCTATCCACCTGATGTTTCACTCCTCATTTTTCTTGCCTCCACCTGTTTAAGTTTAGTCTCCTCCAACACCACTTAACTACTCATCCTCCACACAATGACTCCCCTTTCTTCAACTACTATGCTTCTCCTTCCACTACCACCACTTTCCTACTCCCACTACTACTCTCCTCCTCCCACGGATACTCAAACACCCTTCTTTGACCATTCTTTGACAAGAGAGTCTCTCTCACAGTGCCTGGGCCCTCTGGATGGCTTCTATGAGGCATGGGCAAAGGTTTGGGGAATGTGAACCACTGCAGATGGGGCCTCTCTAGTGCCTCTGGCGGCACCGTGGCTGCCATGCACATCCATGGGTGGCATTCATTGTCTGGGAAGTGCTCCCCTGATTGCTTCTTGGGCCTCACATTCCTTACCTTATCCCACATTATCACAAAAGAAAAGAGGAGGCATACCAGTTAACTGTGACTGTTTTATCTTTATAATTGGAATCATTGTTTGTTTTTGGAAGTGGGGGTGAGCAGGTGATTTAGCCACTACTCGTCCTTATACTCCTACAGAGCAGATGTCATTTCGTCGTCACAGAATGCATGAAGAAACATGATTAATTCATTAATGTAATTTGACTACATTTTCACTGATGGAAAGTATGTGAAAATGTGTACTTGATAAATTAATCTTTTGAGTATCATCTTTGCTAAACTTTAAAACATATTGTAAATCTTTTAAATCTAGGTGATTGTGAGTACATTCCCTAAGCAGCCACATTGATATGTGTCTGTCACAAATGGAAATTACAGTGCATGTGCCAATTTGCTTTGGCACAATAATGTCTTTTCTCTTCGTTTCTTGATTTTCATCAAAACCTATGGTAGTGCGTCTGTCACAATACCTGCAAAACCATCTCAATTAAAACAAGACTTGCTAAAACCAATCATTTTGGCTGTTGGACGCTGAAAACATTTTCTGATTTCATGCAGATAGACACACCTAGCCAGAAAGGGCTATATTGAGTTGAAAGCTGTCAGAGAGTGGACGGATGGAGGAAGAGAGAATACAAATATGATGATTGATAAATGCATGAGAATGTGGGAGGATATGCGAATGAATGATTGTGTGGAGAGATAAATGGGTAGGACTACATGATGATTGAAAGAGTTTGAAGAGACATGAATGAAGCTAACTTTAAAGTTATATGATAGTGTGAGGATGTGTGGACAATAAATGCATATATGTGATAAGGTTGAATGGACTATTGAACAAGCATCTGGGAATCGATAAATAAGTGTAAGTATAGGTAAATCAATGAGAATGTGAAGATAGTCAATGCAAATTACAGAGGAAATTAGAGCAGCAGTGAAAATCACAGAGCAAGGTTGTGTCATGTGACCCCACCACTTATCGTGTAGCGACTTTGAAGTACAAGCATGTGACTGTAAAAGAGTGGTATGGCCTGTGCTAACGTAACTAAAGCTGGAAATATATCAAGGTTCAGAAAGGTGTTTGACTCCGAATAAATTCAGGGAAAAATAATGAGGTGCGCAAGTTGCAGAAAGAGAGCACTTTTAATGCATACAATTATCGTCCGGGAGGTCAGTTAGTCGCAAGTGAACAAAAGGCTGAGAACTCTCAACATGCTTACATTTAGCTACAGTTCTTATAGACAAAACCACAAAATTACAATAATATTCCAGACATGCAGTAAATGCCAATCCCTAATCTCCTTCTGGCTATCGCCATGTACAAACCTGAAGATTGACATGCATTGCCCTTCTCTATTGGTTAGTACATTGCATGTGACATTTCCAAATCCATCCCTGTGCTAATCATTTCACTGGGCAATTAGCAAAAGTGAAATCAGCTACTTGTGATGACAATGTAAGATACACTAGCATCCGTTCCCATGACACCAGACAGCTTGGCACTCTAGCCTGTTCCCAGGCCCTGCAAAATCCTCAATGTGAAACATATATTTTTCAACTACCACACTGATACATGTTGTGGTTCCCACTACTTAGCTAGATCAAAGACAGAAACATTTAGTTTGCAGAACTTTCATCTATTCATCTTGCCTGGAAAAGAGAGATATAGAGAGAGAGAGCACTCATAGAAAAACCATTCAACATAAACCCCACTTTTGAGAAGTAATTTCTTGTATTATTTGTGCTATTAGACCAATCTGTGACATACTTGACAGTCCTAATAATTCATTATCACATTATAAATGGTTATATATAACGCACTTAATACCAAAGAGTTTTCTAACTGCAGACCCAGCGTTTGAACCTGTGTTGCTCTGCATCGTCTTGCTTCCAAGACAAGCATGTTGCCACTGAGATATACTACCCATGCAAAAGGGAAATAGATCCAAAGCTTTCTGCAGTATTTTAGCAGTGCCTCAACCAGAGGACTAATTCACACCAGAAGACATATTTTGCAACTATTGCATTTCCATTTGGTTAATGCTAAAACGTCATTAATATTCTGTGTGTTTAACTTCCCTAGGAAAAACTTAATGAGAGGATAACAGGATCTTCATCTTTTGAAACAATAAATAATATAATTAATATTTACACTGCCTGCTCATCCAGCCACATACTTGGCAATTTTACAAGTTTCTTGAATGCAGCAACAACAAGGCCTAATCAAAAAATGGCAGAATCACTAAAACAACATGGAACATTTACATTTTGAGTACTCTTGCAATCTGTATTTCCCTTTATGTTTATATGAACACATGTCTTTCATCAGCACACCCTTTTCCTATATCTACACTTTGAATGTGTGAGGAGAGTGACTGGTAAACTTCAGCCGTGCATTGTATCAGTGGCCTGAGCTAGGATGTGTGCAGTTAACACGGTCATGTTTTAACCATTCAGTGGTGGAACAGTTATTGTAGCCTATTTATTTCCTGAATTAGTATGAGGGCATCATAAGTAATTCAGGGAGCTGAATACAGCTCTGAGAAATGCTTTAAAAACCGAACATAGAATTAATGCATTTTGTAGCACAAGTTTTGAGAAAAATTATGCAGAAAGCCATACAATTTGAAATCGTTTAAGTAGTGTAATAGACATACAGGTACCTGAAACCAGGTTACTAACAATACACAGGAGAATCTTACAACATGTTTATGATGCATTTGCCCACTTTACATACTAGCATTGGCACTGTAAAACCCTGTAAAACATTGACTTCAAAATGATGCACAAAGAAAATGTTGTTGTTGCCACTAAACATATTTAATTCCTATAATGTATGCTAGCAATATTACGGCAAGAGAAACACACACTCCTCTTGTCTATACAGTAAAATAGACATTGTTTTGTGGTCACTAGAGAGAGGAGAGCAAGTGGGCATCTCTGATGGATGCCTACCCTCTTACCTACTTGCGCATGTGACTCATAACATTGCTAATGTAAAAACAAATCATGATAGTGGTATGAATCACTAATATACACTATGTACTACCAACATCAATATGAGGGTAGAGATGGATAGTAACAAATTAGCATTCAGGGCACTATTCTCATCCAGGTGTTAAGTACCTAAAAGGACGCTAAAAGGCTTAACAACCTTTTCGGTACTTAAGACCTATTCTGAAGGTCGCACATTCGGTCGGAAGGAATGCGCCACTCTCGGAATAAATGTGGTGGTTGCTGGGATGGGTTGGAAACCAACCTAGCAACCGCCACATTCGTAAACTGGCTTTTTGGAAGCCTATTCTCGTGACACTTCGACAGTTTAATATGTGCGCTAAACTAGCACACATATGTGGTACCCTTTTGGTGCCGTTAAACTGGAGGAGTGCCACAAGAAGCCTTGTTTGCTGTAAATGGAAGTGTTCATATACACCCGCGTGTTGTATAAAATGTTCATCTGTGTTCTCGGCAGCATTTTTGTAAAATAACAAATCTGTTGTTATTTTACAAAAATGCTGCCCAGATTGGATTGCGCCCGTTAGAACTAAAAACAGGCGCAATCCACACAGATCACTGTCGTGCTCTACGAGGGCGCCCAGGCCCACTTGAGAATAGTAGTGGTGCCTGGGTGTCCTCTTTTGGTGCAGAGAATCGTGCTGTTTAGCAGCTTCACTGCGCAAAGTTGAGAATAGGGCCCATAGTGTTTTTTTCTTGCATACTATTGGCAGTATTCTAGAGACACTGCTAATGCTCTGATGAGGCCGATGGTATTTATGTAAGTGGGTAGGATTTTTAAAAACCTCTGGCAGTGGTAGTCATTTCACTGAAAGAATCCACCCCAGACCATAAAGAGGAACTGAGGAAACATGCATGATATAACTATTTTCTCTGAAGCCAAAGTGGATATGCAGCATATTTATTTTTAGAAACATTTTATTGCCCCTTTATTCTTAAAGAAAAGGAGGAGCTCTCAATGCTCTCCCCACCGGGTATAGATAGGCCACTCATTCCTGCTTCTCTATTTGCATCCTTTGACAATTATACATAAAGCAATAGAAGTTTCCAAATGTAAGGCAAAAACAAGGCTGAATGAGCCAATTTGTAGAATTTAAGGCTAGGCTAGAAGTGTTTGTATGTTTCCACCATATTCCCACTGTCCAAGAAGAGCACCATACATCTTCATCAGTGCAATTAAATGCCCCCACAACACTGTTAATGTGAATGTAATCAGAAGCATTTGCCCATTAAAAGAAATGTTCACTCCTGATTGATAAAACTTATTTGTCACAAGGTCATGACCCCAGTGATGCAGAACTAAAATTCCAGGATCTAGCCCCAGCAACGTTTATATTTCAGTGCGGCCACTTCTCTTTAATGGGTAATCTGCCTACTCCAATCCTTTTAAATGATCCTCTCCTAACTCTACACCTCCTCTGCAAGACTTTATCTTTCCCCCACCACTGCAACAAGAGTGATTTGGGATATTTGATTGTCAAATGGACACAAAGTAAACATATCTCAAAACCTGAGGCTGCTGTGATGACAAATCCTTACACAAAGATGTATTCTTGGCCAGACAAGTAATAATCTGATTTGTCATGTAGGGTGTTAGTGGGAAATTCAGAACCACAATCTGGCCACAGTTGTGTTAGTTCTTCCCTTGGCCAAGGCTGTTTGCCCATTGACCTAAAACAAATCCTATCTTACCTCCCTACTTAAAAACACATCATTGGATCACTAAAACTGCCCGTATGGCTGGTGATGAAGAGGATTTGTCGGCAGCATTCAACAGAGTCGACTTTAACATCCTTATTTTCAAATTGTCCAAGGTAGCACTGTTATTCATTAAATAACTCAAATGCTTCTTCTCCTTTTTATCCAACAAGTCAAACTTGGAACATATTGTTCTGACTCTCTGCCAGTTAGTTGTGGTGTTCCACAAGGGTGCTCTCTTTCCCCCTGTTGTTTAATATCTATATCCGGCCATTTTTAAACATATTTACTGAGCTCAGTTTAAGCTATCACTCTTATACCGGTGACACTCAAATCTAGGTCAGGCTTAAGAATCCAGCAAAAGCCATTAATCGAGTGTTAGCCTGTGCGCAAAAAATAAAAAGCTGGGTTTTGGAAAAAAGTTACAACTTGATCCTTCTAATCAGAGATTATTGTGCTTGGTACAAAAAACTGGTTGGTTTATAATCTTGTGTTCCCTGTCCAGTCCTTTTCGATACATCCAAACCACATTTCTGCTAAAGTTAAAAACTTAGGTTGCAGCTGGCAGGCAAATTTAAACTGTAATCTACATGCCATTGAAGTTGTAAAATCAATTTACTACCAACTCAAAGTTCTGAGGCCTGTCCTGCCTCTAATTGCTGAACAAGACCAACTGGCGGTTTTTGGGACTCTGGCAAATTCCAGATAAGACTACTGTAATGCTCCTTTCATAGGCATCGCGACTGGCCAGATACAACACCTCCAGGTTGCTTGAAATGTCACAATCAGTCAAATTTATGGCCTTCCCAGAACTGCTTCAATCTCACCAAATCACAGAAGCCTCCATAGGCTGCCAGTCCAGCAGAGGATTATTTTCAAGATCCTCTGTCTGGCATCTAATTGCATTCATGGCATGGCCCCTAGTTACCTTGCCTCTGAACTCTCTTCTTACCATCCGACTTGCCTTCTTTGCTCAGTGGATCAAAATCTTTTGATCATTCCCTCTTCTCGATGTGCTTCTAACAGTGAAAGACGTTTCTCTGTCAGCGGCCCGGAGCATGGAATTTGCTGCCCGTCAATCTCTGTAAAACAAACTCTCTGCCTCTACCAAAAAAGAAGATGAAAACCTATCTTTTTCTATGATCCTCGTCTTCAGTGGTTGCTGTTCGCACCTTGTACCTTGTTTTCTAACATCTGCGCCTAGATGCAGTTCGGACTTGGTTCCTCCTGGATATGCGCATTATAAATCATGAAAGTCAAAATCAAATCAAAATTAGAAAAGCTCCCCTACCTTAATTTAAGACACAGACCTAGTGAGCATGATGCTTTCTAGGGGAAGTAGTGGTAAACAACACTGTTCTCTCCAGGATATTGTGTTAAGGAGTAGAGATTGCTTTCTGTATTTTATGTTATGACAAATACATAATAATTATGTGCTGGATGTGTAGTTCACATATTTGAATCATTCAAATGATTCTGGGTTTTTATATACATTTTACAAAGATTCATGCTCGATTGTTATACTACTTGTGGTGTCCTGTGAGAGTTTAACATCTCAATTACCAGGGTTGAGCAAGCTCTCTCTACACCTCAGGACATGGATAACCACTTACTTGCAACAGCTGCTCTAGCTGCTCTAGGTGTAGGTGCCACACCAGGCAGAAACCACGAGCAGTGGGATGGTGTGTTTAAGGAAACAAAGACTTAACTTCCAGAAGAGCTGGCCTTGCAAGGAGTCATTCTGACGGGGATGCAGCATACAAGAGAATTGCTTAAAATACATAAACACATTGGTCATGTAACACTGAATACTCTTTAAGAAGCAGAATCCATTACCTGAAGCCATTTATGCATAAACCATAATGGATTCCATCAGTAGCGGAAGCAGATTATGTTATGTTATGTTATTTCAACTTATAAAGCGCACAGTCGCCCAAAGGCATCATGGCCCTAGAGAGGAAGACTGCTCGGTAGAGGATAAACCAGTGGAAGAGACAGGAGCTAGAATAGAGTAGTTTTCAAAGCTCTTCCAAAGCACAGGTGGTTAGCAGTGGCTTTAAGTAGCAGAGGAAGATTGTTCCAAAGTTTGGCTGCGGCAGTAGAGAAAGCTCTGCCGCCCAGCCTTTCCCGGTTAAATCTAGGAACGATGAGTAGATTAGAGGTGGCGGAGCGGAGATCCTGAACCAGGGAGTATCGGGAAAATTGAGACTGCAGGAATTCAGCTCCATGACCGTGAATTGCCCGATGGACGATACACAGTGACTTAAAATGAATTCGCTGAGCCACCGGAAGCCAGGCACCATAGGGAGAGCCAGAGCTGCGAGGTTCTGCATACGCTGGAGTCGGTGTATAATACCGACTGGTTGTAACAAATACAGCGAGTTGCAATAGTCCAACCGTGAAAGGACTAGCGCAGCCACCACGGGGGGGGCGGAAAGCTTCCGGGATCAAAGGCAAGACCCTCTTAAGGACCTAGATCTGATGGTGGGCGGACTGGCAAACGGCCATAACCTGGTTAGGCATGGACAAGGAGGCAGAGAGAACAACACCTAGGTTCTTCACTTTGCTAACTGGACCAGGTAAAGGGCCAAGGGAGGAGGGCCAAAAGGTGGGGGTCCACAATAGAGGGTTGGGAGGGCAGCCTACCAACAGTACCTCCGTTTTATCACCATTTAGCTTTAGCCATTTCTGGTCCATCCAGATCCCGACTGCCTTTAGTCAGTCATGGAGGCAGGCTGACATCTCAGTATGATCCTGATCCAAGCGGATCAGGATTTGTGTGTCATCCGCATATGAGTAACAGTTAAGCCCATAAGAACGGATGAGACAGGCCAAGGTCCAGATGTGTATGTTAAACAGAATCGGCGAGAGAGAGGATCCCTGAGGGACACCACAGGTGAGGGGACAGGAGGAGGAGAGAAAGGGTGGCATAGTGAGGGTCTGAGTGCGATCTGGAAGAAAGGAGGTAAACCAGGCAAGAACAGAGCCAGATATCCCGATCTGTGACAGGCGAGAGAGGAGGATGGGATGGTCAACCGTGTCGAATGTGGTGGATAGATCTAACAAGATCAGAGCCCCAACTCCGCCTGCATTGACTAGTCTGGACATGTCGTCCTGTACAGAGACAAGCACACTTTCCGTACCTCTACCTGGCCTAAAACCAGCCTGGGCATGATTTTGATTTGAGGATTCCAGGAAAGAAGACAGAAGAGGTGTAACCAAAGATTCCAAGAGTTTAGACAGAAAGGGGAGCTGAGAGATGGGACGAAAATTAGCAGGAATAGCGGGGTCCAGAGAGGGCTTCTTAAGAAGGGGAATAACCCTTGCAAATTTCAACTCCGGGGGAACCAGTCCGGACTGCCAGGAATTGTTTATAGCCATTGTGATATTGGTCAGGATGTCAGGGGCAATCGTCTTCCTAATAGCGGCAGGAATGGCATACTCGGGGGAGGAAGATTTAATCTTTAAAGTGGCTGCCAAAACTTCTGCTTCGGTGAATTGTGGAAAAGCAGACCAACTAGCAAGGGGTCAGTAGAAAGGGCAGGCACAAAGCTAGGGGTATCGGGGAGCAGTATCGCAGGAGATTTAGCGATGTTAGCTCGGATGGCATCAATCTTTTTAACAAAGAAGGAGGAAAGATCATTGCACAGTTCTTGTGAGGGCTTAACCATAGATGTAAGAGTCTCCGAAGAGGCTGGCGAGTGCACGATGGAGAAAAGAGTTTTAGGTTTGCACAAGGCATTTTCAATTTTCTGAGCAAAGAAGGTGGATTTTGCCAGTTTGACGCTGGCCAGATAGGTGGACAGGTTAAGTTTGTATAGATCTCTAAGCGCAGGATTGTAGCTAATTCGCCATTTACGCTCAGCTTGTCTGAGTTGTAGGCGGGCAGTTTTGAGCTGGTCCGTAAACCAGGGTTGGGAAGGTAGTTTACGACCTTGAATCAATTTCAATGGAGCATAGAGATCAGCAGCAGTCATCAAAGAGTGGGAAAGTGAGGTTAGAGATAGAGGCCTCAAAGGGGCACAATTAGAGGCTAATGGGCACTGAGTGCCTTTGGGTCAACTGAGCGCCAGGAGCGTAGTAGAGTCTTGGAGAGGAGAAGTTTACAAGGGGAGATAACTGGCAAGAATGAGCACAAGACCAAATAATGGTCAGACCATGTCACTGGCTCAACCGGGCCAGGGCATAGCAAGGAGTCTTTAGCAAATACTAGGTCAAGGGTATTACCATGTAAATGGGTTGGAGCTTGAATCAGTTGGTGCAAGTGTAAATCGGAAAGGCTGTCAAAAAAATAAATAATTTCAGCAGAGCTTGGCATATTAGAATGTAAGTTGAAATCACCTAAAATCACAAGATTTGTAAAGTACAAATTCAAGTTTGCTATGAGGTCAGCTAGGCCTTTCCCAAAAGATCCTATAGGGCCCGGAGGACGGTACAGGAGCAGAAGATGAATAATCCGAGAAGGCGTTTTAGTGCACCGAATAAAAAGGGCTTCCATACTAAGTGTGTAAGGACAAGGTAGCTCGATAACGGTATATTTCTCACTAAAAATGATTGCAACCCCTCCACCCTGTTTGGGGAGCGGGTGGTCACGGTGAATAATGAGATAGGTAGGGGGGATGGCTTTGACTACAGCAGGTGCCGAACTTGGCGTGAGCCAAGTTTCTGTTAAACACAGAAAGTCCGGTTGCCTGCTGGTTAGCAGGTCCCAGGTCTCGCCTGTGTGAGCCGGAAGAGATCTGGTATTTAGTAAGCATAAGGTAGGAGCATCTGTTATGGGCTCCATACGAACAGCATTAGTAGTAGGGGGCGGGACTATAGTTAAAGTAGAATGGCTCCAGCCTGCTTGCCAGATGGTATCAGCAGGTGCCAAGGAAAGCAGAGAGCTTCTATCAATGTCGCCCCTCTGGCCCTTCCCGGCACGGACGGGCACAGACAGGCTTGACTTAAGCGCGCCTTCGGCCCTGGCGGCACGTCCCCTGTGCCCCCCCGCTGCGCGGGCGAGCGATCCTGCACATATGCACAAGGATCGGAATGAGAACGAGGCAGGGGGGCTGAGCCCAAGGGCGTAGAAAGAGGACTGCTAAGTAGTCTAGCCCAGCAAGCCCGCCTCCAGCTGCCGAAATAAAGTATGATGCCAGAACGGGAGGCTGGGGGCGCACTAGGCACCAGAGGGTGCCAGCGGGGGAGGCCGCTCCCCCCCCACCTCTCCTGGGTTCTGCCTCTAGATTCCATGTGTTTCAAAAGGCAGTGGAATTCAGTACCAATAAAGTGTACACAATTGAAAAAACAGTGCTGTTCATTAAAATTATATAACAGTAATACTTATCTTTTCATGTCTGTGTGCTTAGGATTAATCTTTGTGGTGAACACTGCTGTATTCCTCTTCCCCACCTGTTTTTTAGCATTGTTTTTTAGCATTGTTCTCTTGTCTTTTAGCATTGTGGATGTTTCGTGTTATGTGTGTTGATATTTTAGCCTATTTTAGGTATATTGTAGCTGCTGTTTAGCTATGTTTAAGTGATCAGTGTTTAATAATTTGTGATTTATTCACCATTCTTTAATTTTTGTATCACTTTAAATAAACGTTGATACATCACTATTAATTTATTTTTCTCTGGACATATTTTTCTGTTTATTGATGTCATTATAATACTCTGGTCCAGAGGCTAGAGTTTCCCTGCTCTTTTCAGTTCTTTGCTGAAAAACATGCCCTTTACTTAATATCTCCCATGATGTGCCCCTGCATCTGTAACATGGGTAATGGGCTGGTTGCCGCATTTGCACACATATAATATATATTCAAGGAAAATACTTTACTTGCACGGACGTTAAGATGGGAACTTAATGCAACAAAACTCCTAAAATTCAGCTAAATCCACCTTAAACTCACGTCCCCTCTTCCGCAGCCTATGACCGTAATGATGACATCACTAATTATATGCTGTATGAGAACACTGATGACATTACAACTCACATCGCTGATGCCATCACTTGTGACAACACTATTTACATCGTATATAACTGAGTACATTAAGAATGGAAGTAGACATAACATCATGTATAGGAAAGCTCATGAAAACTTTGATTACCTTAATAACAATTTGGCTGTGGACTTGGCCATGACAAAGGCTGGGGTCACTGGCCAGCACCAAAGGCCATATAGAGTGGTCAGTTAGTGTTAAAAAATACTAATGTGCATGGTTAAAAGCCATCACTGTTTTAAAATATACAGTCGGCAACACTGAGTTGAATTTCAAGGGATTTCTTATTCCATAGATTTTTAGAATGCTTCCAGACCACTAGCATGGCCTTCGGACATAACCGGTGGACACGGCCATGCTATATAATTTAAAACACTTGCAACCCATCGCTCAAAGACGTCCATTAATCACAAATTGATTATGTCGGCCTTTGACAGTGGTATTGTTATGTATACAAGATTGCAGGCTTTGAGAACTCACAATGTTTTTAGGCAATGCACAGTGAGATTGCATTATTTGCCATGACCACACACTTTGGTGAAGCACCGTGATTCAAGGCCCTTGTTTTAGGGTCGGTCTCTTGGTGACTTTTGTGATACATCACACAACCCCAACTAACCACATTTAAGGTGCTCGGAAATGGGAAAGAAATGACCGGCTGCAAGTACAATATATGCCCAGGTACTTTCTGCAGCCATAGCGAAAATCAAAAGCTAGCAACCATGAATATACACACAGTAAGTGAACATATATCTTCAAGTGAAATATGCAAATGTAGCTCAATAGACCTACTCCTTATTTGATTTGATTTTGATTTTGAGTAATTTATAACACGCACCAGACAGAATAAACTGTATTCGGGTGCAGATGACAACTAGGGAAAGAAATTGCCTGAAAAGAAAAAAAGGAGAAGCAGGCATTATCATTCTAATAACTTTCATCAATTATTTAAACATTTTCAGTCTCTTTCTGAAGAGGTTCAAAGTGTCACACTTTCTAATTTAGAGTGGAAGTTGTTTCCAGACTTTAGGACCATATGCTCCAAAACTTCTGTCTCCTCTCGAGACGCATTTTGTTCGTGGGGTGCAAATCAAGAGTTTATCCTCTGAGCGTAGCTTCCTTCTTGGCTGGTAGGATGCAATTTTATCAGCCAGGTATGCAGGGGAAAGCCCTTTTAAGCCTTTAAAAACTAGGCATGCCATTTTAAATGTAACTTTTTCCTCCACCATCAACCAATGGAGGAATCTCTGCATTGATGATACATGGTCCCTTTTCCTCAGGTTTCCAAATACTCTTACTGCTGCATTCTGTGCTCTTTAGAGTCTATCCATTTGATTTTGAGGGATTCCTGCTAACAAACTATTGCAGTAGTCCAAGTGGGGGTTAGTCATTGCCCCCACCACAACTGCCCTGTCTTCCATCGGGATATATAGAAGTATATTCCGTAATGATCGCAGTGCAAAGTGAACTGTTTTCACTTTTGCTCCTACCTGAGTCTCACTGTTCAGATTCTCCTGCCACCAGCAGCCCAGGATTTTCCTTTTTTTTGCATACTGCAATTGTTCCCCGAGAATCAATCGAGGGGGACTTTGTCTTTCCAATAGCTTTTTATTCTTTGGGTCAAACTGTATGATTTCTGTTTTCTCTGCATTTAGTTGTAAATGGTTATTGTTCATCCATTCATTAAGTTCTTTCATACATTGGTTAATTCTCTCAAAGACATCTTCACTATTCTGGACTTCAATATATAGCTGCGTGTCATCCGCATATGAATGAAATAGCAGACCATACTTCTTAAATATTTTGAAAACTGGACAGAAGTACAGATTAAAAATAAGAGGGGATAGAGAGGAGCCATGTGGAACCGCACACTCAAGCTCCACCGTTTGTGAGGTGAAGCCATACAATATGACCCTCTGAGTTCTATGTTTGAGAAATGACTCAAACCATTTCACAACCTTTTCCAAAGCGTTTCCTACCTGCCCGATGTATTATTATCTTGTGGTTTACGATACCAAAGGCCGCAGAGAGATCTAACATCAGTAACACTGTTGATCCCCCCTATCTGCAACCTCTGGCAGATCATGATGTACAGCCAGCAGAGCCAACTCTGTGCCATGATTCAGGCTAAATCCTGACTGGAGGCTTTCTAATAGTTTCTCTTTGTCTGCAAATGCCTGGAACTGGGAGCAAACCACTTTTTCCAGAATTATTGTCGCCCACATCAAGTTAGCCCCAGGTCTTAGGTAGTTTTCTTTAATAATGGTTTTATTAATGCTTGTTTTAGGGCGTTGGGTACTTGGGAGTCTTGTAGTGACTTGTTCACAAAGGTCCTAATAAACAGTGTTAGTTCATTCGCCAAGCGTTTTGCAGCATATGCCGGTATTCTACATGAAGCGTCATTAGTGAGTTTCAATTGACTCAAAAGAGTAAACATTGTGTTTTCGTCCACTATTTGAAACTGGAAAACTGTTTCCCCTTGTGTTATCTTCTCTTGTTCTTTTTCTTCCTCTACTTTCTCCTCTGACTTGAGGGTCCTTCCTTGTTCTATATTTTTTTATATAGTCACTATCTTTTCTTTACAAAAGAGATTGAATTTATCTGCCTGTTACTGAGATGCAGTTGTAGTGGTGTCCATACAGGCTGGTTTACTAAATCTCGAGACCACTTCAAATATGGCCTTTGACTGATTCCCGGCTTTTGAAATGTCTTTATGTAGGTAGTCCCACTTTGCCATAAACAGGGCAACTTTATTTGTTTTTAACACTATCTATGCTCTATCCGCGACATTATTGGACTTTGTATGTCTCCAGATGTCATTTGCTTTACAGAGTTCTTTCCATAACAAAACAAGCTCAGAATTAAACCAGGATTTAGATTTCTTGTTTTTTTTTTTGTTTCAGGGGTGCATATTTATTGCATATTTCTTCTAAAATATCCATGCCTTTATCAAAGAGGCGAAAGATGAAAGTGTGCAAGACACAATAGCATTGGACTTTAAAAAAAAGTAATGAACACCAGAAAAAAAACCTGAGAGAGGAAATGTTCCAATAAATATGCTGGCAAAGTATAAACGGTGCTCACCTTTTAAAAGCATCAACCTGTCATGAAATATTCCATGGTAAACTAAATACAAATATGAAACAAGTGCTTGTGGTCTTGTGCGTAAGTGTCTGCACTAGGAACATGACAACCTGAGTAAAATCCTGGTAGCCAAATACTTGAGCAAGATAGCCAACCTAAAGAAAAACCAAGGGGTTGCATCCGCCCTCTGAGGAAAAGTTACACTGTTCACTCCAATGTGTCCTTTAATTGTGCCCTGAAAATCAGCCACAATTAGGAGAGATAACTGCACACGTGTCCAGTATTGCGAACTCTCTTGCCACACCCTGGGCAAATACGCATTATTTACATGCCCTCTCATCACTTCCCTTCCTCATCCCCATGTCTAGCTTTCAACAATACTCTGCTTTATAAAGATAACTTCAAAATTACACATGATAGAGTGTCACCCAAATATAATAACCCTTATAGAACTATGTTAGGCAAAAAGTTTACAAGTGTACCATTATTCCCCCATTTTCACTGGGAGACTACAAATACCAGAATGCAATTCAGCAAAATGACAAAATGGTATCTGAGTGCAAACATTTCAAGGACTAACAGTAGCACAGTTTAAAAAAAATAATGTGGATGCTGTGTGCTATTTAAAACCAGGAAACTACACAGAATTTGTGACTGTCTCCCATCAATGCTGTAACCGGGACTGACCCTACTTAGCTTCAAAGCAAACAAGGTTCCGGACCCCTCAGACCATGCAGCTCTAAGGGGTCTTTTAAGGTAGGCTCATTTATTAGGCAAGATGTTGTTAAGGAGATGGTCCTATCCCACCCACTCGTCTTTCTCACAGTAAATAGATCACATGTAGGCCTCGGGGGGAGAGATTTACATGCATAATGCAACCCACAGCCCCGACAACGGACACCATTTTGTATTAGAGCAGATGCCATCTTTTTACTAGGCCCAAAAATCATCCCTCTGTAAACTCTTCTCTCCCTTACCCAGCACCTCAAACAGAGAGCCTCAGACATTTATTGTTGAAATTATTTAGTATCACTTCCACAGAATGTTCTCTCTGCAGAGTGTGAGACCAGAGCAGGCCTCATAACAAGTACCCACCCATCTCCACTAAACTGCTCAAGCCCTCACAACCCCCACCCGGTCAGGGCCTACCAGTCCTCCACCCTCCACTCTCTTTCATGGTGATACCCATTGACCCGTTTGCATTGTCCATTCCGGAACACCCACCATAGACTTAATCCTGTGCAGCAGTATATTCTTCCCAATCTCAACACATGTCTGTTCATATCATGAGGCATCAGAGAACATAAATAGTAGATCAAACCCCCAGGGGGAGACACCTGGGAGCGGGACCCCTGTATCAATGAAACCCTGAATGTAGAGGTTGGAATGCCAATATATTAGCCCACCTTTTCTAAATACCCCCTTCATGCAGGGATTTTATGTTCACCATTGTTCTCTTATCATCGGTTCCTGTTGTTTAGCTTGGTTAGGATTGTGTTACATTGTTCTTGACCTTCACCACAGAGATGAGCCCAGCTGACCCTCGTGCCATCAGATTGACTGGGAAGCAGTGGCCAATTACAGCCTGGCATCTCCGCATTGCAATTTTGTACTATATGTCATGACATCATGGCTGATGACAATGCTTCTTATAATGTGCAGCCTTTGTACTTTTTGGCAGAGAGTTCTCGGGCAACAGAGTTTTTTCCTGCATAATTTATTTTAAATAAAGTTTTTTATCCTTGCCACTTATCTTGTGGTCTCATTCTTTGATGGGACCTGCTATCTTATTTTTGCATTTTGTGAGGACGCGTGTTTGGTTGCCCACCTTCATTGGCCTGAAGGGGCTGGCCCCTTCCTCGCTTTGAAGCTAAGAAGCGTTGGTCCTGGTTACTGCAATTATGGTAAACCCACTGTAGCTGAAACATATCTATTTTTTATCTATATTTTTTTTAATGTATAAAAGACTGCAGTCTTTGGGAAGTCACAATGTATTTGTCAATGTGCAGTGAGATTAAATTATTTGCAGAGGATCACACACTTTGTTTAAGTAGCATGCTACAAGCCCCTTGTGTTATGGCTGGTATCTTGGCGACTGTTGTGATACATCACACAACCCCAACTAACCATATTTAAGCAGCACAGAAAATGATGCAAAATGATCAGCTGCAAACATAACATATGCCCAGGTACTTTTGGCCCCATAGTGAAAATCAAAAGCTTGCAACCATGAATATGCACACAGTAAGTGACCATATATTTTAAAGGGAAATATACAAATTAAGTTCAATTGACCTTCTCCTTAGAAGAAAGTGTTCAAGACAAAATAGCAGTGAACTTTAAAAAAATGTAATGAACACCAGAAAAATAACCTCAGAGAACATCTTCCAATAAAAATGTTGGCAAAGTATAAAAGGGGTTGCGGCCACCCTCTGAAAAAATTGTTATGCTGTCCACCCACATGTGTCCTTTACTGTTGTCCTGAAAAGTAGCCAGAATTAGTGGAAAAGAGTTGCACCAAGTTCCAGGATGGCAAACTCTCTTGCCACATAGTGGGCAAATACTAATGACTTACTTGCCCTCTCATCATTTCCCTTACTCACCCCAATATCTGGCTTTCAACAATACTCCACTTTGTTACACATACCATAGTGTCACTAAAAAATATAAATCCTTATAGAAATGTAGGCAAAAAGTTTACAATGTTAGCATTATTCCTTCATCTTGACTGGGAGACCGCAAATACCAGAATGCAATTCAGCAAAAAAATGTTATCTGAGTGCAAAACTTTCAAGGACTGACAGTAGCACGGTTTTGAAAAAATTGTTTGGATGCTGTGTGTTAAGAGATATTTAAAACTAGGAAATGACACGGCATTTGGGACTGTGGATTGTCCCCCATCCATGCAAAAACCTGGACTGATCCTCCTTAACTTTAAAACAAACAAGGATCCTGACACCTCAGGCCATGCTGCTGAAAGGGGTCTTGTAAGGGTGGGAGGGGGGCTTATTTATTATGCAAAATGGCCTGAAGGGGCTGGCCCCTTCCTTGCTTTGAAGCTAAGCAGCGTTGGTCCTGGTTAGTGCATGGATGGTAACACCACTGTAGCTAAAACATTTCTATTTTATTTTTTAATTATGTATAAAAGATTGCAGCAATTGAGAATTCAAAATGTTTTAGTCAATGTGCAATGATATTCAATTATTTGTGGAGGATCACCCTCTTTGGTTAAACAGCATGCTACAAGCCACTTTTTTTTTGGCTGGTCTCTTGGTGACTGTTGCGATACATCGCACAACCCCAACTAACCGCATTTAAGCAGCACAGAAAAGGATAAAAAATGATCAGCTGCAAGAATAACGTATGCCCAGGTACCTTTGGCCCATAGTGAAAATAAAAGCTTGCAACCATAAATATGCGCACATTAAGTGACCATATATTTAAAAGTGAAATATACAAATGAAGTTCAATTGACCTTCTTAGAAGAAAGTGTGTAAAACAAAATAGCAGTGGACTTTAAAAAAATGTAATGAACACCAGAAAAATAACCTCAGAGAATATCTTCCAATAAAAATGCTGGCAAAGAATAAAAGGTGCTCACCTTTAAAACCCAGCAATATCCATTGAAATCTTCCATGGGAAACAAAATCCCAAAACAAAACAAGTGCTTGTGGTCTTTTGGAATAGTGTCTGCACTGGGAACATGACAGTCCGAGTAAAATCCTGGTAACCAAATGTTTGAGCAAGCTTGCCAACCTAAAGAAAAAGCAAGGGGTTTTGTCCACCCTCTAAAAAAATGACGCTGTCCACCCAAATGTGTCCTTTACTGGCTCTGAAAAGTAGCTAAAATCAGGGGGGAACAACTGCACCAGTGTCCAGGATTTCACATTCTCTTGCCACATAGTGAGCAAATACTCAGGACTTTATAAAGCTTACTTGAAAAGTATGCATACCATAGTGTCACTCACCTATATACATCCTTATAGAACTATGTTAGGCAAAAAGTGTACAATTGTGGCATTATACCTCCCATCTTGACTGGGAGACTACAAATACTAGAATGCATTTCAGCAAAAGGCAAAATATGGTCTCTGAATGCAAAACAAGGACTGACAGTAGCACAGTTTAAAAAAGAATGATGCAGATGCTGTTTCTTATGAGATATTTGAAACTAAGAAAAGACAAGGCTTCCGTGTCTGTGGACTGTCCCCCGTCCATGCAGTAACCATGACCGATCGTGCTTATTTTCATTGCGAGGAAGGATCCAGCTGCCTTAGACCATGTTTCTCTAAGTGGTGTTGTAAGGTGGGCTAATTTATTAGGCAACGTGGCCTTAGGGGGCTGATGCCTTCCTCGCTTTGAAACTAAGCAGGGTTCATCTCAGTTACTGCAGGGTTGAGAAACTCACTGTTGCTGTAAAAATATATATTTTTTATTATTGACTGGGAGACTGCAAATACCAGAATGCAATTCAGTAAAAGGCAAAATATGTTCTCTGAGTGCAAAACCTTCAAGGACTGACAGTATCATGCTTTAAAATTGTTGAAACTCTGCCAAAAGGGCATAGTGTGGTATTGTACATAAGGTACCACAAGGTGGCATGAGTCATCCATCCAGAGTGTATCAAGTATAGTATTTTGTTTGTTGTCAGTGACCCTGGTAAAAACAATTATTAGGTAATATTCTGAAATTAGTCTCACCACTATAAAAATACCACAAGGTATCACAGTATATTACCAAGAATTATAAAATAACACCAAATACCACCATAATAAAAAATACCACAGAATAGTAGGCATAACTCCAAAATATGGTGTGTTGGCCATTGGGAAACTTTAAAACAGTTATTGGGCATGGCCTTGCATTCTAAAGCATAACCATATTCTGTACTCATTAATTGAATTAGTGCTGTGAGGTAGTGCAGTACTGTGTCCTCATATGACTCACACAATAGTGTCACCATGTCCCAAATCCAGGCTCGTTTTCTGAATTGGCAAACTATCTTGAGGCAAAGCTTCATGCCATGCAGTTTGGTCCTCAGAAAATGTGACAATATCGAAAGACAGAATTTCCAAAGGGGTAGATCGGGAGACATTTGAAAACATTTTTGATGAAGGTAGAATTGTGAAGGTGTGCCTCATGATGCTATTCCAGGCACCAGAACAAAAGCAGGAGTACACTGTATCACCAGATTATGCACAAAATTGTGCTTCCTGCTACACAGGTCCATAAAGATGCAGGGGAATGACAGTGAAGTTATTAGCAAGTTACAATGCAGTTTGGATAATGAATGTGATCAGGTGCAGTGGTTAAAAGCAGAATGAAAACAGAGAGAGCTAGACACAGAATTGCAAGCTAAATTCAGCAACATTGCTATTCAATTGACTCAAAGAGAGAAACAATTTAATGAGAGTGAGCAAGAATTAACCCACTTAAAGGCAATTTTAGATGAAATAAGACAAGACAAAGATGTTGCTATTTTACCAGGGAGAAAGACAGAAAAATCCATGCTATGGAATACGAGATATTTAAATTACTGGTAGAAAATGACAAAAAGGACAAAGCGCTTGATCAGTATTAGAATCAAATCAACGCATTGCAAGCAATAATCAATAAGGTCAAGCATGAGAATATCTCTGTCTTGAGGCAGAACAGCTTCATGGACAGTACAAGAACTAAGAACAGCACATTTTGTGTCTCAAATATCCAGAAAGGCGACAAGGCACTGCATTCAAAAGAACTGAACTCAATCACAGCTCTGGTCAAGGAAACAATGTACCAACAGCGTGTTCCTGTGGCCAGAACTGGTTATAACCCAATGGTGGGGAATGAATCATCAGCAAATATTCACAATCTTTCCTGCCCCCAAGAGAACAGAAATGAGCAACAGAATGACACACCCAAGCATGAACCATGTAGTCCTATCAAAATTATGAAATCTCTCAAGACTTTGATTAAACCATTCAAAAAGGGAAGTGATTGTTGCATGGAAGACCATTTAGGAACCATTAATGGTATATTTAAAGCCCTCCAAATTCCTAGGAAACAAGATAGACATTACTTTCACCTAACCCTAGATTCAGCGGCTGCTAGTGTCATTTGTGGTCTTAATGAACAGGAAAATGTGTCATGTGGACAGAGTGGAAAATAGAACAGTGGACCACACTATATGAAGTGACATTTGGTCAGAGAGAGGAAGGACCTAAGAATAAGGAGACAAAACCAAAGTCTAAACAACCCGCGCCAGCGATTCTGGAGGTAAAATCTGTTAAAATGCTGCTTGAATCAGCCCCAACTTAGGCAAGAAACAACATGACACCTAGCCAAAGGGACATGCCTCCACAGAGGACATCACCCCAAACTCCTATGTTCCAATCCATTGATCACAGCAATAGGGATTCGCCCTAGATATTTGGGTAATTCCACCAGAGTGGGATTTTACCACAATATGCCAGGCCTAAATAGCAATCAAATTCAAATGTACAATGGCCCACAGCAGACACTAGGGGCTCAGAGTAGAGTTGACCATAATACAATAGTATATGGCCACAAAGAAAGATCAAGATATGTGGATAGATTCATTGAAAATGGAAACCAGAATAGGGTACAATTCCCACCAAATGAAAGACAAAATATGAATTATGTCCCTAGCCCAATATAACCAATCACCACCACCAGTCGACCATGGATGGTCAAAGGATGGTCACTGCGTGCGCTCCACTTCCTGTGTCACATGAATTCAAAGGTAAAACAAAGAGAAATCAATCTCACGAGAGGAACCAGAATATGCTTAATCAGGATGAGTTTAACCATTACTGGCCCAGGCCGCAAAGAGAGAAATTCTGAGCCATGGACAGGTTTCAATGCTTAGAGGCCCAAGTAAAAATGTTGTCTGGACAAATAGGAACGTTATGTGCAGTTCACAAGCAACAGCCAAGTGAAGATGCAGAATGTCATAGGAGTGATCGTGCGCATGCTGACAATAAGTGAGTAGTTAATAATCTCTGCACTGACGAAAACACAGATGCCTGTGAATCACCTTTGAATAACAGTTCTGAATTGCTTACTGATTTAAAAATAAGAAAACAAATGATGAAAGTGAGACATTGAATTTCAGCAAACACAAAAAGGGAGTGTGGTTTCATTTAGAGTTGAACCAGACAATTGAGGTGTGTGAAAATGAAGAACAAAAGGGGGAGAATGAACAGAGAAACAGATTTAAAAAGAGTATCCAATGTGAAAATAAAACACAAGGTAAAGAGTTAGGATCAACAGATCAAAAGAAATGGGCAAAAAGGAGGGAAAGATGTCATTTCATATGCCCATTTGCCCAGCAAAGAGAAAAAAAGAACTAAGGAAAGTAAATCCTGAAATCAGCACTATTCATGTGTACTAAAGAGGACTAAGATAGGTGCTATGCTCTTATTACTATTGAAGAAAAAGGTAATGCATTTGCAATGATTGATACCCAAGCAACAATAATGTCAAAATAACTAGTGAAAAGTATCAATGAAGGGGGATCTCCACAAAATCACATTAAGGTGAGGTAAAAAACAAAGGCCTTGTGCACAATTTCACTGGGGAAGAAAAACCTATCAAAAGTGTCACTGAGGTTGACATAAAGATAGGGAAGCATCAGATGAGACAGGAAGTGTTGTTTACATCCATTAATGAAATAACTTTTCTCATAGGCAATGTAAGGGAGGAAGGGTCATTTTGCCCCCCACGCACATTTGGCATGAAAGAAACCTAATGCTCATGCAATCGTGGGGAGACATCCTCCTTGCCCGTCCCTGACAACAGTGGAAGAGGGGCTATTGAAAGGCAGATTTGGCTCCATTTTGTGCACCTCTAGGCTCCATTCTTGGACTAGGCCGCATCCTGATAACTGAGAAGCCTTTTCTCCCTTTGCAGCACCGTGCACTGTGAGCCTCCACCTCCTCCTTCCATGTCTGTGTCGCCCAAGATCATTTCTCATGGATGCCCTGGTGCAAATTGTTACAAGTAAAAGGTGTATTATTTTCCTTCCTTTGAGATCACTGCCCTGTGTGTGACTGGGGTGAATCTTGACTTGCGGCCCATTCGTCTCCACAAACTGTCACAACCCACTTCACGGGAAGCGTACCATGTGGTGAGGGATGAAATCTAAGAAGCTGTGGCAGTAGCCGTACCTCTCTGCTGTTCAACTAGACAGACAGAAAGATCCAGCAGTCGGAAGAGGAGACACGCTGAGGATTCTGCAGCTGTAGAAACAGGAGAAAATTAACAGGTCAAAACCTTTAATGCATAGGCTGAACCCTCCCTTTCTGTAAAGGAACCCACCTGGAGATATTCCGAAGAATGGTACAATCTGGGAGGTGTTAATGGTTCCCAAAGTCCGCAGTCTCAGTACAAGATCTAAAGAAAGCAACTTAAGATATAAATGTTGCCAACAATAACAAGAGATTTTACTGAACAAAGAAAAGGACACAACCAGCTTTCACAATACCTGAAAAATGAGGAAGGGATACTTTTGTCCGGAGAAGCTGTAGGCAGTTTGTGAATCTATTCCCGAAGGCACGACTACGCCTAATTCCAGATGAGCACATCAAAGACCTACCCCGTTGGCATGAGGATGCCTAAGGGTGGCACTTGGCAGCAAAGCCTCTCTAGTCCTGTTGCCAATAGAGCGTAGTCACAAGAGTTTGTAAGCAAAATGCGACTGGTCCAAAAGCAGAAAATGAGAAGCAAAAGGGAAGTCTTTAATGCAATCTGGGTCCTGGTAATGTGCAGGCAGGAGTGGGCGCAAACATAAGGCAAAAGAAGTCCATTGTGCTGTAAGAGATCGGTAACGTGCGGGCAGTTCAGGGTAACAGCAGGAGGCAAAGAATATCTGGTAGAGTTCTGACTCCTGTCAGTGGGAGTACCAGCAGCAAAAGAAAGAAACTAAATACGGAACAAGATATGTGGAGCAAAAAGGGCCAAACAAGGAAAAGAGGAATTACAAAACAAAACGGGACTGAGGCAGGGTCATAATACTAAATCGAGGTTCACAAACGCTAGGAAGACAAAGCGGACCAAAACTTCAATCGCTATGTAAAGAGTCTGTGTGTACGTTTGCGTACGTTAAGGTAAACAGCTGTGACACTGATTCTGGGTGATCGTCGTAAGCGAGGAGGCAAAAGCCATCACCATGCCAACCTGTAACTTGACAGGAACGGCGAACGGCGTGTAAACACAGAGCAAATGTGATTGCAGATTGGATGCTTTCTACTTTCCCTACTTCGTGTATGGGCGGAACGGGACTGATTCCTGACACAAACCTACTCCTGCTCCACTCACCCCACCTTTGGAAGTTATTGCCTGCACAACCTTTTCCCCTCCATTCTTCATTTGATGTAGCAGAAGTGTGACCCTTCCCCACTGACCACCCTAGAGTGCACCCATTATAACTGGTTTCATGTCATATATATTCCGCCTAAAACCAACACCTATCAAACCATTCCCTCAGACTCTGGGCAGCCATGACAAATAAATCATAGATCAAGCCCCCTGATAAAGCACCTGGATGGCAAGACCCTCATACCCTTCACTTTTACAAAGGCCTGAGGTGGGAATGTGTAAATAAGAGTCTACAATGTATAGGTATCCCCACATTCTAGTAAATGGTTTATGTTTTTCATTATTCACTGCATGTCAGGAGATATTGTGTAGCTTAGTTTGAAAAGAACATTCTCCTCTCGTGGACCCGGCCTGACCTTCACCTCACAAGGATGAGCCCAGCTGTCCCACGTGATGCCTACCGGACCTCTAACCTACCAGTCAATCCTGTGGAGCCGGTCCCTACACTATTATAAAGTATTCATGTATTTCACCAATCCCAATGTAACTTGATGTACCTATAGGGAAACGTCAGTAGTGGCGTTTCTTAAGATCATAATGTACTGTTTTTGTATTTTTTGGCAGAGCACTCTCAAGGCAGTAGAGTCCTCTGCATGCATTATTCTCTATAAATCTTTGTTTTATTCACAACCTTTCTCCTGGTCTTATTACCTACTGGGGTGTATCCTTTTACTATTAGTTTATAGTTGTCTTTATGGGGAATGACCAAACTTCACTTTGTGACATGCAAAAAAAGTGTGATATTTTAGCACATGAATCTTCGATACAATTGAGACTCAGATTTCTCAACATTGTATTATGTTAATGTATTATATGTTTTGACCCCTGTTGTGCTTTAACACAGCAGTAGGCAATGTACTCTGTAGAATGTTTGTATTGAAATCCGAGTCTCAATTGTCTCAGAGATTCATGTGCTAACACATCACGCTTTTTTTGCATGGCTGGTTTTCAATAGAATGTTCTGTGTTTTGTGTGTAACTAGACCATTAGGTCTCTACCTTTGATTATAAACATTTACAGTAACTATGCAGATATGTCCTTTCATTTTATATGAAGTAGGCTATTGGGTTCTTTGAATAGGTATGATTGACCCAGTCACTTGTGATTGTTTTGGATTAAACTCTGATGTTACAAGCTTTATGCTAAGTAACCTAAGGTCAGCTGACGTACTTTTGGTGCTCTTACCACACACACACACACACACACACACGCACGCACGCACGCACGCACACACGCACGCACACACACACACACACACACAAACACACACACACACACACACACATGCAAGCAGGTAACAAAGTAGAATCATGGGAGCAGATACACCTTTGATGCATATTTGTCAACACCTCCCTCTGTACAGTGAAAAGATAAAAAAAGTATCATGACCAGTGGCTCACTGAGATTATGTGGAAGGGGACATCCCAGGTAGGGCAGGAAGGGGGATCATTTGATAAAATGGTATTAGATCTTGTGACAACATACTTACTGGCCAAATATAGGGGGAAGCTACTCCAAAATAGACGAGAGGTCCTCGATCTCTGGAGGATGCTCAAAGAAATGCCTCCTGCAAATAGCACGGAAAAGGATGCGCCACCCGAGGCAGTACCTGCCCAGGCTGTAGGAGGGGATAAAGTGAGGGAGGGGAGCCCAAAAAACTGTAATCACTACTAACCAGACCTGCCGGGGATATAGCGACCCATCCTATTTGCCCCAGCCAAGGGCACCCTCCAAACCTGCAGCAGTTCCCCAGCCCCCTTACGATCCCAGAGGTTTGTACAGTCCCACATTTGCACCACCAGTAAACATTTCATGTTTAACTAGGGATTTAGAAGCCCAACTGACCACCACACAAACAGAATGAACCCAGCTGAGAACACTGTGTGATAGGAGCCAAATGTTGCCAGGGGGGCGATCAGACACCATCACTGTCTCCATCAAAGAACCCCTCCAGTTTAACAGAGGATGAGTGGAAGTCTGGAGAATTTTTCTTCCACCTTAATAACACCCCAATAAAAATACTACGAGTAGAACAAGGGAGCGACCAAGCAAGTGATGAACAAGGCAATTTAGCATCTGACAGGGAAATAGAAGAATGTTGGAGCGATTTGGATGAATATGAGGAAGGAGCAGCCGCAGCAGGCCTACTGTTGCCACAGAGAGCACCGCCGGAAGAAGGGGAGCTGAGGGAAAGATGGCAGGGAAGGCTCAGGAGCAGGCTAGGGAACATGGCACTGACAGAAAGGAAAGGAGAAAAGGTAAGAAGGATAAGGGGGAAAACAAAGTTACAGATGCCCCTCTTTCACAAAGGAGCAGGAAGGCCTCACTATGAACTTTGGGCGCTGGAGGACAAAACTAATTTGTTGAAAGCATTGCTTCCACTTTCGGGAGGGGCGGGGAAGTGGATATATGCCTTTGAGAAAAACATTGCAGGGGTCCCACTGGCCACAGTGTCGGCTGTGGGTGACCAAGCAGACGGGGTGTAGGTGAAGGCGAGGTTCCCGGGAGTGACACTCAATTGTGAACGCCATGATGGGTCATCCTTTAATAACGTAAGAGCCCAAGTATGGGATGCGATGCGGAGAACCTTCCCTGACACCTCTGATTTACACTCTGTAATGCAATGCACAATGGGGGACTAGGAAGACGCTGCACAGTAAATTCTTAGGGTGCAGGACATGTGGAGGGCGGGGACGGGCACTGCTCCCATTTTTACTTCTTTATCAAAACAGGCCTCCCGATGGAGGCACAGAAGGCCCTAGATAAAATTGACAGGAGAGATGCCAAGGGCTGGCCTGAAATACAGAGTATCATAGTACACCATCGTCGGAGGATCAAATAAAGGGAAATAGAAATTGCACAGAAAAGGTTGGCGATTGAAGCAAAGCTTGTGCAGAATAAGCTGGTGAAGGTTGCAGAGGTAACAGCCACCCTACCCTCTGAGAGGCAGGGAGAAGGGGAGGAGGGGTCAGTAGATTTACAGGCAAGGATGGCAGCAACATGGTCAGCAAATGGGTAGGAGCAATGGGCTTGAGAGGAGCAGTATGAGGGGCCCCAATGGCAGGTAAGGCCTGGAAGAGGAAGAGGTGTGTACAGGGGACAGAGAGGAGGATATGGAGGGCAAGGGCCTCAAGGAGGGGGACAAGGAACATGTTGGGCCTGTGGGAGGTGGGGCAATTTTTCAAGGGAATGTCGCACTCGACCCATGGGTTACTACCAAAATGCAGAGCGTTTTGACAATGAGCAGGAGTTTGGTCACCCCCACCCATGCAGCCCGTATGAATTGCCAATGGGATGTTACGGACCGTGAGGGCAATGTGAGAACAATTACCAACAAGGGCCTCAAACATCACACCAAGGACCCCAAGCACAACAACCAGGGATGCAACAGTGGTTAACAAGCCAACATATAATGGGGAACACACACACAAATCACTTCGCCACTACAGCAAGTGGCACACCAGCTTCGTTTCACGGAACAGCCATGGTCGGGAAAAGGGTTTTCTCCTTTCCAGGTACAAATACCCATCCAGATTAGAACAGCCCACAGAGAGCACTTGCATTTTCAGTCCTATCAACTACCCTACGTCCAGACAAGGAACCACTGGTGGGGGTGGAGGTAGGAAACAAAAAGATCATATTTATGGTGGACTCAGGGGAGGGAAAATCGTGCCTCATGGAAGGACGGTTTTCGCAGTCGGGCAAGAATCTGGAAACGCAAGGATTCTGTGGGGCAATTTCAAAGGTTCTCTACACTAATGATTTGGATGTAACAGTAGGAGGAAAACAGTGTGAACACCCCTACTATATCATGAAGACTCACCGATAAATCTGCTAGGGAGGGACTTCCTTATTAAGCTCAATATGACCATCTCTTTCACTGAAAGGGGTGTGGAATGCTCAACTAAGGGGGTATTCCCACTCAGGGCAAAGCTAATGATTAACAGTAGCGGTGAAGAGGTTGCCCACGAATGCAGACATGTTTGTCTATGGAGTACAGTTTCTAGCTAGAGTGGTGCCAAAAATAACACAGAAAGAATAAAGAATACCCTCTGATTATGTTTTCCACCCAGTTGCGGCCCCAGAGATGGTACCAGGTACCGTCCTCTCTTTAGACCTACAGGGGGTGCAAGTACCAGCTGAACGCATTGTGGCAATAGGACTGGACACACACATGGATGTGAATAGAGAACAGTGTTATGCATAGACCCAAACCTAGCACTATGCGATTTAACTGATGAGGAGCTGTTCACTGACAATGTCAATGATGGGCAGATCATAATGGAAATTTGCATGCCATGTGACATAATGATTCAAAACAGACAAGTGACTAACCCCCTCATGGCCATTGTCAATGCACCGCCATCAATTTTTGATGAAGATATGAAACAGGTACCCATAAACTGGTGGACCAAAGGCCCCCACGATGTAGGCCTCCTGCCGGAAGTAAAACCAGTAAAGATACAACTCAAACAGGTGCAGTCCTGCCCCGGGTCAAACAATACCCCCTATCCAGGGAACCTGAGGAAGGAATAAAAGAAACCATACATGCACTACTGTAGCAAGTTATCATTGTACTATCAAACCTGCCATGTAATACAGCGATTTATCTGATTAAAAACACAAGGGGCAGGGCTTGGAGGATGACACAGGACGTACGCCCACTTAATGACATCATACAGAAGAAGTTCCCCCTTGTCCCAAACCCCGCATCCATCTTGTGCAGTATTCCAAAAGCAGCCACGTGCCTTACAGTGGTGGATTTGAAAAATGCTTTTATCTCGGTACCACCCCAGTTCGCAATATCTGACAGCATTTACCTTAGGGGGAAAAGGATACGAGCATTGCAGTTTGCCCCAAGAATATTTTGAAAGCCCAAGTATTTTCAACAGAATATTGCATGAAGATCTTGGCAACAATGATGTCAAAAGTACAGTAATTCAATCTGTAGACACCCTTCTAATTTGCAGTGAAAGTGAAGAACAGTGTAGAGCATACTCCATAACATAGTTGAACTCATTGGCACAAAAGGGTTACAAGGTGGACAAAGGGAAGTTGTAGTACTGTCTAGCTGAAGTATTGTATCTGGGGCAGTTATTATCCAAGGATGGTAGACAAATAATTCCATACAGAGCAGTAGCAATACGTGCAACAATAATGCCCAAAACAGTAAAGGATTTGCAGAAATTTCTTGGCATATGTAATTATTGCCGAGCATGGATACTCGATTTTGCAGCCTACACACGCCCCCTACTTCAGGTACTCAAAGTCGCTCAAAAGGAGAGCATAGCAGTAGCATGGACACCAGAGATGTTCACAGCATTTTACAAAATGAAAGACCTTATTTCAACAGAACCTGTTCTGATGACCCCAGATTATGATCGGGAATTGTATCTATTGTCACACTGTAATGGCACACTCATGACGGCAGTACTAACACAGGAAACTTCTTTAGGTCACAAGCCATTGGACTACTACAGTGGCACCCTCGATTCTGTGATGCAAGGGCATTTCACCATAGTGATGGGGTGCTCAGTGACACTATTTGTTGAACACTCTTTGTTTGCTTTACTTGAGCGATCGAAATCCACACTCACTACACAGGGGGCTACAGCATACATAATAATAATTTCAAGCTCAAACATACACGTAGTATGTTGTAAAACTGTAAACCCAGCCGTGCACAGTGGAAGACATGCAAACACATGATTGTGCCACCTATGAGGGGGAGGGCGATGACATTCCCAAGGCAAGTGAAACATCTCTAGGGGAAGGGGAAGTGTACTTTGTGGATGGATCTGCATCCATTGACCCAGAGACAGGTGAAAAGCATGTAGGTGCAGCAGTAGTGAGGTTAGAAGGGGAAGAATATGAGATCATAGTGCAAAGGAGACTCCCCTCAAATTATTCAGCACAAGCAGCAGAATTGATAGCGCTTATTGAAACATTACGCACAGCGAAAGGGTGCGCAGTAACAATCTACTCAGACGCGGCCTACGTGATGACCAAGGTACATGCCGGGTTATCACAATGGAGGAGGAGAAGATTCAGGAGGGCAGATGGATCACCAGTACAACACGCTCAGTTATTAAATGACCTGATAGTAGCATTAGCTGAGCCCTCAGTGATTGCTTTGGTAAAATGCCAGGCCCACACCCATAACAATGACATAATCTCATTAGACAATGTGGCAGCTGATGCCGCTGCAAAGCAGGTGGCATATTTTCACAAACCTCAAGCAGTAGATTGTATACTTAAAAATAACACACAGGAAGACGGGGAGAGGGATACAACTCAGTGCCCATAACACAGATAAATTAGTTACAAAAACATGCACCAAGTGAAGAGCAAGAAATATGGGTAAGAAGAGGTTGTAAAGAATCACCAACGGATCTCCATTGGCATCAGGAAATAACAGGGAAATTAGTAATGCCTATACAACTATTACACATAGCATTCCAACAGCTCCACTTCCCGGCGAACACCTCAAAACAACACATAGCCGCGGATATACAAAAAGAATGGTTTGTCCCAAACCTCCAGGAGCACCTGACAAAATGACAACAGAGTGTATCACTTTCCAAACGTACAACTCTGGGATGACACTCCCTCGCCCCATTGCACATAGATTACACAGACATAGGAGAAAGGTGCAACGGGGCAAGGTACCCCATAGTAGTAGTTTGTCCTTTTTCTCACTGGGTGCAAGCAGGTCCTTGTGCACACACAGACACGAAACATCCTGCAAAGCTTTTGGTCAGAGAGGTGTTCCCACAGTTGGGCATTTGTGATGTCATACGCTCCAAGAATAGGACCCATTTTGTAAATTACCTTTTCAAAGAAGTGATTGTTAGGAGTAAAACACAAATCATGGTCAAGAAAATAAACGGCCTCCTCAAAAGCAGACTGTCCAAACTATGTCACACCCTAAAAAAGAATTGGGTATATTGCCTGCCCCTAGCTTTGTTCCAACGGAGAACTCAGCCAAACAAGGACCATCATTTGTTCCCGCATGAAATCATAACAGGGAAACGTATTCAAACACCACTGTCTCCAGTAAGAGGAGTATCGGATGCTCACAGAGCTGCCACAGTGCTGGGCGACAAGTTTAAGGAATATCTGACACAACTCACAAGAACAGTGAGAAGTATAGCCAAACAGATAGCCCCTCCATTCACGAGGGAAGGGGAAACAGACACCAACACACCAGCAACAGACAGTCCCACTTCTCAGTTAATGCCCACGGAATTTGTGTACGTGTGCAGCTTTGGGCGGAGATGGAATACTCCAAGATTTCATGGCCCTTATGAAGTTATATACTGCTCACCTTCTGCAGTAAAAGTTAAGGGCCTGAAATATTGGATATACCTCTCTGATGTCAGGAAAGCATATGGCAGCACAGTGCCGAAAGTGAATGGCCACAAGAGCAATACATGGCTGTACCATTATGAGAAAATGCTAACAGAATAAGTATAGATGTGAATACCAGTAATGGAGGAAAAATTTAAATATGATTACAATGTACAACTTCTTAAGTATACTAAGTCAAACAGTGATTAAAACGTAAAATCTCTCTCTCTCTCTCTCTCTCTCTCTCTCTCTCTCATTCTCTCTCTATCTTTCTCTTTCCTTTCTTTTTCGCTCCCAATTACTCTTTACTATGCTGCTTAAAAAGAAAAGTAAAGTTCTTTAATGATTGTATGTGTACTTAACCCATTGTATTGCCCTCTTCAGGTTCAAATAATACACCGCCACATGTACACATGCAAGCAACCGACAAACCTACATCAAATGGCGAGTACACGCACTTTATGTTCCAAACTTCAACCCCACAAATGTATTCTATCCCACAGCCTTGGCAGAGCACTATTGAACATTATGATGAAACATGGACAGGCATTCTTCCCATACGGTATGAAATGTTAATGAAGTTACACAATGATCTAGGGGGGAACAGAAGGCGGAAAAGGGGGGGTCGAACGTAAAAGCTATGATGCTTATCATGGCCTGGGATTAGATATGGTAGAAGACCACTGCCACCCTGATCAGTCCAATAAATTGTACTCTGATATGAGTGCCATGGCTAAACAGGCAACTATGTTGTTATGTCTGCTCTTTAATACCCCACGCATTGGAACATCCAAAGTCCTCATACCCCAGGAAATGCCTTTGGCGGATGCCCAATGTCTCATTCATCTAGCACTTAATAGAATTTGAAGTACCTTCCATGCACACAAATTAACGGTACAGCTGCTGCAGAATGAGAAAACCTGTCATAGCAAGCCTCAAGGAATAGTCTTCGTGAAGGAGACGTTTTTTGTTATAAAAGGGGCAATGTTTGCAGATAATAGGTGGCAAGAAGAAACAGTGATGTGCAAAGCAGAAGCACTGCAAGGACTGTCAGAGGAAAAATGTCAATGGGTCGAAAAACCAGGCACTCCAACTTGGTCTCTGCACATCGCTAAACTGACATGGGTAACAGCTCTCAAAAAACCCATCAAGATCCTACAAGAATTACAATATTAACTTTGCTTTCATGGAGAAAGAAAAGTTCCCATGGGATCAAGAAACACTGCAATAAAACACTTATCCTCCCCAACATGAAGAAAGGCATAGCAGCCTTAATGGACACTTTCTGGGTATGCAGCAAACAAGCGTACATGCACTTCCCACTGTCATGGAGAGGTTCCTATTCCCTGGCCGCACTGCATTTGGTCCTGATGGTGATTCCAGAGAGCCATGTCCAGGGGAGAGGGTGCCCACCAGAATGTCTCCTGCACCCCAGTAAACAACCGGAGAACCCCCCACATATGACATCCTGTCGGAGGATAAGCTACAGGACAGAGTGTCTCGCAAAAGGAGAGCATCAAACTACATTTCCAGAGAATCCTCAGAACATTTGGCACAAATACCGGACCAGTACAAACTCTTCAATACAGCAGCGACATTTTTGCATCACTTGTACCAAGCATCCAGGCACAAGCCGATGCCAAATGGCTCCAAATTTTAAGGTGGGAGCTGATCCAGTTGGCAAATGACACTGAAGAGGGGTTCAACGTCATCAAAGTGGAACTTAGAGCCCTGCGGTTGATGACCATGCAAAACCGCTACGTTCTGGATCTCCTCACAGCTATGGAGGGCTGTGTTTGCTGAAAAATTGGGAGTGCATGTTGCACATTCGTACCTTCTGCTGACGCCAACAATGGGACCCTATCACACGTAATAACTGCCGTTCACAACCTTGGAGAAAGAATGAAGAAAGAAGGTGGGGTACAACCAAGTGACTGGTTTGACACCTTTTTTGACTGGATCCCCTCCTGGTTTGGTACCACTATGAAAATACTCATCCCTACTACAGTGTTTTTGTTGCTGATTTTTTGTGTGTGCCAGGTAGACATTCAATGATGTGCAAAATTCATGCCTAATAGTGCAATGACGATGGTGACGATGGGCAGTCTGGTAAACGTGCAGATAATAAAAGACGCACAAATGCAGACAGGAGATAACCCAGAACCCACATTTCGCATGACAGCAGTATATCACAATACAGGGGATATGATGGACAACTTGTGCCACACAACTATCAAGGAACCCCAGGAACTACAATGGTACAGGGAGATGTGGGTGGACCTGGATGGCGGAATGGGGGTATATACATGACATGTACTCCTGATGAGTATGCCAGACGGGGTCAGAGTTTAAGACTTTAGCACATGAACATAAAAGCAGTTTTATTAACGAAAAGGTACTCCAGCAAATAATTGACAGGCAGTATATCCCAAAGTTCAGAATACAGATTCAACACATTTTTGCCTAGATGGCCCTGAGCCAGGACAAAGAATTATAGGAAGATGCATATTAAAAATGACAATTGTTCCTAACAGTCTTCATCACAATGTGTGGATCGTGAGCGGGACACACAATAAATTCTATTTGGGAAATGACATCATGCACAGGATATTTATGGTATTAGACTTTCTAAATGAAAAGGTTTGGTACAGATTGGGTGGAGCCGCACCTGAATTTGAAGACAAAAGACAAGGTAACCATTGCACCTAAATGACACCATATGCAGTTGAACTGCAGGTGAAAAGGGATGTTACCATTCCCGCATTCACCAGACAAGTTACAGTAGTGTTAAAATAAAGAACGGGACAACCGATAAAAGGTTCAGATGCATTTGCATGCCTAAATAAGTCCATAAGGAGGCAAGGGTTAGTATGTAAATATACACCACTGATAGCGATTGGGGATGGACCCATTCAGATCATGGTGGACAATAAATAGTGTCAAGACATTCATTTGGAAGAGAATTCAGCAATAGGAATAGCAATACCGAAGTCCTGAAAGCTATGTGATTGCACAGGTCAGTTACCAGAATCCTTGGATTCTAAGCTTAAAGAAATCTTTAAAGTTCAGTCTATGTACATTTATGAGTCAAGTGAAATAGTGCCCTGTAATCAAGATGATTGTATTCTATTTGAATCATTTGAATCTAAAAGAGAAAAGCAGCATATTGATATGGAGCTCAATGTTCTATAATATTTGAGATACTGTCACACGATTAGAGGAAAGTACAGAGGTTCCTCCTTTGTAGGAATTCCTAGAATTTTCTAAAATGGTAACAGGTCTTTGCCAAAGATGCCTATGATTGTGAATTAACCGTTGTCCATGTTGCCACACTACCAGAAGCAAATGGTAGGGAACCAGTATTTGTGCGGCAATATAGGTTACCCCTGGCATGGTTTGAATCACTAGCTGAAATAATGAAAGATTTAGAATCTAGAGGAATCATTAGGCCTATTCATAGTACATCAAATACACTTATATTTGGTGTGCTAAAACCTAATGGCCAATTGTGCTTGTGTGCAGATCTACAGGAATTAAACAAAAAGGTACCTGTTTGAAGGTGGCCCCTTCCATTTATTGATTAGGGTCTTGCACAGATTCATGGGTTAAAGGCGTTTATCACATTAGACCTTAGAACTGGATGTTGGTGTGTGCCACTAGCTGAAGATATTTTTTTAAAAAAAATGAATTTTCTTTTGACAAATCACAATATTTGTGGTCCTGGACACCTTTTGGGTATGTCAATAGTGGGAGTGTGTTTGGGATAATCCTAACCAAGGCACTCCCGGATCGAGCTGAAAGGTGGACAATAGTTTATGTGGATGATGTGCTAATCAAAAATGAAGATCTTAAAAGCCACATCAATGAGATTAGACATGTTCCTAGTCAGCTGCAGAAGGATGGTGCAAAGGTATCTTTACAGAAAGCACAGTGATATAGAAAAAAAGTAAACTTCCTAGGCCATGAAGTAACAGAGCATGGATTAAACCCACAAAAGAAAAAGGTGGATGTGACTCATACTCTAAAAGACCCCAATAAATTGAAAGGTTTTATAGAGTTTGTTCGGAATGACAAGTTACAACAGGAAATGTATTGAGAATTATGCAGAGATTACACAACCCTTTACAAGATTATTGAAGCAGGGCATACCCTGGAAATGGGAAAAGGAAAAAATGAGGCAGTAGCCAGGCTAAAAGAGTGTCTAATGAAAGCACCATGTTTGGTATATCCAATGAAAAAACAGGATTTCTTTGTAGAAATAGGATTTACAGATCAATGCATGTTCGCATTGTTATATCAAAAACATGATGTGAATAACAAGACCTTTGTATATGCTAGCCAAGCATTATCAAAGGAAGAGACCAATTTTGGTGATGCAAAACAGTGCTTCTGATCACTGTCTGGCCATTACAACATATCCACCCCATAATTCAAGGGGAGCAGTGATTATTGAAACAAATCACCAGCCTCTGCAATTTTTGCAAGTAAGAGAATCAGATCAGGGAATTTGGACCAATCCAGAATTACTTCCTAGACATTAGCACTTCAGGGATTCCCTGTAGAAGTGAAGTATGGACAAAATAAAAAGAGTCCAGTTGCTCTAGGACTAGCAGAATTGCATGATTGTGCAGCTGTATGTGCACCTGATGACACAGAGATAGGAACACGTTTGAAGGAATTTGAGCAATTCCCACACAAAGCATTCAATGAGAAAACATGTACGGATTTGCCAACTGTGTATGTAGATGGATATGTATACCATGTAGAAAATGAACAGAAAAAAGAGATTGTAGCTGGAATAGGAAACATATGGTTTAAATGTGACAACATTCCAAGAGTAAGCATGAGGATAGGTCCCAGAAGCAGTCAAGTAGCAGAAATTGTCTCTATTTATAAGGCAATATCTACAGCGGTAGAACATAAACTCAAATAAATAGTATTTACCTGGCTGGAAAGTTAAAGTCATGCTCACCTATAACAAGAAACCACTTAAACAATGCAAGATGATTTAAGCTACAGACGGGCTTGTGTCAGAAAATGATCTGATAATACATTGGAGGAAACTATGTGATCATTTGAAAATGCCATTTGAGGATAAGGAGGGACATTATAAAATAGATCAATTAGCCAAATCTGGAGCTGTAATCGGGAGTTATTTCCTATTGAGCATCTGCTTGGTGAAATACAAGTAGATGCAACAACACACTCCAAGACTCCAGTTGAACAGCCTGTGGCACAATGGAGTTTTGATACTCCAGATCAGGACCTGATCAAAGCGCAAAAGGAAACCTTATTGTAGTCCTATTTTATAATGATTTGTTAGATGCTGAACAACATCCTCTGACTGATCCGACTACAAAGCGAAAGAGGAATTGAGAGTGTTATGAAAAAAAAAAGAAAATTTGTTTACAAGACAGAGTGATGATTAGAGAATCTGTGACAGGCCAAAACCCATAGTTAATGCCTTTGTTATTTTGGGGATTGATGTTACATCATGCCCACAATGCCATATCTGCAGGACACAGAGGTTCACAAAAAACTTGGGAAATGTTAAAAGATTACACCTATTGGCCACACATGACCCAAGGTTTTGTGTCCACAGTTTCAACCTGTTTCACCGGCTTATAGAGCATGGTTGATGAAACGGGGCTTGACATACCCATGGTCTGGTTTACAAGACTACCACATTGTGCCGGTAAGTAGATCAGCAAGGGGAAACAGGTACATGCTGACTAACATGTCTAATGTCCAAATGGATAATGTGCATTCCAGCTGCAGACTGCAGTGTGAAAACGGCAGCCACTTTACTTGTAAATAATATTTTTCAAGATGTGGTTTACCTCAAAGAATAGAATTGGACCGAGGAAGAAATTTCACTAGTGTATTGATGACAAAAATATGGCAAATATTGGGTGTGAAGCTACATATTTCTTACCAGCCCTACTCTTCAGGCGGAGTAGAACGGTGTAAGAGATTGATAGTCGGTATGTTGAAAAAGTTTGTAGCTGAAGCAGGATCTAGTTGGGATTTGCGGCTTCCATTGTTACTAATAGCTATCAGATCGAGGCACTCTAAATCAACAAATCTCAGCCCCCTGAAATATTGACAGGAAGGAAAATGGTTCTACCACAGCACTTACTTTACGGAACAAATTAACAGATGCTTGTAAATATAGCCACAATTCATGAATATGTGGAAGAATTGAGAAAGCACTTGCAATATGCGCTTACATGTGGCAGCGAAATTTGGAAAAGGCCGCTGACGGTGCAATGACATATGATGACATAAAGACATCCGTGAGAGAATATGAAATAGGAGACCATATTTACAAGTTTAATTTCGGGAAGGGGAAACATAAAACATGTCTTGCAGCATGGCAAGGGCCATATAGAATTGGATATAATTGGATATAAGATTTCACCTGTAGTCTAAGCAACCATAACTCACACCACCACTGTCCGCTGCACGTCTGTAGCACTTTTCATTAGTGCGGGGAGCCCAAACCTGTCAGTAGAACACCTATGTGCATGAGTACAACCGATCCCGCGCTGTAGGTGTCCTACAGACACCCGTCCCATCCACGAACATCAGCAATGTCATCATGTGACAGTACCCATGCTCAGCATAGGACCATGTCTGCGGGCAGTGTTCGGGCCCCTGACACCAAAAAAGTACATTATTGAGCAATCCAAGATGTTTTACTATGAAACATCACCCTTGCACAGGTCCCAGACCATGCCCCTGGCAATCTGGACACTTTTCGGAGCCTTTTGAACCCTGTTTGGTGTTCAAAGTGTCAGCGGAGCGCACGGCTGTCTGCGGAATGCTACCCAGTACCCCTATAAATGGCCAAACAGTTATGGAAACACCTACATGCGGTGGCACCTGAGGTCGAACCACAAGGCGGCAGTTCGGAAGGTCGTCCCCTTTGAAAAAAGTAGTAGGTTGAGTTTCTCTACAACATATTCTGTATCTGCTCCTGCCACCACAAGAGACACTGCTGTGGGGCAGCGCATCCCTGAACCAGCTTTGCTGGCCATACGCGACGCAGCAGACCCTTACCTTTCAAGGATCACTGTATAGTGCATGCACTGTGACACGGTACTCTGCAGGGGGGAATCATTTTGGAGTGCTTCCGAGGCTTGAGCCTGGGAGCATGGGAAAGAGTGCCCCCTGCCCAAGTGAGACCCACCCAACATCTTCCTCTCTCCACTTGCCCTTTCTCATGCCTGTGGTTGAACATCAAAAACTCTTTTCAGAGTCACCTTTTACAGTTTAAAAATAGAAGTGCCAATGAAATGGTAGAGGGGCCTGAGCATTCTGAGAAGTCTGCAAACTGTCCTCGGACTTCTAAAAAAATGAAGAGGTTGGCACTTTCAAAAACATTGCCAGGGAAAAGTGGTGGTTCTGAAAAGAGCCTTTTTGTGGTGTTTGTTTGTTTTTAGAAGGGTAGAGGAAGCTAACACCTACTGGAAAAATACTTCCTGTACTTGCAAAAAGTTCTGCTATGCATTTTGAATATTTCCCAGAAAAAGCTGATTAGCAGCATTAGTAAGAGGGACTTCATCTCTGCAAAGAAATGTTGTCCTACGAAATGTAATATTTTCATTGTGGAAGGATGACATGCCATCATCTCGCAAAAACGCGCAAACAGCCTTATTAACATTGTGCCTCACTTTATCCATTTGCGGACCAAATGAAGAAAAGCGAAGGCACGTCTGTCTCTGCACCATGAGAGAAAAAATTACTTGGGAGTTTGAAAAATGTCCATGACTTTGCCTGGTTCCTCCTTCAAGCAAACTGTATTGAGATTCCGGTAACATGTACTAAACTGATCCTTCCACAATGAATAATAATAAAAATATCTAGATGATAATGTGCACCAAAGTGGCACAAAGAGAAACCAAATCCAGCCACTTGATTCCCCAAACCCAAACCACGGCACATCCACAGAATGGAATTCAAAATGTGCAGTCACTCCACAATGCTTTGCATACACTTGCAATCAATGTATACAAGATTCTCCCAAAATCCAGACACTCTGCCTCCTGAAAGACACAGCCATAGCCATAGCCAACGGCACTCCACTCAGCAAACAGAACTCTGTCACAGTCTTTCCTTGCACACCACACCCAGGAAAACATATTGGCCAATCCCCTGGCCTCCAGAGTCCCATTTCCATGCCTGCCAGCCTCAAAAGGCCCGAATGTGGCATGTGCACTCTGTGGACTACCGTGCTGTCTGCAGGCCCATCTTGCAATTTGTGAGGGTGGGGACAGAAATTGCAACCAGGGTAGCACATTTCCTCTCTGGTGGTGGCTCTGAAAAGAGGCTTTTCTTTTTCTTTTTGGGAGCTTTTCAAATTTTTTTAAATACACTCTCTGTGACTTTACAACAACCTTCTGATTGTATTTTGAATATTACTAAGAAAGATTTTATTCCCACAATCCGTCAAAGTAATGACATCACAAAAAAATAACAACCATCCTCCAAAATGTTCTGTTTTGGGAACGGAGACATCCCAACAGCAAACATGAAACAAGACATCCCTTGGTTAACAAGATGCCTTTCTAGGTTTTCTTGAGGATTAAATACACTATGACACATCCATGCAGCCCTAGGTGGTATTTGGGAAAAGATAACCTTTGCACATGGAAAGAGGTGCATTAGTTCCTTCAGCAACTGCTTCAGTACACCCTGCAAAGTTATTGCACTCACATACCTGAAATACATTCCTCCACAATTAATCACCAGGACATCGGAACTGTTGAAAACAACCATATTTTTTACAAAAATGCAAATACACCATTCTCCCTGGCACACCACACCACAAAGACTCCACTCCCTCCAATCCAAGGTTGGCAGAAATGTCATATATATCTGCATACTTCTGCAGATTAGTAATAAAACAATCTCCCACCATCCACACACTCACTCTCTCCATCTCTCCAACCACAGCCATATTCACTGCACACAGCAATTAAAAAAAATATGACCCTCTCTCCCTATGAATGACACCCTCAACACCTGATTGGCTAATCCCGTCAGTCCCATTTCCATGCTAGGCATGCTGAGAAGCCATGGATGTGGCACGCCCTGTCCGTGGACTACTGTGGTGTCCACGGATCCCGTAACACAGAGGCAACCCTTCTTCACTTTCCACATCACACTCTGCACCACTCCCTCATTGGGTACACATAAGCAGTCACACAACCATCCACCAAACACATCCAATACCTCTACATATACCTCTGCGATAACACTTCAATACAGATCTACTGTTGAACACTCTGGCTACAGGTCTGTTGTGATTGCAAACCACCTCCAGAACAAAGTATTGTACAACTCTCTCCAACATATCTTCTTCCAGATGTATACACATCTGCATCCATCAACACAAACTACAGGTATGCTAATATTTTTTAGAGTACATTTTAAACTCTTTTATAAATGCCTGTGAACAGGATACCTGCCACGTACCCTGCATAACCTACTCCAGAAGCATACTGTAATTTGTCCCATCTCCCACCATCAAGTGGCACTCACAATGCTGTGTGCTTTGAACATTTACCCATATCACCAATTGTAATGTGAAAACTGTTATTCTCTTCATTCCGACTGCCATTTTTACAACCACTTCCCCATTAACCCACCTGCTATAAAATGCCTACAATGCACACAGAAAAAGAAAACTGCATGTGTCTTACCAAAACATACCAAGTACATAGAACTGCATGTGTCTTACCAAAACATACCAAGTACATAGATTGCATGCATAAGAACATGGTACCTGTCACTTACCTTGCATAACCTACTAAGTAATCATACTGTCATTTGTCCCATCTCCTAACATCAAGTGGCACTTACTTACAATGCGGTGTGCTTACAATCTTTTCTTTTAATACCCACTTACATAACTGCTTCACACTTTATATTTCCATTTTATCACTACTCTCTCTGATGTACTTGTAAATAAAAGAAAAAAAAAACACATTGGAAACAGTTTTACAATTTGAAAAGGCAGGTCCTATGTGAAATGCCCAGAAAACACACAGAAAAGAGAAACTGCATGTATGTTCACAAAGTATGGCAGGTACATACTTTTCATAATTGACAGAACACACCATTGCTTCAAAAGCAAACAAATTCATGTGCACGTTGGGAACAGGGCCATTTGCATATGTGGATAAATAAATCAAACAACAGAAAGGATTTCTGCACTTATGTAGCAAGTATCTATTTACAGGAAAGTTAATGGAATTCCACACATAGAAACATAATCCTTTCCAATCTGAAAATCTTTCTGAGACTTTTTCTCACCTTACTACAATGTACACTCATCCATTTCCAGAGTAAACAGTACAACAGCAACACACACACACCTACCAAAGGGCACCTCATTGGACACACTTATAAATACACCACTGCCCCCATAGCAACGATGCTGATGCTCTCAAGTCCCCATTTATATACAAGGCTGCACAATTTCACACACACACTAACTATTCCTGCCAAGTAATTCTTCAATAACTTTAAATAATGTGTTCTCCAAGTGCAACTAATGTGCCATTAACACACATATGTACTAATTTCCTTCTTTCGCAATTGCAGCGAATAGCACTCACCTGAAAGCCAGTTGCGTCTGAAGTGGAAAATACAACCCAGAAGAAACCTACTGTTCACATCCAACAAAGTAAGTGCAATATTGTCGTAGTGTTCTGCCTATTATTCAGACAGTTCAGTGCTTCTATATTCTAGGCTACACGATTGTATCAACCCAACAGCATTTGCTTCACTCTTTCTCATTGCACTCCAGCAGGTGCACACTTTGTATTGTCATCTGAACACCAGTGTAGTAAAACACAAATACCAGTACAGCCTTCCCAACCTGAAGGAATAGCCCATTCGGTCCTCTGCATCTACCTGCCTTAGGGTCAGTCGTTTCTCAAAGAAACGCACGGGGGGCAGATCTCTGTCTTCGGCTGGGGCCTCCCTTTGGGAAACTCTTCCTGCCACCTTGGAACCTGAGGAGAACCATCTCCGGTTCTGGAAACACTTCAAGACCCTCCTCGTTCTTTCTGCCTTCGCCCCTCTTCTTCCCAGCTAATCTGTCATCTCTCCTCAGGCATTGTGCATCTAGCCACCCTCTGTACTTCGGGCCCAGGTACCTGATCACCTTCCCACCCTCCTGCACTGCCTATGGGCCACTCTTTGCAAAGGAGTCTGATCTGTACCCATACAGTCCCCTCACCCACTTCTCTCCTGCACTTATCAAATTTCCAACCAAGTATGTGTGTGTTGCCGCAGAACTTTTTATAAAAAAAGCACCACAACTGTAAACATATTATACAAAATAGAAGACAATGAGGAATAACAGCGGTTCCAATTAGCTCTCTATCTCATAGCAGAAAACAAATTTGAAATTACTAACCCCTCAATACTTTGCAAATACTGTACTGCAAAACTTGACATCAACCAAATACCGTCACAGGTTATAACTAATAACTTGGAAATATTCCTATTGCCAAAACCACTCCAACAACGTAACTTGTGTGAGAGCATTATAATCAAACAGTGCACCCATTTCAAGCAATAATATGCGTTAAACCAAAAACAACAAGACTGCCTCCCTCTGAATTCGTGGCAAAGTAGTTTATTTGCCATTAGATCTGAAAGAAAATGTAGACACTCCGGGAGAGCAACAGCCAATAGATCAATCTTTGATAATCCTATTGAATGGAGTACCTACAAAAGACAATATAATTTGGCAGCAACTAGTGGACTTACCTAAAGTTAGGGAAGCCCTGCAATACCCAAAAGACAACAATGAAATAAACAAGGAAGAAAACCTAAGGGAAACCATCAAAATAATTCAGGACTCCTCAGGAACTGGCCAATTTAAACTTCTAGATCCTACTAAAGCCTCCAATATTTTAGACCACTATACAATTCACCTACTGCACTCCGAAGACAACATAGATGATGCACTGGAAACATATCAAATATGGCAAGCCAAAGGATATCCAATCAACATATGGGAAAGTGTAGAGCACAAGCCTTTCCTCTACTTTTTCCTACTGGAAAAGTAGAAGGTATGATGAAAGATCCACACACATAGCAGCTTCAGAATACAGCTCTCTAAGAATGTATTCTGAAGACCACAGATTCAGACAAAATGTTGAATACATATTCCACCTCTTTTTTAAAAAGTGAACTAGGAACTCTATTTTATGGAGTTACACGCACATTGAAAACAGGTTCCAATTTTCAAAATATGTCTGCTACACAACTACTTCAAAAGGTTCAAGAGAAAGATGAAGTTTTACAGTCAAGTATTTCAAACCTTTTAGCAAACATGTGTGGTACAAAAAAATACTAGTTCTGGAGTCACACAGATGTACGCTGTATGATACGCAACTTTGCCCCATCCACATGGTTTGTCACTTTAAGTTGTGCAAAGTATGCATGGGAAGACTTGCATGATTTCCTACGTATAGCAAATGAAAACAAAGCAAATATAGACATAAAAACATCAGCAGAACTCTGCTCTCTTGATCCTGTAAATGTATCAAGGTACTTCTATCATCGCTTTCTTGCCATACTGCACTTCATTTGTAATAAAACAGTTCCTCCTCTCGGAGAAGTGGAACACTTCTTTTGGAGAAAAGAATATCAAGCCATAGGAGCACCACACATCCACATGCTTTTGTGGATTAAAGATGCTCCTGAATTTGGTCAGGAGAGTGATGCCACTGTTTTGCAGTTCATTCACAAATATGGCACTTGCGAAATCCCTTCAGAAAGTACACATAGCGATCTACATGCACACATTTTGCAGTTTCAAAGACACAAGTGTGGCAAGTATTGCCGGTGCAAATGTAAAAACAAAGGGAAATACTGCACCAAATGCTGCTTTGGTTCCGCTACACCAGTTTCAGCAAACAGTGAACAGCTTCACGTCTCTGGTTAGACAACGTGCAAAAGGCAAATCATCTAATAACACATACTGCATAAAAAGAACCAAAGCATCAAAGTACATCAAGGATTACACTGCAATCATTGCCCTCCAATGGAATGCAAATACAGATATGCAGTACATTGCAGACAAGTCCACTGCAGTTACAAGTTATGTCACAGCCTACTTAACCAAAGCAGAGACAACAGAGCTGAAAGACCTCTGGGATGACATATCACCTGACAAAACACTGTCACAGAAATTGTACAGCTTTGGCATAAAAATGCTCTCCCATATATAATGTGGCTGCTACGAAGCCGCGGACCATTTAACCGGCACTGCCTTGTATTGGAAATCTGAAAACATAGTCTGACTAAGTCTTGGTCCTGCTGCATGCTGAAAAATAGTTCTAAAATCATACCAAGGCATAGAAACAATAGCCAAAAATTATCCCAACCACCAGGAAATTTTGAAAAACAATTTAGCAGACACATACTACCCAAAGGAGTACTGCTTTGAAAACCATGTGCCTATACCAAATAGCCTAAAACTTCACATACAAAAATACAATTAAATCAGATGAGAAAAAAATACATAGTCAAAGGTTGTGAGGGCAGCCTTTTTAAACTTCCCAAATGCAGCCTGATCAATCATATGAAACTATAATTAAGAAACTCCTAAAAATAAAGAACTGTATTACATGGTCCTACTGCAACTTTTTAAACCATGGAGAAAATAAGAAGATTTATTAGACGCCCATGCCTCCTATGAAGATGCTTTCAATGCAAGTGAAAGCACTATAACAGATATACATTTTACGCAGTACAAAAACATGTTGGACAATGAACGCCGACAAGAAAAAATAACTCCAGGCACAACTAAATATAGACACTCCTGACAACAGTCAACCTTCTCTTACATGAATACAAGAACCACTTTGACAGCCACTCAAAGCAAATGAGGCAGAATTAGTCATGACTGAAGTAGAAAACAGCATGTGTCAGTATAAGCAATCTACAGAAGACTTTGATCTACTCAAATCACAAATAAACAATGAGCACCATAGCATTTTCCTAAAAGTAACTGTAGACAGTGAACATGGTGTGCAGCATGAAAGTAAAACTTGTACCTGTTAAGACTATAAACCTATACTGCTGTATGCAAGTGGTCAAGCTGGTTCAGGCAAAACATTCTTAATAAAGGTCATCAGCAAGTTCCTCCAACAATTGAAAAACAGCAAGCTTTCTGCTCTTGTAACTGACCCCACAGGTTTAGTTGACTACAACATAGGTGGTTTTATTTTTCACTGATTGCTACGTAGAACATCAAAAGAAATTAGACTACTACAAACTTTCTACAGAAGCTGCTATGGAGCTATACAGAGTTTTGAAACAAATGTAAATGCTGCTAATAGATGTGGTGAGCATGGTCTCCAACCTAATGTTGGCTTTGATTCACCTCAGATTGCAAGAGGTCCTTAAAACAGACTAGGATGAACTCTTTGGAGGAAAGCATGTTATTGTTTTTGGAGAACTTCTTCAGTTAACATCAGTGAAAGGTGAACCTATTTTTAAAACCTTAGGACACAAACTGTGCTGTAAAACTCTTGGGTGCATAGGAAATTTAAATCTTTGGCAACATTTCCAATACCAAGAACTAATTGAAAACATGCGTCAGTCTGCAGACCTCACCTACTCCAACATTTTGAAAAGTATTCGGATTGGTGTACTATATATGAGCTATACAGCCATAACACATTTGCTACTGATGTCATGGAACAATTAGCACACAAAAATGTAAACTGTATGTCCTTAATGCTAACTCTTGCAAGCTTCACACAATTCAATGAAACAAGGCTGAAAAAAAGAAATGCAATCACTAGTGCAAACTTACTCCACAGACAAACTGGATGTGCACGGTATGACTGCCTATGTGTCAACAAGCCACAGCACGATTAATTACCTTAGAAAACTCTATGTCTAACAGCTGCTTTAGAGAAAATGTTCACATTGTGTTTAAACTGTAGGGTGATGCTGAAGTGTAACATTGACGTGGAGCAAGGATTAATTAATGGAGCACTTGGTACAGTTGTTGGCTTAGAGACATACCCACGTGACAACAACAATCAGTTTGTCAATGTTCACTTTGACAAACTTTCAGAAGTTAAAAAGAAAGAATGCTCAACAGCCCGATTCCTTCTTTTCAAAGACATGTATGTACGCAGAGAACAGTTTTCTCTATCTGTAGCATACGCAGTCACCATTCCTTAATCACAAGGTCTATCCCTTGATCAAGCATGGATTGATATTGGCAGCACAGTCTTTAAAGAAGGCATGAGCTACATTACATTGTCACACCTATGTGCACTTGAAGGACTATTTCTAGTCAATTGTGATGCAAGTAAAGTGAACACTGACATTCCTTGCATTGTAGAGTACAATAGACTATGTGTACTTTACACACCCCATCTCATAATGTACTCTGTTCCTCAAAAAGGGAAGCTTTGTAGAGAAAACTAGTGCAAACTCAACTTATACATGATCTCACAACAATACCACCAAAGAAATTAAAAGCAGCTGCTACTTCATCAATTACCACAACCAAAGAAGGATCTACTGAAAATAAAAATGCATACCCAACTGCACAAACAATGACAACTACATCTTCAAAGAAACTGCTTGCCGTTCCATCAAATGACTCAGACACATAACTGGCTGGTCCATTCAAATGTTCCAATACAACTGGTGTACATTGCTATGCAAATGTAGCAATCAATGTTCTATTCCAATTGCCACCAATTGTTGAAACCATTTACTTAAGGGCACAGACCAATTGTGTTAGCAAATGTTACTCCTTCACAGAATTGCAACAAACAATCCAGAGAACACTTACAGTGTTTCTGGAATAAGGCAAGACTTGGACTACTGTCCAGGAATGGTAAAATTCACTATAAACACACATGAAGATCCACAAAGATTTTCTAATGTACTTACTACAAGTACTGGAAAACAAAAACATATCTATGAATTAAATCTTCCAGATTTCATACATGTGGAAACATACATGCACTCTCTGCGACCATGTAATGCACAAACAAGTCCCTAATGAGCTCTTTGTGTATGTATCTATACCTAACTGTGAATCCATTCCATTTCAGCAGCTCGTACAAAATGCAAACCATGGCATATTATATACTGTCCACAATTCTGATAATCATTCCACATTACAGATACAGTCACATAGCCAATACATAATAGTAATGTTTTTATTTTACAATGCAGATGGTACGAAAAACAACTGAAAGCTTACTGGCTTCACACATGGACAAGTACGACTTGCAAGAAAACCTTCACAACAGTCGGCATAATCTACCACACAAGAGCCACAACCAATGCATGTCACTCTACTGCATACATTAAAAAGAAATGTGGATGGTTTGAATGCAATGATAATTCCATTACTCTGAAACAGAGATTGCCAACAAATCTTGCAAACGCTTACTTAATATTCTTGAAACCAAAATGTATTCACTAATCTAAGTATGAGCATCTACAAACTGTCATCAATAACCTTTGAAACCACCAGCTCGTAGAATAAAGCAACAGCTATCTAACAATGCCCAAACCAATGCAACTAATACATATCTACTACAACTACACCCATACTGCTGCAAAAGCACTTCACAACAGTGAACATGTGCATCCACCAACAAGAATAAATGTGCTTGAAATCATACTCTGCAGATTTCAGAAAATGTAAACTGTTAGCATACGCCAACTGGTATCTGACTGCAACCATAATACTGCAATATAACTTCCCATTACTACACAATGAGAAATACCACAGCAAAACGGCATGTTTTTTCTGAGTAAACCCTTCAACACTTATTACGTATGAACATACACCTTTCTGATTCCTCCTACTAGAATAGACCACATTAACCATTCCTATAATTAGTGCACGCGTCACCGAAACAGACTATGGGCCTCATTACGACTCAGGCGGTAAGGGGTTTACGGCGGCGTAAACAGCGCCGACCCTTACCGCCTGATTCCGAGGTCCCTTAGCGCCATGGAGGTTTTAACACCTAAAATCCATGGCGCTAAGGGACCTTGATGTTAATTACGCCACCGTAATTTACGGTGGCGTAATTAACACCTTCCCCACTCCCATTATGCCCTATGGGGCAAAAATGGGAATGGGGAAGGGTAAATGGGGATTGGGGACTTACCGCCCCGCCAACCTCGGAATGGGGCGGTAAATCCGCCAACCACCAACGGCGTAAACGTAGTTTACGCCATTGTGGTAAAGGTAATACCCAGGCGGTCACTTACCGCCTGGGTTGTAATGAGGCCCTATGCCATATAACAACAAATAAACATGGAAAGTTTATTTTTTAATCCTGCATGTATTTTTTTCCCCACAGACCCAATGATTATGTGAACAAACACAGGGACTGAGCACACTGCACAGTACACTTGTTTGAAGCATAGTACTTGTGAAGTTCTAATTATGAGGGTCCACAAAGTACACAAATGTCTGCAATGCAAAACGTGATGCTTTCTTTTATCACACATAATGAAAGAACAATTTCTGGTACATTTCCACATACCATGCAAAGAACTTCATACAGCATCAACAATGCAAACAGTATGTATACAATGATTGGTGTCATACTTCTTTTTAATGTACACATTTCATTATGTACACATTTTAGTACAAACCCTATACCCGTATCACAACGTTCAGTGCATACCTGTATTACACTGCGATAGTTGTAGCCAGGCCCTACACTCATGGGTGTAAGGTCTCCAGCCTACAGCCTCCAGCCATGCACCCAATAGTCTAGGGCCTGGCCACAACCACCACAACATAATACAATCTTGCTTGCCAACATCTACCCTCTAACCACACCTCACAAACATAACACAGCCACCTGAGACCCTATCCACTTCAATTAACATACTGTTACACTACTTACATACAATCAACTCTCAATGTTATAATAGATGTGAGTGGTTTTTAAACAAGAGACATGTCGTCATAGTACAGTATCAATTAAAAAATGTATGACTATGTTTGATTGGTTAACACCACAAACTGTATATAGGTGTTAGCTCTATGATTCAGTTAAAGACATCTGATTGCCCATGCTCAGTCCAGCCTACATCGAGAATACTTTGAATACATCATCACATTAACTTAATTTGTTGGTGCTACCCATTATAGGCGGAGTCACAGAAGGGATTTCTAGTGGGTGGCGATTTGCTCACCAACCTTTGAAATTCGGACAGACGTCAAGATACAAGAGAGACATAGGCGGGGGAGAAAAAGATTGATATTTCACATTAAGGGAATTGTTATCTTCTCATTAGGTTCTGCTCACCTACTAATCCATTCCCGGCGTGCTATCTTGGTGCTCACTGTGAACCTCTGCCTGGGCACCATCAAAGGTCTCTCAAATAAATGTGTTTTTGTAAATTCAGCATCTTGGATTCAAAGGCTTTGCTAATTCCTAGACCTGCAGAAGTCCCTGTGTTAGGAAAATGGCTGTACTCTTGCACTCTCACCTCCATGTTGGTGACTTATATTTGAATCTTTTCAGGTTAGATTCTTCTTATACATCTAACAGAGAAGTAAGTGGGCACCACTGATTAGTTATATTCTTCAATTCAAAGTCCATAAATACAATTGTACTTATTTAAGTTCAAAAGGAGCTGGCTGCGACAAGTCTGGAGACACCCTAACAATAATACACAACAAAAGCAGGAGACAGAGTGAAAATACTAGGCCACACAGCCGCTCTCAAACAAGGCCCAGACGGGCATCAAATTATCAAGTTCAGAAACTTTCTTGTATCCAAAGGTTATTCAGTGCTCAAAAATAAATAGATGCAGAAATTCATCTGTTGATTTTTTCAAATTGAAGTTTATCCAAAAAGAAGACAAAGCTGTCACTCTTATTTTTTAGTGAGAGGAAGATTGCCGCAACACACGTATGTAATAGACTTAAGGCCAATGCATTTCGGAAAGATTTCCTTCTTCAGGGCCAGTCTGCACAGTTATAATTCAAAAGCAAAATATAACAACAGTAATATTGCCAGTACATGTGAATTGAAATGAATTTAAATGAAAACTAAATATAAATACAACATACCCATCGAGATATAGCCCCATGGAGCACACGGAATATGAAAAAAAGAGAGATAAACAAGTAGGAATGAGTGAAAAGGAATATTAAAACATGGACGTGTGAGAAAATAAGAAAATAATGTTACCTTAAAGGTGTTGCATGTATAAAAACAAAGGTTGCTCAGCCCTCATGGAGCGGGACGCAATGTGGTAGCGTGCATACAGCCGCTCAGATAAAGGGGAGATCACGTTAGCTACTGAAAAACATAAGGATCAGGGTAAGTGAAGTTCATAGTCTCTGAGGAAGTAGAAAACAATTAGATCTGATGCGAACGCGTCGCTTACCTCCGTTACACGGAGAAAGAGCATCTGCGTACAGAAGCCGGTTCCTGAAAGCGGAATGCCGAGTAAAGCGGTCGCCTAGGAAACTGCTCTTTGTTGGGACACGTGACCACCGCGGCGCCATAGCGCGGCCGGTGTACACGAAGCTGCAGAGCAGGGTAAAGCCTGCATAAATGCAAAAAATTAATAATTTGCAGGAATCTGCAAATCATCGGCTAACAAAAATTAAATTAGCCCAGATTTTTTTAAAAAAGGGAAAAAATGGCATAGACATAGAAAAAATACTTGGAGCACCAAGGTATCAACAAAGCCATAGGTGGAAAAAAACAGAAAGAAGATAAGTTGAAAGGAAAAAAGGTAAGTAAATAAAAGTATAGAGAGCTAGATCAAGCACATGGATGGCATTACTAAAGAGAACAATATAAGCTAGTGGCATTAATCAAGTGGAGTCGATAATAACATATGGAATGTCAAGTACAAATGGACACATGTAATCAAAAAGGCAATTCGTGTTACATAACCACGCTGAGAGTGGTGTCACCCCAAGGAACGACACTTTGGGTCCCAGACCAGGATCCGGGATGTCCAGCGAGGTTACTATCAAAGTCACATGGGAACAAGGTGGAAAAGGATAAAGGATAAAGTCAGCATATCAGTACATACGTAATAGGAGAGAAACAGTGTAAACCAACAATACACCAGGCGTACATTGGCAGGACATGTGTTTAAATATAGCAGTGATAATTGATTTCCTCATTCAAACCATTGAGGACCAGACTGCAGAGTTTGTCAATCCAAAATGTTTCTTTGCGATTTAGGCGTAGACTCATATCTTCATGTGGATTGTTTCTTGTTGGCACTTCCAATACCAAAAACTTAATTTGGGACAGGTTGTGGTTGTTCATGGCCCAATGGCGGGCCACGGCTGAGTTTGGATTGGAGTTCCGAATGCAGGAACGGTGTTCATTCCACCGATTCTTGGCAGCTCTAGTCGATTGGCCCACGTAGGATTTTCCACAGGGACATCTTATGCCATAAATGATGTTTGTGCTGTCGCAGGTGCCAAATTTCTTGAGAATATTTGTTTTGCCTGTCCGTGGGTGGAAAACAACGTTACCTTTGACTACAGAATTGCAATTAATACAATGTAGACATAGGAATGTGCCAGTGCGTTGTGTGGACAATTTAGTGCAGGGCAGTCTTGTCTGTACTAGTTCATCTTTAAGATTCCTGCTCCTTTGAAAGGCAAACACTGGTGGCTCATTGAAAAGGTCTTGTAAACTTATGTCGTTCTTAAAAATGTTCCAATGTTTCTTGATTGTTTTTTTGATTTTATTGCTTTGGGTGGAGAATTTTGACACATACACAGGTGATTTCAATTCTCTGACTGGTTTCTTAGAAGCGGAAAGTAAAGTGTCACGGTCAAGACTATTGATTCTGCTAGCAGCGAGGTCCAATTCTCCTTGATGGTAGCCTCGTTGGAGGAATTTCTCTTTCATCAGGAGTTGTTGTGCTATACAATCTTCTGGATCACTCACAATCCTTTTCACTCGAAGAAATTGACTAAATGGCAGGTTCTGGAGTAAGCTAGGCTGATGGAAGCTGAGGCGGTGCAACAGATTGTTGCGATCGGTGGGTTTTCGAAATAAGGTGGTATTATAACCTGTGTCCTTCATTGTAATTTGCACATCAAGGAAAGTAATCTTGTCACGTGATAGTTCCCTGGTGAATTGTACTCTGGGATCAATGTTGTTAATGTATCCAAAGAAATCCTCGAATCGTTGTTCAGTGCCTGTCCATACACCAAAAATATCATTAATGTATCTAGTCCACATGTGGATGTCCCTTTTCCATTCTTGTTTGGTGAGTATATGTTCCATCTCAAATTTAAACATAAAGCAGTTGGCATATGAGGGTGCCATGGTGGCGCCCATGCAGGTCCCCGAGGTTTGTAAATAGAATTTATTGCAATACTGGAAATATGAATTTTCAGAAATAAACTGCAGCAAAGTCAGGATGAATTCTTTCTGTGCGCGCACATCAGGAGATTGGAGTAACAGCCATTCGACAGCTTTGATACCAAGATTGTGCGGTATGGAGGTATACAGACTAGTAAACATCAATTGGTTAGGCTGAAGACTGATGGCATTGAGTTTTTGTAAGAAGTGAGTTGTATCCTGGTGTAGGTTGTGGTTTGCTGTATGAGTGGTTGCAGTAAAAAATCGATTTAGACCCCCAGAGGCTGGTTGAGGCTATCCATCCCTGCGACTATTGGTCGACCAGGGGGTTTGGTGAAGTCCCTGTGAATTTTCATGAGTGTATAGAAATTAGGAATCCTAGGATGATCCTTGAGAAGAAATTTGTGTGTATGTTCATTGATCCATTGAAGTTCCAATGCCTTGTCAAGCAGAATAGCTAGGTTGTCTCTGATGGACATTGTAGGATCGTGGTCTAGTCTGGCATATATGGTATTATCTTGAAGTTGTCTGAGGCATTCCGCATCGTAGTCCGCAGTATTGAGAATCACCAAAGCTCCGCCCTTGTCGGCAGGACGAATGGTTATTTTCGTGTCGCTGAAAAGATCTTTGATTAGTCTCATCTCATGTGGTTTGAAGTTTTTGCGTGGCGGAGTTTTGAAGTTAATCCGTTCTAGATCTCGGGTCACAAGTCTCTGAAAGATTTCTATGGAGGGTACGTTGATTGGTGGAACAAATCCGCTCTTCACTCTGAATTCTTGAAAGTCAGACATTTGGGAGGGTTTGTCCACAGTTTCGAGTTCTTCGAAAAACACTTTGAGCTTCAACTTCCTAACAAATTTATACAGTTCAATTTTACTGTTAAATAGTGTGGTACCATAAGTAGGAACAAAACTAAGACCTTTTTGCAATGTGTCTTCTTCAAGTTTGTTGAGGATTCTGTTCGAGATATTGATGACTACATTTTCTTTGCTTGCTGGCGTGTCTGACGTCTTGGTCTGAGGTTTCCTCCTCCCCCCACGGGTTCTCTTGGGCGGGCGCCTAAAAACCAGAGGCGGAGGATGCTTGTGCTCTAGGACTAGTTGTTTGGTCTTGATTGTTGGTTGTTTGTTCCCTAGGGGTATCTGACTCTCTTGGTGTTTCTGAATCAGAGCTGGAAGTATTCTTAGATGGATGTTTATAGAATTTCTTGGGAGCTACCGGGCCGTATTTTTCCATCCATGTGTACACTTCATCATTGATGTAATCGTACGTATCCCGTTTGAATTTTTTAACTTTCTTTTGTTCGAGTTCAGTCTTGTACTCATCAAGTTTGGTATTAATATCAATAAGAATCAGATCAAACTCTTGTCTGCCCAGTGATTCCACAAGTTCTTTTTCAATTTCCTCAATTTCTGTGCTGAGTGCAGTTAGATTGTTAGCCAGTTCCTGAATGGTGAGTAAGATTAGGTCAAGGGAACATTTATTCAAAATAGCCTCCCATTTACGGACAAATTCTTTACTCTCTTTGCAGAGAGTGGGGCGTAGCTGTATTCTGAGTCCTCTTGGGATACGTTGGTTTTTAAAGTACCGGCCTGAAGTTTCCTATTAATCTCTTTCCGTACTAAGTATTCAAGCTGTTTAATGCGTTTTGCTGGATCCTTAGGTGTAGTTCCATGTGTGCCTACAGATGTTTCACTGATAAGTTCCAAAATTGCGGTTGCTTCCTCTGTGGAAAACCCTAGGGTTTCAGCACATTTCGATGAAAGACCTTCTATGTCTTCATGTCTTCAAACGACATGTTAATCTATTTAATCGTCAAAGTAAAATAATGATGAGTTACGAAAATGTGTGCCTCCACTGTATTAAGTCTATTACATACGTGTGTTGCGGCAATCTTCCTCTCACTAAAAAATAAAAGTGACAGCTTTGTCTTCTTTTTGGATAGACTTCAATTTAAAAAAATCAACAGATGGATTTCTGCATCTATTTATTTTTGAGCACTGAATAACCTTTGGATACAAGAAAGTTTCTGAACATGATAATTTGATGCCCGTCTGGGCCTTGTTTGAGAGCGGCTGTGTGGCCTAGTATTTTTACTCTGTCTCCTGCTTTTGTTGTTCTTCTTATACATCTGCCATATGTTAGTTTCCCTGCCTGTGTATACTGCACCCTTATCTACCTATAATGTCCTCTCCCCTATCAGTGTAGTCAGTCCCTTCCTTGGTATGCAGGAGCCTATACTACCTACACTACATACATACACTACATACACTACTTGTGCATTCTACAGCCTAGTTTAGATCCTTACTAATGTCGCACAACCTAACAAATTCTTTATGGCTGATGCAGAAGCTTTGACTTTTTAAATGTACCTTTTTATGGACTCTGTATCATCCCTCTACCCCTTAGGCTCATGTGACAGTAGGGCTATCTCAGCTTGTATCACCTCACACCTTCACAGTAATATTAAAGAGTAGGGGGAGATGTTTGTACTGACAAATGTATCTGCATCTTCACACGTGCATGTTGCTTGTTGTGTTTTTGGCCCCTCTGTGCTTGCCTGTTTTTTTTCTCCTTAAGCTCCTTGGCCTCTACCTCTTTTTTTTGTTTATTCTTCCATGTTTTTCCACAGCAGTCTAATTTCTTCTAAAGAATCTCACCATGGGTTATTTACTCTCACTATTTGGTGCAGCAGATTCTGAATCCATTGCTGTGCCACTCAACAGCAGGTGTTTTGGTTCCCCTCCCAGGGAATTTATGGTTGTTAATTTTCTTAGGGAAACAAATTTATGGGCAAACGTGTATACTCATCCAGTTTCATTTTTGTCTTTTAGGAATTTACACTGCTTTCTCAATTTTATTTCATCCTTGTGTAGTTTTATGTTAGTTTCTATATTTGCCTGTAATTTGAACCCTTATTTGCTTTCCGGTATATTTTTTATTTTGTCTTCAATTTCACACATTTTTTGAAGTCTTTTACCTCGGTCAATCCTTGTATAATAAATAAGGATATTGAGGAACATTATTGAACATCCATTTGTGGAGTCACCGCACTTTTGTAGGATTGCTGGGTCCTGTTCTGCAAACAACAGGGTCATTCATTAAAATGCATAGAATTCTTGGGTTCTGCCAAAGGCCACATCATTTTGCAGGGAATGTTCCTCCCAGCATTAACTAATTTCTCTCTTTTGGCACTTCTCCAGTTCCCTAGGGAGAGAGATTTCGCTATTGTCTACAGTCAAAGGCGTTACAAGTGTTTTTTTTCCCATTTGCTGAGGCTTACAGAACAATGTCTGAGTCTGTTTAATAAAGGCTGCTTCTTTATCCACCTGTGAATTCATTACAATATTAGAGGTGAGAGAATTGCCTAGTATCACTCCTGTTCGTGGGGTCTGACCAACACATGGTAAATTCCACAAATCCAATTGATGCAGGTTATGGTGTTGAACTATCGTGATCAAAGTTCAAAGGGAAACTGGTGCTATGAAAGAATTACGGAAATGCTGTTCTTTCATCCATAATGTTCCACATCTAATGGTCACACAGATGAATCTAATGAGAGGCAAAGGAGTTCTCACTGCCATGATTCTAGTCAATCACGTACTGCGGTGCGATGAGCCGATCCAGCACTCCACAAAATCTGTTTGTGTCCCTGATTGGCATGCTTCAAAACAGTGGCTGCAGTGGAATAGCAGTTGACTGGCATGAAATAGTCTGTGTGTCCATAATCCAGTTAGTGCAGGTAAAATGTTGTCCACTATACCATGTAGATTTCAAACTTGAGCATGAGTACCAAAATACCATGAAACTGCACTCCAAGGATCCCGTGAAATCAAGGATACCATAAAATCAAGGATCAGTAGCCAGGATAAGGCACAATCCTTTTTTATATTTAAAATTGGTCGAAAATTAGTTTGTGTGATGCGTTAAGCAACACACTGGTTGCTTGTTCACATACAACAATACTGAAAGCTGTGCATTCCAAAAATAAGGCATACATAGGAATGCAAAAGCATACTTTGTGAGTAAAATGGTTCACAGTCCAATATTTTAAATGAAGGCATTATAAAAATGTATAGACACTTTGAAACCAATAACTAGATCGTAGGATCATTTAGTTGTAGTTTGTAATTGAGAAAAATAATGCTATTGATAAGATGGAATCATTTAGCATGAACAAAGAACAATAAGTTTTCCTATATAAGGAATTACATATTGTGAGTGAGCCCATGACATCACAATGGGCTTGGAAACCAACCTAAAAGGCCGTAGTGCATGGTTGGCACGGTTGGCACAGATACATGGGATATACATAATACATCAGCACCATCATCATTCTCAACATGGTTCTTGTAAGGCAGGCTGCCCTGACGTCTTGCTGCTGGGTCATGCATAGTGGTGCAGATTCTTCGTCAGCAGTGTAGGCCATGCAACTGGGGTTTTCTCAGTGTTCTCCACCAAAGATGGCATTACTGAATATCAATGGCAGGCGCACCAAGTGGAAATGTCTTCCATGCAACACGAATCAGGATCCTCTGACCGATAGTTACCACTTTCTCTTGATTCACCATTTTTTTGCTGACTTTATATCCCACGCATTTCCTCTTCATTGTACTCGGGCTCATACTGGAATGGTTGAAGTCCAGCCATAATTGTGATGATTGAATGCAGGAGAAAATTAACTGTGGGAGAAATAAATGAATAATTTGATGGTAACTTTTAAAATGGCATGTTTAAGAAAAGTGAGAGAAGACACAGACAAAAAAAATATATAGTGCAAAGACAACAGGAGCAGGGCCAAAGATGTAAAGTTATCATTGGCGCATGAAACAACCTATTCATTAAAGAATACAGTTTATTTCTGGTTTGGCACAGGCATTTGTCAATTATGAAATGGCTATTGAAAGACAAAGAGCTTGCAGAGAAAAGTCATTAGTAGCTGAACAGAGCAAAAAGGAGTCTTGAGGCTCAGAATGAATAAGACGAACATCAAGGCAGGAGAAACTTCAATACTGTCTGATCAGAAAGGGTTTTTTGATATTTATTGAGCAAAGAGGCGTCTTATAATTTTCATGGATACACGTCAATAAATTGCGCACAAAGTCAGCCAGGGCACGTGAACATAGGGCAATTGATCAATGGATAAGATTATAACAAGATGGCGGTTTTCCAACCTGTGTTGTTCGTATATCTAAATGACAGAAAATCGAAAATAAGATGCATTGAAGAAAAACAATGTGATCAATCGATATATATTCTCAACAATAAATGCCCTATCCATTGGGCCAATACAATTCCCGAGAGAACTTCTCCTTGAACTGCTGGTATAAAACCGCCCCCTATCTCACAGGCAACATTCTACACTCCCCTTTTGGTGTGCACCCTTGTTATCTGCTGCATGCCAACATCATGCCTTTCCCTTGTCCCTCCTCGTTGGGTGCTCTTCACCCCCTCGCCTCCTCCTTCTCCTGGTATCTTGCACAATCTGACCCCCCCTGACACATCTCTTCTGCTTCTGCATTTACTCTCTTCTATAATGGCTGCCTCTTCTGTCTTCCATTCTGGTTATCCACATCCACCATATCATCTCTAGCCTGATGTAGCTGACTCCTGTGCACAGCTCTCAACCTTTACTTTTCTTTCGGTGGATGAAAAAAGACAATTTTGTCTTAGGCAGGTGAGAGCACATCGAACTATATAGGCACATCAGGGACTTGGCAGGTGAGTGAAGGGATTACATTGCAGGTGACACCCACCAACAATGTAATTTTGAGAGACATGCCAGTGTCCACATTCTCTCTGGCCGCATCAATTTGTCCCTCCTCTCTTTGCCCGCCAATCACACTAATCACAACTTTCCTGTGTGTTTCCGGGACAATTTTTCATGTAAGTCTTCTCTTTCCACCCTTGGCCTTTGCATGTACTTAAACGTGACAATGAATAGAGGTTGCAGGCCGGTGAGTGTATTCACTTTTTCTTTCTTTTTTATTGCTTATGAATGTTTCTATATTCTGTGCTCACTTAGACCACTGGCATAGTTGCACCTCACAAGCATTGAGCTTTTCGGTGAGTGTCATGAGAACATATCATGTTGTTATGAAATATAACATTAAACGTATTTTCCCTTTTCATCAATTCAATTCCCGATTTCCATCAGAATGGAACAGAGGCCGCTCAAAAAGTAAACTAAAGCACTTTATCATTTGCTTCTGGCTTGTGAAATAGCAAATATGTTATTTTACTTGCTCATTAGTGGCTGTGACTAGGATTTGCATTGCATGTTCGGCTATTCTTTGAACACTATTCTCCAACGGTAAATGAGGAGCTTTGCAATCCAGATCGTATTTCTGGCCACATTTGAAGACCCGCACACAGTTGATTAATGCGTACCTTAAGGGTACGCGGAGAAAGTTACACACTCATAAATGGAGCCTATGCACAAAGATTTATTCACGTTTGCGATTGGCAAATTCACTTTTAAATCAAGAAGAAAATCTGCTTCGTTAATGTGGCATGAGATTGTGGGCCTTATTACAACTGTGCTAGACCGGCACTGTTGCTAACAGACTGGCACACTACGACTCTCTGTGTGGCTGCCGTCCCACCCTCCAGGGTCAGACCTGACGGGCAGAACGGCAGCCGCCACAGAGTTTCACGGAAGCACCGGCACCGTCATTAACCGTGCCGGTGCTTCCGTGGTCCCCATTCCCATTGAGCAGTATGGCACTCAAATGGGAATGGGGATTTACAATTTACCTGCGCCTGACTTCCTGGAACGCTAGGGTTGTAATCCCCCGGTGTTACTGGCAAGCCAGGCACCGGTAACTATTGAAAGTCCGGTAGCAACCCGCCGGTTGGCATCATCAGGGTTACCGCCAGACTTGTAATGAGTCTGCACAAAACCATTTTCACAGCCATAGTTATGTCACAGAGCCGATTATGTGGGCAGAAGGCATGCCACATGAACGACTGCACATCTTTTAGTGCATCCCTCAGAAAGAGACACATTTGGTGATGCACCATTCTCTACACCAGATTCTCAGGTGTCTAGTTTCATCTTGTGCAATTCTAGTGCAGCAAAGGCTCAATGAAAGCGGGTCTGCAGAAACGCCTGTATGCATTCGTTGGCCCCTGATGGAAAAGGTTAGTACGTATGGGATTCATAAGGCACAAACTTATCTGGGAAGCAACAGAGCACGGAACATAGTGTAGACAGCAAAGCATTTACACTGAGCGTGCAGGTGTAAAGGGTAGGAGGGAATGTGTGGTGGATATTGGATCAAGGGAGGATTCAGCTCTCAAGCGATAGAAGTATCGGCAAGCTAAATTAATGTTTGATAATTTCCATCATTGTATGATTCCATTTCATTTCCACCCTTTAAGAAGGGATGGAAACATAAACATTGCAATTATGATGATGAGCGCTGTGAGGACTTGCTCCTGTGAGATCTCAGCAACTCGAGATCTCGCAAGCACACATGCCGAAAGGATGAGGTGAGAACGGGAAGAAGCGAGACACGAAGGGAGAGCGAGGGCTACGGTCGTGCCCCAGCACTTCTCCTGAAGTAAAGCCTGCAGCCTCCACAGTGCAGCCAGGCACCCTGGTGCTGCACACTCAAATTAAAGAGCATAATTCCATGGCTGCCAACTGGAGCCTCGTGGAAGCGCATGTAAATATGTTGGGACATTTTGACAGAGACTGATGCATCAGCACAGTGAAGCTAACTGTGCTGATTAAGTAACGAACAGGCCGTGAGTATAGTTTAAGTTCTGTTTTGTTAGAAGATACTCATAAAACACCTTCTCATCATCTTGGTGTCCTGTGTTCCTTGGGCCACCACTTAATTGGTGACAATGACCTGAGACTTACCATGGAAGGCATCCTGCATTCCTTCAAACCCCAGGCAGGCCTGCCATTACCTGGTAACAGTGGGAGCCATTATTTACCACTTATCTGGAGGCTTTCGGTATTCTGGTTATTCATTTGTCAGAAAGAAAGCCATGCTGCTCAACGCCATGGGTGTTGAAGGACAACGCATTTTTACATGCTTAAAGACTGAGCCCCCTGCGGGCGAAGGGGATGACATGTACAAAGAGGCTGTTTGTTGCATCATAAAGCGTTTCTCCAACAAGGAAAATGTGGTCTTACACAGAATAAAATTTGACCTAAGGGTGTGCATAGACCTGCGCAGCCTCAACTTTGCGGTGGTTGCGGACAGTTTTACTTTGCCCAGTATCAATGAAATAATTTTGATGATGAAAGAGGTGAAAATCTTTTCCAAGCTGGACATGCGAGACACCTACCATCAGATTGACCTTTCCAGGATGATATCCTGGTGTATGCCAAAGACGCAAGGACACGTGATGGCATGCTGAGACAAATTCTCAGCAAACTCCAAGATGCAGGTGTCCACCTGCGCTATGAAAAATGCATATTTGGGATGCACTAGGTGGAGTACTTGGGCTTACGGATCTCCAATTAAGGGGTGAGCCTGAAAACGGACCTCTCACAAGCTATTTTCGACGCCCTAGCTCCGACCTCCAAAGATGAACTTTGATCCTTTCTGGAACTCGTGGAGTACTACGCTAAATTCATACCTAGATTCTCCAAAATGACTTCCCTGTTGAGGGAGCTTCAGAGGAAAGGCATGGAGTATGCATAAGACACACAAGTGACTGCATTCAATGAAGTGAAGCGGAGGATCCTGCATGCTCCATGATTTAAACCTTTCAACCCTGAGTGGGAAATGTATGTGACGACGGATGCCAGTACCTATGGGATAGGGGCCACACTCAGCCATAGAAGAGGAGACACTGGAAACATAGTCACCTTTGCATCCAAAGGACTCTCTGGGTCCAAGAAAAACTACACCACAGTCAAGAAAGAGATACCAGGGCTGTGTATGCCTGTGCTGTGTAGTTTTTCAGGTCTTACGTGTGAGGCACCAAGTTTTGGCCGGCCACTGACCACAAAGCTTCAGTGCACATGCTGACTCCCAGAGAGACAAAAACCACAGTGCTACAATTAGCAACAAACGCAGTGAAATTGCAAGAATACACATACAAAATCATGCACATCGCTGGCTGGAAGAACACCCAGGCGGATTGCATGTCCACACTACTCGATCACAAAACCCCAGTCACCAGGTTTCTCGAGGATGAGTGCATTGTGGGGTCCATTTGGGACCTAAAGAACCAAGAGTTCTTGAAAATCAGTGAGTTCCAACGGAAGGAAGAAATTAGGGAAGATGACGCTTTGAGCAGAGTTGCGGAATGGGCCTGAAGCGAATGGGCCAGTGAGAGTCGGTCCCGGAAATCCTATGCCCATTCTGGAAAGTCAATGAAGAAATCGTCGAGATGGATGGTCTGGTGATGAGAGGGTATGAGATAATTCCCCAAAGAGGTATGCAGAAAGTCATATTATGCAGAGCTCATGCAGGTCCCCTGGGGCCAGATTACTGACATTTTGCACCGGTGCAAGGTCAAAGTTTGCATGATATTAACACTAGGGCAAAGTTTGCAATATACTTAAAAACAATGGGACACATAAAAAAACATTGTACCTCGACAAGTCCAGTTTGGCATATTAAAAGCACCAGCCCAAAAATTGCCTCAGTGCAAAAAAGATGCCTTCTCACTACATTTTTGCACCAGTGCAAAGATTGCCCTAGTGCTACTATGGAATTGTATTAGCACTAGAACAAACTTTGCCCTAACGCAAAAATGCATCAAACTGTATCTTTTTAGCACTAGGCCACTTTTAGGCCTGGTGCTTTTAATATGCCAAACTGCACTTGTCGTGGTGCAATGGTTTTTTAATGTGTCCCAAATTTTCTTTAATCTGGCCCCTGGGTGGCAACATGACACTGCACAGAGTGCGGGATGCCTACTGGTGGCCAGGTCTGGACCAGTAAGTAAGGACAATGATTGAGTGGTGCCACGAATGTGCCAACAGTGACAAGAAGATAAACGTGATGCATGCACCCATGATTCTCACGGAAATTCCCTTGATGTTTGGCACAAACTAGGAATGGACTTTATAGGCCCATTGGACGGCATGTCAATTGACAACAGGTACGGAGTAGTCATGGTGGACTATCTGTCCAAGAGGGTGGAGATAGAGTGTGTTCCTGACATCACCACAGCCACAGTCATAGATGTACTAAATTCAGTCTTTCAAAGAGATAGGTTGCCCAAAGATATTGTGACGGACAACAGTGTCCAGCTGATCTGGAGAGACATTGAAACTTTCCTCAAGAAGAACAACATTCAGCAATTAAGAGCAAGTCTCTGCCACCCCCACTGAAACGGCTTGGTAGAAAAAGTGAACCGTTTTGTCAAGGGAGCCCTACAACTAGTGGGTGCAACCGCGATGAACCCCTATAAAATAGTCAAAGAAGCCATGGCGGCCCACAAGCTGACCCTTAATGCCATCACTGGTGTCTCGATTTTCCAAATGTTAAGAGGGAGAAGGGCTGCATCCACCTTGATTCCCCCAGGCTCCACAAAGTTAGGTAAGATGATGACATGAGTGAAATAGTGTGGACAATACAGAAGAGCAAGGACGTAATGAAAGCACAGAGTGATGCGTGCAGAGTCGTCGAACGCACAGAAATAAATGAAGGGGATCTAGTAAAAATATGGCTACCCCAAAAAGATACCATTACCGGCTCCATGTATAGCCATGCCATTGAAGTCACTCGGAAAGGCTTCAACCATGTCTATACCCGTGATGGGAAAAGGTGGAATCTAGAGAGGGTGGCCATGTACAAGAAGCATGTGCTTACGAGTCCCTCCTCCACAGGAGTGGGTGACATCAACTAATTGTGTGAACCAGCTGATGGCCCCGGAGCTGCAAGGACTGGAAGACAGGGAAGAAGAGGAGCAAGGGGAGTGTGTTATGATGAGCCCTGCACCCCCATCATGAGGACAACAACAAGAAACAATTCTAGCTGTACAGGGCATAGAGGAAGCACCAGGCCTGAACCCTCTCAGTCCAAGCGCAGTGACCAGTGAAAACCGACCCCCAACGAGAAAAGAGAAGACCAACCAAATACAGAGACTTCATAATGGAGTCCAAAAAAGCTGTTCTAACGAAATGAGGGGTATGTGAGGACTTGCTCCTGCTAGATCTAAGCCACCCGAGATCTTGCAAGAACATGCATGGGAAGATGAGGTGAGAATGGGAAAAATCAAGACGTGAAGGGAGAGCAAGGGCTACGGTCGTTCCCCAGTGCACCTCCTGAAGTAAGGCCTCTAGCCTACATAGTGCATAGTGTACCCGAATGCTGCAGACAGAAGTTAAAGTTAAAGAGCGCAAGTCCATGGCTGCCAACTGGAGCCTTGTGGAAGCTCATGTGAATATGTTGATACATTGTGACAGTGACTGATGCATCAGCGCAGTGAAGCTAACTGCACTGATCAAGTATGGACCAGGCCGTGAGTACAGTTTAAGTTCTGTTTTGTTGCAAGTTGCTAATAAAACACCTTCTCATCATTTTGGTGTCCTGTGTTCACTGGGCCACCGCAAGCTCCTTAAGGTCGGACTGCAAATGTGCTCCGCAGACCAATATAGGCGAGACCAGCAATGGCCTTCATCCGCATGAGCGCAAGGGTCCAAAAGATAAACCAATATTGAAAACACACCGGGCACTTGCATATGCACAGGGGTGTTGCTAGATCTGGCAAACATCTGGGGCTATGCTAATTTGGGACTGTAAGGACTCAGGGCTAGCTAGCCTTTTTGGTTGTAACAGCTGAGATTCTATCCGGGGCTACAACCAAAAGACCCACGCCTCTGCATATGCATAAGGGGGAAGTTCCTGGTCCTTTCCACCCCCCGCACCCCTAGCATTATCCCACTCCTCCACAAAATGCCTGCAAGCAAATCAGTGGTCTAGTGTCCAGTTGCTTGTGGCTGTAGAATGTGAAGTGCACCTTTAATCTCGCACTCTTTGGCCAAAGACTTTCTAGAATTGAATCAGTGGTAAGACTTACACCAGGGTCACCGCATATGTTTATTTCCACGAATGCTATGCCTTTTGCAGCTACATAATAAGGCACATATTTATTTTGTCATCTGTCTATTTGGGGGTGCAAAGCATTATGTATCGGTCTCTCCACCTCCTAATCCAGGCTGGAGAAAAAGGGAATAGGAGAGAGAGAGAGAGAGAGAGAGAGAAAGATTACACTCCTTTGGATCAAACAGATCAGTTTTTTCCTAAAAACATCTTCATAATCTCTTTTTAAGCATGGCTGGATTTATTGTATGATTCTGCTGACATATCATTGCTTGCTGCTGTATTGATTTATCCCATAGTTCCAGCTCACGTATAATTTTAGAGCATTTGGCCGCTGCTGTGGTCTCACTTTCTTTTCCTTAGCCGTGCTATATTGTTAACAAAGTGCTGATAGCTGTCAAGCAAAGTGTTCTCAGGAGATGGCCACAGGATCGTTACAGTTTTATGTCGTGGCTAATGGAAAACGCCACATGATTCTCCTTTCATGCCTCGGGGCTGCACAGCGCTTCATTTGTCAGCTTCAGTGCGTTGGCAATCAAGGGAACATTGTGAAATGTTATACGGCTGTTTGTGGCAATGTTTACATGCATGCCATGCCTTTTTATTAATGCACGCATTAGAATAATGCAAACATCTCCTTGATTTATGGGTAGGGGCTGCTGGTGCCAAGGCACATCTCTGCTAATGTCAGAAAGACATATCTATGAAAGGGCAGGAGAAGCATTATCCTTCAGAAAATGCTGCTCTGATATTTAGTGGTAGCATAGTTTACGAGTTTACGAGGCTTAGTCATCAAGCTCGCAATTCCAATGGAAGCACCTTTGGATATGCATTTAATGTATGTGGACCACATTGCAACAGTTCCAATAAAATAGGTTGTCTTTTATTACTAGGGTGATATTAGTGTAATTGAGAGGAACATTTGGACATATTGTGCTAATATGTGATCAGAATCGGACATTTCTACAAAATATGTCACCTGTTTACATTTTGTATCTGTATTTGGGCTTCATATAGCACACACCAACCAAGACACAAGTGCTGTGGTTACGGCGTCCTTTCATCGCGGGATGGTTTTGGCAGGGGTTGTAGCTGTGAATTTTTTGCCAAAAAAACTCATCGAATTTTTTGGGGGGGTGTTAGAAAAATATATAAATTGGGTGTGGGTGTTTGAGAATATATAAAAAATTAAAGGGGGTGGGGATTCCAAAAATAAAAAATAAAAAAAATTAAATGAGATTTTTCATTAAAAAATCTGCTGTAAAACACCCAGCAAAAAAACATCCTGCGATGAAATGATGACATGGAACCGTGCTGTGCATGTTGTTCATAGTAACATATCAGATAACAAGGAGGTAGGTACCAAACTCCACTCGAAAAATAAAACGCAAAGCCTTGTCCAGAGTCGATTGGTACGATCAAGGCTACGATATAGCAAAGCAAGAATTGGTAAATGATCTCGCAAAGGGCAATATTGTCGATAAAGCCCTGCTTCGAACAAGAAGGTGGGAATACAAAGCATTTGTTAAATCAAAAAAGGACTTTTTTCATATGAATACATGGGAGTCCTTGACTGTGCACTCGACTCAAGGGACTATGTAACATTCTGGAAACTTGTGTTGGATGCAGAGGTGAGAGATAACGTAGAGATTCAATGCAGCATAGCAGCAGCTCATTGATTGGACCATTTCTCCAACCTATATAGAAGGCAGAGAGAGGACAAACCAACAGAACACCATAGTGAACAGAATGGGTGATAATAAACTCTTATTCAGTATCGAGGATGTAGCGGTAGCCATCAAGTCACAGAAGGCTGGGAAAGTGGCAGATCTGGATAAAATGCCAATAGATTTATGCAGGGAAGAACAAGTCATATGGGCCCCGTCTGGGAAAGTGGCAGGTCCAGATAAATGCTGTTAGATCTATAGAGGGAAGAACAAGTCATATCGGCCCGATCCTCCGGAAGCTTTTTAAGGCATATATCACAAGTGACTCTGTCCCAGGCTCACAGAGGATGGCAGAAATAGTGCCTATATACAAAAAGGAGGGAAGGAGAACCCTGCCAATTACTGCCCAATCTCCTTGCTAGACAGTGCAGACAAAATCTTTGCCAAGATGTTATTGGGAAAAGTACAGGCTTGGGTCACAGAAAACCATATAATAGGCACACTACAAGCAAGATTTGGATTTTAGGATGGCTTTTTACTGTGTCCCGCGAAAATTGTCATGGGAAGTCCTACAGAAGAGAAGACTACCAGAGGGGCCTGTTCAGGGCTATTAAATCCGTGTATAAGGAGAACAAGGCTGTAGTCAGAGTAGGGCTGGGAGGAGAGGTCACAGATACATTTGATGTTATCAAATGAGCAAGGAAATGTTGCCTTCTAGCACCCTTCCTGTTCTGTTCTGCATTTATATAGATGAAGTAGTCAAACATCTATTGACTTAAGTAATGGATCCACCGGAGCTAGAAAATGTGAAATAGCCAGGTTTGTTCTTTTGCAGATGGCGCAGTAATCGGGTCGACCTCCACTCAGGAATTAAAATGTCACTGCTAGCATTTCTAAATAAATGCAATGAGTTAAAATGGTATCTGAACACTGAGAAAACAAAAACAATGGTTCTCAGGCCCAGATTTGGTAAAACAATGAATCTGGGGGTCGATGTAGGGGACAGCCGCTAGAAAAAGTAAGCCACTATGAATGCCTGGGTATAAGGTTCAGTAATAGTGGCAATTGAACAGGCTAAATACCGAGAGCTACCATTACTCTGCAAAAATACAGTGGGTGCACAGATGGTTTCTTTAACAAACATGGTAGGGGTGCAGTTTTTCTGGCTCTGGACGGGTATAAGAAGCAGGCCACGGCTGCCACACTTTATGGGGCAGAATTATGGGGATGTGTAGACTTAAAATCATTGAAAATAGTAGAAAATAAGTTTCTGAAGAGATTACTCTGCCTCCTCTCATCGATGCCCAATGTGTTGTTGCACCTTGAACTGGATCTTTACCCAATAGATGTAATTGCAGCGTAAAAAACGATTCTATGTTAGCTGCGGCTCTGGGGGACACCAGAACCTGACTCATTTAGAGTGGCTATGACCCACTTGGTGAACCAGGAGGGAGCCATGAAATTGCCATGTAAGGCATACGACAGAAATGCCTTTTCGACCTAAATGAGCAGGAAGCATGGAGCCAACCACAGTTGATAAACAAATTAAAGTGCAAATGTAAAAATGCTAAAATACATGAACAACTACACAAAGGGCGCATGGTCAGAGCATGTAGCAATCTAAAGTAGGCTCCAGAATATATATTAGTTAAGGCAGACTTTGGCTTCAAAAAATACATGGACTGGATAATACCACCGTATGCGCAGCACTTATTTATTAACTTCAGACTGGGTTCCCTGAAGGTAGCTAAATTGACTGTTTCATGGAGGCCTGAGTGAATGCCCCCTGTGTAAAAGCCCTCTGTGTAAAGCAAACGTGGAAACAGTCGTACATTTTATGTTTTTTGCCCTGCCACCCATGAATTAAGAAAACTATATTTAAAGTCCCTGACAATACAAGCTGAGGTCTGCACAGTTAATTAAGCCCTAGGTCTATGCAAATCGACTGATGACCCTGGAAGGGCCTACAAAATATCTAAATTCATACATAGGGCTTGACTGATGAGAATAAACAGAGAGAATCAATTGCGAAAATGTACCAGCTCCGGGAAGCTGTGAGCATTTAACACGCCCTCTGTTCTAGACCAATCTGATCTCTAGCGTGTAATTTGAAAGAAGGAGCCCATAAATGAAAATGTTGGGGTCCAACAAAACAAATTACGAAGATCTTGGCATTACTGGGATTAAATGAGCTGATGTTCTGGGCTATAGCAGGCTCCAACTAGTTGCGTGGGAGGCTGCAAGCCTCAAAACCCTACGATCTGTTATCATATCCTTTCCTCCCAAAAATAAAACTTAGTCAATAGATTGCATTGATATTTTTTTAAATATCTGGATGAATTTATATTGATATTGATATTTTATTTCTATCACGCTCGTACACAAGTGTTTCAGAGGGCGACAAGTCATGGGAGGGGAACAGGGGAGAACAAAACAGCAATCTTACTAGGCCCAATCACATTGAGAACGCGCAAGTGCATGGGAGAGGGGGAGGGGAAAAGTGCATGGAAGGGGGGAGAAGTGGAAAGTGCGAAGCAGAGGAGAAACATATAAATAGCAATAAATAAATAATAAAGGCAACAGTTTAGTGCAGCCAGCAATTTGCAAGTGCTAGGTTTAAGGCAGCAGACAGGGTCGGTCTGATAAGTGCAGGAAGAAAAAGGGGGGCTGTATGGGTGCAGATACAGACCCCAGTGCAAGGGGTGGCCCGGAGGCAGTGCAGGAGGGTGGCAGAGTAAGCAGGTAACTGGGCCCAGAGGACAGAGGGTGGCCAGGTACACAGTGCCAAGAGAGAACAGATCAGCAGGGGAGAGGGAGAGCGAAGGCAGAAGAAAAGAGATGGTTCTCCTCAAGTTTTAGAGTGGCAGGGAGGCTGTTCCAGAGGGAGGCCCGAGCTGAAGACAGAGATCTACCCCCAGCTCGTTTCTCTGAAAAATGACTGACCCTGAGGGAGTTGGAAGTAGAGAAGCAAAGAGCTCGAGAGGGGAGGTATTTGTGGAGGGATATCTGAAAGTATTTTGGACCCAGGCCCCAGAAAGCCTTGTGGACAATGCAGAGGGTTTTGAATTTAAGCCTTGCATCCACTGGGAGCCAATGGAGAGATTTCAGAGCTGGAGAGATACGATCCGAGGGCTTGAGGCCAAGGACAAGTTTTGCAGTCATGTTCTGGATTACTTGCAGAGGGTGGAGAGTAGAGGCAGGTAGATTTAGAAAGAGGCTGTTACAATAGTCCAAGCTAGAGACTACCATAGCTTGGGATACCATGGGCTTCTGAGGGAAGGAGAGGAAAGGCAGAGTATCTCTGAGGAGGTGCAGTAGGAAATTTGACTTTTTATAGATCTCAGAGATGTGGGCGGAGAAGGAAAGGGTGGAGTCAAAGATAACCCGAGGTTCTTATCCTCGCAGGTGGGGGTAGGAGGAGGGCCAAGGGAGGCTAGCCAGAGAGTGAGGGGAAAGGATGTTGAAGGTGTGCCGATGAGGAGGATCTCCGTCTTGCTGGCCTTCATACAAAGATCATTGGCCGCACACCAATCCTGAATGGCAGTTAGGCAATCAGATATGAGCAAGGGTGTCATGATGCCTACCCCCGGGCATCCAGACCAAGTCCAGCAACCCCAGAAGCAGGCATCATGTTACCCAGAGAAAACCCAACAACCCTTGTTAGGGGCTACATGGGTACAGTCCTGGCGTCTATGGCGCCAGGCTCATATGGGGGAAAAGTCCTGGCGCCATAGGCACCAGGCTCATATGTTAAAACTTACCTGAAGCAGACCATGCTGCAAGAGATCCAAGCCCATGTGAGGCTTGGAAGGGAGTACTTTACCTAGGGACTATTTTGTTACTCGGATGTGGTTGTGGAGGAATACTTACCTTGGACTACTTTGGAGGCTATTTAAACCACTCCCGAAGGGCAGCACACGCTTCGCGTTATTCTGCATCCAGCAGCGTAACGCTCACCGTGCCTGCAGTCAGCATCCAGCCTCGTGCCACGCCTGCCTCGAGTCCAGAGCACCTAGAAAGAAGGGAAAGAAGAATAAAGGTTAGAACAAGAACATTATTGGGTTTCTTACCTAATTCCGGATTCATCGCATCTTTGAACAAGAAAAAGACTTTATTTTAAACACGGCGCATCACCAGCAGCAGGGCTGCGCCATACTCACCATTCCTCGCAGCATCTCTACGATCCGGCGCTGTCTCCATCATTAAGTTGCCGCATTCCAGCACCTAAGGGGGACAAGAAAACAACAAGGTGAGCCGAGGGGAAACAAATAAGGACAATCTCTTGCCACCATATACTTACCTGATTTTACCACCGGAGGTATTATTCACCAGCACGCCAAATCTTAAACTTTGGCATCATTTAACGGACAGTGTGGAATAGCACAGACTCTTACCAGAACGCTTTCAGCTGCCACAGAACTATCTTCATTTGGGTCTAAGCTGCAAGATAAACAAAGGAATTGGACAAGAGTGATTATTCAGACATTTTTGAACTCTTTAGAATTATATACTTACGGCCCTTCGGCAGGAGTTTTGGAGCCAAGATTGTCTAGAACTCTTCCAATATCCTCAAGCCAGTGAAGTAACTGGCCATCAACGCGCCCCTGCGTTCCTCGCAGGATGAAGAGCTCATCATCAAAACTATAAGGTGAGCTTGGTGAAAGGGAATATCAGAGGTGATAAATGGGGACGCAGTGAGGGGCTATTACTCAACTCCACGGGTGGCTAATTCCCTTTCTCCGCCTTTAGGAGACTACTTCTACGGGTCAAGCAGATGAAGCTAGGTGGGCAAGTCCATTCAGTTATGTCTGCCCTACGCATCACGTTGGTGGAGACCGCGGCTGTCCAGTTCTGCCCGAAATCCCCTGGGGGAAGCAGGTGAGCATAACAGAGGGAGAGGAGGTGGCAGAGGGCAGCCTGAAAATGAGTTGAGTGTCATCAGCGTAGAAGTGGAAATTTGAGCAGAAATTGGCAATGCAGTGGGCGAGAGTTGCCAGATGTTGGTTGAAAAGCCAGGGTGAGAGGTTAGACCACTGGGCAACACCACAGTTAGAGAGTAAGATAGATGAAAGGAAGGACCCAAGTTGGACCTGGGAGGGTCGATCTGAGAGGAAAGAGGTCAGCCAGGCCAGAGCCTGATCAGTGATACCTAGGTTTTCACAGAGACGGTTGAGCAGGATGGTATGGTTGACTGTGTCGAAGGCAGGAGAGAGATTGAGGAGGATGAGGACACAGGGAATGTTAGAGTCACCGAATTGGAATGAAGGTTAAGCTGAGAGATGGCCAACTTTTCCAGGAGTTTGCCAGAAAGGGAGTAATGGAAATTGGGCAATAGTTAGCTGGACAAGAAGGATCAGCTGTGGGTTTCTTGAGAAGAGGCTGTACGAACGAGTGCTTTGGAAGGGGAGGGGAAGGATCCTGAGGCAAAGGAGTGGTTGCAAAAATCAGCAAGGGCCGGAGCGAGGGTGGCAATATGGTCCTTGATGGTTTTAGAGGAAGAGGGATGAACCTGTTTTGACAAGGCTTTCATAGATCTGACTTGTCTAGCAACCTTGTCAGGGGAGAAAAGAGGAAAGGACGAGAATGATGGTGGGGGGTAGCTAAATGAGGGTCAGCAAGCACAGATGGAGAGGGGAGTGAAGGGGTGTGGGTGGAGAGGGTGGACAGGATGTCCTGGGTTTTTGAAATGAAGTGAGAGGCAAGGCCATTGCAAAGAGCCTGGGAGGCAACAGGAGGGGTAGAGACTGCAGCAGGGTTGACCAGCTCCTTGCAGATTTTAAAGAGTTTAAAGATTTTAAAGAGTTTGGCTGAGTTGTTAGATGCCACAGAGACATGAGCTTGAATGTGGACTCTCTTCTTGGTGAGGGCAGAGAGTCGCTATTGCCTTTGTAGCAGATGACAGGCCAGTTTGTCAGAGGATGAACAGGAAGTCCTCCATTTCCTCTCAGCTGCTCTACACTTACGTTTAAGTGTAGCTAGGTCAGAATCAAACCAGGAATTGCACTTGGCTTTGGACTTCAAGCAGATCCTCATAACAGGGGCAGGAGCATAAAGAGTATCAAAAATTGACAAGTAGTGCAGAGACAGGACTGTGTCAGGACTGTGTCAGGATGTGAGACAGCAAAAGGTGGAGCGGGGGGATAGAAAGTGGTGGCAAAAGCCTGAACTGACACATGCTTCATGGGCCAGATGTCCGAGAAGGTAGGTGGCAGTGTTGGGGTAGGCTTAGCTTGGGGGAGAGAGGGAGAGATGAGAGGAGTGGAGGGAGTGATCGCTCCAGGAGAGAGGAGTGGTCTGAGGGATGGTAAGTGGGAGGTCAGAGGAGATCAAGACATCGAGTGTGTGCACTGCAGAGGGAGCCAGGCCATTGGGGAGGATGGGCAGAGAGTTGCAGAGGTTACGGAAGAGTACAGAGGAGGAGCAAGGAGAGTCTAAATGTATATTGAGGTCACAGAGGAGGAGGAGTTTAGTGGTAGAGGCCAGGAGGGAGGAGCAGAGGTCTGCCCCCTCAGAGAGAAATGAGGTGATTTGACCAGGAGGCCGGTAGATGGTAACCACAGAAAGAGAATGGGTAGGCGAGAGAGAAAGCCTACAGACAAGGCATTCAAAAGAGGAGTAGGTCTGAGTGGGAATGATAGAGGCAGGAATCCACTCAGGAAAGATCAGGGATACCCCACCCCCCACCCACCGGGGGAGGAGGGGACATCAGGAGATGAGAGGAAATTGATGAGGCGAGGGAAGAGCCTATCAAAGAGGAGGAGATTGGCCTGAGGGCCTTGGACCATGACAATGCCATTTAGTAGACATTAATGATGACTTTTGAATGTCATGTCTCCCTGATTACTAGCTTTACAATATAAGGGACACTCAGGGGCCTAAAGAAACAAGGAATGATGTCAAAGATATCATAGGAATACATTAAACTGTTGCCATTGTTATATACGACCATTAAGCACCTATTGGGGTGGCTGCGAGATTCAAAGTTCATTATAAGTCATTGGAATCTATCCAAATAAAATACAGTGCTATCAGATTGTATCAATTTTACATCTATATAATTGATTGTTTTTATAACTTCGATGTATTATATGTTATGCTATTTTGATGTATGAATTTGTACCAAAAGGATTCGTTTGTAATAATGTCATTTGAGGATGTTCTTTCATGGTTCAATAAATGAATACAAGATTTTAAAAGTCAAGGCAATATATGACATACGGTTTTCCGGTCATGGATTGAGATGTGATGGCCCCAAAGTAACCCTGAATTGCTTCTGACAAAGCCCTGTGAGGTGCTCTCTATCATTACACTGCCAATTTTCTTCTTGACATTCAATAGAGTTAGTCATGCCTTCACATGCATTTCCTGTTAATAACTCACAAGGGAACATGGTTCTCAGTTACATTAGGGCTCAGGTGCATGTCATAGCTAGAACATTGATGAACTAGAGTTTAGAAAACTCACCTGAGAAAGCGAACAGTCATAAATGTTGGAGGGTGTGTGCCCTATCATAGATGCTCTCCATTAACAAGTTAGACATGCGTTTCTATTTCTGCAATATGACAAGATATACAATAAGGGATCCATTATAGAACCATTTTATACTCTTGCATTCAATCATTCCCACGAAACCATGTACAGTGGATGCATGTATTTGAGCAGGGTATATACATTTAGGTGGATGGTGAGGTTGCAGAATATGATCCACAGCCTAAGCTCGTATATTTACACAGACTGGCCCCTCCTAGGTAACTGGTGCTCATTTGGGGATTTGGCAAAGTCAATCCTTATGTCCTCTCCACCTGTCAAACATTGCCCCCCAGATGGCTTGATTTTCTTGTGAGATAAATGCATTCTAGTCGCCATCATAGCTTGGAACACAGACAACATTCCATATGCTATATAACTATGAATGTGTTATCTGTTGGGTTTTTGCAGTTCCCCAGTAAGAAGGATCATTTGGCAGGATTATTCTATGAATAAAATATACCTCTGATCGAGCTTTTGCATGATTCACAAACATATGCACAATTATGGCTGCCATCAATCCTCCATTTCATAAGGTAAATTATACAGAACAAATCTAATTATCTCAACTATTCGGTCTTTCTCAGAGTTCACTTTAGTAAGTCTAACCATGAATAAGCCATTGGGCCTCATTATAAGTCAGGCGGTAAGGGGTTAACGGCACCGGTAAAGGTTCTGGCACCGTCAACCTCGTACGGCCTGATTACAAGGTCCCCTCGTACGGCCTGATTACGAGGTCCCCTCGTGGGACCCGCTCTACACGTCTGGTTTTACCAGACGTGCAGAGCGGGTCCTGCGAGGGGAAGAGGGAGCAAACAACGGGCCACTCGTAATCAGCCAGTTGTTTGCTCCCTCTCCCATTACCATTCAGCCCTATGGGGGCTGAAATGGGAATGGGGAAGGTCCGGGCCCGGGTTCCTAAAGGGAGGAATTACCGGGCCCTCCGAACTTGGAATGGCCCGGTAATTCCCCATTCTGGGAACCCGGACCCGATTTTGGCGGCAGCCATGCCGCCAATAGCGGCATGGCTACCGCCAAAGTCATAATGACGGCCATCATTGTGTTCCTCAATGTGGCCATAAGTAGTTTAAATTCCAGGTCATTATCTATTTAGTAGTGACTTCCAGCCCACCGTTAGATCTTCCTTGTTTAATTCCAGGGCACACCTATGATGTAACTGCAAATCCTCTGTAATCAGCCAAGCTTCATGAAATATTAAGATATTAAATGTATAGATGTATGTTAAGAGTGCAGGCTCATTGAAATGGCATGCACAGTCACCATTAATAAAAGACAAAGCCTAATGGCTAATGTACTTGTCTCCTAATGTACAGTAGAATGTATTACTTTAATCACACCAGCATCTACAATATTCTTATTTAAGCCAGCAAGAAGTCTATGATTTGATGCCGTGGTGCTCCAAAGAAACGTTGTTTGCTTTTGAGCAAGTTTGTTTTGTTAGGTTTGTAGGTTCAGTTAGGTTTCTTTAAACTGAGTTTTCCCAGCAGTTTGTAGCACGAATTACCTCATAGACTTCCCTTGGGATTTTGTAATGCCATTTTCCTAAATCTTTCTGCAAGCGTCATTACTCCTGACTTCAATTCTATTCTGTGGGAGATTTGTTATATCAATATCCTTGATCTGGTGCTGTCAGCTTTTTACCATAACATTACTGGTCCAATGTGTGCACAGAAAGATACTTTAGTGAAAATTCAAATAGCGAATAAATAGATCAGGCAAAAATCCACTGAACATATCGATGGTTTTAGATCTATTTAGTGAGTTGTTGTCCAACATATCCTCAACTGAGGCAACAAACAATATGATTCTCCTTGGATCTTGTGTTTCTTTCCCAGAATAGAGGGGTTGTTCACTATTGACACGTGGTTCACTTGTCCCATGCCTTTTTATTGTATTATAACAGACCTTTCCAGGGGCAATCATCAAAAGGTTTATGATAAGGCATTCTGTTTACTGTAACCTGACCTTGGTATTCAGTTTGTTCTACAGTCTTCAAGCAAATTCTTTTTTGTTGGTTATTATCTTGGAACCCTAAGTTGTTATTAGCCACAGCAATATGTAACATTTCCTTATTTTTTCTAATTAGGGATTTTGGTTACCTCGAACGGTGGTGCAGAGGCGGGGGTCAGTTTCCGCCCTGGCTACACCCAGCTGCCCAGTGAGCCCCCCATCCTTCCCACAGGGATGGCACTCAGTCAAGGCTGGTAGCCAGCCCGGACATAAACAAAATAAAAACCTGTGCATGGCGTGCTGTACCGCTCACGTCAGTGCACCACTCACAGGGCTGTCAACCTTTTTAAATGTCAGTGCTGGCTCTCAGACTGACTTGAGCACCAGCCAAGACATTTTTTTTAAATAAATTAGTAGTATGCCAGCGTGTGTGTCCCAGAGCATCACTCACAGGATTATTTGTCAATCAGCTTGGCCTTGCAGCAGCTTGACCTGAAAGGACTTGAGTACTCAGTGGCCCCACATTCTCAAGTCATATCTGGAGGTGGTGGCAGTGGGCACCTGAATTCATCTCACTTTGGTGGGATGACAGAAGAGGGCGAAGAACTAAGGTAAGTGTATGTGTGTTGGGGTTGTGTGTGTTATGTGAATGTATGCTTGTCTGTGTTATCTATTTGGATGTAATGCACTGTGAGTGTGTAAAACTATTTGAGTGTGTGTTAGAATCAGTCTCTGGGTGTCTCTGTGGATCAGTGCATGTGTGCGCATGTATGTTTTGGTCAATGTAAATCCCTTGCAGAGACTGCTGATATAGAGATATAGAGACAACAGCTTCATATATGTGATTTACTATGACCATTTCTGGTTGGAGCAGCAGCTTCCTTGATTTGTCTGTTTTAAAGTGACAATTAATGTTAAATCACATGCATTAAGTTTCTTTCACAAATTCAATCCATGCCAATAAGGATCACTTTAAACCATAAAGAGACCATTACTGGTAAAGATAGGTATTGGCAGCAGCTTCATGCATGCAAGGTTAATGGTCACTTTAAATCACTTGCATGATGCTGCTGCCATATGCCTATGCAGTAATGATTATTGGCATAAATAAGTAGTGTCAGAAGCTTGATGCATGTGATTTAAAGTTAATGGTCACTTTAAATCACATGTATGAAAGAAGCTGCTGCCACACCCTAAATCTGCCTGTAAGTATGTCAGTAATACTGGCATAGATATGTTGTGTCAGCAGCTTCATGCATGTTATTTAAAGTGATCGCTAACCGAAAATCACTTGCAGCATGCTTCTGCCACACTATATGTATCCCAGTAATGATTACTGTGATCAGCAGCAGCTTCATACATGTAATTTAAAGTTAATGGTCACTTTATTGAACTTTGGAATGAACCTTCTGCCACAGCCTATCTCTGCCAGTAATGGTCACTTTAAATCTCATTCACACAATAGAACTCAGGTTGATTCATTCTGTGGGGATATTTTCACAAAATATTTTAAATTTTGTTTTTAGTTCGCCCGCTAGAGAGGTACTTGGGATTACTTCAAAAAAGGCTGCTTCATAGATGAAAAAATAGTAATTTTATTTGATTTCTCTATCCACAGGGTATAAAAAAGAGGTACAGATCAACATATTTCTATTGAATGTCCCGTATTCCTCTTCTGTTCTGATGTTTCTCATGATTAGTTTTCAGAATCCAGGTTAGAGGTTATTAAATGATTCCCATTTTTTTGATGGGGAGTCCTGAATCAGGGAGCCCAGGTGGGTTTTGAATTCATTGTTTTACTCGTCTGGGACTCTTCCTGATATTTGAAGCCTACCGGTTTCAGTGGCACAAGGGCCACATTCATCAGGGCTGGACAGACACTGAAGGGTTAGTGTGTCGATGTCGATGTCTAGATAACTGGTTGTATCGTGCCAGGGATTCCCACCTGCAGATGAGGCGGGAACAAAAGTGAGGGGGGGACAAAAAGAGGAGAGTGAGTGGTACCATAATGATTTTTGAGCAGTGTCACAGACATCAGTGCTCTCAAGATGAAAATTCAACCTAGGTCTTACCTAGTTATAGGGGTTCCCACGAATATCTGTGTGGTTGGAAGGAGAGAATTTATACTTCCCACGAAAAGCAAGAAGCTATTGTCATGCTCTGGAATCTGGAAAACAAAGAGGGGAGTGATGTTTTAACCAGAGCGGGCGGACAGTAGTGTAATATATCACAAGTAGTTAAAATTAGTGCTTATTAGAAGGGGTCATATTCAAATGAACCCACAGCATATTTTCAATCATGGAGCTCCGAGGCTAGACATGTTTACGCTAGACAAGTGTCAATAAGCATAGCGTATATGGCTTATCATGCAGTGCCAGAATCCCCTGGGGTAAACCAACCAACGGGGAGTACTGGCAAATGGGAAGCGAAACTGTAGGGCAGAAGGGTCCACTAATCGACCTATTGAACTTCAGAGCCCATAATGAACAAAAAGGGGGGGCAGGGACAGAAGTCTGTGCCTGCCGGGTTGTGCTGTTTGATTCTAGCCAAGAACTTTTGCCAGAACCAGACCCAGAGAGCAGTGCTGTATCCAGAATCGCAGACCAGACCAGACCACTTTGCAGTGCCAAGAACCTTTGCCAGAACCAGAGATCCAGACCAGCAGAGCAGAGCTGGCCCAGATAGCTGTGACTTCAGAACCACCTGCTGGAAGTCCAGTCTAAACCTGTTGACCAGATCTTGACGGCCTATTTCAAATTTATAGTGTGAGTATTCAGCCAGAAGTGTGCAGAACCAATCTCTTAGTCTAAAATAATCTCATCCCATCCATTTCAACCTATTTAGAACTGCATAGAAATCGTGTGTCCATTCTGTGATTTCAAACCTGTGAAAGTGTCATTTGTGATTTGAATCATACTTTATTTCTGAGAATCTACCTCCACTAAATTGTCTGTATCTTTTGAACCACACGTCCTAGGAGCGAGATTTAACTTTCATTTTAAAGTTAAGAACCTAAGCTTACCAACAGAAAGCATACTTTCTACTCCTTATACTTTTTCCGTAATCGCGATCGACGCACTGGGAAAAAGTGCCACGAATTGCAATTTGACTCAATTTTCTCCACCTGTCAAAAAAATCACTGTCCTTTTGCTTGCATTGCTGAAATTCGTTTTCAACCTGATGATCCTCATGAATCATTGCTAGTGTTGACCTGAACTAATTCAAAGTAGCTGTCACCTACCCTGAATCTCGTATAGGGAATTAAAATCATTTTTAGCATATTTTTCACTTCTTTGCTAATCACATGTAAAAGTATTTTGCTTGTTTAAAAGCATACCGGTTGCTCTAAGCTTGCTTGGGGGGAACTGGAATTTGTATTGCATTTCGATTGTATTCCTGAAAACTGTGTGTACTTCTTCCATCTCCTTATATTGCATCAGGGGGAGAGTGAATTGCCGCAAGGGGAAAAGTGATCATATTATCTCTTGTTGAAATCATATCAATGTATTTCTGTGCTGCATTCTTTCCATCATTGCTTTTCCTTGAAACCATACAAAGTATTCTCTGCTACCTTATCCTTTCTATACCAACTCCTAAGTAATTCAAGAAGTGTGCTAGTGTAGTATTATCCATTGTTGATCACTGTCATATTCATAAGTGCGATATCAAATATAATTTATTCATAAAAGTGTGGTATATATATATTGTTTAATTTTTCAAATACATCTTTTAATTTGCAAAACAAACCTACTTCTTGGCTCAGAGAGGTCAGGGGGATTCAAAGAGAGGGGCGATATACAAGGGTTTATCATCCAGATCTATGAACTTGTCATAAAAATATATAATAAGGGCTTCCCTTGGGCATCCCAGTCTAGGCATTGACTTAGTTGAAGTGCTTTATTGAAGTCACTTAACAGAGTGGGGGCTCGAGCCGGGACGTCTGGATTCGACCTACCACTTGTGCAGCTTAATACAGTGTGCTAACTGACAGGATACATAAATCCTGTTGGATCACAATGCTGTGTTACTCTGTAAAAGCACCCCTCAAATGAAGGACACTCTAAGGAGACGGTCTGTTTTGCAAAATAAAATACTAACTTCTGTAAGTCAGGAAGGAAATCAATTTCCAGAATGACGACCTTGGCAGATATCAAAATAGCCAGAGAGCACCTCTTACATAAGCTATTTGTGAGAGACGAATGGACGGAACAGGACCAGATGGTGTGGTTGCAGGCAATCGCACCCCAGATCACTGCAAAAGGGTCAGAGATATGGAGAGATCAGGGTCCATTACATGTGGCCCTGAGTGAACTATATATGCCCCCTAAAGCCAAAGATGAGCATGACAAGATTGTCAGGATAACGGCATATTTATATTCATATATGGGAGCCATACAGGACAAATGTGCTGAAGGCGAAGATCTGGCAAAGAGACAACAGATGGCATTAGTGAAGGCCCAATCTGACCTGGTCTCTTCTGAGCAGAGGCTGCACAGGAGCCAGGAGTCAGAAAATGAGAGTAGACAGTATCTCATTAAAATCAAAGAGGATATGGATATCCTGCAACAGGAAAAGTCTGACCAGGATACCAGATTTCTGGCCTTGCAGAAGGAATACCAAGAAGGTTTGGACGCCCTACTGCAAAGCCAGAAAAAGCTGGAGCAACAACTGGACTTCAATTGGGCATGCACAGAGCAGGTAGTCACCCTGCAAAGCCACCTAGATAAGGAGAAGGCAGAGAGCAACAAATTGATTCTGAAAGACCTGGATACCCAGACAGAATTTGAGGAGGAGCGCCAGAAAGCTGGTGCCTTTCAAAGGCATAGGGACGACCTGGCGGCACAGATGCAGGCTCTTAGTCAGGAAAGGGACACCTTAGGCCAGGTAGTCTGCCACTTAAAAAGAAAAATGGTAGAAAATCACCTGGCCCTCCAGGGACTGGGTGACCTCCAAAAAGAGCATCAGAACTTGTTAGAGCACACCAGGAGGGTGGAAGATGCTCTGGCAAGAAAGGAGCAGGCCAGTAGGGATGGGACTCAGGAGGTAACCCTCCTGCAGCAAAGACTGGCCCAGTACTCCAGGACTAACCAGGAGGCACATAGAGAAAATGAGGCTCTCTGTCAGCACAATGATAGGCTCCAGCAACAGGTAGCCATGCAGGAGAGACTGAGTCTAGTAAGGCCTTAACTGAGTAACTGAAAGCACAGGCTCTTGCGTGGCAACAGGGAGCAGGGGCTGATAGAGATGAGGTTCGCTGGGAAAGGGAAACACCTGAGCATAACCTCAGGAGCCCTAGTACCAGAGGCCTTCATCTCTCCCAGTCCCTGGACTCTGCCACCCCCATGTCTCCTGGCGCACATGAGCACAGAGCCACATGGATGGCAGATTACTATCCAACCAAAAGTATGGGGCTCATAGGCCAGTACCACCCAGGAATGGATAGGCGGGCATCCGGGTATGGCCACCTAAGTACAGTGCAATTTAGTGGGGAACCCCAGGAGAGTAGGCCCACTAAGGGCATCCTAAAAACCTCTGCCCAGTTAGGTCAGTGGGGGGGTACTCATCAAATCCTGGCAGCAAGGATGAATCTGAAGACTCCTCTGAGCGTCACAGGACACAGGAGACCAGGTCCCCACATTCTGCCAGCCATTCCCAGGCTCACAGAATCCGGGAAAACCTAGAAGATCAGACGGGCACCTCTGGGAGCATTGCTTCTGAGTCAGAGGATGAATGGACCAGGGTTACCCGAACCAAAAAGGCCAATAAGGCAAAAAGGCATTGCTTAAGGACCCCTTAAAACAGATTAAGGCAATAAGGAGTGTCATCACCCCTTATCACAAGAACGCCAAGTATTCTGTTTGGAAACACTTGGAGCTTTACGAGCAAATGGTGGAGACTTTCCATTTGAAAGACAGCAGTAGCTGCATTCAGTATGGAAAATGGACATTCTCCCCAGAATACTCCGGTTTCTTTGCGGGGCTGGAGGACCAAAATCATGCAAGATGGTCCAGCTACAGGGCGGCCATCTTGAAACATTTTTCTGTTCACCGGAATCCCCAAGAGGCTCGCAAGGCAGCCTACAATTTGCAATATGGGGAGGATCAGGCCCCACAAGAATTTGTGCAGGAATTGAAGCGTGCCTTTGCGCAGATTACCAGAAGGGTGCGCACGGAAAGGCAAAGAATTTGTTTTTCTAAAAAAATCAATTTCATTAATTTTATTCAAACAACAAATAACAAACCAAACTCAACTTACAGTGAATACATAACTTGCTCATAAATGCACATACATTGTTACTTTTCTCCCACTATATTTCCCGTCCCACCCCCTTCCCAAGCCTACTTTCTCCCATTGTTAGTCTCCACCTCTTGTGATGGGGAGACCTCTCTCACCCCGCTTATTGAATCATCATCACTTGGTTCATCATACGAAGGCCCAAATAGCTCTGCTATTAGTTGTCTCCAACCCGCTAGGGCCCCAGCTTCACCCTCTATGTCCCCTTTGCACGCTTCCTGCCATGCCACTGTTTCTGTCTCCGCCCACTTCTGCAAGTCCCTCCACCACGTTTCCACTTTGGGCTTGTGACACGCTTTCCATCCCATTGCAATCTATCTCTTCGCCAGAACATATGCCAGATCATTCAATTTACTCACATGTTTAAGCTTCCGCAGTCTGGGGAACCCTCCCAACAAACAAGCCTGCACAGTATCCACCTTCATGCAGATTCCCTTGTCTTACATTGTCTGTGTATATGTCTCTCCAATATTTCGCTATCAGTGGGCATGCCCAGAACATATGTACCATTCCTGCATTTTCCTCATTGCATTTGGGACACACTTGGCATCCGGCGTTCTTAAATTTGGCTATCTTTAGTGGTGTCAGATATGCTCTGTGAGTTATATACAACTGTATTTGTTGCAGCCTAGCATTTCTCAATACTTTTTTATGATACCCCTGAGCCCTTTCCCACATCCCGTCACTCATTAGGTCCCCTACTTCTTCCTCCCAGTCCAGTTGCACCACTTCCTTACCCACTTGAGTCATCATCATCTCGTACACTCTAGATGTTTCATGCCCTCCTTCTGCTATAACATGTATCACATCTAGTGTGGTGTCCGGTTCCTCTGAAAGTTCCACCTCGGACCAGGTATCTTTAATTTGTTGCACCATCCCATGATACGTAATATATTGCCCAGCACTCAACCCCGTTTGTTCCACCAGCTCCTCAAATTCCAATATTTTCCCTTCTTGTCACACATCCCCAATGTTGCTATTCCTACTGGTTCCCAATACTTCCTAATCATTAACCTTAGTTGCTTTTCTGTTCCCATCATTGTGACCAATGGGATTTGCGAAGAGCACAGGGCCGGCTTGTCCATCAACCGGCACGCCCTCTGCCACATCCCCCACCCAAGACCCAACATCCCCGGACGACCTCTTAGCTCCCACTTAGGTAACCATATCATTTCTCTCAAAAAATATAGGGTGAAATCTCCTTGATGCAGCCTATGCTCTAAGATAGGCTCCGCAGAGAGCCATTTGGCTACATGTTGCAACTGCCTCGCTACATAATATACTTCCCAGTTCGGTAATTTAATGCCCCCTTTCTCATGCAGATTTTGGAGTTTCCACAGGGCTACCCTTTTCCTCATCCCGTATCATAGGAATTCCCTGCATATGCTGTCCAACTTAATAAAGAATTGCCGGGGTATGGAGTATGGGATGTTCGCAAAGCAATGCAACAGTCTGGGCAATGCCACCATCTTGAGCATAGCCCCATGTCCCATCATTGCCAAGCAGAGTTTTGCCCAGAACTTCATCCTGTTTTCCAGTTTCTGAACCGTTCTTTCTGTATTATGCCTATGTTCGGCTTCTACTGTATGGTATATGTCTATCCCAAGATATCTAAAGGTTGTGGCCTCCCACGGTATCTGGAGTACCGTCAAATTATCCGCCAAGAGCCCCCTATATCTGGCCAGCAGGAACACACAGGATTTACTTGGGTTCACAGCTATACCTGAGAGTTCAGCAAACCTCTCCACCACTTCTAACACATACTGCAGATTCTCCTCTGGGTAGCGCAAATACAATAACATATTGTCTGCGTATAGTGAAATTAAATGTGATGTTTCCCTGACGACAATGCGTCATATTGCTGCCTTAAATAAATCGCTAGAAGCTCCAAAGCCAGAATATACAACATGGGGAACCAGGGGAATCCCTGTCTGGTCCCTCTACCAAGTTGCCACCTTTCAGAGATCACAGTTCCTGTCTTCACACTCACTAATGGCGCACTATATAGGAGTTCTACCCAGTGAAGATATCCTGGCCCCATACCGTAGTTGGCTAGGGCCGCCTTCAGCCAGGGCCACTTGACTGAGTCAAATGCCTCGATCGCATCCAGCGACACTATCGCCATTTCGCTAGTGTCTCCTTCAGTATGTTCGACCACTCGATGGAGTCGCCTCAAATTATTCGAGATATTCCTATTTGGGACATATCCTGTTTGATCAGGGTGAATTAGTTTATTTATGACCTTCTTTAGTCTGTTTGCTAGAACTGCTGTTAAAATCTTACTATCTTGGTTTAACATCGATAGGGGCCTATAGGATCCGCAGTTACTACCAGGCCTATTGGGCTTGGGGAGTGATATGATAACCGCTTTGCGCAGTGATTCCGGTAGTCTCCCAACTTCATATGCTTCATTAAGCATTTCCAGCAGTGGGGGGAGAATCTCTGCTTTATATGCCTTATAAAATTCGCTTGGGAGTCCGTTGGTTACCGGGGTTTTACACGTGGGCAGCTGCCTCACCACTTCTTCTAGCTCCTCTAGGGTGATCGGGACATCTAGCTCCTCCTTTTCCTCTACACTAATTTGGGGTAGCCCAATGTCTTCCAGTATGTCTCCTATTTCCCCCTTTTTTGCTTGCCGTCTCGTTTCCGTACAAGCGTCTATAATAGTCTGCAAATTCTTGATTAACCCCCTCTTGCGTATCCACTACGTCGCCATTGTCTTTCACTATTGTTCTGATTGGGGGCCTGGGAGTCCCGTTTTTGTAGAGCCACGCAAGGAGCCTTCCTGGTTTGTCGCCTCCAGCATGTTGTTTTTCTATGTACTTTTTATAATTAACATTACATAATCTCTCCCAATATCCTGCACATTTCTGCTGCAGGCCCAGTGTATCTGCCTTAGTGTTGCTGCCCCGTTCCAATACCCTCTCCAGTTCCTTTTCAGAGTCCTGTAATTCGGTCAGAATACCATTCTGCAGTCCTTTAGACTTGGCTATGGCAATTCCTCTCACTATCACTTTAAAGGCTTCCCAGAGTGGGCCCGCTGTCTTAACACTGCCAGTATTTATCTCGAAATAACTTATTTCCTCTCGCATATCCTCCCTGAATACGCTATCTTTAAGCGCTTCTGCACGCAATCGCCATGTGGGTATCCTCCCCACTGGGGGTCGGTATTGCCACGTTAGCAGCAGTAGCGAGTGGTCTCAGAGGACTCTGGCTTTGTATTCCGCCCGCGGTATTTCGGTCAGTAACTTCTGCGTGACAAATACATAGTCCAGTCTTGTATATAGGCCCTGTGGGGCTGCATAGTGTGAATATTGTCTATCCTGCGGGTGACTTGTTCTCCATGCATCTGTCAGCCCAAAATCCGCCAATAGTGCATGTAGTGCCTTTGCAGCCGGGGTGGGTCTAACTATTTTAGTGTCTGATCTATCTATGTTGGGGTTCAACACACAATTGAAATCTCCATCCCACAATATAGCTCCCCCCACACTGCCACTGAGTTTACTATACACGGTCCTAAAATACACAGCTGTATCTTGGTTCGGGGCGTAAGTATTTACGATGCAGATCTCTCTATTTTCCACCATCCCTCTCATGATCACCATCCTACCATCCGCCTCTACCTGCGAGCTCAGCAACTGAAACGGAACATGTGGGGCCACCCATGTGATTACCCCTCTTGCATAGGAAGAGTATGTTGCCCCCACCACTGTCCCTCTCCATTTTTTCCGTACCACTTCCAGTTTATCTTGTGTTAAATGGGTTTCTTGTAACAGGGCTATATCCACTTTCTGTCTGCGTAGGTACATCATTACCTTGTTCCTCTTCAGATATCTATTGAGACCCCCAACGTTCCAAGTGACTATCTTAAGGTCTCCCATGGTTTGTCTCGTGTTCCGTGAGGTGTAGGCTCACCCCATAACTCTTCCCCAACTATAACAAACCACAGCACACAACCCCTTATCTCCCCCCTCCCCACCATACCCCAACCCCAACAGTTGCCCAGCTCCATCCCTGGATCTCAGGCTCCCCCGCGTTTCGGCCTACCCTGATACCCCGGGCAAGACCCCAGCATGGTGTCACTACACTATCGGCGACCTAACTAAACTCTAAATGGAGGATGTAAAGGTTGGTTCTGCAAGGCTCCTTGTCAAAGTCATGATCGCAATATTCGCGGATCATGTGTTTCTCCCGGCCTGTTCACACCATTTAGCAAGCTATTTCAGTGACTATATTCAAGTCCCATAGTCTTAAGTTCTGACACCCCCCGGTGCCCCTCTCGCTCATTACTTATCCGCATCACCTCCTTCTCCCGTCCGAACGTTCGACTCCTGGGGGCAAACCTGCGTATTGAGCCATCCCATAGCTTCTTCCGGAGTTTCAAAAAACAAAGTTCTGTGCTTGTGAAAAACGTTTAGTTTAGCCGGGTAAAGCAACATGTACTTATGACCCGCTTCTCGCAATCTTCTCTTGACTGCCCCAAAGTTCATTCTGCTCCGCTGCACCGTCAGGGTATAATCCAGGTAAGCCGTTATGTTTGCCGACCCTCTTTGTATTGTCCCACCTTTGCGAAAGTGTTCCAGGATCCTTTCTCGATCCCTGTAGTTAAGTATCTTGGCGATCACCGGCCCTGATGGGCCTCCTGGTGGTGGTCTCCTCGTTAGCTGTGCGCCCTTTCCACTGTGAATCCCTGAGACAGCACTCCTCCAGTGATTCCCTGTAGCAACATTGTTTCAACAAACTCTGTGGGGTTATGGCCTTCTGTTCCTTCCGGCAGTCCAACAATACGGATATTATTTCTCCGGGCACGTCCTTCCGCCTCCTCCGCTCTGCTCTCCAAATTACCAACTCGCTGTACCAGGGTGTGAAGCTCCGACCGGTGGGAAGCACAGTCCGCCGTGTTAGGGCCCATCTCCTTCTCGGGGTTCTCTGTGCGCTCCGCCAGAGACCTAACGTCTTGCGGTAGCAGATTCACGTCCTCTTGCACTGCCCCAACCTGGAGCGCCAGCGCTGTTTTAGTTCTGTCACCGCCAGTTCAAGCTTGGTCTCCCAAGCCACCTTCAGATCGGCGATCGCCTCAAGGACCTCCTGGTTCGTGCCCATGGTGGCACTGCTCCGAACTTGGGTTCTGTCTTTGCTCTTGGCTCCCTCCGGGCCGGGTGGCGTCTTAGTGTATTCGTCTAATGTGGATTGCTTACCCTTCAGTCTTGGGGGTTTATTAGACATAGCGCTGTGTCTATGAGTCGTGGGTCAGCCCCTTCACCCGTGTTCAAAACTAGAACAATAGAGTCCACACTGCTGTGGGTTTAATTAATAATTAGTTCAAGTAACAAGTTATTTGTCAATGTGTACTGCAAAGGTATCACTCAAATTTTTAGGCTGTAACAGACTCTGAAAGCAAGCAAGGTAGTCTGATGATTGAAAAACCATATAGAATATGTTTATTGAACAAAGAAACAGTTGATTAAATACATAAATAACTAAACATAAAGCAATATAACAAATATATAAATGCATTTGTTCAATGGTTGAAAGGTTAATAATCAAAAAGAAACACCAAACGCAAAAACTTAAACATAGCTTTTTGAACAAAGAAAACAAAAGAGAATTCTAAAAGAAATTGGACAACGAGCTGCCAACTGTATGGTGGCCTAGATCCCAGCCAATATTCTTATTTATGGCTTGTATTGGGCCACTGCAAGAACAAGTTGTTCTCAAAAGAGTTGACAGGAGTAAAATGTATTCTATGTCCTATGATTTGCTGACAGGTCTCCCTACGTGTGCGTGTCAAAAATTAGTGACATAAACAGTAAATTTAAATTGACATCGTTAGACCACATTTCGGCAAAAGTGCCACTTGTCTGGCCAATAGTTCCATGACATAGTTAAAGTTGCCTTCCTCAGGGCGAAATACCATACAACAACTGGACCCTGTGGAGAAGCAGACATAAACAAAGTAAATAATGTGAAAGAGAAAATTAACCCTTTCTATTCGACTACCCATATTGCTTGAAGAGAAAGTGAAGCGCCCAAAGGCATAAAAATTACCAAGTCAATTTGCTGTGGGTGAGTAGAGATAGCCAGGCGCAAAAGTGAGCCAGGAATCCCAGCGCAGAGCGTCTGGATGGGTGGAAGCGGTGTGAACACACGGCAGGCTGCATCAACAGACAAGGGGCCACATCAGAGAAAAACACGCTCTCTGGCAATTAAATAAAAGAAGTTTTAGAAACAAGGGTGCATGAATGAAGCTGCATAGGTAATATGTTAAAAAAAATAATGTGTTGAAAAATTTGGATGGCTACCTTTCGCAAAACTGCTTAGTAGAGAACGCTGGAATAAATGGATTCCTAATATTGCGTTCCGCGGAGTATCTGGGATGACTTCTAGGGTCCGTCAGTTAACATCAAACTAGTAGGACCTACTTCCTGCAGAGGGCAGATAGCCTCTTGCCTGCAGAGGGGAAAGCGAAATTGGCTGCATCTGAACAGAAAGAGAGAAAAGAATGCAAATGGGGCATGAATAGTACTCCCTGCAACTGTATTGAAACAGTTAGATGCAGAGATAGACAGGATTACTGGAACTGGTAATAATTGCACGGAGTCAAATGCTCCTTACCTTGAGTTTGCTAAAGGCCGCCGGCTAACTCATGACTTTACTTCGTCTAACAATGCAGGGCGCACAGAAAGTGTCCGCTTGCAAGCGATGGAGAAAGCAAACGAGTGAACGGAACAGAGGAAGGGGCGTTGATATGAAAGGTCTCTTCCTGTTGAGTTGCATCTAGGAGGAACTGGATTGCTTGGAGGCTGACGTGCCTCCTAATTCAAAGAATCTCATTGGATATGAGAGATCTCTTCCTGTTGAGTTGCATCTAGGAGGAACTGGATTGCTAGGAGGCTGAAGTGCCTCCTAATTCAAAGAATCTCATTGGTTAATGGGCAGCCCAGCATCTAAGAGAGGCTGATTGGTTGGAGGCTGACGTGTCTCCAAATGGGCCATCCAGCCCCTGGAAAGCATCTCAAGCTTGGCTCTTGAAGAATCCCGAACAAAGAAAGATGGATGCAGAAGGTAGGTGAGCAACAACGGTCATGTGCACATGAATGCGGGTAGCACAATTTAAAAAGGCAGCAGGCTGACAATGATTTGTTGCAGGAACAATGTAGAAACTGCAATATCAGCCTAATGATGATGGGTAATGGGTAATGTGAATAATGGAAACCGCAGAGGGACTCAGAGAACCAAAGCATGGAGAAGGAAAAGGTTAGGATGAGGAGCAGGAAAAGATTCTCAGGATATTGGAAGAAAATCCTCATTCAAACCATTGATATGAATAGATAAACGATAGATCCAACGTGCCTCCTTCTGAAGAAGACAACGGGTCACATTAGGAGTGTTTTTAACTACATCTAAAATCCACCAGAAAATATCATTGGCAGAGTGCTATAGTTCAATGTAGTGACTAACAAGGGGTGCAGAATCTGTCTGGCACCAAATTCTTGAACGATGCTCCGAAATCCTAATGTGGACTGGTCGAGATGTCTGTCCGACATAACGAAGCCCACAGGGACATTGGATGCAATACACTACTTGTTTAGTTTTGCAGTTCGTCATAGAGGAAAGGGTCCAGGTTTTTGGCCCAATTTTGAATTCCTTAAGTTTTTTGGTGAATTGACAAACCGAACAGGATCCACACGGGAAATGGCCAGTGGTAGTTCTGAGGTCACAAAGGCCTAATCTAGGAGGGTCCTTTTTGAAATTGGAGTGAACAAGTTTGTCACGAATATTTTTGGCCCTTTTCAACGCAAACCGTGGTAAGGGTGCATTGGGCAGACTGAGTTTAACGATTGGCCAATATTTAGAAATCATTTTTTTGATCGCAAAAGTTTGTGGCCCATGGGTTATGACGCACGTCATTTTATTGATATCATCCCTTTGTTGGGGGTGGAGGTCGGATTTCAGGGCGAGCAGTATGCCCCTGTCTGTAAAGTGTGCCCTTTTTAAGGCCTTATTGATCAGTCTCTTGGGATAACCTCTCTCAATCAAGCGAGTGCTCAAATTCTCAGATTGTTCACAGAAATCATTCAAGTTAGAGCAATTCCTCCGTATGTGGAGAAACTGTCCATACGGTAGGTTGTCATGAAGGTGGCGAGGGTGATTACTAGAATAGTATAACAAAGTATTACGGGCAGTGGTTTTACGATATAGAGAGCATATCAATTTGCCTGATTCCTCTTTGATGACCAAATCTAGAAATGCAATTTGTGTAGTGCTAAATTCCATTGTGAATTTGATATTTGTGTCCACATTGTTCAACCAGTTCAGAAAAGGTACCAGGTCAGGTTTAGATCCAGTCCAGATAAAGATGATGTCATCAATGTACCTTTTCCATTTTGTTATATGGTAACGGAAAGGATTAGTGTGAGATAGAATGTGTAATGATTCAAGTTTGAACATGAAAGTATCGCTAGGCTGGGTGCGAATGCAGCCCCCATAGCCGTACCTTTCGTCTGCAAATAAAATTGACCATTGAATTCAAAATAGTTTCTGTTGAGTGCAATAGTCATCAGTTCCAGAATAAAGTTGTGCGGAATCCGATCCTGAGTGTCATGCTCCAGGAGGAGTTCTCGCATACAGTCAATGGCTTTGTCTTGTGGTATACTGGTATATAGTGATTGGATGTCCTACTGCTCTACTGGGCAGAACTTTTTTCCCAGGTATCCACCCGTGTTCTTCAGTCCCAGCAAGGGTGGGTTCTTGTTATCCGCAAAGGGCCGATGGTGTCTGCTGGCTCCTTCGATCGTCCGCGCTCCGCTCCGAGCCCTCCACTCTCTCCCTCTGATTCACTGGGAGTATTGTCACTGCCGTACCCAGCCATTGGGGGCCGCTTACCGCCTTAATAGTGCACACCGGACCTCTCGATCAGTATGCCTCCTCCGTTCGTCAAGGTCCTCAGCTGTGCTGGTCTCTTTCACTGCGGCCACCCGGGCTGGGCAATGTGATAATTATTTCGTACCACTAGCGATCCTCCTAGGCTGTTGTTGAATGGAGACAGCTCGTCCATCTCAGGGGTGCACCTCTGGGAATCTCTTTCTTCTCGTCCACGGCCATTTTGATGTCCCTTTCGCATCCGGCCTCTCAGTACAAAGTAACAATCCGACTGTTCCTCCGCTATAGATGTGCAGCCAGCCTGCTCATGCTCTGTTCTGTGCCTTCCCACGCCTGCACATACTTTTTGGGCCGCCGCTGATCAAAAAAATATGCGTTTCTTGGTCGGATCAAGTAGTCGGATCACGGAGCTCACAGGGTTCCGAGCCTATTCCATGGCTACCAAGCTGCGCCCCCCCGACAGCAAAGAATTTGTTAACACTTTTTTCCATGCCTTGCCCAAATACATCATGACCCAGCTAGTGAGAGATTTTCATGAGAAAAGGTCACTAGACTGGGTCATTGAACAGGCTACCCGGATCTATGAGGTGCAGAAGCCCATAGAAAATAAAAATAACGCCCAGAAAAGCCCCAAATAAACCAGCACCCCTGCTGCTGCTAAGGTGGCAGAGGTAAAGGTTGCCCCATTTTAGATTTGGAGATGTGGGGCCTAAAAACTTACCTAAGCCCAGAAGGCCCTCGGGCCAGTCACAAACAGGGAGTCAAGGAGGTAGTCCCACAAATGGGATCCCTCATTCCCCTGATTATGTAAGTCCCCGTTACAAGGGAATCCGACCCATCCTGGGTTATGTGTGGACTCCTCCGGCCCAAGGGGGGGATCCAGCCAAGCACCTAACACAGGGAACTCCCGTCCTAACTCCCCAGAGGAGGGCAGAAATTCCCCAAATACTGGGCAGAACTTTTTTCCCAGGTATCCACCCAATTTCCAACCCCAAAATAATCCATCCTTCTTTCCCCAATTCCCTGAGCCCAGACCACTTAATCCGGGAGAGGGGAGGCCAAGGGTGGAGGAGTACCCAAATCTTCCCAACCCAGAGTACTACCAGAAAAGGGATAGCTACCCTTCCCGGGATCAGCCCAAGGGAGAAAACCGAACCCTGTATCAGCCTGAGCGGGTTTCACAGTTAGAGCGCCAGGTCCAAAATATGGCACGGGATCAGGGTCACATGTTGAGGGCTCAACAGAACCCTCAGATGAGCATACCGGCGCAGAATGCCCCAAACTCTGGGCCTGGTGCCCCAGAACAATGACGGGGGCAGCATCCCGATAACCCACCAGTTCCCAGGGAGGAGGCACAAGGGGAAGGGGGGGTGCAAAGCCTGGGAGGAAGCTTCCTTCCCTACTTGTAAACAGCTCCTGGAAACCCAGGAACCGGAAACAAAATCTCCTACCCCTGAAAGCCTGCCACCCAAGGAGCAGAGAGGAAGTAGGAGAAACAAAGGACCCATACAGACCCATTTTATGGAGGAGGTACAGATCTTCCAATTTGAGGGAGAGGGGTACTCAGAGGATCCTGGGAAAACGATCTTCTCCTTCAGAGATGGGGGAACTCCTACCAAAGAAAAATGGGTCCCAAGGGATCCAAATCCAAACTGGGTAGATGTGGGGACTGAGCTAGCGCCGCCCATCATCTCATTCCAGAACCAACAACATCAAAATCCCCTGGTTCAAACCCATCCTGGTGACTGCCTCCAAAAAGGGGGGGCGGCCCAGAACCGGAACCAGGGGAACCCACAATGGCTCTGATTTCCAGTTGCCGACTTTTTCTTGCAGATTCCCACGACTCTCCAAAGAATTCTGCCCAGATCTCTGCTCTCGCAATGTCCAAAATTAAAAAATTAGCCCACCAGTTGTCCAAAAATGTGCATTATCTGTGCCCCCTTGAGGAGAAGGAGGGAAGATACTATGCCCTGGTACAAGTACAGGGGCAGGGTACAATTTTGGCACTGGTGGACACTGGATCCCAACCTACCCTTTTTTCCAAAAGAGCCTTTGATGAACTAAATGCAGGAAGGGGGGAGAATTACCGAATTCCTCTCACCTCTCTTCCTGGACAACTTCAGAACTTTGACGGGAAGGAAATTCCCGCCGAGGGGACTGCAGATTTGGACATCAAAATTGGGCGACACAAGGTGAAACACCCGGTCATAGAAGTGACTCCAGAGGGCACCCCTTGTTTACTAGGGAATGACCTCCTGAGAAGGTTGTCACCCCTAATAGATTGCGTAAACAAGGTCCTCTGGACCCAGACTAGCAGACCAATAAAATTAAAATAGAGTGTCAACCATGTTAGTTTAAATGGCACATGCCACATGGTTGAACAAAAATCTGACCAAGTAGAATTTCACTTCCAGAACAACCAAATTCCAGACATGACAGTAATAGCAGTAGGAAATCAGACCGGTGATGGGGGGGTCCTCTCTATTTCAGGAAACACTCTGAAATTCTTTACTAATCGACAATCAGACATTCCCACTCCAATAGTCCAGAAAGATGTGAAATCAGCTCAGTACCTGGCTGATATTCAGCAAATTGGAGAGCAGGTGTTCATCCCTGTTCAGTTAAATGATGGGAAGGACTCTGTTCTCGCCCAAGTGTGTGTGAGCAACGGTAAGAGCTTCATCAGCGAAGCCATATTCCGCCAACTCCCAAAAGATCCAGCCATTCCCACATTCAAACTGATAGACAAATGGGAAATGGATCTGTAGAAACCCAATTCCAAACATCTCCTGCCAAGCAGGTGTATGCTCAAAATCTCCATTGGCAACAAGAGCATAGTCCATAATTGTTGGGTTGTGCGAGACGTCACTGCCGCCTTTTACTTGGGCAGTGATATTCTCAATCGCTTTGCCATTAGTTTGGACCTAATAAACTTCAAAGCTTGATCCCGATTAGCAGATAATCCCATGGGCTTTGATGATCCAGAAAAAGCATTTAGGTCAGCTCAATTGCTATCTTATGCAGTTGAAATTCAGATTAAAGAGGAAGTCACCATCCCAGAAAGGACCCAACAATTCTCCCTGGAAGTGAAAGTTAAAAGAGGACAAAAATTGTAAAACCCTGATGCTTATATTCATCTAAATGCTTCTCTCCAACAGCAAGGGTTGGGGGTAAACCCAACAACATTAGTCAACATAGAACATGACACCCTTCCAATAGAGGAGGATAACAGTGACTTAAAGAGTATTACTCTAGCCGCAGGCACCATTATTGGAATGGCGGTTGATGACCAACATTTTTCCATTGATTTAGGAAATGAACTGTTAGGACCAATCCCCAAAGACTGTTTTGACAGTGACAGTGATGACAATACAACACCAGACAGGATCTTTACCTGGCATGGGGGGAACTTCCTGGTGTACACTTCCTGCCCTTATGGTAAGGAAGATGTGACTTGTGACTTCAGAAGGCATGAGGTGATTTTCCAGGTCCATGAGGGCTGCCTTTCCCACCTGAAGCCTCCAGGCCAAATCAGCACTCTGACCAGGGACTTCTTCACCCAGCTGGAGGAGGCCACTGCGATAGCAAAAACAGAAGTCTTTCCAGGCTTCAGGCAGATGATTGAAGAGAGAGTCAACCTAGCTGATGCCTGTGTGACTCTGGAGCAGAAGCAAAAGTTGAAACAAGTTTTCTTGGATTTCCAAGATCTCCTTGCGGTGGACTCATATGACTGTGGTCGCACCGACATCGACATAACAACAATTCCCACAGACCCTGGCATGACTCCAGTCTTTGTGAAGCAATATTGCTTGCCTCTCGCAACCATGGAGTCCCTTACTGAAATAATTAAGAACCTTGAGTCCTGGGGAATAATCTGTCCAGTACACAGCACCTTCAAAAATCCGGCGTTGGGAATATTGAAGCCAAACGGCCAGTGGAGACTCTGCGCTGACCTTAGGGAGCTCAACAAACGGGTCCATACTTCCCGATGGCCTCTTCCCTACATTGACCAAGGGCTGGCCCAGATCCAGGGGTCACAGGTATTCACTGCAATAGACCTGACCAATGGGTACTGGACTGTGCCTGTCAGTAGGGAGGACCAATACAAACTGGCTTTTACCTTTGGGGGCCAGCAGTACACATGGACCCGGACTACCTTCGGATACCTCAACTCCGGCAATGAATTCAACATTTTCCTACACAAGGCCATGCCCGACCTTGGTGCAAGGGGTAACCTGGCTTATATAGATGATGTCCTCATCAAATGTTCATCTGTGGAGGAACACATAGCGTATATCCGTTATGTTCTGACACAGTTGAGGGCCGCCGGAGCAAAACTTTCCTTTCAGAAAGCACAGTGGTGTAGAACCCGTGTTAATTTCTTGGGGCATGAGATTACTCCTCAGGGTCTCTGTCCCCAGGAAAATAAAGTGGAAGCACTTCAGAAACTGAAAGACCCCACAACTCTGCGGGAATTAAGGAGCCTCCTTGGACTGACTAATTACAGCAGAAAGTTCATTGAGGGCTACGCAGAGATCACCAGACCCCTGATTCATTTCTTGAAGGGGGGGTCAAGTGGGAATGGGGTCCAGAACAATCCGAGGCAGTAAGACAGCTCAAAAGAAGCCTCTCACAAGCGCCCTGCTTAGCTTACCCTGTCAGAAACAAGGAGTTTTTCTTGGAGACAGGGTTCTCTAATACATGCTTGACTGCAGTATTATATCAAAAGCATGACAAGGTCAATAAAGTAATCTCCTATGCAAGCAAAACTTTATCTGTGGAGGAAAAATTCAACGATTGTGAGAAGGCACTCCTGGCAACGGTGTGGGCATTGAAGAATTACCGCCCGTTTATTCAGGGGGAACACATCATAGTGGAGACTCCACACCATCCTCTGCGATATCTCCAAAGTGACAGAGTCCGGGCCGGAAATTTGAGTAATTCCCGAATTACTTCCTGGATTCTGTCAATGTAAGGCTTTCCTGTGGAGGTCAGATATGGCCAAAACAAGAAGAGTCCCCTCACGCAAGGTCTGGCTGACTTGCATGATTGTGCCAGAGAAAACTATCTTGAGGACGAAAGTCTAAAAATCAAGGACAACATGGAGGCATACCTTAATTCCCCACACAAATTCTTTGAAGAAGACAAGTGTGAGGGAATGCCCACTGTCTATGTGGATGGATGCTCTTACCATGTTGAGAACAACGGGGAGAAAGAACTGGTGGCCGGCGTAGGGTTTGCATGGGTGAATGTCTCCCCAGAACCCTCCGCTGGATACAAAATTGGTCCCCGAAGTAGTCAGGTGGCAAAGTTGATGGCTGTGCATCAGGCCATCCTCACTGCTGTCCAACATCAACTGCACAAACTGGTCATAATCACAGACCCGGATAATGTACGATACGGGTTTGTGGAGCACCTGGTTAATTGGAAAACCAGAGGCATGTTATCTGCTAATAACAAACCCTTGAAACATGGGAAGTTTATCCAAAATATTGATGATCTGGTCACCTCGAATGGGATGACCATCTACTGGAAAAAGATCAAGGGCCATTCCAAAGTAGAGGGACCAGACAAAACTGGAAATGTCTTAGCTGATCACCTGGCCAAAACCGGGGCCATCCAAGGGGATCTAATAGAGATTGAGTCCCTGTTGGGGGAGGTCCAGGTCACTGCTATCACTAGGTCCCAGACAAATGCTCACAATGATCTTTCAACTGCACAATGGAGTAAGGAGACCCCAGATGCAGATTTGATTACGGCTCAGAAGGGGGATCCAATAATTGGTAAGTTTTACCAACACATTGAGGCCCCTGAGAACTTTCCCCTGACGGATACCGATTACATTGGGAAAGAGGACCTTAGAGTGTTGATGAAATGTCCAAAAATGTTCTGAATCCAAGACGGTGTGTTGGTAAGGAAATCCCAAGCTGACCATGATCAGTGGGTGGTTCCTACCTCATTCCGAAGCCTGATGTTAAGTCACGCCCAAGATGCGGCCACCGCCGGTCATAGGGGGTTTCATACAACACTTGAGAACATAAGAGAGGTTGCATACTGGCCACACATGGGGCAGGACCTCAACCAATACTTGAAGGGGTGTCTTGTGTGTGCACAATTTCATCCAACAACCCTCACACACCGTGCCCCTCTCCAAAAGAGGGGGATGACACTGCCATGGTCAGATTTGCAAGTCGACTACATAGGGCCCTTGATTCGCTCCTCTAGGGGAATAAGTACATGTTGACGGTGACATGCTTATTTACTCAACGGGTGGAATGTCTCCCAGCCCCAAACTGCAAGGCAGAAACAGCAGCTGCCCTGATGATCAACCACATCTTTTCCCGTTTTGGTCTACCCCAAAGGATTGAGTCAGACAGAGGTAGCCATTTTACCAGTGAAGTAATGACTAGGATGTGGGAGATACTGGGGGTTAAAAGAAAGCTACACATTGCTTACCGGCCAACTTCTTCTGGTGCAGTAGAAGGTTACAACCGAACCATTGTGAGCATCTTAAAAAAGTTTGTGGCAGATTCTGGGCCAAGTTGGGATATTCAATTACCTCTTGTCCTAATGGCCATCAGATCTACCCCTTCATCTGCAACCAAAATGTCACCGTTTGAGCTGATGACTGGACGCAGGATGGTGCTTCCCCAGCATTTGCTCTACAGGACCCAAGAGCAAACATTGATCAATGCCTCCACCACTCACGAGTATGTTGAAAATTTAAGGAAACACCTTCAACATGCTTTTGGCTATGCTCAGCGAAACCTAGAAAGATCAGCCGATAGCATGAAGACTCATTATGATTTGAAGACTACTAGGAAATAATACAATGTGGGAGACTGGGTCTATCTATACAATTTCCAAAGGAACAGGCCAAACAGCGGGAATTTCTGCCTACATGGAAGGAGGGACCTTTTGAAATTGTAGACAAGCTCTCGCCAGTCGCCTACAAGATCTGCATCCCCAAGGATAGTTTGGCGGAAGGGGAAGACAAGTGGGTCCATATTAATCAGTAAAAGTGTTGCCATCCCAGGCACACTCTGCAGCAACTGGAGAAGTCCTCTGCAATCCCAGAGGGGGCCGCTCCAGAGTAATACAAGTCCAACCCTAAAATATTCCAAATATAGCCTATAAAATTCTATGATTCTGGAATGCAAATGTCTCCTGATGTATAAAATGTATATGTTCGCCCCACCATTAATAGTGGTGGGGAAATGTCTACGAATATTTTTCTGCCGCTTTTGCTTTGTCATCCTAGGTGAGAAGAGAGTGAGATAAACCATGGAGACTGCCCAAGAAGGACGACCCAGGGAGCGGGAGCCAAGATCAGAGGGGCCCAAGGTCCTGCCCGAAACTCCCATCAGGACCGGCGAGGAGAACCGATCGATCCACCCTGATGGAGGAAAAGATGCTGAACTGTGCCATCTGCGGAATCGGAAGAAGATGATGCGGACATCCCAGCGCGTGGGTCAAAACAACTTTTGCACCCGACTCCCCCTCGACTCAAAATCATAGTTCAGTCGGGCGGGGGGGCTTGTCAGGTGTATAGACCCACGTTCAAGTTATTATGCTGCAACATTTGGTGCTGTGGGCTTAGAAAATCCAAGATGGCCGAAAGCCCACAATTGCGCCAGAATCCAGGAAAACCGCGCAGTTTTTGCGCACACCAAAATGGTCGCCTGACCCGCCACCCACCACTGCGAGCATGATGGGCCAGAAGCGCCATGAGTGAAACGTGGTGCCAAAGGAAAAACAGCAGTACCTGTTAGCTCAAAAAGCGCTTTGAAATCACCTTTGTTTCTCTGAATGTAAGCTCAAAATGCTTATTTCAAACATTGCAAGATATTTAAAAATCTTACTGAACACCAGCAGACGTCTGGTAGATTGAAGTCTTGTGTGCATACGAAATCTGGAAAGATGAAGAGCCTAAAATAATGTTCATAATAAAACTAGCTGAGCTGTGGATGTCAGCAGCTGAAGTGAAATGGGATTTAAAGCCACTAAACTCGAAATGTTTAAAATAAATGAGTGACCTACTTTGGAGTGTCACATAGGTTGCAACTGCTTAAATGTCATGGTTTTGAACTTAGAATCAGCGTTCTAGCTGCATGTGTCAAAATTGTAAGTTTGATTTGAATGAATAAAAATGGGAACAAAAGTGACGTTTGGCTGAAGCCTGGCTTAAAGGGACTGAATTCTGCCCGGGCAACTACCCCCGACAGGAGTTGAAACTTGCCCAGCAACTGTATTCATAGGCCTGGCCTGCCTTCTGCTGCCCCACCAAAAGGAGATCACACCTTTCTGATTGAATCAGGGGAGGGGTACCTGGGACTGCCGGGAAACAGAACAATGAACTTCCCTTTGCTCCAAGCAATTGCTAAATCCGGGGGTCGTAAATGGCTTCCTCTTGGAAGGAAATGGGAGGGGAACTGCCTCTGTGAGCCAGCTGAGCTTGGAGGAAGTGGACAAACTAGAAATTCCCCATGTGCTTTTGGAAACCACACCCCTCTGGGCCAGAGCATAATTTTAAAAGGTCTGGCTGACTTGCATGATTGTGCCAGAGAAAACTATCTTGAGGACGAAAGTCTAAAAATCAAGGACAACATGGAGGCATACCTTAATCCCCCACACAAATTCTTTGAAGAAGACAAGTGTGAGGGAATGCCCACTGTCTATGTGGATGGATGCTCTTACCATGTTGAGAACAACGGGGAGAAAGAACTGGTGGCCGGCGTAGGGTTTGCATGGGTGAATGTCTCCCCAGAACCCTCCGCTGGATACAAAATTGGTCCCCGAAGTAGTCAGGTGGCAAAGTTGATGGCTGTGCATCAGGCCATCCTCACTGCTGTCCAACATCAACTGCACAAACTGGTCATAATCACAGACCCGGATAATGTACGATACGGGTTTGTGGAGCACCTGGTTAATTGGAAAACCAGAGGCATGTTATCTGCTAATAACAAACCCTTGAAACATGGGAAGTTTATCCAAAATATTGATGATCTGGTCACCTCGAATGGGATGACCATCTACTGGAAAAAGATCAAGGGCCATTCCAAAGTAGAGGGACCAGACAAAACTGGAAATGTCTTAGCTGATCACCTGGCCAAAACCGGGGCCATCCAAGGGGATCTAATAGAGATTGAGTCCCTGTTGGGGGAGGTCCAGGTCACTGCTATCACTAGGTCCCAGACAAATGCTCACAATGATCTTTCAACTGCACAATGGAGTAAGGAGACCCCAGATGCAGATTTGATTACGGCTCAGAAGGGGGATCCAATAATTGGTAAGTTTTACCAACACATTGAGGCCCCTGAGAACTTTCCCCTGACGGATACCGATTACATTGGGAAAGAGGACCTTAGAGTGTTGATGAAATGTCCAAAAATGTTCTGAATCCAAGACGGTGTGTTGGTAAGGAAATCCCAAGCTGACCATGATCAGTGGGTGGTTCCTACCTCATTCCGAAGCCTGATGTTAAGTCACGCCCAAGATGCGGCCACCGCCGGTCATAGGGGGTTTCATACAACACTTGAGAACATAAGAGAGGTTGCATACTGGCCACACATGGGGCAGGACCTCAACCAATACTTGAAGGGGTGTCTTGTGTGTGCACAATTTCATCCAACAACCCTCACACACCGTGCCCCTCTCCAAAAGAGGGGGATGACACTGCCATGGTCAGATTTGCAAGTCGACTACATAGGGCCCTTGATTCGCTCCTCTAGGGGAATAAGTACATGTTGACGGTGACATGCTTATTTACTCAACGGGTGGAATGTCTCCCAGCCCCAAACTGCAAGGCAGAAACAGCAGCTGCCCTGATGATCAACCACATCTTTTCCCGTTTTGGTCTACCCCAAAGGATTGAGTCAGACAGAGGTAGCCATTTTACCAGTGAAGTAATGACTAGGATGTGGGAGATACTGGGGGTTAAAAGAAAGCTACACATTGCTTACCGGCCAACTTCTTCTGGTGCAGTAGAAGGTTACAACCGAACCATTGTGAGCATCTTAAAAAAGTTTGTGGCAGATTCTGGGCCAAGTTGGGATATTCAATTACCTCTTGTCCTAATGGCCATCAGATCTACCCCTTCATCTGCAACCAAAATGTCACCGTTTGAGCTGATGACTGGACGCAGGATGGTGCTTCCCCAGCATTTGCTCTACAGGACCCAAGAGCAAACATTGATCAATGCCTCCACCACTCACGAGTATGTTGAAAATTTAAGGAAACACCTTCAACATGCTTTTGGCTATGCTCAGCGAAACCTAGAAAGATCAGCCGATAGCATGAAGACTCATTATGATTTGAAGACTACTAGGAAATAATACAATGTGGGAGACTGGGTCTATCTATACAATTTCCAAAGGAACAGGCCAAACAGCGGGAATTTCTGCCTACATGGAAGGAGGGACCTTTTGAAATTGTAGACAAGCTCTCGCCAGTCGCCTACAAGATCTGCATCCCCAAGGATAGTTTGGCGGAAGGGGAAGACAAGTGGGTCCATATTAATCAGTAAAAGTGTTGCCATCCCAGGCACACTCTGCAGCAACTGGAGAAGTCCTCTGCAATCCCAGAGGGGGCCGCTCCAGAGTAATACAAGTCCAACCCTAAAATATTCCAAATATAGCCTATAAAATTCTATGATTCTGGAATGCAAATGTCTCCTGATGTATAAAATGTATATGTTCGCCCCACCATTAATAGTGGTGGGGAAATGTCTACGAATATTTTTCTGCCGCTTTTGCTTTGTCATCCTAGGTGAGAAGAGAGTGAGATAAACCATGGAGACTGCCCAAGAAGGACGACCCAGGGAGCGGGAGCCAAGATCAGAGGGGCCCAAGGTCCTGCCCGAAACTCCCATCAGGACCGGCGAGGAGAACCGATCGATCCACCCTGATGGAGGAAAAGATGCTGAACTGTGCCATCTGCGGAATCGGAAGAAGATGATGCGGACATCCCAGCGCGTGGGTCAAAACAACTTTTGCACCCGACTCCCCCTCGACTCAAAATCATAGTTCAGTCGGGCGGGGGGGCTTGTCAGGTGTATAGACCCACGTTCAAGTTATTATGCTGCAACATTTGGTGCTGTGGGCTTAGAAAATCCAAGATGGCCGAAAAGCCCACAATTGCGCCAGAATCCAGGAAAACCGCGCAGTTTTTGCGCACACCAAAATGGTCGCCTGACCCGCCACCCACCACTGCGAGCATGATGGGCCAGAAGCGCCATGAGTGAAACGTGGTGCCAAAGGAAAAACAGCAGTACCTGTTAGCTCAAAAAGCGCTTTGAAATCACCTTTGTTTCTCTGAATGTAAGCTCAAAATGCTTATTTCAAACATTGCAAGATATTTAAAAATCTTACTGAACACCAGCAGACGTCTGGTAGATTGAAGTCTTGTGTGCATACGAAATCTGGAAAGATGAAGAGCCTAAAATAATGTTCATAATAAAACTAGCTGAGCTGTGGATGTCAGCAGCTGAAGTGAAATGGGATTTAAAGCCACTAAACTCGAAATGTTTAAAATAAATGAGTGACCTACTTTGGAGTGTCACATAGGTTGCAACTGCTTAAATGTCATGGTTTTGAACTTAGAATCAGCGTTCTAGCTGCATGTGTCAAAATTGTAAGTTTGATTTGAATGAATAAAAATGGGAACAAAAGTGACGTTTGGCTGAAGCCTGGCTTAAAGGGACTGAATTCTGCCCGGGCAACTACCCCCGACAGGAGTTGAAACTTGCCCAGCAACTGTATTCATAGGCCTGGCCTGCCTTCTGCTGCCCCACCAAAAGGAGATCACACCTTTCTGATTGAATCAGGGGAGGGGTACCTGGGACTGCCGGGAAACAGAACAATGAACTTCCCTTTGCTCCAAGCAATTGCTAAATCCGGGGGTCGTAAATGGCTTCCTCTTGGAAGGAAATGGGAGGGGAACTGCCTCTGTGAGCCAGCTGAGCTTGGAGGAAGTGGACAAACTAGAAATTCCCCATGTGCTTTTGGAAACCACACCCCTCTGGGCCAGAGCATAATTTTAAAAAGATGGATAATTCATAGTACAAAATTGTCAAAATTATATCAATGATATCATTATTCCTGTGATTTTTCTGTGCACATTTTAGGAGGTGTTAGGACTCTGTGGTATGTTCTGGGGGGTAGTAGCAGAAAATAGGGTATTACTCCAAATGTCTGTATGTTAAAAATCTGACACTTCATCATCTGATGCCCATATTCCTTGCGCACATTTGTGTAAATTCTGGAAAAGTTTAGAGGTTGTGTTCTGGATGAAAAGGGCAGAATTCTGTCAGAAGTGAACACAACATCTTACAAAGACAGGGATCGGATGGTTTGGCGCTACAGAAAATATGTTAACTGGACATATAATATTAGAAAAATTGTGCATACATAAATATGCATTTAAGTCAAGAATAGATTTGTGTGCAAAGTGACAAGGGGAGGGTTCTTTCTGTATGCCATAAAAATGATGCCTGATGACACACAATTCAGTTCTCCAGTCAGGTGACAGAGAATCCTCTAGCCTATCAGGATCCTCAGAGGGTTGGGCATAGAAAGTCAGCCTTCACACCCACTTTCAAAAGACATAAAAAGAACCATTGAAACCCAGATAGGGACTGCTCTTTCCACTTTCTTGCAAAGAACTTTGACGGACGACATCCAAATTCAGGCACTATCCAGAGACCAGAACTTAGAAAACCAGACTGCAGAACTTTGAAGTGGAAGGCCTACTGCAAGCTAAAAGTATTCTCAGCTGGCCTTACAATTTTGCAAACTGATTTACCCCAGACTTCCAAGGGGCACATCAGAATAAAACAGCCGGGCTGTGCTGTTTGATTCTAGCTAAGAACTTTTGCCAGAACCAGACCCAGAGAGCAGTGCTGTATCCAGAATTGCAGACCAGACCAGACCGCTGTGCAGTGCCAAGGAACTTTTGCCAGAACCAGAGATCCAGACCAGAGCAGAGCTGACCCAGATAGCTGTGACTTCAGAACCACCCGCTGGAAGTCCAGTCTAAACCTGTTGACCAGATCTTGATGGCCTATTTCAAATTTATAGTGTGAGTATCCAGCCAGAACTGTGCAGAACCAATCTCTTAGTCTAAAATAATGTCATCCCATCCATTTCAACCTATTAAGAACTGCATAGAAATTGTGTGTCCATTCTATGATTTCAAACCTGTGAAAGTGTCATTTGTCATTTGAATCTTACTTTATTTCTGAGAATCTACCTCCACTAAATTGTCTGTATCCTTTGAACCGCAAGTCCTAGCAGCGAGATTTAACTTTCATTTTAAAGCTAAGGGCCTAAGCTTTCCAACAAGCCCAAAACCGACTTTTCTACTCCTTATACTTTTTCCATAATCACGATCGACGCACTCGGAAAAAGTGCCGTGAATTGCAATTTGACTCAAATTTCTCCACCTGTCAAAAAATCGCTGTCCTTTTGCTTGCATTGCTGAAATTCGTTTTCAACCTGATAATCCCTCATGAATCATTGCTAGTGTTGACCTGAACTAATTCAAAGTAGCTGCCACCTACCCTGAATCTCCTATAGGGAATTAAAATCATTTTTAGCATATTTTTCTCTTCTGTGCTAATCACATGTAAAAGTATTTTGCCTGTTTAAAAGCATACCGGTTTCTCTAAGCTTGCTAGGGGGGGGACTGGAATTTGTATTGCATTTTGATTGTATTCCTGAAAACTGTGTGTACTCCTTCCATCTCCTTATATTGCATCAGGGGGGGAGTGAATTGCCACAAGGGGAAAAGTGATCATATTATCTCTTGTTGAAACCATATCAATTTATATCTGTGCTGCATTCTTTCCATCATTGCTTTTCCTTGAAACCATACAAAGTATTCTCTGCTACCTTATCCTTTCTATACCAACTCCTAAGTAATTCAAGAAGTGTGCTAGTGTAGTATTATCCATTGTTGATCACTGTCATATTCATAAGTGCGATACCAAATATAATTTATTCATAAAAGTGTGGTATATATATATTGTTTAATTTTTCAAATAAATCTTTTAATTTGCAAAACAAACCTACTTCTTGGCTCAGTGAGGTCAGGGGGATTTAAAGAGAGGGGCGTTATACAAGGGTTTATCATCCAGATCTATGAACTTGTCATAAAAATATATAATAAGGGCTTCCCTTGGGCATCCCAGACTAGGCATTGACTTAGTTGGAGTGCTTTATTGAAGTCACTTAACACTCCAAACATCCAATAACACAGACTTAAAAAACCAAGTGAGTTTCGTACGCTTAGTATTATACTCATTTGCAGAACATGTTCAACTAACAGATTCTAAGTAAAATATACAGGCTGCACATATGCAAATGAATCTGCCTGCACACTCTATGCTCAGTTATCAAAAAACACTACTACTACAAAAACATAAAAATCAACGTCTAAATTAACAACAGTGCTATAAACACACATATTCACTAACTTCTTTCTTTTACAATTGCAGTGAATAGCACTCTCCTGAAAAGCAGCAGCATCTGATCTACAAACAACAACTCAAAAGAAACATACTCGTTCTGTACAAAAAATGAAGCAAAACACTACCATAATGTTCTAATTGTTACTCAAACACACTGTGGGACTGATTCATGGAATTTCTGCATCAAATAACATTAATTTGTGCACCATTCTGCCCATGAATTCCCATTTGTTAAACAGGGATTTGCAGACAGAATAGCACACAAATCCTCATTTTTCAGTACACAACTTCCATAAATCAGCCCCTAGAATGTTAGTATTGCAGAACAAAGAACTGTTTTAATACTATACCATTAGAATTATTATACTGCTTCTCCTCACCACTAGCTTGCTTTGTATTGTCACCTAAACCCCAGTATAGTAACACACAAATACAAGAATAGCCTTCCCTACTTGTAGCTGGCCATTGCACAATCACACACCTCCACATACATCCTTACCATCATACTCAGACACTCATGCACGCAGCACACATACATTGCACAACAACCAACCCATACCTTCCTTTTTTTCCAACAGAACCCAAAGAATGCCTACCAAAAAGCAAGTCCGTAGAAGGCAACACAGAAATAGAGCAAATCAAAATAAAAGTGTCCAAAATAAGCATCCATCTCTAGCAGAATGTGTACAAAAAGTTCCAACAAAACAGCTAATACAGTCATTAAGCGAAACAAAACAAGCTTCCAGTACAGAAACTTTGCCTCCTCTTTCAAAATGTAAAACGAAACAGAAAGTAATTAACAAGAATTCAGCTACCAGTACTACTAACACTGCTCCTATAAATCCTGATGTAGTGACAAGTAACCATACCAAAAAAGTATTTTACAAAAAATGTTCCGCCAAAGAGTCCTTCACAATCTTATAAAAACAGGAGTGAAATCAAGCAAAACCCTTAAAACCTACTGTAGAAAATTAATCTTAGAAGCTTTTATAGACAGTTCAATCCTTCTCAAAAGGAAGTTATTTATTTTAGTTTTAAAAAGAATGAAACCATTAACAAAACTAACTACTAAGCTACAAAAAAGACTTCTCAATAGACGAAATGTCAACAAAAATAACTTCTTAAATATCTTTGGAGGTGAATGTAGTCACACCACGAGCACAGAACCATATTTTAATGAAGAAGCATACAAACAAAAGCAAACAAACACAATTGCCATACATAGCAGTGGACGTGGGTATGAAAAACTTAATACCACCATTATGGAACAAGAAAATATCCCCAGAAAACTCAGGATCACCTCCCCAATCTACTGAACCAAACCATCCAGTCTACAAATGGTTGTGGAAGTCAATGTGTAACATTGCCAAAAAATCTTTCAAATCTTTACGCCAGTTCCTCAATCAGTATGAGAAAGGCAAATACAAATTCAAAATAAAACTTCTACAAAATATGGATACCTGTCCAGTGCGGAAATACACAGGACTACAAGGGCATTCATTAGCCTGCATTTCAGGACCTATTTGCAAAAGCACCTTCCATCATATCAAAATGATATCAACACATCATTCAACTATAAGAAATCTAGTCCATAAACTGTACTATGCTAAAAGTCCTGCTTTAGCACTAGCCAATTTAAATAACAATATTCTACATGGTTCACCCAAAGACCTACTCGAAGAAATAGAGCATATCCAGAGAAAATATTTTGGAAGTGAAAGACACTTACAAAATGCAATAGCTTTACAACAGACTAGCAAACATTGTACAGATGCCAACCTTCTACTACACACATACAAAAAAGAAATACTAACATTTAAAAGTACATCCGCTGAAGTATCAAACCATGTGTGTGTGTGTGTTTTGCCGGAGAACTTTTTATAAAAGTAGCACAAAAACTATAGACATAACATACAAAATAGAAGACAATGAAGATTCCAAATGCTTTGAGTTAGCTCTCTACCGTATAGCAGAAAACAAATATGAAATAACTGACCCCTTAATACTTTGCAGTTACTGCACTGCAAAACTTGACAACAACCAAACTCCTTTGCATGCCATCACAAATAACTTGGATTATTCCCACTACCAAAACCCATGCAACAACCCAATTTATATGAGAGGATCATAATTCAAACAGTTCATCCATTTCAAGCAATAATAAGCCTTCAACCAAAAACAGCAGAAATACCTCCCTCTGAATTAGTCAAAGGCATTCATGGCATAGTAGTTTATTTACCATTAGAGCTGAAAGAAAATGTACACACTCTGGGAGTGCAACGTCCAATACATCAATCTTCAATTGTCTTAGTAAATGGTGTACCTACAAAAGACAAAACAAATTGCAACAACTTGTGGACTTACATAAAGATAGACAAGCCTTGCAATATCTAAAATACAGTCATGAATACCACAAAGAAATTAATATTGAAGAAAACCTGAGGGAAACCACTGAACTAATTGAAGAGTCGCCAGAAACTGGTCAATTTCAACTTCTAGATCCTGCTACAGTATCCACTATTATAGACCATTATACAGTTCATCCATTACACTCTAAAAACTCCATAGATGATGCACTGGAAATGTACCAAATGTGACAAACCAAAGGATCACCAATCAGCATATGGGAAAAAGTGTAGAAGCACGTGCTTTTCCTCTACTCTTTCCTACTCGGAAATGAGGAAGGTACGATGATAGACCCACTCAGATAACAGCATCAGAATACCGCTCTTTACAAATGTATTCTGAAGATCCCAGATTTAGACAAAATATGGAATACATATTCCACCTACTCTTTGAAAGTGAAATAGCAACTCTATGCTACGGAGTTGCACACACATTGAAATCAGGTACCCATTTTCAAAATATGTCAGCTACTCAATTACTACAAAAAGTACAAGAAAAAGATGAAATTCTACGATCAAGTACTACAAATCTGTTAGCAAACATGCGTGGAACAAAAGAATACTGGTTCCGACGTCACAGAGATGTACATTGTAGGATAAGAAACCTTGGCCCACCCACTTGGTTTGTTACATTGTCAGGGTAATTCATAGAATTTTGCAGAAAAGTGTCGCAAGCGGCTGGCGCAGAGTGCCCGCATGCGATTGTCTGCGCCAGGCGTGTGCGCCAAAACCGATTTCCGCGCACAGCGTATTCATGGATTTTAGGCTCCCAAACCCGTCGTGGTGCGGAGTATCGCAGCGACCCTGCAGCAGCGCCAGTAACGCCCCCAAGAACGCCCTCACGCAAGGAAAAGCCATCAAAATCGCTAAATCATCGCAAAGGGCTGCGCTAACCCTGGACCAGTTTACAGGGCTGCCAAACAAGAAACGCAAAGCTGGTAACGTTCATATCAGTGGTACGCGGGAAGTTTTACATGCGATTAGCCAGGGTAAGTGTATTACAGGGGTACGCAGGAAGTTTTACACGCGATTAGCCAGGGTACGTGTATTACAGGGGTACGCATGAAGTTTTACACGCGATTAGCCAGGGTACGTGTATTACAGAGGTACGCGGGAATTATCACACGCGATTTGGCTGGGTACGTGTATTACAGGGGTGCGCAGGAAGTTACACACGCGATTTGGCTGGGTACGTGTATTACAGGGGTGCGCGGGAAGTTACACACGCGATTAGGCTGGGTGGGTCCTCACAGGTGTTCCCTGTACACCCTCCACGGCCCCTGCAGGCAGCCCACAAAACAGGGGACTACCCTGCACACCTGCTCATGTCGATCCACCCCCCACCCCCCCCAGCAGTGTGGGGCTCCCTCCACCAGGCCCCCACTCATGTCCCCTATCACCCCCACCCCCAGCAGTGCAGGGGCAGCCTCCACCAGGCCCCCACTCATGTCTCCCACCCACCCTACCCCCCAGGACTGTGGGGCAGCCTCCACCAGGCCCCCACTCATGTCTCCCACTACCCCCACCCCCCAGCCACCAGGGGCAGCCTCCACCAGGCCCCCACTCATGTCTCCCAGCACCCCCACCGCCCAGCAGTGCAGGGGCAGCCTCCACCAGGCCCCCACTCATGTCTCCCACCACCCCCACCCCCCAGCCTCCAGGGGCAGCCTTCACCTGGCCCCCACTCATGTCTCCCACCACCCCCACCCCCCAGCAGTGCAGGGGCAGCCTCCACCAGGCCCCCACTCATGTCTCCCACAACCCCCACCCCCTAGCAGTGCAGGGGCAGCACCACCAGGCCCCCACTCATGTCTCCTATCACCCCCACCCCCTAGCAGTGCAGGGGCAGCCTCCACCAGGCCCCCACTCATGTCTCCCACCCACCCCACCCCCCAGGACTGTGGGGAAGCCTCCACCAGGCCCCCACTCATGTCTCCCACCATCCCCACCCCCTAGCAGTGCAGGGGCAGCCTCCACCAGGCCCCCACGCATGTCTCCCACCACCCCCACCCCCTAGCAGTGCAGGGGCAGCCTCCACCAGGCCCCCACTCATGTCTCCCACCCCCCACCCCCCCAGCACGGTGGGGCACCCTCCACCAGGCCCCCACTCATGTCCAACTCATGTCTCCCACCACCCCCACCCCCCAGCAGTGCAGGGGCAGCCTCCACCAGGCCCCCACTCATGTCCCCCACCATCCCCACCCCCTAGCAGTGCAGGGGCAGTCTCCACCAGGCCCCCACTCATGTCCCCCTGTACCCCCATCCCCCAGCCACCAGGGGCAGCCTCCACCAGGCCCCCACTCATGTCTCCCACCACCCCCACACCCTAGCAGTGCAGGGGCAGCCTCCACCAGGCCCCCACTCATGTCTCCCATCACCCCCACCCCCCAGCATTGCAGGGCAGCCTCCACCAGGCCCCCACTCATGTCTGACCCAGCCACCCGCCACCCAGGACTGTGGGGCAGCCTACACCAGGCCCCCACTCATGTCTCCCACCACCCCACCCCCCAGCCACCAGGGGCAGCCTCCACCAGGCCCGCACTCATGTCTCCCACCACCCCCACCCCCCAGCAGTGCAGGGGCAGCCTCCACCAGGCCCCCACTCATGTCTCCCACCACCCAACCCCCCAGCCACCAGGGGCAGCCTCCACCAGGCCCCCACTCATGTCTCCCACCACCCCAACCCCCCAGCAGTGCAGGGGCAGCCTCCACCAGGCCCCCACTCATGTCTCCCATAACCCCCACCCCCCAGCATCCAGGGGCACCCTCCACCAGGCCCCCACTCATGTCTCCCACCACCCCCACCCCCAGCAGTGCAGGGCACCCTCCACCAGGCCCCCACTCATGTCTCTCACCACCCCCACCCCCCAGCATCCAGGGGCACCCTCCACCAGGCCCCCACTCATGTCTCCCATCACCCCCACCCCCCAGCAGTGCAGGGCACCCTCCACCAGGCCCCCACTCATGTCTCCCATCACCCCCACCCCCCAGCAGTGCAGGGCACCCTCCACCAGGCCCCCACTCATGTCTCCCATCACCCCCTCCCCCCAGCATTGCAGGGCACCCTCCACCAGGCCCCCACTCATGTCTCCCATCACCCCCACCCCCCAGCATCCAGGGGCACCCTCCACCAGGCCCCCACTCATGTCTCCCACCACCCCCACCCCCCAGCAGTGCAGGGCAGCCTCCACCAGGCCCCCACTCATGTCTCCCACCATCCCCACCCCCTAGCAGTGCAGGGGCAGCCTCCACCAGGCCCCCACTCATGTCTCCCACCACCCACACCCCCTAGCAGTGCAGGGGCAGCCTCCACCAGGCCCCCACTCATGTCTCCCACCACCCCCACCCCCTAGCAGTGCAGGGGCAGCCTCCACCAGCCCCCCACTCATGTCTCCCACCCACCACTCCCCCAGCACTGTGGGGCACCATCCACCAGGCCCCCACTCATGTCCAACTCATGTCTCCCACCACCCCCACCCCCCAGCAGTGCAGGGGCAGCCTCCACCAGGCCCCCACTCATGTCCCCCACCATCCCCACCCCCTAGCAGTGCAGGGGCAGTCTCCACCAGGCCCCCACTCATGTCCCCCTGTACCCCCATCCCCCAGCCACCAGGGGCAGCCTCCACCAGGCCCCCACTCATGTCTCCCACCACCCCCACCCCCTAGCAGTGCAGGGGCAGCCTCCACCAGGCCCCCACTCATGTCTCCCATCACCCCACCCCCCAGCATTGCAGGGCAGCCTCCACCAGGCCCCCACTCATGTCTGACCCAGCCACCCGCCACCCAGGACTGTGGGGCAGCCTACACCAGGCCCCCACTCATGTCTCCCACCACCCCACCCCCCAGCCACCAGGGGCAGCCTACACCAGGCCCACACTCATGTCTCCCACCACCCCCACACCCCAGCAGTGCAGGGGCAGCCTCCACCAGGCCCCCACTCATGTCTCCCACCACCCAGCCCCCCAGCCACCAGGGGCAGCCTCCACCAGGCCCCCACTCATGTCTCCCACCACCCCAACCCCCCAGCAGTGCAGGGGCAGCCTCCACCAGGCCCCCACTCATGTCTCCCATCACCCCCACCCCCCAGCATCCAGGGGCACCCTCCACCAGGCCCCCACTCATGTCTCCCACCACCCCCACCCCCAGCAGTGCAGGGCACCCTCCACCAGGCCCCCACTCATGTCTCTCACCACCCCCACCCCCCAGCATCCAGGGGCACCCTCCACCAGGCCCCCACTCATGTCTCCCATCTCCCCCACCCCCCAGCAGCGCAGGGCACCCTCCACCAGGCCCCCACTCATGTCTCCCATCACCCCCACCCCCCAGCAGTGCAGGGCACCCTCCACCAGGCCCCCACTCATGTCTCCCATCACCCCCTGCCCCCAGCATTGCAGGGCACCCTCCACCAGGCCCCCACTCATGTCTCACATCACCCCCACCCCCCAGCATCCAGGGGCACCCTCCACCAGGCCCCCACTCATGTCTCCCACCACCCCCACCCCCCAGCAGTGCAGGGCAGCCTCCACCAGGCCCCCACTCATGTCTCCCACCATCCCCACCCCCTAGCAGTGCAGGGGCAGCCTCCACCAGGCCCCCACTCATGTCTCCCACCACCCACACCCCCTAGCAGTGCAGGGGCAGCCTCCACCAGGCCCCCACTCATGTCTCCCACCACCCCCACCCCCTAGCAGTGCAGGGGCAGCCTCCACCAGCCCCCCACTCATGTCTCCCACCCACCACTCCCCCAGCACTGTGGGGCACCCTCCACCAGGCCCCCACTCATGTCCAACTCATGTCTCCCACCACCCCCACCCCCCAGCAGTGCAGGGGCAGCCTCCACCAGGCCCACACTCATGTCTCCCACCATCCCCACCCCCTAGCAGTGCAGGGGCAGCCTCCACCAGGCCCCCACTCATGTCTCCCACCCCCCCACCCCCCAGAAGTGCAGGGGCACCCTCCACCAGACCCCCACTCATGTCCCCCTGCACCCCCACCCTCCGGCTACAAGGGGCAGCCTCCACCAGACCCCCACTCATGTCCCCCTGCACCCCCACCCCCCAGCCACAAGGGGCAGCCTCCACCAGGCCCCCACTCATGTCTCCCATCACCCCCACCCCCCAGCATTGCAGGGCACCCTCCACCAGGCCCCCACTCATGTCTCCCATCACCCCCACCCCCCAGCATCCAGGGGCACCCTCCACCAGGCCCCCACTCATGTCTCCCACCACCCCCACCCCCAGCAGTGCAGGGCAGCCTCCACCAGGCCCCCACTCATGTCTACCACCATCCCCACCCCCTAGCAGTGCAGGGGCAGCCTCCACCAGGCCCCCACTCATGTCTCTCACCCCCCACCCACCCCCCAACACTGTGGGGCACCCTCCACCAGGCCCCCACTCATGTCCAACTCATGTCTCCCACCACCCCCACCCCCCAGCAGTGCAGGGGCAGCCTCCACCAGGCCCCCACTCATGTCTCCCACCATCCCCACCCTCTAGCAGTGCAGGGGCAGCCTCCACCAGGCCCCCACTCATGTCTCCCACCACCCCCACCCCCCAGCAGTGCAGGGGCAGCCTCCACCAGGCCCCCACTCATGTCTCCCACCACCCCCACTCCCTAGCAGTACAGGGGCACCCTCCACCAGGCCCCCACTCATGTCCCCTATCACCCCCACCCCCAGCAGTGCAGGGGCAGCCTCCACCAGGCCCCCACTCATGTCTACCACCCACCCACCCCCCAGGACTGTGGGGCAGCCTCCACCAGGCCCCCACTCATGTCTCCCACAACCCCCACCCCCTAGCAGTGCAGGGGCAGCCTCCACCAGGCCCCCACTCATGTCTCCCACCACCCCCACCCCCCAGCCACCAGGGGCAGCCTCCACCAGGCCCCCACTCATGTCTCCCACCACCCCCACCCCCAGCCACCAGGGGCAGCCTCCACCAGGCCCCCACTCATATCTCCCACCACCCCCACCCCCCAGCAGTGCAGGGGCAGCCTCCACCAGGCCCCCACTCATGTCTCCCATCACCCCCACCCCCCAGCATTGCAGGGCACCCTCCACCAGGCCCCCACTCATGTCCAACTCATGTCTCCCACCACCCCCACCCCCCAGCAGTGCAGGGGCAGCCTCCACCAGGCCCCCACTCATGTCCCCCTGCACCCCCACCCCCCAGCATCCAGGGGCACCCTCCACCAGGACCCCACTCATGTCCCCCTGCACCCCCACCCCCCAGCCACCAGGGGTAGCCTCCACCAGGCCCCCACTCATGTCTCCCACCACCCCCACCCCCTAGCAGTGCAGGGGCAGCCTCCACCAGGCCCCCACTCATGTCTCCCATCACCCCCACCCCCCAGCATTGCAGGGCACCCTCCACCAGGCCCCCACTCATGTCCCCTATCACCCCCACCCCCAGCAGTGCAGGGGAAGCCTCCACCAGGCCCCCACTCATGTCTCCCAACACCCCCACACCCCAGCCACCAGTGGCAGCTTCCACCAGGCCCCCACTCATGTCTCCCACCACCCCCAACCCCCAGCAGTTCAGGGGCAGCCTCCACCAGGCCCCCACTCATGTCTCCCAACACCCCCACCCCCCAGCCACCAGTGGCAGCTTCCACCAGGCCCCCACTCATGTCTCCCACCACCCCACCCCCCAGCAGTGCAGGGGCAGCCTCCACCAGGCCCCCACTCATGTCTCCCATCATCCCCGCCCCCCAGCATCCAGGGGCACCCTCCACCAGGCCCCCACTCATGTCTCCCACCACCCCCACCCCCCAGCAGTGCAGGGCACCCTCCACCAGGCCCCCACTCATGTCTCCCACCACCCCCACCCCCAGCATCCAGGGGCACCCTCCACCAGGCCCCCACTCATGTCTCCCATCACCCCCACCCCCCAGCAGTGCAGGGCACCCTCCACCAGGCCCCCACTCATGTCTCCCATCACCCCCACCCCCCAGCATTGCAGGGCACCCTCCACCAGGCCCCCACTCATGTCTCCCATCACCCCCACCCCCCAGCATTGCAGGGCACCCTCCACCAGGCCCCCACTCATGTCTCCCATCACCCCCAGCCCCCAGCATCCAGGGGCACCCTCCACCAGGCCCCCACTCATGTCTCCCACCACCCCCACTCCCCAGCAGTGCAGGGCAGCCTCCACCAGGCCCCCACTCATGTCCAACTCATGTCTCCCACCACCCCCACCCCCCAGCAGTGCAGGGGCACCCTCCACCAGGCCCCCACTCATGTCTCCCACCACCCCCACCCCCCAGCAGTGCAGGGGCACCCTCCACCAGGCCCCCACTCATGTCCAACTCATGTCTCCCACCACCCCCACCCCCCAGCCGTGCAGGGGCAGCCTCCACCAGGCCCCCACTCATGTCCCCCTGCACCCCCACCCCCAGCATCCAGGGGCAACCTCCACCAGGCCCCCACTCATGTCCCCCTGAACCCCCACCCCCCAGCCACCAGGGGCAGCCTCCACCAGGCCCTCACACATGTCCCCCTGCCCACAGGCCCTGACAATCCTCAAGCATGGGCCTCATGGCCAGCCACCACAGCCCAAAGACACAACCAAGTATTACATGTGCCCATGATACTACTCCAATGGAAACAATGTAAATGAACACGTGTCTCACACACACACAATGGTTGCAAGTGAACCTGAAAACCCATATCATGACATGCATGAAAACAATGAGATGAAACCACACATTGAAGAATGAAAAAATCAAAATAATGTATTAAAAACAACAGTAATGGCAATCAAAATTAAACAATATACACAAGTATAAAATAAAGAAAATTCAGCTGGCTGTTCCTTTTCAAAACAAAATCAATAAATGATAATCCAAAAAAATGTCTTCCAAAGTTCAAGTCCATAAAAAGGAAATGAAGGGAAAAAAGAAATAGAAAACCATTGCTCCATGGAAAAAAATATTCATAGTAAAAAAAATATCCAAATGCAAAGTCCATCTATGTACAAAGTATTCAGGGTCCATCATCCCAACAGAAGAAATGAAACCTACAAAAAACCTATCTAAAATGGAAGTATATACAAAAGGTGGAGCAGTGTCAGTCGACTCCAAATAAAAATAAACAATAAAGGAAACCTATCACTAAATAACTATATACAATGGCGGCAGGCCAGTCCAGCGGCTCACTCAGTGGTGTTCCGGGCCAGGGCATCATCGAACTCCTCGTCTATGTCCCGGAGGCGGTCCTGTTCCATGGCCAGAGGGTCCGCAGGGACGCCGACATGTTCACCTCCAACTCCCTGCGGATTGCCTCGAGGCACTCGGCCCGCCTCAGGGCCCTCCGCATGGAGTTCTCCGCCCTGACCATCGTGAGCCGCGCCTCTTCCGCCCGCCACCACTCCGCATCTATGGCGTAGCCCAACCGCTGCCACACGGAAGACACTGCCCGTCCAGGGTCCTCCTGCCCTCCGGCCGATGCCTGCCCCTCCGATGTTGAAGGCCCCGAGCTATCGTGGCTCCCACCTACAGCCTCCTGCTGCTGCAGCTGCTGCTGTCCATGTACCCAGTCCGATGGTGACTGCACATCCTCCTCCAGCTGGGGTGCAGTCGTTGATGTGGCCACCCCTGCTGGACGTCCGACTCCCGACTGTGGCAGGGATCTGTTTTCCACCAGCCTGGCCGCACGGTCAGAGGAAGCTCCACAGGGCACCCAGGTGACACATGGGTGGGAAGATGGCATGGAGGACGACTGGGGCATAGGGGGTTCTGTGGAGAAGGGGGTCGAAACAAGGTGCAGGAAACAGAGGAATCCAGCCCTGGTGAGCTGTCCCAGTGGGTCAACGCGGTCAACGAGCTATGCGAGAAGACGTGCAGACTCATCATGAAAAGACTGCAGGTCAGCTCGCATGGCCCGTTGTCACAACGCTACCCCACCCTGGACAGGCTCAACCTGGTGCAGGATAGCCACATCCGCAGGGAGAGGAAGGCCAGGTGTTGTAAGCCAATCCCCTCCCTGAGAACGGGTCTGGAGGTAGGCATCCCCGCTAGTGCAAGATGATGCAGTGACAGGAGCAGGGACAGGATTGCACACAGGCACCTCCGCGGCGGCCTGTGCTGCCTCCTGTCCCTGATCCTGCACTGCACCACTAGCACCAGTGGAATCCCCACCTCCAGACCCCGCCTCTGTCGCTTGCACGGCCTCCTCCTCCACCAAACCCCCCACCAACCTGGATGACTCCATGCCATCTTCCTCCGATGGGCCCTGTGGGGTCCCAGCTGCCCCTTCTGCTGCTGAGGAGTCCAACTCCAACCTCCGCCTCTTGGACCTCCCCTCGGCAGCTGCGGCCTGGGACACGGCACCGGACTCCTCACTCCCCGATGAGATCAGAACCTGGGAGGGGATCCGGGCCTTGCGTCTCCGGCTGGTGGTGCGACCCCTGCCGCTGTGCTCCACAGCACCTTCTCCGCCCTCTTCATCAGTTGACGCTGCAGACAGGGAGAAAGAAAACACAGGCATCAGGGCACTGTAAAATGGACTCATACACACATGACAGTTATACATGAGTTGCATTGGTAAACCTCAGACATGGCATCACAATCCCCAACACACATGTCATTTCAACTTGCACACATGAGCCATACCACAGCCATATTGCAACAGCCAGCACCATCCATTCACATACAACAGCATGAGCAGCCAAAGGTCATCCACACATCACATGCAACATAGGGAGTACACTACACATGCACACATACCACCAAACTTGCATGTATGTGTACACCTCCGCCAACTGTCGCAGTGTTCCGATCGACATCCATGTCACACCTGACAATCATTCCTCCACATCCTGTGCCATGCAAGCCCACACACACAAGCACCATCCATGTGTCACACATGAGACCCCTCGCATGTGTCACCCTCACGGCCCTGTACACCCCCCCTACTTGCCCACATAAAAATATATGTTCAACCTGCACACTCCTGGCACACCACCACACGCACAGCTTACAATCAATATGCATGTACACTTACCGCTCGACTCCAGACGGGTCTGCCCCTCAAGGACCTGGATGTGGAGCACTGGGGATATGCGTTCCAGGACCCTCATCTGATCTCCCGACAAGTGGCCCCGGCGCCCCTTAGCATCCGCTGCCTTCAGGAGCGCCGGGCCTTGTTGAGGGTCCTGGACCTGAAGTCCTCCCAGCGCTTCCTGACACGTTCGTAGTCGCGGACTGCCACCTCCTCCGCGTTAATGGCAGTCACGATGTCCATCCAGATCCGAGTCCGTCCTTCCTTGTCGGCGCGCAACCTTCCGAAGAGGGCATCATACTGCCCCAGGACATGCTCCACCAGGACACCAACTTCGGTGGCAGTGAAGCTGGTGCCCCTCTGCCTCCTTGGCCGGGGGTTGCCACTGGTGCCAGATGTTGCAGTGCCCGACATGGCAACCCCAGAGGCAGGAGTGGGTGGGCAACTGGGTCATGGGGCTGGGCTGTGGGGCGATGGAAAAGCAGTCGGGAGTCTTCGGTTCCAGCAGGGGTGGTCACAGCAACAGCACCCCTGGCTGATGTGCAGGCAGCAAATGGCAGGGCACGTGGGCAGCAGGCAGTCAGGCAGCAGCAGATGGCAGGTGGGAGCGTGCTCAGGGCTCTGGGGGGCAGTAATTCGGCCTTCTGGGCAGGAGCGTGGTCTTCCGTGTGTTTTCGCGTGGCCAGCTTGATACGGAGTGATTTTGCAGGTGAGAATCCAGCACGTCTGCGTGTAATTCGAGGAAAGGCCCTTAGCGCGTAAGCGCGTCTATGAAGTCACGTGCACGTTGAATATGGCACACGTTTGAAATGTTGCGTTTTTAAAAAATGAAAGACACGTCCGAGTGTCAAAGCGTGTAATTGGTGGAAATGGCCTTAGCGCGTACACGCGGAAGTGACAAAGCGTGTAATTTGTGGAAATGGCCCTACACGCGGAAGTGACAAAGCGTGTAATTGGTGGAAATGGCCCTAGCGCGTACACGCGGAAGTGACGCTGGACGTGTGGGCCTGCATAAAAGGTACGTGTAGAACATCATTTCCTTGTACGTGCTTTTTGTGGAGAGCGAGTGGGTGAAATCTGTACTTCTTGTCGTTTCACACGCGATTTACTTCACAGCGTTTCAAGTTCGTACTCCCTGTTACCTCTGACAGCTTTTTCTCTTTTTTCTCTTTTTCTGGTTTTCCTGGGCCTGTTCCCTCAAACAGCGTTCCCTTCTACTGTTGTCCTGTCTCCTCAGGCAGCGTACAATTCTTCTTTTGGTGGGGGTGTTGCCAACGTGCACACGTGCTTCTTTTTCACGCTCTTTTTCCTGGCAGACGGTGAGTCACGCACGTATCTAACATCTGTGCTTGCCCCGTGTGTAGCCTACCCCTTCAGAGGTCATTCTAGGCTGCGTGTGACACGCATACGTTCATTCTTGTGTTACTGGGTGCCACAGCGTAGTGCAGGTTTTTTTTTCCGCACACGTGGTCTAGGAGGGGTTGCGTGCACGTCATCTCCCTTTTTTGGGCTTCCTGTGCGTTGCGTGACCCGTCATCTTTCCCCAGGGGTCACATTCAGCCTTGCTAGAGCACTAGGGTACAATTACCATCTGGTACCCAACCCCTTTGACCCCCAATTGCCCAGGACAACAGTTTACAGCCACTCCCATACGCACATTAACATTAGTGCCATGGTTGGGAGTCGAGGAATCCGTAAGGGTGGCAAAGGTGGACGAGCCACAAGTGGTGGCCGTGGTGGATCCGGTAGGGGACGTGGTCGTTACTTGCAGGGTGACCCTGTCCCCCCATGTGTGGAGGACCAGTCAAGGGCAGCCATAATCCCCCCCGCCCCCCTGGTTGAGGCTGATGTGGCTGACACCATCCATGCTCAGCCCTTGTTGGACCAGCCCATTGTGGCACCAGACCTGGCTGACTCCATGGCTGACTTCCAGGTCAGCAGGCCTATGACACGTGTGCTGGTGCACGTTGATGTCATCAGGCCACGTGGATCAGGGGCAGCAAGGTCATCTGCTGCCCCAAGTAGGCAGGGTGGAGAGGCTGCAGGGGCAGCTGCGGCTCCATCCACCCCAGCTCTCACACACCCAGCCAGGACAGTGTCGGTCCTAGTCCATCCTGCTGACATTCCCCCTGACACCATTACACTTGAGCCAATACCTGCACCAACTCCCATGCTGAGTGTGCAATCCCACACTCCTGATACAGAGTCCACCAGGGCTCCTGCCACTAGTGTCCAGAGCGGCGTAGGACACTCAGGATCCCCACCACCTTCCAAGCGGAAGAGGAAGAGTGCTCGTCCGGCACAGGCTGATGCCCCAGACACGGCTACACAGTCCGGCCCGTCGAGGAAGCCCAGCTTCACGGATGCCGAACTGAATGCACTTGTCGAGAATGTGTCCGCACATGATAACAAAATGGTCATTGTTGCAGGATCCAAGACCACACCTGCACAACGCCAGGCACACTGGCAGACCGTTGCGGACATCGTAAGTGCCCTTGGAATCGTGAGGCGCACAGCCAATGATTGCTAAAAGCGCTGGAATGACCTAAAGCGCAGGGCAAAGAATAAGCTGGCCTCAAGTCATGCTGCAACTCTAGTGACTGGAGGTGGGTCTCCAGTAGAAGACATGGAACTCACTCCACATGAGTCAGTCGCTGGGACCTACGTCACGGAGGAACAGATCCAAGGCGTGGGAGATCTGCCTGATTATGAGGCATTGTCCGGTGAGTGCACATGCATGTGTGTGTCATCCATGTGCATGGTGTGTGTGTGAGGGCTTCTGTTTGTGTGCCAGGTGAGGGTGCGTGCGCCTGAGTCGTTTGGGTCACCCATGTGCTTCATGCAATACATTCTGTGCAGCAGCATTTGGCCATAGCAGTATCCCTTCTGCCAACAGTAGACATCTAGCCCAACAGCACGCCAGTTGCCCTTGAAGTGTCACCTTGCCACAACATTGTTGCTTATTTTTCTCTGTTCATTCAGGCAGATTGTTTGCATTCCACCACTTTTACTAGGCATTTCTCAGTCCTCTAGTCACATGTCTGACATGGCTATGGTAAAGTGGAGTGACTTTGTTACCTGGATATCATTTGTTTAGACATGTCCCTGTGCAATCGGACTATTTTGGACTGGCAGCTCCAGGTGAAATATCAGACCTGTTTGAATTAGAAAAGCTATTACATGAGGGAACTGGACTGAATGAATAAGTGCTGCCCTCCTCTCCATAATCACTCAATGGCAATGGTACATGCCATCTGTGTGATGGCATGTGTATTTCACCTGGCAATCACAGGCCAATGTGTGATGCCACTGCCAGGCAGCATGCAGAAAATGTGTTCATCTTCCATCTTGGTGTCATCAGTGTGTGCCATTTGCCTACCCTTCATACGCAGTGAGGGTGCATGCATGGGAGGGTTTTAGTCATGTGGGACATGTGTCAATCAAGTACTGGTTCTGTTGCTTCTCAGCCCTCATTGTGTGCCATGGTGCTAATGCCTGTTTCCATTTGTTTGCTTTTATGTCTTTGCAGGGGAAGACGCACCTGATACTGCTGGGGTTGTGGAGATGGTGCAGACCCAGGAGGGGCCTGAGGGCCGACCAACCACCAGTGAGGGATGTGGTGTGGTGGTGGGTGAGAACCCACAACTGCTGCAGGTCGTGCTCTCAAGGGGTGTCTCTGGCTGCACCTCCCCCGAGCTGTACTCAGGTGTTGATTCGGATGATGAGACCTACGTGCCGTCGCAGGTGAGTGTTCCTGGGAGTTATTCTGTTCTGTCCGACCCACCTGCACCAGGGTCAGGACCCTCAATGGGGATGTCAGTGTTGGCAGCTACGCCTTTGGTGGTTACGGATGCAGGGTCACACTCCGCGACATCTGATCCTGTTCCTGGGCCAGCAGATTAGAGGGGGAATGCAGTCCTGCAGCCTCAGGCAGTGCCGGCACAGCAAGCGCAGTTCGCCTTGCCCCAGACAGGTGTGATGCCCGCCGACGTGGTGGCCGTACGCCACCTGGCAATACCGCATGGGAGCAATCCATTTACGGTATGGCAACCCAACAGGCAGCATCATCAGAGATGATGGCTCAGGCCATGGATAGGGTGGCCACTTCCATTGTCCCCCTCGAAAGGCTGATGGAGCGACTACAGCAGGCAACCGACTCCATCTGCCAGTCACAGGACATGTTGGCGTCCAACAGGGACAGGCGGGCGGCACTGGCGACTCTGCAGGAAGCCATCTCCATAGAGTCCCAGGGCCACAGGGAAGCCCTGAGGCTGGAATTCCTTCACCTCAGGATGACTCTTGTTGAGCTTGAGGATTCAACAAACCGAAGGACAGAACAGCAGCTGGAGCATCTCACCCGTACGCTCTCAGCTGAGATGCAGGCAACTAGGGCAGAGGTCCGGGCATCCCGTGAGTTGTTGCATGGGGACCTCCGCACACTCATCCTCCAGAATGAGACCTACCACACCCGCATGGTTGCAGCCATGGAGGAACAGACTAGGGCCTTGCGTGGGCTGCCTCCCATAGTGCCACCACCTCAGGATGCAGCTGCACAGGGTGATAATAGCGACTGCAGTGATACTCCCACAATAGGGTAGCCGTGTGGGCCATGAGCCCATGGAGGTGTTTTTTTTCCGCAAGATCCACACAGGTGGGTTTTGGTGTGCACCCTGTCCTCGGACCTCCTGGGTGGGCCCCCCAACCCCCCCGGGCCCATTAATGGCCATTTTTGATTTTGTTTTTTGTTTTTTTTTGTTTTTTTTTTTTGGGACAGTGTGTTGCCTTGTGTGGCTCCCGTGGGCATACGCTGCATTGTGGCTGGGCACATGCAGGCTTGTCATGTATTTGGTTCAGATGCTTGGGTTTTTGTCACACACACCCCTCCTGCTTCCCGTTTCCATGGGCTTACAAAGGGTGTGCCCAAGTGACATTGACGTACATGGTGACATTGGACTCCCACTACATGTGTGGGTAGTCTAGTCAATACTGTGTATACATTCCTAGTGCATATTGCTGTTGTGTTGTACACTGCATGTTGCATTGATGTGTAACTCATCATCCATGTCTACCTCCTAATTTGCAGGTCCTTTCCTCATGTCTACACAAGGCCCTCTACTTTGGAGATGGGGTCCATGTTGGCAGCAGTGCACCTACAACTCTACATGGCGGCAACACTGTACAGTTGGAAGTGGTGGGAGTGCAGGCATTTCCAGGTGGTGAGACTACTAATTCCTTACATTCGTAATGTCATGTTAATGGTAGTTTTGAGGGTCAGTAGCTGATAAGTGTTATTGCTAAATACCTGCTCAAGTGTGTTGTTGGTCCTGCATTACTGTGAGCATTTCAGGTGTCGCAAGTTTCAATTAGGGACACTGTACTTTGTGACACTTGTGTCATGTTGTGGGGATTACTTTGTTTACCTGCACATAGCATGACATGGCATGGTGTGTCTTGTGGCGGTGCTGGGGATGGGTTGGGTGACATGGCACTGTCCTCATGTGCATTTTGCAAGTGGGTATTCATTTTAGCTGCATGAATGTGTTTTTTCACGAAACTGCATTGGTGGTGTCTGTGTAGGTAGGGATGCACACATTGTAACACTTCCAGGTGAACAATCTCAGGCTGATATGGTTTTGACGGTTGATTCTCCAGACATTCAGGATCAGTGTCAGGTTGAGTCATCATTGATTGTCAGATGGTATGTGCCAGGGCAGTATGCACTCCACAGGGGTGTGATTTCTATGTGAAGTAATTAGCCACTAGCTGTGTACGGGCTGCCTCCCCCGTGCCCTTTCCCCTCCCATGCGCAGCGGGCGTGCATGTGGTTGGGGATGTGGGGGAACCACCATGTCCACGGCCAGGCCCCGGCGTGTTGCAACGTTGTGCAGGACACATGCTGTCACTATGATCCTGCACACTACTGGAGGAGCGTATAACAGCTGCCCGCCAGAACGGTCAAGGGAGCGAAAGCGTGACTTAAGCACTCCGAATGTGCACTCCACTATGCCCCGGGTTGCAATGTGGGCTGTGTTATATCTTACCTTGGGTGGCGTGGTGGGGTTCCGAATTGGCGTCATCATGTGGGGGCTGAGAGGGTAGGCACTGTCCCCTGTGGAGGTGGTGATGGGTATCATTGGTGGGGTTGTGACCTTGCTCAGGATCTGACATGCATGCATGTGCAGTGGCATTCATACTCACCAAGCAGCCATGTATCGCCATGCCGCCCAGCTTCTAGGTCCCGGCTTAGGGTGGACATTCGGTAAATGAAGCTGTCGTGGGTGGACCCGGGATAGTTGGCATATAATGAGGTGATGATTCCCTTGGCATTACATACTACCTGCACGTTGATGCAATGCCAGTGCTTGCGGTTCCTATAGATGTGCTCAGATGCCCTGGGGGGACGTAGAGCCACATTGGTGCAGTCGATGGCACCTAGCACTTTGGGGAATCGTGCCACACCGTAATAATCCAGGGCGGCAGCATGCCTTTCTGCAGGTGTTCTGGGCAGGTATATGTGCCTGCGGACTGATGGGCGTGCAGTGATGATGTTCAAGACCTGGTGTAGGCAGCGTGACTGCGTGGCCTGTGACACCCCACCCACTATGGCACTTGTCCACTGAAATGATCCAGTGGCTAAGAAGTGCAGTACATTGAGGACCTTCTCCAGGGGGCTGAGTGCTTGGGAGCACAGGGTGGGTGATGTGAGGTCATCCTCCCACTCACTCACCAGGTCCAGTATTATGTGTGGTGGAAACCTGTACCTCCCATACACCTGGTCATCAGGCATCCCAAAAAGGCTGGTTCTGGGTGTGAAAATTCTGGCCCTGACTATCCTCCTCCTCCTCCTTTGGTAGCCCATGGCCACTGCTGCTAGGAACAGTATATTCATCCTGGCGTCTGAGCTTGTTAGTTTTTTGCGCGCAAATGTATGCATCGCGGTTCGACGTATGCCTGCTTCCTACTGGCGTACGTGTTTCTTTGCGCGTGTTGTAGGCGAGCGTGTGAAACTTCTCACGCACCCCTGAAATCCAGTACCCAGGCCAATAGCGTGTGGAAATTCCCGTGCACCCCAGAATACACGTGCGCTGATGTACTCGCGTGTGTAAGTGCCCGCGCACCCCTGAAATACACGTACATAGGCCAATCGCGTGTACGCGCACTTTTGTCCAATTACACGCGATGAGACTCTGACGTGCAGTCTTTCCACGTGTGCTCTGTCATCACGTGCTATGAGGGAAACACCCGTGCGGGTCACGTCACAGACGCGCTTACGCGCTGAGGGCCTTTGGTCCAATAGAATCGCGTATGCGTGCTGACGCGCTTACGCGCTAAGGGCCTTTCCTCGAATTTCACGCTGACAAGCAGGATTTTCACGTGCCAAATCACTCTGTATCAAGCTGGCCACGCGAAAACACACGGAAGACCACCCTCCTGCCCAGAAGGCTGAATTACTGCCCCCCAGTGCCCCGAGCAGCCTCCCACGTGCCATCTGCTGCTGCCTGCCTGCCTGCTGCCACCGTGCCCTGCCATTTGGTGCCTGCACATCAGCCATCTGCAGGGGTCCAGTTGCTGTGTCCACCCCTGCTGGAACAGAAGACTCCCGACTGGGATAACACAGTCCAGCCCCAGGACCCAGTTGCCCACCCACTCCTGCCTCTGGGGTTGCCATGTCGGGCACTTCGACATCTGGCACCAGTGGCAACCCCAGGCCAGAGGGGCAGAGGGGCACCAGCTTCACTGCCACCGAAGTTGGTGTCCTGGTGGAGCATGTCCTGGGGCAGTATGATGCCCTCTTTGGATCGTCCCGCGCCAGCAAGGAAGGACGGGAGAGGATCTGGGCTGACTGTGTGGTTGCCATCAACGCAGAGGGGGTGGCAACCCGCGACTTCCAGAAGATCAAGAAGCGCTGGGAGGACTTGAGGTCCAGGACCCTCGTGAAGGCCCGGCGCCTCATGGAGGGGGGCTGGGGTCGCATGAGTTCCATCCAGATGAGGGTCCTGGAACGCGTACGCCCAGCGCTCCACGCGCAGATCCTTGAGAGGGAGACCCGTCTGGAGTTGAGCGGTAAGTGGCCAAGCATTGCTGTGTGAGACAGGGCATGTTGCGGTGTGCTGGTTGTCTGATACTTGCCTGTATGTGTGACATAGGCCATGTACGCATGTATGTGTGCAGGGACATCATGGTAATGCATGTGCGACCAGTGATGTGTGATCCACATGGTCGTTGCATGTGTTTAAATGCGACATGGGGAGCCCTATGCAGATTTTACACATGAGAGCATGCCAGTCTCTGTTCCTGGACATGGGTGGGGGTGAGGGATGGGTGCTGATGCCAGGTACATATATGGTAGCCATGTCTGTGTGCCTGACCTGCGTGTCTGTGACTTGTGAATGCCATGGATGCATGACACATGTCTGTGACAATGCACAGATTCACTGATGCAGCCTAGTTATCTTGTATCCGCTGTGTTTGGGGTGTATGAGGCCAGATGGATGTGACTGAGGTGAAGTGTGTGCATGTGATAGGCATGACCCATGATGCATGTGAGTTCCATATCATTGTATGTTTCAAGAGTCCATTGGACATGTATGGAAATGTCCATGTCATGCACCATGCCTGTTACTGTGTGTGTTTTGCCTGGACTGACTCATGTGTTGTGGAGGGACATGATGGAAGTGTACTTTGACAGTGGTACTCATCTGCTATTGCTTCCTGTCTAGGGGACCATTGTACAGTACCCTGATGCTTGTGTTCTATGTCTCCCTCTACGCAGCGGCTAGTGAAGAAGAGGACGGAGACGGCGCTGTGGAGCAAGGCGGCGGGGATGCCCCCACGGCTGCAGCGGAAGGGGTGGGTGAGCCCCCACAGGGGCCTGCTACGGCGGAAGACGGTGAGGAGCCATCCAGGTTGGTGGTTTCCACAGAGGAGGAGGAGGCCGCCACTGAGGCACACATGGGGCCTGGTGGGGGCATCCCTGCTGGTGCAAGTGGTGCAGTCCAGGGGCAGGGGCAGGAGGCAGCACAGGTCACCGTGGAGGGGCCTGTGCATGTCGCTTTCCCTGACCCTGTGAGTGCACCACCATGCACCAGCAGGGATGCCCCCGTCCCAGGCCCGTCCGCAGGTAGAGGGGATGTCCATGTCACCTGACTCCCCTCCACCTGTGGACGAGGGGACCCGTGGCAGTATGGAGAAGGTCCTGATTGGGGTCGCGATGCGCGCGGGTGCAATTCGTGATGACATGCTTGCTTCCCGGGAGGAGCACGCACGTCATCACGAAGAGCACCGTGCCGACGTGGCCCAATTGGGATCTTCCATGTTCGGGGGTTTCCTGCATGTGTCGGCCAATCTGGCGGCCCTCTCCTCCTCTGTGGAGGCTATACGCCGGTCGTTCTCCTTGCCGTCTTCCGGCCCAGATGCCACCAGGGCCCCCTGTGGACCTGCCCTGACCAATGCAGCCAGCTCGGTGGGGATCCCATCCCTGCCACAGTCGGGAGTCGGAGGTCCAGCAGGGGTGGACACCACAGCAACTGTACCCCAGCAGATGGAGGATGTGCCGGCATCATCAGGCAGGGCACGTGCACGACGGCGTCGGTGGATTCCATCAGCCTGGATGCCGCTGTGCTGGCAAAGGCAGTTGCGTCGGAGGCAGCAGCAGAGTCAACGTGGGAGGCATCATGGCTCGGGGCCATCAACATCGGAGGGGCAGGCATCGGCCGGAGAGCTGGAGGACCTAGGACGGGAAGTGTCTTCCGTGTGGCTGCGGTTGGGCCAGCAGATGGGTGCGGAGCGGCGGCTCATGATGGTCAGGGCGGAGAACTCCATGCGGAGGGCCCTGAGGCGGGCCGAGTGCCTCGAGGCAATCCGCAGGGGGTTGGAGGAGCAGATGGCGTCGTCCCTGAGGACCCTCGGGGCCATGGAACAGGACCGCCTCCGGGACATCGAAGAGGAGTGATGATGCCCTGGCCCGGAACACCACGGAGTGAGCCGCTGGACTTGCCCGCCGCCTTTGTATATAGTTCTTTAGTTTTAGGTTTCCTTTGTTTCTTCTTATGATTTGGAGTCGACGTGCACTGCTCCACTTTTTGTATATAGTTGCATTTTAGTTAGGGTTTTTTGTAGGTTTCCTTTGTTCAGTTGGGCTCATGGACCCTTGGATGTTTTGTACATAGTTCTTCATTGGATTGTTTGATTTTTTTATTTTTATTTATTCACCATGGAGCAATGGTCTTTGCATTTCTTTTTCTCTCTCGGATTGATTTTATTTTTAATGTGACTTTGGACAACATTTTTTTGAATTTGGATTTGTAGTTTTAATTTTTTTTTAAGGACATGCAGCTTATCTTTTTTACATTGCCATTGTAGTTTGTTTCATTTCATTTGCATTCAATTTTTTTTAATACAATTTTGTTTTCATACTTCACTGTGTGGTATCATCTCACTGGTTTCATGCATGTCATGTTGGGTGTTTTCCCATTCAATTGCAAACATTGTGTGTGACGGACATGGGTTCATTTGCTTTATGAACATTGGGGATGTAACATGTAATTTCCATTTCCATGTGGGTGAATGGGTTACTTGGTAGGGCCTTTTGGCTGTGGAGGCTGACCATAACGCACATGATTGGGGATTGTGAGGACCTGGGTGCAGGGGGACATGAGTGGGGGCCTGGTGGAGGGTGCCCTGCAATGCTGGGGGGTGGGGGTGCAGGGGGCCATGAGTGGGGGCCTGGTGGAGGGTGCCCCTGCACTGCTGGGGGGTGGGGGGGTGGGAGACATGAGTTGGACATGAGTGGGGGCCCGGTGGAGGGTGCCCCTGCACTGCTGGGGGGTGGGGGTGGTGGGAGACATGAGTTGGACATGAGTGGGGGCCTGGTGGAGGGTGCCCTGCAATGCTGGGGGGTGGGGGTGCAGGGGGACATGAGTGGGGGCCTGGTGGAGGGTGCCCCTTCACTGCTGGGGGGTGGTGGGAGACATGAGTGGGGGCCTGGTGGAGGGTGCCCCTGGATGCTGGGGGGTGGGGGTGCAGGGGGACATGAGTGGGGGCCTGGTGGAGGGTGCCCCTGCACTGCTGGGGGGTGGGGGTGGTGGGAGACATGAGTTGGACATGAGTGGGGGCCTGGTGGAGGGTGCCCTGCAATGCTGGGGGGTGGGGGTGATGGGAGACATGAGTGGGGGCCTGGTGGAGGGTGCCCTGCAATGCTGGGGGGTGGGGGTGATGGGAGACATGAGTGGGGGGCTGGTGGAGGGTGCCCTGCACTGCTGGGGGGTGGGGGTGATGGGAGACATGAGTGGGGGCCTGGTGGAGGGTGCCCTGCACTGCTGGGGGGTGGGGGTGGTGGGAGACATGAGTGGGGGCCTGGTGGAGGGTGCCCCTGGATGCTGAGGGGTGGGGGTGCAGGGGGACATGAGTGGGGGCCTGATGGAGGGTGCCCCTGCACTGCTGGGGGGTGGGGTGGTGGGAGACATGAGTGGGGGCCTGGTGGAGGGTGCCCCTGGATGCTGGGAGGTGGGGGTGGTGGGAGACATGAGTGGGGGCCTGGTGGAGGGTGCCCCTGGATGCTGGGGGGTGGGGGTGCAGCGGGACATGAGTGGGGGCCTGGTGGAGAGTGCCCTGCAATGCTGGGGTGTGGGGGTGATGGGAGACATGAGTGGGGGCCTGGTGGAGGGTGCCCCTGGATGCTGGGGGGTGGGGGTGCAGGGGGCCATGAGTGGGGGCCTGGTGGAGGGTGCCCCTGGATGCTGGGGGGTGGGGGTGCAGGGGGCCATGAGTGGGGGCCTGGTGGAGGGTGCCCCTGGATGCTGGGGGGTGGGGGCGATAGGGGACATGAGTGTGGGCCTGGTGGAGGGTGCCCCACAGTGCTGGGGGGTGGGGGTGCAGGGGGCCATGAGTGGGGGCCTGGTGGAGGGTGCCCCTGGATGCTGGGGGGTGGGGGTGCAGGGGGCCATGAGTGGGAGCCTGGTGGAGGGTGCCCCTGCACTGCTGGGGGGGTGGGGGTGGTGGGAGACATGAGTTGGACATGAGTGGGGGCCTGGTGGAGGGTGCCCCTGCACTGCTGGGGGGTGGGGGTGGTGGGAGACATGAGTTGGATATGAGTGGGGGCCTGGTGGAGGGTGCCCCTGCACTGCTGGGGAGTGGGGGTGGTGGGAGACATGAGTTGGACATGAGTGGGGGCCTGGTGGAGGGTGCCCCTGGATGCTGGGGGTGGGGGTGCAGGGGGCCATGAGTGGGGGCCTGGTGGAGGGTGCCCCTGCACTGCTGGGGGGTGGGGGTGATGGGAGACATGAGTGGGGGCCTGGTGGAGGGTGCCCTGCAATGCTGGGGGGTGGGGGTGCAGGGGGACATGAGTGGGGGCCTGGTGGAGGGTGCCCCTGCACTGCTGGGGGGTGGGGGTGGTGGGCGACATGTGTGGGGGCCTGGTGGAGGGTGCCCCTGGATGCTGGGGGGTGGGGGTGCAGAGGGACATGAGTGGGGGCCTGGTGGAGGGTGCCCCTGCACTGCTGGGGGGTGGGGGTGGTGGGAGACATGAGTTGGACATTAGTGGGGGCCTGGTGGAGGGTGCCCTGCAATGCTGGGGGGTGGGGCTGATGGGAGACATGAGTGGGGGCCTGGTGGAGGGTGCCCTGCAATGCGGGGGGTGGGGGTGAAGGGAGACATGAGTGGGGGCCTGGTGGAGGGTGCCCTGCACTGCTGGGGGGTGGGGGTGATGGGAGACATGAGTGGGGGCCTGCTGGAGGGTGCCCCTGGATGCTGGGGGGTGGGGGTGAGGGGAGACATGAGTGGGGGCCTGGTGGAGGGTGCCCTGCACTGCTGGGGGGTGGGGGTGATGGGAGACATGAGTGGGGGCCTGGTGGAGGGTGCCCTGCAATGCTGGGGGGTGGGGGTGATGGGAGACATGAGTGGGGGCCTGGTGGAGGGTGCCCCTGGATGCTGGGGGGTGGGGGTGCAGGGGGCCATGAGTGGGGGCCTGGTGGAGGGTGCACCTGGATACTGGGGGGTGGGGTGCAGGGGGCCATGAGTGGGGGCCTGGTGGAGGGTGCCCCTGGATGCTGGGGGGTGGGGGTGATAGGGGACATGAGTGGGGGCCTGGTGGAGGGTGCCCCACAGTGCTGGGGGGTGGGGGTGATGGGAGACATGAGTGGGGGCCTGGTGGAGGGTGCCCCTGGATGCTGGGAGGTGGGGGTGCAGGGGGCCATGAGTGGGGGCCTGGTGGAGGGTGCACCTGGATGCTGGGGGGTGGGGGTGCAGGGGGCCATGAGTGGGGGCCTGGTGGAGGGTGCCCCTGCACTGCTGGGGGGTGGGGGTGGTGGGAGACATGAGTTGGACAAGATTGGGGGCCTGGTGGAGGGTGCCCCTGCACTGCTGGGGGGTGGGGGTGGTGGGAGACATGAGTTGGACAAGATTGGGGGCCTGGTGGAGGGTGCCCCTGCACTGCTGGGGGGTGGGGGTGGTGGGAGACATGAGTTGGACATGAGTGGGGGCCTGGTGGAGGGTGCCCCTGCACTGCTGGGGGGTGGGGTGGTGGGAGACATGAGTTGGACTTGAGTGGGGGCCTGGTGGAGGGTGCCCCTGGATGCTGGGGGGTGGGGGTGCAGGGGGCCATGAGTGGGGGCCTGGTGGAGGGTGCCCCTGCACTGCTGGGGGGTGGGGGTGATGGGAGACATGAGTGGGGGCCTGATGGAGGGTGCCCTGCAATGCTGGGGGGTGGGGGTGCAGGGGGACATGAGTGGGGGCCTGGTGGAGGGTGCCCCTGCACTGCTGGGGGGTGGGGGTGGTGGGAGACATGAGTGGGGGCCTGGTGGAGGGTGCCCCTGGATGCTGGGGGGTGGGGGTGCAGAGGGACATGAGTGGGGGCCTGATGGAGGGTGCCCCTGCACTGCTGGAGGGTGTGGGTGGTGGGAGACATGAGTTGGACATGAGTGGGGGCCTGGTGGAGGGTGCCCTGCAATGCTGGGGGGTGGGGGTGATGGGAGACATGAGTGGGGGCCTGGTGGAGGGTGCCCTGCAATGCTGGGGGGTGGGGGTGATGGGAGACATGAGTGGGGGCCTGGTGGAGGGTGCCCTGCACTGCTGGGGGGTGGGGTGATGGGAGACATGAGTGGGGGCCTGGTGGAGGGTGCCCCTGGATGCTGGGGGGTGGGGGTGGTGGGAGACATGAGTGGGGGCCTGGTGGAGGGTGCCCTGCACTGCTGGGGGGTGGGGGTGGTGGGAGACATGAGTGGGGGCCTGGTGGAGGGTGCCCCTGGATGCTGGGGGGTGGGGGTGATGGGAGACATGAGTGGGGGCCTGGTGGAGGGTGCCCTGCACTGCTGGGGGTTGGGGGTGATGGGAGACATGAGTGGGGGCCTGGTGGAGGGTGCCCTGCAATGCTGGGGGGTGGGGGTGATGGGAGACATGAGTGGGGGCCTGGTGGAGGGTGCCCCTGGATGCTGGGGGGTGGGGGTGCAGGGGGCCATGAGTGGGGGCCTGGTGGAGCGTGCCCCTGGATGCTGGGGGGTGGGGGTGCAGGGGGCCATGAGTGGGGGCCTGGTGGAGGGTGCCCCTGGATGCTGGGGGGTGGGTGTGATAGGGGACATGAGTGGGGGCCTGTGGAGGGTGCCCCACAGTGCTGGGGGGTGGGGGTGATGGGAGACATGAGTGGGGGCCTGGTGGAGGGTGCCCCTGGATGCTGGGGGGTGGGGGTGCAGGGGGCCATGAGTGGGGGCCTGGTGGAGGTTGCACCTGGATGCTGGGGGGTGGGGGTGCAGGGGGCCATGAGTGGGGGCCTGGTGGAGGGTGCCCCTGCACTGCTGGGGGGTGGGGGTGGTGGGAGACATGAGTTGGACATGAGTGGGGGCCTGGTGGAGGGTTCCCCTGCACTGCTGGGGCGTGGGGGTGGTGGGAGACATGAGTTGGACATGAGTGGGGGCCTGGTGGATGGTGCCCCTGCACTGCTGGGGGGTGGGGTTGGTGGGAGACATGAGTTGGACATGAGTGGGGGCCTGGTGGAGGGTGCCCCTGGATGCTGGGGAGTGGGGGTGCAGGGGGCCATGAGTGGGGGCCTGGTGGAGGGTGCCCCTGCACTGCTGGGGGGTGGGGGTGATGGGAGACATGAGTGGGGGCCTGGTGGAGGGAGCCCTGCAATGCTGGGGGGTGGGGGTGCAGGGGGACATGAGTGGGGGCCTGGTGGAGGGTGCCCCTGCACTGCTGGGGGGTGGGGGTGGTGGGAGACATGAGTGGGGGCCTGGTGGAGGGTGCCCCTGGATGCTGGGGGTGGGGGTGCAGGGGGACATGAGTGGGGGCCTGGTGGAGGGTGCCCCTGCACTGCTGGGGGGTTGGGGTGGTAGGAGACATGAGTTGGACATGAGTGGGGGCCTGGTGGAGGGTGCCCTGCAATGCTGGGGGGTGGGGGTGATGGGAGACATGAGTGGGGGCCTGGTGGAGGGTGCCCTGCAATGCTGGGGGGTGGGGGTGATGGGAGACATGAGTGGGGGCCTGGTGGAGGGTGCCCTGTCCTGCTGGGGGGTGGGGGTGGTGGGAGACATGAGTGGGGGCCTGGTGGAGGATGCCCCTGGATGCTGGGTGGTGGGGGTGCAGGGGGACATGAGTGGGGGCCTGGTGGAGGGTGCCCCTGCACTGCTGGGGGGTGGGGGTGGTGGGAGACATGAGTTGGACATGAGTGGGGGCCTGGTGGAGGGTGCCCTGCACTGCTGGGGGGTGGGGGTGATGGGAGACATGAGTGGGGGCCTGGTGGAGGGTGCCCTGCAATGCTGGGGGTGGGGGTGATGGGAGACATGAGTGGGGGCCTGGTGGAGGGTGCCTCTGGATGCTGGGGTTGGGGGTGCAGGGGGCCATGAGTGGGGGCCTGGTGGAGGGTGCCCCTGGATGCTGGAGGGTGGGGGTGCAGGGGGCCATGAGTGGGGGCCTGGTGGAGGGTGCCCCTGGATGCTGGGGGGTGGAGGTGATAGGGGACATGAGTGGGGGCCTGGTGGAGGGTGCCCCTGCACTGCTGGGGGGTGGGGGTGATGGGAGACATGAGTGTGGGCCTGGTGGAGGGTGCCCTGCAATGCTGGGGGGTGGTGGTGCAGGGGGACATGAGTGGGGGCCTGGTGGAGGGTGCCCCTGCACTGCTGGGGGGTGGGGGTGGTGGGAGACATGAGTGGGGGCCTGGTGGAGGGTGCCCCTGGATGCTGGGGGGTGGGGGTGATAGGGGACATGAGTGGGGGCCTGGTGGAGGGTGCCTCTGCACTGCTGGGGGGTGGGGGTGATGGGAGACATGAGTGGGCGCCTGGTGGAGGGTGCCCTGCAATGCTGGGGGGTGGGGGTGCAGGGGGACATGAGTAGGGGCCTGGTGGAGGGTGCCCCTGCACTGCTGGGGGGTGGGGGTGGTGGGAGACATGAGTGGGGGCCTGGTGGAGGGTGCCCCTGGATGCTGGGGGGTGGGGGTGCAGGGGGACATGAGTGGGGGCCTGGTGGAGGGTGCCCCTGCACTGCTGGGGGGTTGGGGTGGTGGGAGACATGAGTTGGACATGAGTGGGGGCCTGGTGGAGGGTGCCCTGCAATGCTGGGGGGTGGGGGTGATGGGAGACATGAGTGGGGGCCTGGTGGAGGGGGCCCTGCAATGCTGGGGGGTGGGGGTGATGGGAGACATGAGTGGGGGCCTGGTGGAGGGTGCCCTGCACTGCTGGGGGGTGGGGGTGATGGGAGACATGAGTGGGGGCCTGGTGGGGGGTGCCCCTGGATGCTGGGGGGTGGGGGTGGTGGGAGACATGAGTGGGGGCCTGGTGGAGGGTGCCCTGCACTGCTGGGGGGTGGGGGTGGTGGGAGACATGAGTGGGGGCCTGGTGGAGGGTGCCCCTGGATGCTGGGGGGTGGGGTTGATGGGAGACATGAGTGGGGGCCTGGTGGAGGGTGCCCTGCACTGCTGGGTGGTGGGGGTGGTGGGAGACATGAGTGGGGGCCTGGTGGAGGGTGCCCCTGGATGCTGGGTGGTGGGGGTGCAGGGGGACATGAGTGGGGGCCTGGTGGAGGGTGCCCCTGCACTGCTGGGGGGTGGGGGTGGTGGGAGACATGAGTTGGACATGAGTGGGGGCCTGGTAGAGGGTGCCCTGCACTGCTGGGGGGTGGGGGTGATGGGAGACATGAGTGGGGGCCTGGTGGAGGGTGCCCCTGGATGCTGGGGGGTGGAGGTGATGGGAGACATGAGTGGGGGCCTGGTGGAGGGTGCCCTGCACTGCTGGGGGGTGGGGGTGATGGGAGACATGAGTGGGGGCCCGGTGGGGGTGCCCCTGGATGCTGGGGGGTGGGGGTGGTGGGAGACATGAGTGGGGGCCTGGTGGAGGGTGCCCTGTACTGCTGGGGGGTGGGGGTGCAGGGGGCCATGAGTGGGGGCCTGGTGGAGGGTGCCCCTGGATGCTGGGGGGTGGAGGTGATAGGGGACATGAGTGGGGGCCTGGTGGAGGGTGCCCCTGCACTGCTGGGGGGTGGGGGTGATGGGAGACATGAGTGTGGGCCTGGTGGAGGGTGCCCTGCAATGCTGGGGGGTGGTGGTGCAGGGGGACATGAGTGGGGGCCTGGTGGAGGGTGCCCCTGCACTGCTGGGGGGTGGGGGTGGTGGGAGACATGAGTGGGGGCCTGGTGGAGGGTGCCCCTGGATGCTGGGGGGTGGGGGTGATAGGGGACATGAGTGGGGGCCTGGTGGAGGGTGCCCCTGCACTGCTGGGGGGTGGGGGTGATGGGAGACATGAGTGGGCGCCTGGTGGAGGGTGCCCTGCAATGCTGGGGGTGGGGGTGCAGGGGGACATGAGTGGGGGCCTGGTGGAGGGTGCCCCTGCACTGCTGGGGGGTGGGGGTGGTGGGAGACATGAGTGGGGGCCTGGTGGAGGGTGCCCCTGGATGCTGGGGGGTGGGGGTGCAGGGGGACATGAGTGGGGGCCTGGTGGTGGGTGCCCCTGCACTGCTGGGGGGTTGGGGTGGTGGGAGACATGAGTTGGACATGAGTGGGGGCCTGGTGGAGGGTGCCCTGCAATGCTGGGGGGTGGGGGTGATGGGAGACATGAGTGGGGGCCTGGTGGAGGGTGCCCTGCAATGCTGGGGGGTGGGGGTGATGGGAGACATGAGTGGGGGCCTGGTGGAGGGTGCCCTGCACTGCTGGGGGGTGGGGGTGATGGGAGACATGAGTGGGGGCCTGGTGGGGGGTGCCCCTGGATGCTGGGGGGTGGGGGTGGTGGGAGACATGAGTGGGCGCCTGGTGGAGGGTGCCCTGCACTGCTGGGGGGTGGGGGTGGTGGGAGACATGAGTGGGGGCCTGGTGGAGGGTGCCCCTGGATGCTGGGGGGTGGGGTTGATGGGAGACATGAGTGGGGGCCTGGTGGAGGGTGCCCTGCACTGCTGGGGGGTGGGGGTGGTGGGAGACATGAGTGGGGGCCTGGTGGAGGGTGCCCCTGGATGCTGGGTGGTGGGGGTGCAGGGGGACATGAGTGGGGGCCTGGTGGAGGGTGCCCCTGCACTGCTGGGGGGTGGGGGTGGTGGGAGACATGAGTTGGACATGAGTGGGGGCCTGGTAGAGGGTGCCCTGCACTGCTGGGGGGTGGGGGTGATGGGAGACATGAGTGGGGGCCTGGTGGAGGGTGCCCTGCAATGCTGGGGGTGGGGGTGATGGGAGACATGAGTGGGGGCCTGGTGGAGGGTGCCCCTGGATGCTGGGGGTGGGGGTGCAGGGGGCCATGAGTGGGGGCCTGGTGGAGGGTGCCCCTGGATGCTGGGGGGTGGGGGTGCAGGGGGCCATGAGTGGGGGCCTGGTGGAGGGTGCCCCTGGATGCTGGGGGGTGGGGGTGATAGGGGACATGAGTGGGGGCCTGGTGGAGTGTGCCCCACAGTGCTGGGGGGTGGGGGTGCTGGGTGACATGTGCAGGTGTGCAGGGTAGTCCCCTGTGGTGGCGGCTGCCTGCAGGGGCCGTGGAGGGTGTACACGGAATACCTGCAAGCACACAGCCAAATCGCGTGTAGAATTTCCCACGTACCCCTGAAATACACGTACCCAGCCAAATCGCGTGTGGAAATTCCTGCGCACGTACACGGCCAAATCGCGTGTGGAACTTCCTGCGCACCCCTGAAATCCACGTACCCTGCCAAATCGCGTGTGAGACTTCCCACGCACCCCTGAGATCCACGTACCCAGCCAAATCGCGTGTGGAAATTCCCGTGCACGTACCCGGCCAAATCGCGTGTGGAACTTCCCGCGCACCCCTAAAATCCACGTACCTTGCCAAATCGCGTGTGAGACTTCCCGCGCATCCCTGAGATCCACGTACCCAGCCAAGTCGCGTGTGGAAATTCCCACGCACGTACCTGTCCAAATCGCGTGTGGAACTTCCCGCGCACCCCTGAACTCCACGTACCCTGCCAAATCGCGTGTGAGACTTCCCGCGCACCCCTGAGATCCACGTACCCAGCCAAATCGCGTGTGGAAATTCCCGCGCACGTACCCGGCCAAATCGCGTGTGGAACTTCCCGCGCACCCCTGAAATCCACATACCCTGCCAAATCGCGTGTGAAACTTCCCATGCACCACGGAATACACGCACACATTATTTTTCAGTCAGCGGGTGTCCGTGTTTGTGGGTACCCCTTTGCACGTCATTTGTCCTGGAGGGCCACAGTATAGGACATTCTTCATAGCTGTATATAGGTGCTATTTGTTGGCAGACCTTTTGGCGCACATTTATTACAGGCGCAGAGACGCTACCGCCTGCTTTCTTGTGGCGGTCGTGTTTGTGCCTGTGTGCTGGTTTTACCGTGCGCTTTTTTTCCCTATTCGATTCCATGAATACGTGTTGTAGGCGAGCGTGTGGGCGTTCCGCGCACTTGCACCCTGTACTTCCCCCGTGACGCCCACATTTTGGCAAGTTGTTCCCCATTCTGAGTGTTACGCCCCGTGTTCAGCCTACTTTTGTTGTGTGCGCCGCGCTATGTGCGATTTTCGCTGTGGCCTGTGCGATTTCGCTGTGACCTGGCGCACGCCGTTAGATGGCCTGTGCGCCAACGTGCGCCGCGCACTTTTTTAGCGCACATCCGATGGTTTTCTCGCGCACGGCCTTCCATGAATCGATGTGCGCTGCTTTTCGTGCGATTTTTGCACTTGCACTGCGATTTTCGCTATTCCATTGCGAATCGCACGTTTTTGGCCACTTGCGCTGCGCTAATTATTCCATGAATCGGCCTGTAAGTTGTGCAGGCTATGAATGGGAAGATTTACATGATTTCCTATGCATAGCAAACAAAAACAAAACAAACATAGATATACTAACACCTGGAGAACTCTGCTCTCTAGATCCTGTTAATGTTTCAAGATATTTCCATCATCGCTTGATTGCTATGCTACTCTTTATTTGTAATAAAACGGTTCCTCCCCTCAGAGAAGTGAAACACTTCTTTTGGAGAAAAGAATACCAAGCCAGAGGAGCACCACACATCCACATGCTTTTGTGGATTAAAGATGCTCCTAAATTCGATCAAGACAGTGATGCCACTATTTTACAGTTTATCGAAAAATATGTCACTTGTGAAAGTACAAAGACACAAATGTGGGAAATATTGTTGTTGCAAATAAAAAAACAAAGGGAAATACTACACCAAATGCTGTTTCGGTTTCCCTAGACCAGTTACAGCAACAGGTCAAGTAAACAACTTCATGTCTTCAGTTAGACATAGGGCCTCCAAACCGGGCTCCATTACCGGGTTCCTGCAATGGGGACTTACCGGGTCATTCCGACATAGGAGGACCTGGTAAGTTCTCCTTGCAGGAACCATTCCCCATTCCCATTTGAGCCACCATAGGGCTCAATGGGAATGGGGAGGGAGGTAACAACGGGCACATTACAAGTGTCCCATTGTTACCTCCCTCTTCCCCTCGCGGGACCCAGATAAGACGTCTGGTTTTACCGGAGTCTGATCTGGATCTCGCAAAGGGAACCTCGTAATCAGCCCTGACGGAATGAAGGGGGCCGGTCCCACATCACTTGTTTAGCCGCTTCCCTGCCATACATATATTCAGTATTCAGTAGCTCTATGGCTACCTCCATTCTTGTAATGAGGCCCCATGTGTCACTATGAAGAAAATACAGAAGACTTCACTCTACTGAAATCAAAACTGAGCAATGAGCAGCGTAGCATTTTCCAAGAAGTAACAAAACATATTGAACATGGTGTACATGTGATTTCATCATTGACATTTGAGATCACACCTTTCATTGTCTGGGTGTTAGTGTTAGCAGTGCACAAGGGTGGTGGCAGGGTTGGGGGCTTAGTTTACCAGTGGAGACTGCTGATGGGAAAAATTGGTGCTTAGCCTACCATAACTGCCAAATTTCAGGGGTTTTTAGATTTTACTTGTAATCATAACGTCCTTTTTACACATTTTTTGTACAGAATGGCATATTTTTTTAATAGGGCAACTTAACCTTAACATCTTTTAAAAAAGTTTTTTTGTAGTGAATTTTCAATGTTTTTAGTAGGGCAACATAACCATAATGTCCCTTTCACATACGCATTTTGAATGATTTGCATTGATTGGCATTACTGTAAGTGATTTATAACATACGTTGACCAACATTTTTTTTTATGATAGCGAAGGATGCAAATAGTAACACATAAGAATACTATATAAGGAACATTTGACTGCACTGGCTATCTTTTTACGAATTGCACAGTAGCATATGTTCTTGCACGGCATGGCCACATGGTGCAGAATGCATACACACTTCACAATAAGATGTGCGAGTCATTGACAGAGCGGAATGACATTGTATGTTGTTATACGAACTTGTAACTGCAACACTTCCCGTGCACAACTCAACAGGGCAAGTTGCACCACAATAGAAGCAAGAGTGCATACAGAGATCTTTCAATCAGTAAACCCCATTCCACCCTAAAAAAGGAGGGATAAATTCAACTACCAATAGAGATTTTATGGCACTAACCCATGTGAAAAAAAAAAGATTTTTTATCTTCAACCGGAATGCCTCCGGCGTTCCCGTTTGAAGAGAACAAATCCTTTTCCAAGATGGCCACCATGGAAAGGGAAGGCGGGCGTTCCATAGAAAGTCTTTTTGCGCTTTTCATTACAGCTGCCAGAAAGTAAAAAAAAAACAACTTGGGACCGCAGTGGGTGAACAACATTTGTATTCGTTCCAAAATGTGTGGTTATCAGCAACACCTTTAACAGAAAGGCAGTGCCTGGTGGACATGGCAACTTCAATATAATGTTTTGTCCCAACCAGTAAATGGGAGTATTTACCTCCGCGACATTGGGGTCAGTAAGCATACCTACAGGCTACCGCTCAGAGACGAAAGGCGTACCGTTCAATTGTTATGTGCATGACGACACTTGTAAAGTATGAAAACAGTACAACATGTGAAACACAATGGCGTTTGGTCATGGGCAATGAACTTTACATAAATGTGTGGAACATACAATACATATGTTTGGCAAAAATGTGTGTACAGAAGTCAAAGGAGTAGTCTTTTAACGTCTGGACAAAATCACAACAAACTCGGTGAAGAGAAGTGAAGTGCACTATTGGCAGAAAGATGGCAAGCACTATTACCACTGACCAGTGCACACATTTTTGTATAACTGCCACAAGGTGAAAAGGGTGAAGAAATGTATAGTGCGAAGGTATAATGAAGCATTGCTTTTGAAATGTTTCTGTACGGCAAACACTTTCAGTGCACCTGATCTCATTTTTCCACTCATAGAAAGATACCAAATCTGACAACATAGCGTCTTCATGCAGAAGTAATCTTTGTAATTGGGGCAGCTGGGTAACAGAAAGTACCCTCACGGCACAAAAGCATAATAGATGGGCCTGAGCCTTACGTTCCCAAAGCAAGTGGTGTGCAATAGCATTCTGGATAACGTACCTTTGCAGAGTAAACAAATGCTTTCTGAAAGACGGCGGTAATGTGCAGTGTGAAATTTCATCGCCACACAAACTTCCAAATGCATTAGTAGTAACGGTAATGCACAATATGAAACTTCAACGGCACACAAACTTCCAAATGCATTACTAGTAATATTTTTTTTTCACACTAAGTAAATAATGGCAGTTTGGTGTAAAGGCCTGAAAAATAAGCTTACATTATGAGCACCAGCTCCATTTCGGCCTCCGCAGTCACACAGTAGTTGTTTGCAGTAAGACGTCCTGGGGAACTGATATATCATGAGCTTCACAAACCTTTATTGAAGCATAATTTATCAAAGGGAATGTTTCATAAACTGTGACACCCTACATTCTTTCTGTCTCTGTTCCGTGTACGTTAAGGTAAAAAAACAATTGACCCTTATGAGTTTTGCCATATGTGCGCCCATACCGAGCGCCTACTGAAAACATGAAATGAAATGAACTGACCTTCACTCCGAACACAAATACATTCTCATTTTGCAACAGCATATCAGCAGTCAATAATGAGAACCGTTACTCCCGACCACATGCAAACGTGCTGTATTGACGAATCCGTGCAGGTGGCTGCCTCAGATTCCAAAACATAGGACGCCAGTCTAACCGCACTACTTTTGGTGCCTACCAAGTTTCAATGTACTGGACGATATTGGTAACAAGAATAAAGCACTGTTTCACTTTGTACTACCACATATAACTAATGCTTACCTTTCGACACAGTGTTTCATGAAGGTATGGGGGACATGAGTGGGGGCCTGGTGGAGGGTGCCCCTGCACTGCTGGGGGGTTGGGGTGGTGGGAGACATGAGTTGGACATGAGTGGGGGCCTGGTGGAGGGTGCCCTGCAATGCTGGGGGGTGGGGGTGATGGGAGACATGAGTGGGGGCCTGGTGGAGGGTGCCCTGCAATGCTGGGGGGTGGGGGTGATGGGAGACATGAGTGGGGGCCTGGTGGAGGGTGCCCTGCACTGCTGGGGGGTGGGGTGATGGGAGACATGAGTGGGGGCCTGGTGGGGGGTGCCCCTGGATGCTGGGGTGTGGGGGTGGTGGGAGACATGAGTGGGGGCCTGGTGGAGGGTGCCCTGCACTGCTGGGGGGTGGGGGTGGTGGGAGACATGAGTGGGGGCCTGGTGGAGGGTGCCCCTGGATGCTGGGGGGTGGGGGTGATGGGAGACATGAGTGGGGGCCTGGTGGAGGGTGTCCTGCAATGCTGGGGGGTGGGGTTGATGGGAGACATGAGTGGGGGCCTGGTGGAGGGTGCCCTGCACTGCTGGGGGGTGGGGGTGGTGGGAGACATGAGTGGGGGCCCCTGGATGCTGGGTGGTGGGGGTGCAGGGGGACATGAGTGGGGGCCTGGTGGAGGGTGCCCCTGCACTGCTGGGGGGTGGGGGTGGTGGGAGACATGAGTTGGAGATGAGTGGGGGCCTGGTGGAGGGTGCCCTGCACTGCTGGGGGGTGGGGGTGATGGGAGACATGAGTGGGGGCCTGGTGGAGGGTGCCCTGCAATGCTGGGGATGGGGGTGATGGGAGACATGAGTGGGGGCCTGGTGGAGGGTGCCCCTGGATGGTGGGGGGTGGGGGTGCAGGGGGCCATGAGTGGGGGCCTGGTGGAGGGTGCCCCTGGATGCTGGGGGGTGGGGGTGCAGGGGGCCATGAGTGGGGGCCTGGTGGAGGGTGCCCCTGGATGCTGGGGGGTGGGGGTGATAGGGGACATGAGTGGGGGCCTGGTGGAGGGTGCCCCACAGTGCTGGGGGGTGGGGGTGCTGGGTGACATGAGCAGGTGTGCAGGGTAGTCCCCTGTGGTGTCGGCTGCCTGCAGGGGCCGTGGAGGGTGTACAGGGAATACCTGCGAGCACACAGCCAAATCGCGTGTAGAATTTCCCGCGTACCCCTGAAATACACTTACCCAGCCAAATCGCGTGTGGAAATTCCCGCGCACGTACACGGCCAAATCGCGTGTGGAACTTCCCGCGCACCCCTGAAATCCACGTACCCTGCCAAATCGCGTGTGAGACTTCCCACGCACCCCTGAGATCCACGTACCCAGCCAAATCGCGTGTGGAAATTCCCGCGCACGTACCCGGCCAAATCGCGTGTGGAACTTCCCGCGCACCCCTGAAACCACATGCAAACGTGCTGTATTGACGAATCCGTGCAGGTGGCTGCCTCAGATTCCAAAACATAGGACGCCAGTCTAACCGCACTACTTTTGGTGCCTACCAAGTTTCAATGTACTGGACGATATTGGTAACAAGAATAAAGCACTGTTTCACTTTGTACTACCACATATAACTAATGCTTACTTTTCGACACAGTGTTTCATGAAGGTATGTTTGCGGGAATTTCGGCGTTCAACACAAAAACTAAATGACCATGGCGGCCATATCAAAAGAATGTTACGCACTTGACGCTGAGGCAGAACCAATCGGTGAAAGCGCTACATCTTGACGTACAGCATGCCATAGATTAGCCAATAGAAATCTGCTCCACTGAGCGAACAGGGAAGTGGGACCGTGGAGCGGACATAGATATCACTAATTCTTAGACTGCTACTTTTTGATTGTTTTAAAGGAAAGTAAAGTATGATTTCTCACAAACTTTACAAAGGCACCCTTTGGGGAACAAGCCCCTGCCCCTGCCGCATAATTGATGACAATCTGTCCAGTGGTTTGCCCTGTAGCCGTGTGCAAAGTTTTTGCCCCATTCAGTCTAGACGATTCCTTACTAAACTTTGGGGAAAAGTACATGTATAATAGTGACCTAGCACATTATTCACAGAGGACCTTCTTAGAATACTATAAATAACATGTGTGTACATTGTGTATAGGCGCTATATAAATAAACTATCATATATCAATTGTGACTGTATGGTTATTATCGACCAATAGCACGCATGACATGATTGTAGGCACAGTTCACTATTCAGTGGTCACACCTAAATTCATAATTGTTTAAATATGAGATTTGCATTAGACATGATGCTTACATTCTTCAGAGGATGTCAAAGGTGTGGAAAGCACAATTAGATGCCAAAATAATTCAATGGTACCATTTAACTTTGCATAACACTCTGCTGTTCTTAATATATTCTGGAACCAAATGTTTTCGTATTTTTCTTTTGTCAAACAGGAATAGACGCTTTCACTCTTGTGTTTTAAATACGGCCAGACATAATTTGAAAGTGTAGATGAAATTGGCATTTATTTATTTATGCATTTATTGGGTAATTATAATGTGCCTATGCACAATAGGCTTCATTACTGGTCTGGCGGTAACCCTGCCGGTGAAACCGGCGGGTTGAAGCCAGACCTTAAAACAATTACCAGCGCCTGTCTTCCCGGTAACACTGGGGTATTACAACCCTGGTGGCCGGGAAGTCAGGTGCCAGTAATTTTGTTAGTCCCCATTCCCAAGGACTCCATGGGATTGGAGACACGGGAGCACCGGCACCGTTAACAATGGTGCCGGTGCTCTCATGAGAACTCTGCGAGCTGGTGCCACCCCGCCCCGCAGGTCTGACCCTGGTGGGCGGGACGGCACCTGCCTGCAGAGTTGTACTTTGCCAGTCCGGTAATAAAGGTGCCGGTACACTTACCGGCACCATTGTTACTGGACCGGCACAGTTGTAATGAGGCCCAATATGTTTTAAAGAGCAACAAGGCAAGAGGGGGGGCAGGGATGACAAAAACAAAAATAGTCCTACTAGGCCTTGTGACATTCAGACCGTGCAAGTGCAGTAACAATAATTGCAGGGTAGAGAGGAGGGTGGAAGTGCATGTCAGGGTGGAATGGTCCGTTGGATATGCGAGTGCCAAGAGATGCCATGTGGAGAGAACTAGGGAATTCAAAGAGTGCAGGGGAAGGAATGTCCACATGCTATGTGCGAGTTAAGGGGCTGGAAGAGTACAAGGGGTACAGATCCAGTGAGGCTAGTGCAGGGGGAGGGGGCCTGGAATGGAAAGTGCAGGTTGAAGGGAATGTGGATCATGGGAGACCAAGTGCAGGGGTAGACTGGATGAGGAGGGCCTGAAGCCCTGTAAGAATCTAAAGGAACCAGGCAGCCAGTGAAGCTGCATATGGGGAGATTAGCAGGGGGAGAAATAGTAAAGGAAAGTCTTGATAAGCTTCCAGAATTTAGATCTGGCTCCAATCTGAGAGGGACATGGAGGCACCTGCAGAGGAGAGAGATCTACCCCCCATTATGCTATGAAAACCATCAGATCTGCAGAGAGTTGGAGCCAGAAGACTGAAGGGCTCTCGTAGGAAGGTATTTAGGGAGTGAGAGATGGACGTAATGGGGTCCTAGGTTTCAGGAAGCCTCATGGATGATGCAAGTGGTCAGGAACTTGTCCCTCACAGTAATCGGGAGCCAGTGGAGCGATGTTGGACTTGGGGAGATGCGGTCCCTGGGCTAGAAGCCAAGGATACGTCTTGTAGTCTTATTCTGGATTAGGTGAAGGGGGAAAAGGGAGGAGTTAGGCAGATTGAGGAAGAGGCTGTAACAGCAGTCCAGCCTGGAGAGGAGCAGAGCTCTGGAGACGTTGGGTTTCTGGGGGAAGGTGAGTAAAAGGAGAACACATCTGAGGGGGTGCAGCTGAAAGTAGGCCTTCTAGGCAAGGCCTGTGATGTGAAGAGAAAAAGAGAGAGAGGATTCAAAGATGACACCAAGGTGTTTGTCTCACAGGTGGGTGAGGGGAGGGGGCCCATGGAGGGCAGCCAGAGTGTGGGTGGGAAGGAGGGAGCAGAGGTCCCAATGAGAAGGATCACTGTCTTACTGGCATTAAGGCAGAGATTTTTAGTATTGTGCCATGCGTGAATAGCAGACAAGCAATCAGAAATAAGAGAGGACGAGGAGGAGGCATAGGAGAGAAGCTTTAAGTAGAGCTGCATGTCATCTGCATAACACTGGAAGTTACGAGAGAAGGTGGAGATCAAATGGGCTAAAGAGGCCAGGTAGATGTTGAAAAGCCAAGGTGAGAGGATAGAGCCCTGAGGGACACCACAGGTGGAGAGTGAGATGAGGAGAGAAAAGGGCCCAGTTGAACCTGTGAAGGTTAGTCAGAGAGGAAGGAAGTCAACCAGTCCAGAGCTAGCTCTGTGATGCCAAGGGTATCACAGAGCCGATTTATAAGGTTGGCATGATTGACTGTATCAAAAGCCATGAAGGATGAGAACAGAAGGAGAGTTGGATTCGAGATCAGAGAGCAAGTCTTCATGGGTGTTCAGGGGTTCAGTTTCCATGCCTCTGGCAGCTCTAAAGCCAGACTGGTGGTTGTGGAGACAGCCAACAGATTCAGTGTGGTGAATAAGCTGGGAGATGGCCAGCTTCTCCAAGAGTTTGCCCAGGAATGGAGTAATGGAGATAGGGCGAGAGTTAGCTGGACAGGAAGGGTTGGCAGCAGACTTTTTGAGGAGAGGATGCGCAAGGGAGTGCTTGAGGAATGAGTGGAAGGATCCAGTGGCAAATAAGTAAGGCATTGCAGAAAACAGCCAAAGCTGGAGCAAGGGAGACAATGCTGTCCTTGATAGTTCTAGAGGAGCAGGGGAGCACCTGTTTGGATGAGACTTTCATAGAGCATACTTGTCTAGTAACCTCATCAGGTGATATGGGAGAGAAAGAGGAGAGTAGGAGGGAAGAAGGTAGAGGGGGAAAGGGAGGCCTGAGAGCGGATGAGGGAGAACGGATTGGTGAAGAGGAGAGTGAGGACAGGATGTCCTGAGTTTTAGTGATGAAGTGAGAGGCCAGTGCTATGCAGAGGGCCAGGGAAAGCAGAGGATAAATGGAGACTGCAATATGATTGGTGAGTTCTATGCAGATTTTGAAAAGTTCAGCCATGTTGTTAGTGGCCCCTTGAGATGCAGGCTTGAAGATAGGTCCTCTTCTTGAGCAGATGGAGAGTCTATATTGCCTTTGGAACAGTGGCAGGCCATTTGTCAGAGGATGTGCTCGAAGCCTGCCATTTCTGCTCAGTAGCCCTTCACATGCATTTCAGAGAGGCAAGGTTAGAGTCATACCAGGTATTGCGCTTAGAGGCAGTCTTCATGTGGATCCTCATGACAGGGGCAAGGATATCGACAGTGTTGGAGATGGAGAGTTGAAGGTTAGTAAAGGCTGTGTCAGAGAGAGAGTCAGAAGAAGGTGTTGGCAAGAATGAAGGTGGCTGCAAAAGCAGCAACGGACACTCGCTTCATAGGTCAACTGACAGAGATGGAGACTAGCAGTGCAGGCGGGGCTTAGCCATGGGACTCAGGAGGTCCAGCTGAGAGGACAGGAGAGTATGATCAGACCAGGAGAGAGAAGTAGTGAGAGGGTCGGAGATGGAGATGGCAGCAGAGATGAGAGCATCCAAGGTTTGTCCGGCTGAGTGTGTCAGACTGGAGGGAAGAATGGAGAGGGAAAGAGTGTCACAAAGGTTGTGAAAGTATCCAGAGGCTGCATCAGGGGAGTCAAGGTTAATATTGAAGTCTCCAAGGAGACAAAGCTTGGAGGTGGAGGCCAGGAGAGTAGAGGTGAGGGCAGACCACTCTGAGATGAAGGAGACTAGTCCAGGTGGCCTTTAGATGGTGGCCAGAGTTAGCGAGAGGATAGGAGAGACACCAAGCCTGCAGAGGAGGCATTCAAAGGAAGAGTAGAACAGAGTGGGTATGCTAGTAGCAGGGACGCATTCAGGGAAGATCAGGGCACTCCACTGTTAGACCTGTTAGGACTAGGGTTGGAGAGCATCTTGCAGCCTCTGTGAGAAGAGTGTCAAAACTTGTGACAGAGCTGGTCGTCAACTTGTCTCGATGAGAGCAATATCGAGGTTGAGATCTTTGAAGAGGTGGCAGATGTCACTGGAGTGTTTGACGGCAGAGCGAGAGTTGAGGGTGGTTAGGTGGAGCTGGTTTACACTTTTGAAGGTCTTCTGAGCAGGGGTGCAGGAATATTTTACATATGTTGCACACATTGGGCTTCATCACAAGTTGGCTGGTAGCCCTGAAATGCAGCGGTAATGGTGTTACTGCTGCATGTAAGGGTCCACCCAATCTCGAGTCTGACGTGTTTACCTCCAGCTCAGATCTGAGGGTAATCACACCAGATAAATGGCCATTTTTGGGGAAATTATCATTTTGACTGTGCCCACAGGACTGGTTTAGGAGTTTGCAAACCTGTCTGCCTGTATTATGGACCATGATCCACAGCTGTTACCAGTTCAGACTTGCCTTCTTGGCATCAAAATAATCTTTCAAATTTACTGGGAGTTGCAGTTTCCCACACTTTATTTCTTGGCTTTATTTGGGTTTTTCTTCCTGTTTGCTGAGGTTGCCAGGGTATTGCAGTGGTCCTTATGGTTGCTGTTATCAATTAATTCAACTTAGTACCTTTACACCTTTCAGATGGTGTCATGAAATGACTGCTGTTCTGCAGGAGTACAGGAATGAGTAGTGGCTAAAGTTTCTACTCAGCACTATTCTACTACTAAACCATCAGCGATCCCTATGACAAAGGTGAAACATTCACAGCCAACATGTACACCTCGTTCACCATTTTTGGTAATGTAGGCCTGTGATAAAATGACCTCTGCTCTGCAGGAATATAAGGATGAGTAGTGGCTAAACCGCCTACTCAGCCCTCACACCTCTACAAACCAACAGTGATCCCAACAATAAAGTTAAAACAGGAACTGCTAAGAGATACACCTCCTTCTGATTTTGTGATAAGGTGGGCTGAGTAAATGCTATACTCTCAGGAGGGGTAAGAATGTGAGTCAGCTAGTAGCACACAGCAATAAGAAACCATTACAAAATAAAAGAATGCCCAATCAAGGTTCAGTAAAACTAAATAGTTTCATTAAACAAATTATTCATACACATAGTTATTAAAACACTATCAAACACCCACCCCCATCAAAAGAAGAATATACTGAAAAGAAATGCACTCTGGATACTTTGTCAGAGAGTAAACAGTCAATTTGCTCAAAAAGCATATGGCTTACTGCAAAAAAGTGCAAAGGGACTTAACCATTCTCGATGGCCCCAAAATGTGGAGGAAGGGGACAGGGTAATTTCAAGGTACCTGATTCCAATTTTAGACTGTTCAACTGTGCCGAGCAAGGCTTAGGACAGTTTAGCTTGTGGATCAAAAGGAAAGATGTTGAGTTCCATTGATTCCAGGTGGGGAGTCGGCATCAAGTTGGATTTCAGCGGGTGCCTAGTGCAGTTCACGACAGGGTTGAGCAGTGCAAGTGAAATGCATCACCAGGTGTGGTTCACCAAAATTGAGTCTGGTTAAAATGATGAGTACCACTGGTTTTGGTTGACGAAAGTCATTGGGCCTCATTACACGGTAGGCGGTGAGCCATGGCGCTATTAGCGCCATGGCTCATGCCGGTAAAATACCGGCACCGCCTTGGCGGAAAGGGGATTTACCGCCCCATTCCAAGGTTGGAGGGGCGGTAAATCCCCTTTCCGCCATTGCCCTTCCCCATTCCCATTTCTGCCCCATAGGGCTCTATGGAAATGCGGAAGGCGCTAATTACGGCACCGCAATTTTGCGGTGCCGTAATTAGCTCCGAGGTCCCTTAGCGGGTTGGATATTAACGCCTGCAAGAAGCAGGCGTTAAATCCTCCAACCCGCAAAGGGATCTCGTAGTACGGCGGTAAGGGTTAACGGTCACCGTTGCCATTAACGGTGACCGTTAACCCTTACCGCCGTCCGTGTAATGAGGCCCATTGTGGTCCAGCAGTTAGAATCAAGCTTTGATACGAATGGCCTCATTATGAGTTTGGCAGTATACAGTAAAGTGGCGGTAATGGAATTACTGCCACTTTTACCATACCGCAGAATTAGGAATTGGTACGATTTCCGCTGGTGGAATTAACCCCAGAGGAATTACCATTGGTGGAATTACCACCAACATTGGGCAGAATTAGCATTGGAGCTCAAACAGTATTTCTGCTATATTACAAGTTGAAATACTGCCAAAATACTCCTGAAAATGGATGGTAATTCCACCAAAAACACAATGCTGTAACCTGCACCTAAAAGGTGGAGGTAAATGCATACAGGGGATGGAAATCAATTCACAAGTCCGCCCGATCCACTCATGAGGAGTACATGCAGCCCTCACCTGACCCAAACACTTTTTCCAACCCTCATGCTGCACTTATAGCTGCAGAGGCAGAAACAGCTGCACATGACACATGGCGCAGAGAGCAGGAGGGGGAGACACCATGTAAGGTGAGCACCCATTCCCTGTGTCCAGCCCTCACCCTGGGCATAGAATGATGCTGAGCTAATTACTCCTTACTGGCTGAACAGGGAGCCAATATCTGAAGCACTGGCCGTGATCCATGATGAAATACAGAGCAGGATCAATATCAGGACTGCCTTGCCCCCTCTGCTGGAGATGGTAAGTGTGCTACATTACCTGGCCAGTGGCATCTTCCAGCACACTGTGGGCATGCTGCATGGCATGTTCAAGCCCACCTTCTCAATTGGACAGATGCTGGAGGCACTGCTGTGGCATGCATCCTGGCACATCTCTCTGCCCACCACACTGGCGCAGATCAATGCCATAAAAGGACAGTTCTATGAAGCCACCCACATGCCCATTGGAATTGCTGTACTTGACTGCATCTATGTGGCATTGATTGCCCTGAGGCATCGGAAGGGACATTCTGCAACAGGAAGCACTTTGACTCCTTGAAAAAGCAGGTTACGTGCAATGCTGACCTGACTATCACACACTGCTTTGCACGCAATCCTGGATCTACCCACAACACCATGATCCTGTGCAATAGGACCCTGCCAGCATACATGGAGAGGCACAGAGGCCAACACACATAGATTCCGGGTGAGTACAAGTGCCGTCACACAATGCAATCTTACAGCACAGCCTAAGGAACAGACTTAAACATTGAAGCCCAAAAAATGTGTTTTAGGAGGGAGAGATTTTCTAAGCTCAACAATCTCCTTTTCTTATGGCATGACATGCTTTCCTGCTTTATCCCACTTCTGCCTTTGTGATGAGGTTTCTAATCTTCATGGGAGTATAGCTCAGTGTATAGCTCAGGGGCAATGCATTTGTCTTGGAAGCAAGACAACGCAGAGCAATACAGGTTTGAATTCCGGTCCTACGCATAGAGACTGGTCTCTGGTGTTAAGCATGTTATAAAAGATTAAATAATAAATGTAACACCAAGAAGGTCAGGTTACATGATCCCATGTGAAATATTCAACATGCTCTGGAAGTCCAAAAACGAGTATAGTTGTGATTACCCTATAACAATTACCTCTGAACCAGTGGGTTTAATGTGCTGGTAACACCCCGGGCACCAGGTTACAGGCAACAGGGAGGAAAGGATCTTAACCCAGTCTATGGTGCTGACACCAGCCAGTAAAGCCACCATCAGTGGTTACACCTATCAACACCCTAGCATTATGTTTGGGTGTCAATGACTTATTTTTTAAGATGGTTAAAGCGAAGGTAGCTGCCAAGTAAAAAGGACAAGAGAACTTCCATGTGTCCCTCTACCTTTCCTTGGCAACCATTGTGGGGGCTTTTACTGTGATTTTATTTTAACAAATTCAACCTTGATTTTCCTAGAAGCTACAGATAGTGCACCCACTGAACCTGTCATAATGATTTTTCAACCTGATAAGTAAGACTTATGTGTGTTGCATTGATCCTTTATCAGAATATGCATAGTGTTAGAAAGGCAGGCGTGTCACCACTTCTCTCTAATGGTGGAAAAGATACATTAGGGATGGGCGAGCCGGCTCAAGACAGATTCAAGCTTATCAAAACAATGCAGATTCGACTCGGCTTAAAAGTTTTACGCCATTTGAAGCTGATGTTCGAAATGGTTTGAAACGTTTTATCCAGAATTTGAGCCGCTGGTATAAATACGAGATGTTGATGGTTTGAATCTATTATAGGATACTGGACCACTTCCCTAGAATTCAGTATTACTGCTGGCTAAGGAAATAATACACTACGGGCATACACATGTACGTAAATGAAAAAAGCACTCAAGATAACATTTTGTCATTGAATTTAATTTTAGAAATGCATATATTCTCATCCTAACCTGCGAGGGAGGGGGTCAGCGGCAGCGCAAATACTCAGGCCAGCCCTCTTCAATACATTAGTTTCAGGAGAGCATTCCTGGCACTAATGTATAACAGGCTCCCAGCACCAATGTATGCACTGGGGGCATATTTCACGATATTTGAGAGATGGAAATGCAAATGGGACAGCATTTTGCATCCCCCCCTAACCCCTATTTCAAATTGGCACAGAGGAATTACTTTTGAGATTTCGGGGTGCACTTTGTAATGCGCAGAAACCCCTGCTTAGTTGCACAAATGTGCAAAGGAGTGAAAAGAGGCATCTGCATGTCTCCATTGTGATGTGCACATGCTCCCTTGCAGAATAGGGCACACATCATGTTTTGGAACATGTGATGAGATGTGCAAGCTCATCTCATCATTTGCACCAACATCTTTTTTTAAGAATGTGCCCCATCCTTTCAGATGTATGGATTTTAAAAATATTTAAACACGTTCTAGACATAGAACCCGATGGATAGAGTATAGTTGAGCCAAATCAGGCATTTCCTGACTCTGCAAGTCATTTCCATGGAGGTTCCAATGGCTTGAACCAATTAAAACGTTATCTTCAAAGGTTTGAACCAGCAATCAAGTCAAACAATGTAACGCTTGCTCATCCCTAATATACATAAATATGATGTGTGGAGCAGAATACAGGTAACGGTATGTTGATAGCATATGTAGAATCTGACATATGCCAAGAAAAGAAAAGCAATTCAAAGTGTCATGGGTTCTAGTTTCCTCCATAAGGGAGAAGGGATAACTGCATGTTTGATCATGTGGTACAGCAAGGATGTATGATGACCACACACATTTTCACATTCTGGGCCAATCCCCAGACATGGACTGCAAAATGAATGAACCCCATCCAGCAGTAGACCGCAGAAGCATGACGTTTAGAAGTGATAACTTAAAAGATGTAGGAGCTTATAAAGTAAAACGGAATATATAACTCTTAAATATGTAGCTTTTGCTTGCCAAGTAATAAATGGCACCAAATGATATAATATGAAGTGATAGGTTATTTATAACGTGCTTAATACCCAGCGTTTCTAAGCACGGACCCGGGAATGGAACCTGTGTTTCTCCGTGTCGTCTTGCTTCCAAGGCGAGCTCATTGCCCCAGAGCTATCCTCCCGAGACAAACCTATGGTTTAGGGGCATGCCCGTAAACCTTTGGCTTTGGTCGCTGCACATGTTGCACCTATAGGTGTCTTTGGGCCCACTAACCAGGGCCACTGGCACAAAGTCCCACTTCCCCATGCCTAGTAGATGTGATCACAACAGATGTCCCCCCATTACTTTTTTTTCCTCAGTTTCCATTCCCCACAATAATCCCCCTATAATTACTCCGGTAATCTTGGGCTAATTACCGTTATAATGTTCCAAAATTTAAAGAAATACTCTCAGGCACTCCCCATGTCCCCTTCTCCTTTTCCCTAGGTCCCCCCACCCACCTCAGTTGATTTGTACCTCCCTGGTCGCTTCCCAATACTCTCTTTGTGTTTTGTGAAACGCATTTCGTTTCCAGGCACGATCTGCGTTATCACCGCAGTAATCTCATGGGATTCCCCCGGTATCGCCCAGAAAATGCAAAAACATCCAAACTGTAACTAGCTCCCCAGACCATCCCCAAGTCCCCCACTTCACATGGTGACCTCGTTCCTCCTTCCCACCTCTAGCCTGATGTGATTTCAAACTTTTCACTCCTCCAAATGCACTTTTAATTTTCAAATTTGCCCAATATTACCACGTTAATCAGTTGCAGCGAGCAAAAAAATAAATATTGTGGATTTTCTTTTCTGAAATGCCTGCTCAACTGCAAAGCACCATAGGAGATATAGCTACAATTTTGGGAGAAGGGGTTCCTCCTTCCAAGTCAAATATTTTAAAAACTACTGAACAGAATAACACCAAACCTGTCCTGGAAATTAAGTCAACGCTTCGTGCCAAACTTGTTTCTTATTTGGTCCAATTTGGTCCAATTCCCTCCAACCGTGTTTGCACCTTGGCTTCATAATATTTGGATTTTTTCTATATCGGAAAATTAATGTGAGTAGGACGAAAACAGCGCTTATTTTTCTTTCTTAATAACCTTTTCATTTTTTAACAAATATTTCCCATAATTTCCAGTCTGTTGCGGGGGTTGGGGCGGTTATGGCGAGGAATGGTGTGCTGTGACATAAGTTATTAGAAATACGATTTTCGGATTTCCTATAGCTCATGTCACTTACCACTTTATTTAATTATAGTGCAGCCTATAATATATATATATATATATATATATATATATATATATATATATATATAGGTCGTCCTGCTATACTTTACATGGATATAACTCCAACATAAATTTTCCCCCTTAAGCACTGGCATAATGAAGCTTTAATAGATACACGCTTGTCATAACAAAAGGCTCCAGCTCATTTATCTTCCATGAGTAGCACAAATAGACACAATTCACTGATGGAATGAAAGCTTTAATATACGGATGCAGTGCAATCTTTGCTCTTCAAGACTTTGATCCTGGAACAGACACATTCTTTAAAAATGTTTAAATTCAATGAAGGAAACGACTCTGTCATCTGAGGATTGCATGTTCACTGCACATTGCAAACGAAAAATAGGATTTCAACTCACCATTTGATGTAGCAGAATTTGCATAAATAGTGCTTTGTAACAAGTAGAAAAGACGCCCAAAGCCCTACATGTGTAAATTACCTGACCCTCAGCTATTCCAAGCACAATTGAGTTCACACAGTTTTGAACGTTCAACATGTTATACTTCATTTTAAGGAAACACATTTTTACAGAAAGAAAAATGCTTTTATGATTGTATTTCCTCCTTCTGGTCATATATATTGTGTATTGTAGTTGAAAAACCAATGCATCAAGGAAGAAGAAAGGCAGGAGGACACGAAACTAGTCTTCTGGACTCAATATACCGGATTGTTTTAAAGAAATGGGACATTTGCTTCCTGAAGCAAGGCAAGTTATTATCATTCCATTAGAATCCAGAATGCATGGTAGTGGTGAAAAATTCAAGATGCAGCAAAGAAGCCTCCATTTGTAGAGGGACATTAAATACATGACCGCATTCAGCAGGTGTATATTTCTTTTCTGGAGCATCTCCTGCCGACCATTTTGTGTAAGAGCGGTGCTTACATGATTTAGTTGGGCTGCTCGTCATGTTATTTATTTGGATGGTATGCATCTGCTTTCGGCTTCATTAGTGTTTAAGAAAGATGGTTATTTTCACTCTCGCATATATTTGCTATGCCTCTCATGTTTTGCTCTCGCCTTTGACTATAGATGCATCAGTTCTGAGGACATCTTAAGAAAGGAAAACAATATTGTCAACTGCAGTTTCGCATCTGTAACACTGATGAGTTCGAAGTGAACAGGTTCTGCAGAAAAACAAATGTGCAGCTGTTTTACCGAACTTGGGTAGGCAAGTGTTAGATAGGAGGAATGGATGACACCTGCATATGGTGTTTGGAATGCAGGGTAAAGAGCTAGTAAGAATCACAGGGAAATTATGTAAATCTCAAGCTAGCTCAAATAATGGCTCAGACCCAGTGGGCCTCATTAGGAGGAAGCCGGTAGGGGGTTAACGGGGCCGATAGAGCTGCCGGCCCCATTAACCCCCTACCGCCTCATTACGAGGTCCGCTCGCGGGACCTGCTAAGGACGCCTGGTTTCACTAGACGTCCTTAGCGGGTCCAGCGAGCCGTCCAGCATGATAACAACGGGCCTGTCATTAACTGGCCCCTTGTTAGCATGCTCCCCATTCCCATTGAGCACTATGGGGGCTCAAATGCGAATGGGGATGGACCGGGTCTGGTTCCCTGAATGGGGGTATAGCCATGCCGCAAAAGGCCCATTATGTTGCTTTGCATGCAGAAAGCATCTTATCACAACCAGAAGCCCGTAGAGGGTACAATCCCAATTATAATTATAATTGGTCATTTATAATGCACTTAATACCCAGAGGTTTCTAAGCACGGACGCAGGGATCGAATCTGTGTTGCTCCACTACGTCTTGCTTCCAAGGCAAGCGCGTTGCCCCTGAGTTATCCTCCCGAGGATAGCCTCCTGTTCATTGGAAAAATCATTCAGGTGGCAGTTGACAACACACTACATGATCATATCAACCAACATGGCCTGCTCCACAATTACCAATATTTGTTCAGTCCAACATGTAGACCTGAAACAGCCATTACACAGGTCATGGATGATGCTCTTCAAATCACGGACAAATGCAACTCATCCTCATCTCATTCTGCCCCCATGTCCCAATGGTTGGCGCTTCCAGGCTCACACATAGTATGCCCCGCCCCTGCACCCTTCTATGTTACTCTCAACAGCATATACATTGCTCTGTTTCCTCTTAGCTAGGTTGATCCATATATAATCCAAATACAAATACACTGATAAAGTGAAATGTACTATGAATGGAACTCTTCTGCCTTGATTCCACACTCAGAAAGGTCAACCGCATATAGCAACTTAACAGTGATCATTTTATTGCACATACCCACACAAACAAATGTCAGTTGCTGCTTCTAATCATAAGTATTCATATTTCCAAAATAAATGAATGATACACGTTATTAACCTTGGAATAAATGTTTGAGCTAGCCTTGTCACAAATCTGATTTATTATCAGACTGCACAGATCACTGAAGCAGGCGTTCAACCCAATGAGCTATATCACCAATGTTTACTGTTTTTAGTAGATTTCAGTATTCTCAAGTTTGTTCATTTTCTTTTCCATCATTTTTGTTCTTTATTCCTACACAGTATTTTCCAACTCCTTATTGCACAAGGTGATTTTAGTGTTTATTTCAGATCAACGATCCATAAAACATATCCAAATACATACATGACACAGTAAACACATTGCCTGAGTTCCGTTGGTACATACAACTCTGTACATTGATCCCACACAGTGCAGTACTAGCTATACATTAGCTCTATACAAAACCCTATGTCCTAGTCCATAAAATCAGTAGAGAAAGCTTGTACACACAAGTAAATATACATTCCACAGTATTACTCAAATTACAAACATAGGAAAAAGGGTGCAACAGATCGGTAGGTACTCTAAGTAAAAATAGAATTAAGAGTTAGGAGCTAAGTGGCCAGGCAAGCAATTACCCTTGCACTGAGGATTGTGTAGCAAGTGTGTTGTCTTAGCTCAGGCCTTCCTAAGGTAGCTGGCCAGGTCAAGTGCCGCCCCCTCACTGCTGAGCACTGCAATACGACTAACAGAGCAGTTTATGGTGCCTGAAACTGCTCCGTTTGATAACTCCCATTAGCAGCATTTTCCTGGTCTCATCTTACAAAGGAAAGAACAGGACTAAATTAACCAATGTCTCCCATTCCCCAAATAAACATGAGGAGACATCCCTGGACATTGGCTCATGACTCCATCTAGCTGTCACAGCCCTCAAATATGATACATTTAGCTGGGCCCTATAAAGGAAGAGCCTGTGCTGCACATCTGTAATCATCACCCAGCAGCCCCCTCAATTGGGGCAAGAGGAAGGTATAATCTAACTGGGTGTCTGTGCATCATTGCATCCTCTCTGACATAGACAAAGTGCTGTATCATTTTGTGTCACACTAAATTTAGGAGAGAATCCCATAAATACCACCCAGGTGGTTGCTCTACCTTACAATGAGTAATTAAACCTAATATAAACAAGAGACAGATAGCTCTATTCAGCGGTTATCAACATTAAATATTCACTGTTCATTGATATTCAATTAGCAATTTATTAAATCGTAAAAATACATTTTATCAAAACACCATTATAGTAAAACACTGTATATAAAAAATACAATTCATACATTTTGACAAACACCACCTTCTAAACTAGGCCACAATCTTCATTGATCGATTTTCAGCGTAGTTTTAGATGCTCAAATTAGCATCTCTTAAACACCGTAGTCAACCACTTGACATATAACTGTTCTAAATAGTTATTTTTATAAACCATTGTCACCTGCTCAACATGTTTCGGTTCTCTAGAATTGTTAATGGAACCTTCATCAGGAGTACTGTCACTAGTTAGTCTAAAAAAGCAATCACAAGATATCCTACATTAATGTTATAGGCTCTCATTACGACCCTGGCGGAGGACCATGGTGCAATTTGCACCATGGTCCATGGCGCTAGGCTGCCAACTCCGCCATGGGGGTTGGCGGACTTACCGCCCCATTCCGACCTTGGCGGGGCGGTAAGTCCCCAATCCCCATTTACCCTTCCCCATTCCCATTTTTGCCCCATAGGGTATAATGGGAGTGGGGAAGGCGTTAATTACGCCACCGTAAATTACGGTGGCGTAATTAACAACGAGTCCCGTAGCGCCATGGATTTTTCCGCCTGCAAAAAGCAGGCGTAAAAATCACCATGGCGCTACGGGAACTCGTAGTCAGGCGGAAAGGTGCGCCATGGTTTACGCTGGCGTAAACACCTTTCCGCCAGGGTCGTAATGAGGCCCATAGTGCTGGAGAGTTCCTACAGCTTCTTGTAAACAGTGTAACCATTGTTTTCTTCATGCAATAAAACCGTTGTAATTATTGATAAAAACAACAAAAGAGAAAATAAGCTCTAAATGCTATATTGGCTCTCTAAGAATATTAACTATTCTAGGACAGGCCTAACGGTAACTATACCTGGTCTATCCTGTGGAGTTCTTAAGGAAGCAGTCTTGAATATAGCAAGAGATGTCTTCACTTAGGTCTATTTCCCTCGGTCTGTAGAGATAATCCACCTGCAAAACAAGCATTTTGCTTATAGTATCCTGAGTGTCTAGGCTCTTTTTTAAGTTTAAAAATTTAAGATTCCAAATTGTTAGTTCAAAGCTAATAAGGAATATATCTGTACCTGTGGCTGATGATATAAGTCTCAGCTCTGCTTCTCCATGATCTGCTTGCTGATCAGGAATAGGGGTCCGGAGACTGTCTTGGTGAATCACTATGAATTCTCTCTCTGTCTTGCACCTATCACCAGAACAACATAGTGATCCTTTATTGGAGGACTGTTAATGCTGATTTAAGCTTGTTTTAGCTTCTTGTTTCTATTTAAAGACGTGTCTCTTACCTAGATGCTGTATTTCACTGTCAATATAGTTCTTAGTAGAGAGAGGTATATGAAGTCCTCGGGCCTGCTTATGGTCATCTGTTTTCATCCGCCGGTCCCCGTCGTATCTGTATCAAAGCAGAGTGCAGGTTTTCCTTATGATCAGATGTTTTGAGGTAGCGATAACACGGTCTACATTCTACTTTACATAGCGGTATTATAGTGTAAAACCGCAGTTACTCCCTATCCTTAGTTCTTACCTCAGGTCTAGGGACTGGAAGGATTCAATCCGTTGTTAGGAGTTGCTTTGATTTCTCCGTCGTCCTGCTAGTTGCAAGTAGCTTCTAGTTGTCAGTTGCGATCTTGGGAGGACCTAATAAGGACAAAAAAGTGCATAACCTGCACTAATTGGGATATCACCACAACCCATGGGAATGTAATGAAGAGGTGCCTGTAAAACTTCATAAAATAGAGACAAATGCAGCTAGACCAGGGGGAGAACTGATGCATGGCACCGACAGGCCAGCCACCCTATCAGCCCCAACATGGCTCCCAACATAACCGCACCTACCAAGTAGAATACCGCTTGAGAAAGAGACCCCTATTCTATGCTGACGCCCAAGCCAGCCTCATCCCGACTATTTCAGAGCACCGGCAGCTCACCGCAGGAAAGCGTATCAATACACAACAGCCCGCATACATCGCAGCGTAGTTCCCGACCCGGACAGTCATCATGCACGATTCGGGTGTGGGCGTGTATGAAGAAATTCACAGGAGGGACAGCCTGGCTACACCATCCCCTGTCGACACCCGCTACACAATCAGCTCTGGATCATTACGAAGTGCAGCAGGAGGAACTAAGGATAGGGATAACACTTTCTGAGGAGCCGGAACACACAACATGCCTGTGTAAAAGGTTGGAGGGACAGGGGGAAAGGCAACCATGGTGCATACTGCCATATTAACCCGCTGAGCATCACCCACCCCAACCACCAGACCTGGGCCTGAACAGAGCTCATAAAAGGAGTATGTGAACTCCATCATCCTGACGGCACGACCCCCATAAATGGCAATGTAAGTCTTCCCCTCATTGCTGGACTCATCCGAAACCACGCAATAGAAGCAGCAAGCACATCACCCAGTGGCAGAGACAAAACGGTAGGGCACAAATCACACACTCAAGGGGGCCCTCCTTGCAAGGAAAAAAGATAAAAGCCTGCTCCAGACCTACAAAAGGGCACACCCACACCATGAACTGCACAGCTGCTTAACCAACAGTCATCTACCCCAAAAAGCTAGACACCCCACTGAGGCTGGTAAATTCACAGAGGAACACACAAGTTGGACACTCCTCTCAGTTCCCATACGTGTGAATAAAACAGGGCTACAAAAAGTGCAAACAACCTGCCGTCATAATGTTCCTGGTTATTCACAGAGCTTCCACCATCAGGGCATGGCAAATTTTGCACCAACGAGCAGCACTAACACCAACTGGGACACTGATGCAAACCAGACAGAAGCCCAAAATGGATGTCCAAAACCAGCTCCAGGCGATTCTAATGGAGATGAGAATAATAGGATAAAGGACACAAGAGACAAACCATGGACAATGAACATTGCATTAGTGTGCTAGAAGACAACAGTGAGGCAGCCGCGACAGAACTAGACAGTCTAATTAGAGAAGTGCGGCACTGGGCATCAATGTCGACAACCAAGAAAATCGTTCCCGCTGCAACAACTTACGCATCATCGGTCTACTGGAAAAAGTGAAGGGACCAGACCTAGAGGTCTACACATATCATTCTTCAAGGAAAAATGGCTCATCCAAGATCCGAAACTGTATGTGATCGAGGAAGTCCACAGAGACCCTACGCCCAAACCAGTGGCTTGTGAACGCCCACGCCCCATTGCAATTCGCCTTCTTAACTTCCAACATAAAGTGACCATCCTGCAAGCCTACCACACAGCTAGCTCAATCCAAGCAGAGGCGGCCAACATCTGCATCTTCAATGATTACTCAGTGGGGGTCTCCCGAAGGAGAAGAAGATTTAACCCTCTGTTTGAAGCACTGAAAGACTCGAATCATAAATCCTACCTGAAATTCATGGTCACGTGATGCTTTCAACAAGATAAAAAATGGCACTCCTTTGACGACCCTGAAGGGGCATGGCGCTTCCTTCAACAGCACAATATAGTCTCCTCCGACTTCCCACACGAGACCGAAAAATGCGTGCCCAACCAGTCATTCAGAATGATCACAATGGCACCAACAACAACAACCAAACGGAAGAAAATTGTGATCCGACAGATGACCGGAGGGCCTCAATCAGAAGAACGCAAGACCCTGCAAGACCCCCGACCTGAAATAAGTGATTCCGCTGCACCCTCTGGCTAAAGATAATTGCACTACAGTGGGTCCTGCTACCGTAGCTTTGCCCTGCCCAGAGAATAACTGAGTCTCCCGACTGAATAGCAAGCATGCAACACCAGAACTATCCACCATACATAAAACATAAATCTCTTGATTACCGAACCTAGTACAATCAGTGTGGGCAATACACCATCGGACAGCTCGCAACCAGGGCCATCCCAGGCCCCCACCATTCTCGTATTTTCTCATTTTCTCTGTCTCCCTTCTTGTTAATTGCTTGATTATTGAACTGACTAATTCTTGTTCGAACTACCGATGACCTCTAACAGGGACACTGACATGCAAAGGTTGGAGGGGGTCGGCTTGACCTACCCCACTCCCCATTTTACATAGGCCTGCTCAACCCAGTATTGGGATAAGGTTTATTAACCCAATGTTTACACCACTGTTTCAAAGTTACTTTCTTTTGGTTACTTTATGGGAAATTACTTAACACACACATATGCATGTCATACAGGATCAATACAATAGGAGACCATACTATGCAGACCCCCAATGTCAATCTAACTCAAACACCCCCCTCTTCCAGATAGTGATATGGCAATCTAACTATGCCTAGTAACCTTTAATGCTCAAGGAATTGGGCATCCTATCAAGAGACAGTGGATACTTAACCACTTAGGTGACCTTCAATGCGACATTGTTTTCGTGGAGGAAACACATCTCGACCCAGTAAAATCTGGGAAATTAGGTTGTGGCCTGGTGGGTATAACCGCACCCTCCCCACACAGGGAAAAAAGAGGGGTATGCATCCTGATACGTAGACCCATCCCACTCCATATCCTACACACGATTACAGATACAGAGGGTAGATATGTGCTTTTGCATGGGGTCATACAACACCGACCAATAACCTTCCTAAACATATTCACGCGCACAACAGTTATTCCATCCTTTTGCATGCACACTTGCAAAATGCACACACCTGCTGGGGAACCTCACCATTATTGAGGGAGACTGGAAAACACATTGGACCCTATGATGGATAGACAGGGTACACCCCAGACACAAAAAGCGACCCCGCGCAAATGCACCACACTACAAAACCTAATGACAATCTTGGCCTCACAGATGTATGGCGTACCATGAACCCATATCGTCGCAACTTCACACTCCATTCAAAACACTATGGCTCCTACTCTAGACTCAACTACTGGCTAACCCCCAGGTCCATTCTTCCATCAGTATGTTAATACAATATATTACCTGTGATATTGTCCGACCACACACCTGTCCTCCTCCACATTCTACTACCAGGAGCTTCGCAAAAAAGGCCAGCATGGCGACTAAATATAATAGCATTGAATTACCCTGACTTCATAGAACACCTTGAGGAAGACATCGACATATTTGGCAGACCAATCTAACCATGGAATACCCTGCAAACGACTGATGGGATGCTTTTAAGACTTTCTTTTGGGAACAATTCATCTCCAGAAAAGAATGGTGGGATTGGGAAACCCAGTTAAACAATGAAATTACACAAAACGAGACAGTACATAAATGCATACAAAACGCCATAATACTTACACAACTTGTCCGGCTCTGTGCGGAATTTAAACATATCTCAACCCAACGGGTTAAAAAGTCATTCTCCAGCTAGTCACAGGCCTATTATCAGGATGGGACCGCCCTCTGGCCCTAGCCCTCCGCAATAGACAAGCCTCCCAGAGCATATATAGCATCTGAGATCACTGTGGGACCCTTCTCACAATGGAGATGGACATAAACAGATGGTTTGCTGCTTATTACAGCAAGCTATACACAAAACCTTAACCAATACCCTCCAATCGGATGCACTCCCTTCTGGCCAGTCTCCAACTCCATAAAATAGATCCTACCCATATTTCTGAACTAGAAAGCCTAATCTTGACTAGAGAAATAACGTAGGCTACCGCCCGATCTCACTGATCAACCCTGATGCCAAAATTCTAGCCAAATGCCTATTCAAAGAATTGAAAAAATACTCCCCCAACTAATACACAAAGATCAAACAGGGTTTATCCGAGGCTGACATTTGACAGACATCAGGTGGCTACTACACGTAATAGCTGGACAACAAGACCCAGATGACGTTGTCCTAATGATCGATGCCGAAAATGCATTGGACGAAGTCAGATGGGACTTCATGTTCCAAACACTACAAATGTATGGTTTTCTGCCATCATACCTAAGATTGGTAAAACTACTTTATACGAACCCCGTGGCCACAGTGGCCACCAATAATATTGCTCATTGGAGGAAGTGCTTGGGACAAGTGCTGTTCGCCGACTACGCTGTGGACGCTGCCTGACTTCTACGTTCCTTTGTAAAACCTGAAAAGATTAATACAGCCCTAACTTGTAGCTCCACCCCATGTGACCCAGAAGCTCCATAGAAAGGTTAACATGCGTACAATTGAGGAAGTGCTTGGAGCAAGTGCTGTTCGCTGTCTATGCTGTGGATGCTGCCTAACTTCTACGTTCCTTTGTAAAACCTGAAAAGATGAATACAGCCCTAACTTGTAGCTCCACCCCATGTGAATCAGAAGCTCCATAAAAAGGTTAAAATGCGTACAATGGAGGAAGTGCATGGGGAAAGTGCTGTTCGCTGTCTACGCTGTGGATGCTGCCTGACTTCTACATTGTTTTGAAAACCTGAAAAGATTAATACAGCCTTAAATTGTAGCTTTACCCCAAGTGACCCAGAAGCTCCATAAAAAGGTTAACATGCGTACAATGGAGGAAGTGCTTGGAGCAAGTGCTGTTCGCTGTCTATGCTGTGGATGCTACCTGACTTCTACGTTCCTTTGTAAAACCTGAAAAGAGGAATAGAGCCCTAACTTGTAGCTCCACCCCATGTGACCCAGAAGCTCCATTAAAAGGTTATCATGCGTACAATGGAGGAAGTGCTTGGGACAAGTTGTCAGGTTTAGTCAGGCGAGTACAAAGGCAGCGAATATGGCAAGGGAAATGTGCACTAAATAACACAGTGATTAGCTTCGAATTAAACTACGTGCACACAGGAACAACGACTCATGTATGCTAGAACCCAGGAGTGTAAATAGAGTGTGACAACAAAACCAATATATGAAAAGGGATGTGGGGTAAGCACCTGACCGCGAGGAAAGTCGGCAAGCGCCTTACCCCCAATTGCTGTTACAGGTACTGACAGCGCTAAACCCACATGGAGGGCAAGCAATGACAGGATCTGTGAACTAACACTCTTGATGGTATTAAATAAGGGAACTAAAGAACAGTACTCACGAGGACGAGATAAACCTCTTGAATGTCAGCTAGCCCACGAATCCTGTTGAAGAAACTGGGACCCAGAAAGGCTATAACAGCAATGGGAGGAAAACTAAATACCTAAGTTGGAATAGTGATTACAAATTAGTGAGGAAAACATAAGCATTCACACAGGAGCTAGCTACAACCGCACACCACACCTAATAATCAAATGGGAAATAAATGCAGAAGTGCAATGGAAAACATGGAATGGATCCCAATAGAAAGTAAGGATCAGGAGCAGGGAAAAACGAAATAACCAATGCAAACTTCTCCCTACCCCTCCAAGGAAAAGACAGGAAGCTAATCTAAGAGGAAGGCTAAGGCATACGGGTTTACAGCAGCAAAGGACAGAGTCAAAGAAATATAGAACACAGACAAACTGGGCTGCATCTAAAAGGGGAAAGCACTGAGAAATGTTGCCTGCAAACAGAGGAAGACAAAAAGGGAATGAAGGGAGCAGAAATCAATTAGCGCATGAATCCGAGATTCAGGGCGGAGGAACAAGAAAACAGGAACTAGGAACTAGGTGCAAAGGCAAGGAACAAGGAACACGGGACTAGTCACAACAGGAACACTGCAAACGATGACCAGCGCTGGACTGAAGTAAGACTGAGGCTTTTAAAGCTGCTTAACGAGCACACGCCTCAGGTGTGCTGATTGCTGCACCTGCAGCCACAGCTGTTGCCTATCCTCCACCCAACCTTGTCCTGCAAGGGTGGAGGTGGAGCAGTGGGCCAGGCATTCTGGGAAGCATAGTCATTTGGTTAAAGAAGCATGCTGGCTGCCAAAAACCTGGAATGGATCCGGAAGGGAAGTAGCTTGGAAAATAGGGATTTAGCGCTCCCAATTCATCACAGCACTGTAGCATAAGGTTCGGAGGAAAGGTCCAGTAGAAGGAATAAACCCCAAATCATGCCCCCAAGTGGTGGGAACGGGAGCGAAGGGAGCGAGTCGTGACAGTATACCCCCTCCTACGGCCGTCTTCGGGTGCCCGCCACCCGCACGAGACATCTTCTTTCCATGATGGGAGTGCTTTTTCTTTGGAGGTGGCACTGATGGAAATGGTGGCCTGTGGGCAAAGGCAGATGGACTTCCATGATAGGAGTGCTTTGTCTTTGGAGGTGGTACTGATGGAAACGGTGGCTTCTGGTGAGGAAGAGACTCATGGTTCGAAGAAAGGCATGAAAGACTTGCAGGACCTGAAGCAGAGTTGGAAGGTCCAGGAAGCTCAGTCACTGGGAGTGGACCCTTATAAGTCTTTGAGGAGGGAGGCAGGCTGGTGCAACATGCCTTAGACAATGGTAGAAGCCCTGTTAGCCTTTCTGCCGAGAGTGGACATGCGGGAGGTGAGGAAATTGCTGGCTTCAGGAAAGGTTTATGTTCAGCCATTAGAGAAGGTGGCGGCTGAGGTAAAGGTTCAGATTTTCTTCTGTCATCCATCTGGGAAAAGGCTTGTGGTTGAAAGTGACTAAGGTTTGACTGCACATGTTCTACGCCTTGGAGACCTGAAAGTCCAATGGGTTGTACAAGGCTGGTACTCCTGGTGACAGTCGTGTAACCACCTTGTTGCACGTGGGATACAACAGCAGGGACGTTTGGCATACTGATAGGAGTGATAGACGCAGTACTTGGTATTTCAGGCACACTCGCAGAATGAGCAATAACAGACACATTTTGAACTGCAGCAGTCATTCCCTTCCTTTGGCTACTAGCACCCAACTGGTGCTTCTTGGCGGAATTCTGTTGCACAAGTCCTGTAGGTAATACGCCGGTCTGCACCACCCCCTGTGCACACCCAGGTGAGTGGTTCTGACTCACCACTTGGTCCAGCTTGATGACTCTGAAGCGGGAGCTGGCAAAAGTCTCAAACTCTGATGCTGCATTTTTAGGAGGCTCTGATGCTAAAGTGAAGCAGTTGGGAGAATCGTCTTGTGGAAAAGGCAGGCATTCTGGTGCTCCTCCTGAAGCAAAAGAAAGGCAAGCTAGACGTTCATCGACAGTAAATGGTTGGGATTCAGGAGGAATCGCTGGAGCAGAAGAAAATACAGCAGGATCTGATGGTGTAGACAGGTATACCTCTGATATTGGCAGCGAGGCTAAGCAGGATACAGGCGTCTCATGAACTGAAGGCAAATACTCAGTATACTCCGGGACTGAAGACATGCACTTTTGATGGACTACCGGAGGCTCTAAAGCTGAAGGATGATCTGCAGGATGAGTCACTGTAGCTGAAGACAGGCAGGCCAGGGGAAACCTTGAGGCTGAAGGCATGCAAGCTGAAGCAATCTCGGTTGCTGGATACAAACATGTCCAGGTCTTTGGGACTGGCTCTTGAGTATATGGCAGACATGGCAGCGGTTCATTGGTTGAAGACACGTGTGCCAAAGATGACTGCAGGGCTGTGGATTGGATCATAGAAGAGTCAATGGTTGTAGGAGGACAGACAGAAGTCTCAGAAGTTAACAGACGCATTGGTGGCTCAGGAATGGAGGGCACCTTTGGGGCTGTAGACTCCTTGGCACCACTAACCAAAGACTGAGCTGTACCCTTGCAGTCCCTTTCTTTAGTGGGTGACACAGAGTCTCTTTCTTTGTAGAAGTCAAAATCAACCAGTGGAATCACCATAGTAAAGTCTCTGTTAATCAGGATTTCGTCAATTGTCCATTCCTCTGTTTTAGCTTCTGAAAGAGGCAGATTATCAATCAACAGTTCAGGAATCGCCTGCCGGTTTTCTGGTTCTGTATACTGTGGAATGAGTCCATCAGAACATGAAATCTGTACTGTCTCTGACTGTTCGTATTGATCAGAATTGGCAGAAGGAAGAGTGAACCCAGAGGTAACATCGTTTTCCACATCAGCTTTAACATCTACTTCAGTCTCAGCAGCTGTATCAAGAGCAGGGCCTAAGCCTACTGTAGTGACTGAATCTGTGTATGCCACCATTGTGGATTGTGTTTGGAAATCAGAAGCTTGTATGTGTGCTAGCTCAGAATTATGACAAACTGCTACACAGGAAATTTTAGGTAAAGGAGTGGCTTGTAAATCTTCAGCTAACTGCAATCCCTGACAAACAGCAGAACAATTGTTAGAAACTGTGCCCAGATTAAGCGCTGTGCTAGACGAAAGACCTTCACTCCCAATAGATCTAACATATTGACAAATATCATGGTTTACCAAAGTCTCTGCACTCAGGGGCTGAACAGTGTTCACTTCCTCAACATCAACAGATAAAGTCTGAGGTGTATTCAGTAAAGAGTGCAAGGTTTTATTCTCCTCTTGTAAAGAAATGAATTCTTGTCTTAACTCCTCAAGCTTAGCTCTTAGCATGCCCTGCATTAACTGTACATCACTATCAGTAGGCACAGGGGGAAGCATAGTGGCATCAGGGCTGGATCCTGCACTAGCAATCTGGATGTGCACCGATTGTACATTGTCCTCTACTGCTTGCAGGTTCTGTGATTTATAGTGTCTCTTACCAACTTGGTCTGTGTTTCCCTTAAGCAAACTATTGACATTAGACCTCTTGGCATTAGGGACTACAGTATGTACCTGTGCAAAGGAGTATGCTTTAGACTGAGGGTAGAAAACAGAAGTTATGCAAGGAACCACTCCATTCTTTATGTTTGTATCATGAAACTGTTCTATCTGAGGTGAAGCACAACTGGAATCATGGGGTTCAACAACAGAGGTACTCATGTATAATAAGTCTAACAGTGTGTTGTTTTCTGCGGCTAAGGCTTGCGCTGACATAGAATCGGGATCAAAACAAAAGATAGAACTAGGATCAGGCAATGTAGGATGTGCCATCCTATGGGAAAAATACTTTGCACGTAAATGCCCATTCGTGACAAGGAGTTCATTTAAGTCAGGACTAGTGATTTGATTGTCACAGGTAAATGTAGGGGAAGCTTTCTGTACAAACTTGTTAGAGGCCTTGCTGCCTTTCTTTCTTAAACTTGCCATATTCAATGGGAATTTTGGGCTGGTCATTCTGTCAGATTTAGTCAGGCGAGTACAAAGGCAGCGAATATGGCAAGGGAAATGTGCACTAAATAACACAGTGATTAGCTTCGAATTAAACTACGTGCACACAGGAACAACGACTCATGTATGCTAGAACCCAGGAGTGTAAATAGAGTGTGACAACAAAACCAATATATGAAAAGGGATGTGGGGTAAGCACCTGACCGCGAGGAAAGTCGGCAAGCGCCTTACCCCCAATTGCTGTTACAGGTACTGACAGCGCTAAACCCACGTGGAGGGCAAGCAATGACAGGATCTGTGAACTAACACTCTTGATGGTATTAAATAAGGGAACTAAAGAACAGTACTCACGAGGACGAGATAAACCTCTTGAATGTCAGCTAGCCCACAAATCCTGTTGAAGAAACTGGGACCCAGAAAGGCTATAACAGCAATGGGAGGAAAACTAAATACCTAAGTTGGAATAGTGATTACAAATTAGTGAGGAAAACATAAGCATTCACACAGGAGCTAGCTACAACCGCACACCACACCTAATAATCAAATGGGAAATAAATGCAGAAGTGCAATGGAAAACATGGAATGGATCCCAATAGAAAGTAAGGATCAGGAGCAGGGAAAAACGAAATAACCAATGCAAACTTCTCCCTACCCCTCCAAGGAAAAGACAGGAAGCTAATCTAAGAGGAAGGCTAAGGCATACGGGTTTACAGCAGCAAAGGACAGAGTCAAAGAAATATAGAACACAGACAAACTGGGCTGCATCTAAAAGGGGAAAGCACTGAGAAATGCTGCCTGCAAACAGAGGAAGACAAAAAGGGAATGAAGGGAGCAGAAATCAATTAGAGCATGAATCCGAGATTCAGGGCGGAGGAACAAGAAAACAGGAACTAGGAACTAGGTGCAAAGGCAAGGAACAAGGAACACGGGACTAGTCACAACAGGAACACTGCAAACGATGACCAGCGCTGGACTGAAGTAAGACTGAGGCTTTTAAAGCTGCTTAACGAGCACACGCCTCAGGTGTGCTGATTGCTGCACCTGCAGTCACAGCTGTTGCCTATCCTCCACCCAACCTTGTCCTGCAAGGGTGGAGGTGGAGCAGTGGGCCAGGCATTCTGGGAAGCATAGTCATTTGGTTAAAGAAGCATGCTGGCTGCCAAAAACCTGGAATGGATCCGGAAGGGAAGTAGCTTGGAAAATAGGGATTTAGCGTTCCCAATTCATCACAGCACTGTAGCATAAGGTTCGGAGGAAAGGTCCAGTAGGGAATAAACCCCAAATCATGCCCCCAAGTGGTGGGAACGGGAGCGAAGGGAGCGAGTCGTGACACAAGTGCTGTTCACTGACTACGCTGTGGACGCTGCCTGACTTCTGCGTTCCTTTGTAAAACCTGAAAAGATTAATACAGCCCTAACTTGTAGCTCCACCCCATGTGACCCAGAAGCTCCATACAAAGGTTAACATGCGTACAATGGAGGAAGTGCTTGGAGCAAGTGCTGTTCGCTGTCTATGCTGTGGATGCTGCCTGACTTCTACGTTCCTTTGTAAAACCTGAAAAGATGAATACAGCCCTAACTTGTAGCTCCACCCCATGTGACCCAGAAGCTCCATAAAAAGGTTAACATGCATACAATGGAGGAAGTGCTTGGGGAAAGTGCTGTTCGCTGTCTAGGCTGTGGATGCTGCCTGACTTCTACACTGTATTTGAAAACCTGAAAAGATTAATACAGCCTTAAATTGTAGCTTTGCCCCCTGTGACCCGGAAGCTCCATAAAAAGGTTAGCATGTGCGCATTGGTGTGTGCGCATTGGAGGAAATGCTTGGGGCAAGTGCTGTTCGCGGGATCAGGGCTCTGTGGCGAGTGGCGTAGCCCTTGTTTGCCTTGAACCTTAGCCCCTATCATATGCTGAAGTGTTCTTTAGGGCGTAGTGACTACGAGAACCCAGTCTTCTCCCAGTTCCTGCTTGTACGTCTCTGTCCCAGTGACTGTGTTTCCTTTGTCTGTTTACTTTATTGTTTGTGTGGACACCTCCCTGTTCACTCTCTGTTAACGTCAATGGTATTTTGCTAGTTGCATGGTGGCGGTGCAATAAACTTATATTCACTCATGGGTTTGATAGTAGCTGAGTGTGTTCTACGGCCTTGTTAATGCTCCCGACTTGTAACGCCTTTCTTTGACTTGCTCTGCCTTACTGACAGGGCTTAAAGTTTTATTCCTGAGTGTCTTTTACGTGACACATACGCCTTGCCTGCGAAGGCATAGTTTTGTGTGTGCACTAAGAGTCCCACAGGTGTGTGTAAGGATTTCCTTTGCACAATGTCTGCAATATCGGCAACACCTGGGAATGTAGAAAAGATGCTGGTGCATTCCCGTGACACAATGGTTTTGGTCACTTGCAATACAGATGTTGTGATAAGCCCTCAGAAATCTATGCAGCATTGCCACTGGATTTGTCCGCCCAAAATTATTACCAAACCCATACCTGGAGTAAAGACTAAATCAATTGCTACCTTTTTTTCTAAAGTTCATCCACTAAACCGTATTGAGGAGGAAACCGGCACAAAGGAAATCGTAGCGGAAGGAAATGCCTCATTGGGCTGCTTGGGGTCAAAGTTGCTTGAAACAGTAATCTTACTGCCAAATGAGTTTGTGAATGCTGACAAGGTCGATGCCTCCTCACATGTATCTACTAATGGTTTAGTCCAAGTGTGTCCTCACTTGGGTTTGTCTAAACAAGAACATGAATACCCTCTCCTAGCACCACACATCAAAAGCAACCAATACCCTCATACCTAATAAAGCACTTCTTATTGTGATGATACATGCGAGCTGCCATGACGATATTGATAATTGCTTTGAATCCAACAATAAGTTAGACTTTTCTAATAATGCTGCCGAGGTCGAATATATGGGGGATAGTATGGATCTCTCATCTACTCCATGGCCCTCATTACGACCCTGGCGTTGGACCATGGTGCTAATAGCACCATGGTCCATGCCGGTAATTTACCGACTCCACCATGGCGGAAAGGGGAATTACCGCCCCATTCCGAGGTTGGCGGGGTGGTAATTCCCCATGCCGCCATGGCCCTTCCCCATTCCCATTTTTGCCCCATAGGGCTCAATGGGAATGGGGAAGGCGCTAAGTATGGTGTCGCAAATTGCGGCACCGTACTTAGCACCCAGGTCCCTTTGCGGGTTGGTTTTTAACGTCTGCAAAAAACAGGCATTAAATTCTCCAAACCTCAAAGGAATCTCGTAATCAGGCGTTAAGGGTTTAACAGCGCCGCCACCTTTTACGGCACCGTTAACCCCTTAACGCCTGGGTTGTAATGAGGGCCCATGTCTTGTAACCATCAATCTGCACACTTTTTTTTATGTCACAGTTACTTGAACCTCAGAGTGCCCTTAATCGTCCTGATGGAAATGGAGCACAGAAAGACTGATTTGGTTATAAGTAAAGTCAAAAATAATATGATAGTCTGCCCGCTTGACATTGCTGTCAATAGTATGAATGACACTAGTACTAATAGTATGACCACAAATGATATGTTCTGAGCTTTTGAAAATCTTCTTGCCACTTTGGTAACTAAATGTGAGCGCATAGAGAATAAACTGGATGCTCAATCTGTTCTTTTACATAAGAGCATAATTAGGAGCCAATAAAAAGTCAGAGATCAAGGCTTGACTACTGAGCCCATTGAAAATATGACTAGTCTGATAATAGTGCAGAAAAGCATCCCTAATTTAAATGTGTCACCGATCGTTATATGTGAAAGTGGAGAAAGCGTAAAGAAAGGTGAATTGGTGAAACCTAAGCATAAAGTGAGCTCCCAAGCATTCATGTATGCAAAACTGTCCAAACTGCATAAGAATGCGTGTGCAGTCACAGGTAAAACCGTACCTAGCAATGTCATAGAGCTAGAAGTGATGAGTGGTGTTGTCTCCATGCCGACTCCTCTGCAATCCGCTGGCCCCTCTGCCTCGTGGTTGGATGTCCCAATCCCTCTGGGTGAGCTGAGACCTGAGGATTGTGTTATGCCTATTGGATGGCCTGGTGAATCGTGTGTGACTGTGGCCTGTGTAGCTGGTAGTCCTGTTCAGGGAAGCAAATGTACAACTTCAGCTAGACCACAGACACAAGCTAAACTCACCGATATATGGACAGCCACTATAGTCAACCCAATAGTACCTGTACCAGTAATTTCTGCACCAGTTAATGGCGAACTATTCAAGGAATTACAGCTACAGCCTGTGTCTCCTACTGCAAATCTTCCACCACTTAATAGAGCAGCAATACTTTGTATTTTTTATACGCTAGCAGCTCTGAGAGTTATAACATCTGATGATTACACGGCCCCTGTAGCTGCTATGTAGTTATGGTTAAGTTGCCAAACCCATAGGAAGAGCACTTTTTCAGCAGTTTATAACTTTGCTCCCCCTGGAGGAATCGTCACCAAACTTTACAAAAAAAGTATATATCTGGCTTTGAATTTTTCTGCCGAGTTGGGTGAGCTTTCGTGCAGGGGGGGGCAAAGTTAATCTTTTTTTTTCCATAGACTGAATGGGCAAAAACTTTGCGCACGGCTACAACCCGAACGGCTTGACGGATTTGCACCAAATTTGCAGCAGGAGCGGGGGGTTGGAACAGAAAGCATGCTTTTGTGTGTTTGGTGGGAATCCAACCAGTATTTTTGTTGCAAACAACTGAAATGTACGTTTCTAAATATCAGTGATGTCTAGGTCCATTTCCCTGTTCGCTCCACGGACAGAAGTGTCATTGGCTTGCGGAACAGCGTGCTGTCAGAGAACTTTGGATGCGGCCGGTGGTTGGCTGGAGGGAAGCGTGCTGTACGTCAAATTTTTTGGCTAACGCTGCCGTGGTGTATCGGAGGACAGTGCGCCGGTGGAAGGTTCTGGAAAATATACCGTACAGCATGTGCTTGCAGCAAGGAGGGAGGGAAAGGGTGGGGGAGATAGAAGTGGTTCATGTGACATATGTAAATAGGTGCAAGAAGACGGAGGAGTGCCTGCAGTATTTGTGCGTATTGCAACACTTTGTGGGTACCTAGACAGGCGACTACGTTGCGTGGTGATTGGAGTCAGCTGTCGTAATGGCCCGATAGCCTCTTTCCATGGTGAGTGGTGGCAGGTGACTTTCAGAAGGGGAGTAAATTGCACATAACATAGGTTGGGTGGGAGAGCGGGTGGCTTGCTCTGCGGATGGATTGCGGTAGTTGGGCACATGGTGGCATGCATGGGTGCATGAAGTAGCGCTGGGTCTGTTGAAGGATTAGACTACTGGGTGCATGGCCGAAGGCTGAGGCCGTTGGGCATGCATTCAAGAGCCTAGGGCTTCAGCACACTCACCGCAGCAATGCATGCTGACTCTGCATCCGGTGGAGGGTGGTGCTTGCATAATGTGGTGTGTGCAGATTGGTTGGAGTAGGGCCAATGTTGCCAACAGTGTGTGGGTAGGTTTACAGTGACACAGTACTTTGTGAATGGAAGTGGGTACGCCCATATTATGTGAATGAAAGTGCACAGGGGTGCAGGAGACAGTGTTTTCTTTCTACATGATGATAACTGTTACAATTTACTGCTGCATAGCTCCATGGCAATGCGCAGGTTGGGTAGGAGTGCTGGTGGCAGTGGTGTGTATGTGGATTGTTCGTAGTTGGTGACATGGTAACATGCATGTTGGCATTACATTGTGGTGGGTGTGTTCAAGGCCTAGACTATTGGGTGCATGGCCCTAGGCCATAGGCCATGCACTCAAGAGCCTAGGGCTTGAGCACACCCACAGCAGTAATGCATTTTTGACTCTGCATCAGTTAGAGGGTGGTGACTTTTACAGAATGGTTGTGGAGCACATTTTAGATGCAATAGATCAGCATAAGTGAGCTACCATGCGTCTATGTTTGGTTTCTCAGGTGAGGTCACTGTTAAAACATGGTAAAGTTTTTAATGTGTGGTTGGAATGAAAAGACACGCAGTGTGGGCACTGGGTGCAGTGTTTGTGTACTATCAGTATGCAAGAGGGTATGGTTCAAGTGCAGCTTATATGTGCTTGGATCGTGTGCTGTGTGCAGATTGCTTGGAGTAGGGGCAATGTTGTGAACATTTTGTGGTTAGTTTGGCAGTGACAGAATACTCTCTGAGTGCAAGTAGGTAAGATCATAGTATGTGAATAAAAGGGCATAGGGGTGCCAGAGACAGTGGCCCTCATTAGGACCCTGGCGGTAAGGGGTTTACGCCAGCGTTAGCTGCGCCGACCCCTTACCGCCAACTACGAGTTTCCAGAGCGCCATGGTCACTTTTCCGCCCGCTTTTTGCGGGCGTAAAAATCCATGGCGCTATGGGACCTCGGTGTTAATTACGCCACCGTAGTGTACGGTGGCGTAATTAACACCTTCCCCACTCCCATTGAGCCCTATGGGGCCGAAATGGGAATGGGGAAGGGTAAATGGGTCAATGGGGACTTACCGCCCCGCCAACCTCGGAATGGGGCGGTAAGTCCGCCATCCGCCATGGCGTAAAGGGACTTTGCGCCATGGCGGAAAAGTCCGCCGACGGCGGAAAAAATCCGCCAGGGTCCTAATGAGGGCCAGTGTAATGTTTGTAGATTATGGTAACTGTTGCATTTTAGGTTATATAGCTCATTTGTGGTGCAGAGGTTGGGTAGGAGTGCTGGTGTCAGTGGTGCGTATGTGCATAGTGGTAGTTGGTGACATGCTGACATGCATGGTTGCATTACGGTGCGGGGAATGTATGCAAGGAGCACACCCACTACAGCAATGCAGGTTTGACAGTGCATCAGGCACAGGGTGGTGATCTTTGGAGAATGTTTGTGGAGCACATTGTAGACAACGTACAGCAGCACAAGTGAGTTGAAAAGTGTGTCTTGTGCATTCCATGGTTGTGGTGATAGTTCCAACATGCTACAGTATTCAGTGTATGGCAGGAGATGGTGCAGTGAGAAGTTATGCAGTGCGGCCACAGGGTGCAGTGTTTATATATTGTGAGTATGGAAGAAGGTATGGTTGAAGTGTAGCTTATAGGCTCAGGGTGGTGAAATTTGGAGAATGGGTGTGGAGCACATTGTAGATATGCTACAGCAGCACAAATGTGTTGAAAAGTGTGTAGTGTGCGTTCCATACTTGTGGTGATAGTTGCAACATACTACAGTATTTGGTGTATGGCAGGAGATGGTGCAGTGAGAAGTTATGCAGTGCGGCCACAGGGTGCAGTGTTTATATATTGTGAGTATGGAAGAAGGTATGGTTGAAGTGTAGCTTATAGGCTCAGGGTGGTGAAATTTGGAGAATGGGTGTGGAGCACATTGTAGATATGCTACAGCAGCACAAATGTGTTGAAAAGTGTGTAGTGTGCGTTCCATACTTGTGGTGATAGTTGCAACATACTACAGTATTTGGTGTATGGCAGGAGATGGTGCAATGACAAGTTGTGCAGTCTGGTCACAGGGTGCAGTATTTATATAATGTGAGTATGGAAGAGGGTGTGGTTGAAGTGCAGCTTGTATGTGCTTGGTTACTCTGATGTGTGCAGATTTATTGAAGTAGGCCCAATGTTGTGAAGATGTTATGCTTCAGTTGCCAGTGACACAATACTTTGTGAATGGCAGTGGGTAGGGGTGGTGCAGGCTGTGGTATGTTTCTGGATTCTGCTAATTGTGACATGTTTTCATGAATGGGTGTTTTTTGGTCTGGGGAAGATTGGTAGAAGTGCCACTACGTATCTTACATTTGTGCATAATGTTAGCTGCCCACATGGTCGCATGCATGGATCTATAGTGTTGTGGTGGGTGTGGGCAAGGGCTGCACTGTTGTGTGCATGGCCAATGGTGTGCTGGGGGTGCCTCAGGATCTTTGTGAATGCTGCAATTGTGCATTCTTTAGCCAAAGTTTCTGGTGGAGGGGCTTTGGATTTAAATGGAACCTGGACTGAGAGTGTTTAATGGTAAATATGGGGTGGTGGCCAGAAATAATAGTGTGCAATGCAAAGGTTTTGTATGTGATTGCTGCATGCGTGTTTGAAAACGCCAGTGCAAAGGGAAGAAGTATTGTGTCTGCTTTACTGGGCTGTGGCCCACACTGTAGATGGGAAAGGGCAATTGTCAAATCCTGCCATTATGAGCATGGTGGGCATGGACATGGAATTGTGGGAAATAGGCAATTAGGTGTTTAGGGTGTGGTTGACCAGAAGGGGCGGTACCATTTCTTCGCAATACTGTGTCGTGAGGTTGGTCGAGATGGAGAGATGCACAGTGCTTATCGTCGGTGATACCTCTGTTGCGCCATCTGCACAGGTGATGAGTGCAAAGAGGCATTGCTGGTAATTTCAGGTTGCAGTTTCGGCAGGATGGTTTGCATTTGAAGATATGTGGCCTCCGTCACAAACGTAGACTTTGTTGTGGTGCACTATGGTACTCTACATTTGGGTTACATGTCGTGTGGCTGTTCAATCCGTCACCTGAAGAGGTCGCTGAACGCAGTGATGTCTATTTTTCCTACTGCCAAGGTTGTTTTATCATGCATAACACCAAGAGGAGTATGGGCCCTTGCAGGTGTAATTTGTCCCCAGCCAGAGGTCGGAAGGTGTGTTATAAACAGAAGCATGTGTGAAATTATGCAGACTCCTGGCATGTTCTCCACCCAGTATGAGATCATGAGATCATGAGGTCACAAAATATGCAGTGGTTCAGTAGAAATGGCATTTATTTGAGTGCCATTGGCAATGCCATTTTCTTTTACACTGTGCAAGAAGCATTGATCAGAATATGGTAAAAATGTGAGGAGAGGCAAACAGAAACGCATCTAAAGAGAAAAAATGAAAAAAGTTGCTCGCACCCACGTAAAAAAAAGAAAAAACAACTTTATAAATCTACGATGGAAGACCCAATCCCCTACCCAACTTGATATTGCTGCCAAGGTGCTTTTCTCATGTATACCCCAAAGATTACTATGCACCTATTCCAATGATTTCTGTTGCCAGCTAGAGGTCGGAAGCGGTCTCATCAACAGAAGCATGTATACTTTTTTGTCTGTTCTTCTGCAACAATGACCCCATCAGTTGTGGAAATGCAGAGTTGTTCCAAGCAAATGGCATTTTGTTGTCGTCCATTAGTAATGCAGTTTTCTTTGCTTGTCTACAGGATGCGCTGAAGAGTTTACTGTAATAATGTGAGCACAAAAAAACACAAAATCAAATAAAAACCAAAAAAATGTGTTTCTCTAGAAGCATCTTTAAAAAAAAAAGCTAATTTGAGAGCTGTCCTTTACAACAAACTCCCCCTACCCCGGTTGCAATGTATTCCCCCACACCCGCACACAGCACGAAAGCCACATCCGGGAACTTTCAGGATGACGGTAATGGAAATGGGACTGTGTAGGCAGAGGGAATGCGCAATAACATTTCTGGTTGTGGTGTGTATGCAGAGGACTGTTGTACAGAACTGATACTGTTACATGGGGAGCTCTTCAATGTTATTGGTGGATGCATGTGCAACTTTTTAACAGTATGCTGGAAAGAAGACAGTAGAAAGGGAAGAAGGAATGTTTCTGCTTTATTGGAGCACAGCCCTCGCCATCCTCGGGGAAACTCATGTGACATACCCCCGGTTTCAGCTTGCTTGACATTGGGACAGTGGAGACTATCACACCTGCGGGCGTGGGTCACAGGAAGGGCCGTTCTTAATTTTCTACGTTACTGTGCACACTGAGCCTGACTGACATGGTTGCATTTACTTGCAAATGCAATGTAGCACAGCCTAGTTTGTCCAACATCACTTACATGCCAAACCTATGTGGCCTGCTACTGTGTTCTGAAAAGCTGCAAACAGATTGCTGAGCAGCTCTGTGGTGTGGCCTTTTGTAGGGCTGCTGTGGAGAACTTGCACCCGGAAAACAGGCCTACATTGTTCAAAAACCTAAATACATGTACAACGGCGTGTTGTGGTGTGTTTGTAAGCGTGTACTTTCTGAAAAACACTCCCTACGTTCCTCAAAACTGTTGTCGGGGGGAAATTCTGCCGGGGTCGGCCGGGCCATCCGCAGACCTCCGGGCAGGGAGGCCCCAACTCCTCCCGTATATCCCAGGCGAGATAGAGTATGAGACACACACAAGGAGCAAGGTGACTCTGCTGTTTATTTAGATAAAACGGCAGGGATGGGTCAAGGATCGTACGCGTCCGTCCTGACACACACACAATCGTGGGGCTCGCAGGCCCTTTTTACTGCATTATGACGCGCTACTTGCGTCACTTCAGAAAGTTAACAAAAAACCTATCGCCACTCTTAATTGGTTGCTCGAGTGGTAGGGTTAGTATAGTACACATATAGAGAATAATATTAGTGGACAAGGTGTAGTCAGGTGGTATATCTGGGTTGTCCCTACAATTAGATACATAAGAATTGTTACATGAAGACTCCTGAGGATTGGCTAGTATTACTGACGTCTGAGATAAGAGCCCCATGTTCTGATTGGTGCATCCGTGAGCTTCCCAGCCTGGGACCACCGTTGTACCCATGATATTGTCCGACCACACACCTGTCCTCCTCCACATTCTACTACCAGGAGCTCCGCAAAAAAGGCCAGCATGGCGACTAAATATAATAGCATTGAATTACCCTGACTTCATAGAACACCTTGAGGAAGACATCGACATATTTGGCATACCAATCTGACCATGGAATACCCTGCAAACGACTGATGGGATGCTTTTAAGACTTTCTTTTGGGAACAATTCATCTCCAGAAAAGAATGGTGGGATTGGGAAACCCAGTTAAACAATGAAATTACACAAAACGAGACAGTACATAAATGCATACAAAACACCATAATACTTACACAACTTGTCCGGCTCTGTGCGGAATTTAAACATATCTCAACCCAACGGGTTAAAAAGTCATTTTCCAGCTAGTCACAGGCCTATTATCAGGATGGGACCGCCCTCTGGCCCTAGCCCTCCGCACTAGACAAGCCTCCCAGAGCATATATAGCATCTGAGATCACTGTTGGACCCTTCCCACAATGGAGATGGACATAAACAGATGGTTTGCTGCTTATTACAGCAAGCTATACACAAAACCTTAACCAATACCCTCCAATCGGATGAACTCCCTTCTGGCCAGTCTCCAACTCCATAAAATAGATCCTACCCATATTTCTGAACTAGAAAGCCTAATCTTGACTAGAGAAATAACGTAGGCTACCGCCCGATCTCACTGATCAACCCTGATGCCAAAATTCTAGCCAAATGCCTATTCAAATAATTGAAAAAATACTCCCCCAACTAATACACAAAGATCAAACAGGGTTTATCCGAGGCTGACATTTGACAGACATCAGGTGGCTACTACACGTAATAGCTGGACAACAAGACCCAGATGACGTCCTAATGATCGATGCCGAAAATGCATTGGACGAAGTCAGATGGGACTTCATGTTCCAAACACTACAAATGTATGGTTTTCTGCCATCATACCTAAGATTGGTAAAACTACTTTATACGGACCCCGTGGCCCCAGTGGCCACCAATAATATTGCTCATTGGAGGAAGTGCTTGGGACAAGTGCTGTTCGCTGACTACGCTGTGGACGCTGCCTGACTTCTATGTTCCTTTGTAAAACCTGAAAAGATTAATACAGCCCTAACTTGTAGCTCCACCCCATGTGACCCAGAAGCTCCATACAAAGGTTAACATGCGTACAATTGAGGAAGTGCTTGGAGCAAGTGCTGTTCGCTGTCTATGCTGTGGATGCTGCCTGACTTCTACGTTCCTTTGTAAAACCTGAAAAGATGAATACAGCCCTAACTTGTAGCTCCACCCCATGTGACCCAGAAGCTCCATAAAAAGGTTAAAATGCGTACAATGGAGAAGGTGCATGGGGAAAGTGCTGTTCGCTGTCTACGCTGTGGATGCTGCCTGACTTCTACACTGTATTTGAAAATCTGAAAAGATTAATACAGCCTTAAATTGTAGCTTTGCCCCAAGTGACCCGGAAGCTCCATAAAAAGGTTAACATGCGTACAATGGAGGAAGTGCTTGGAGCAAGTGCTGTTCGCTGTCTATGCTGTGGATGCTACCTGACTTCTACGTTCCTTTGTAAAACCTGAAAAGATGAATACAGCCCTAACTTGTAGCTCCACCCCATGTGACCCAGAAGCTCCATTAAAAGGTTATCATGCGTACAATGAAGGAAGTGCTTGGGACAAGTGCTGTTCGCTGACTACGCTGTGGACGCTGCCTGACTTCTGCGTTCCTTTGTAAAACCTGAAAAGATTAATACAGCCCTAACTAGTAGCTCCACCCCATGTGACCCAGAAGCTCCATACAAAGGTTAACATGCATACAATGGAGGTAGTGCTTGGGGAAAGTGCTGTTCACTGTCTAGGCTGTGGATGCTGCCTGACTTCTACACTGTATTTGAAAACCTGAAAAGATTAATACAGCCTTAAATTGTAGCTTTGCCCCCTGTGACCCGGAAGCTCCATAAAAAGGTTAGCATGTGCGCATTGGTGTGTGCGCATTGGAGGAAGTGCTTGGGGCAAGTGCTGTTCGCGGGATCAGGGCTCTGTGGCGAGTGGCGTAGCCCTTGTTTGCCTTGCACCTTAGCCCCTGTCATATGCTGAAGTGTTCTTTCGGGCGTAGTGACTACGTGAACCCAGTCTTCTCCCAGTTCCTGCTTGTACGTCTCTGTCCCAGTGACTGTGTTTCCTTTGTCTGTTTACTTTATTGTTTGTGTGGACACCTCCCTGTTCACTCTCTGTTAACGTCAATGGTATTTTTCTAGTTGCATGGTGGCGGTGCAATAAAATTATATTCACTCATGGGTTTGATAGTAGCTGAGTGTGTTCTACGGCCTTGTTAATGCTCCCGACTTGTAACGCCTTTCTTTGACTTGCTCTGCCTTACTTACAGGGCTTAAAGTTTTATTCCTGAGTGTCTTTTACGTGACACATACGCCTTGCCTGCGAAGGCATAGTTTTGTGTGTGCACTAAGAGTCCTACAGGTATGTGCAAGGATTTCCTTTGCACAATGTCTGCAATATCGGCAACACCTGGGAATGTAGAAAAGATGCTGGTGCATTCCCGTGACACAATGGTTCTGGTCACTTGCAATACAGATGTTGTGATAAGCCCTCAGAAATCTATGCAGCATTGCCACTGGATTTGTCCGCCCAAAATTATTACCAAACCCATACCTGGAGTAAAGACTAAAACAATTGCTACCTTTTTTCCTAAAGTTCATCCACTAAACCGTATCGAGGAGGAAACCGGCACAAAGGAAATCGTAGCGGAAGGAAATGCCTCATTGGGCTGCTTGGGGTCAAAGTTGCTTGAAATAGTAATCTTACTGCCAGATGAGTTTGTGAATGCTGACAAGGTCGTTGCCTCCTCACATGTATCTACTAATGGTTTAGTCCAAGTGTGTCCTCACTTGGGTTTGTCTAAACAAGAACATGAATACCCTCTCCTAGCACCACACATCAAAAGCAACCAATACCCTCATACCTAATAAAGCACTTCTTATTGTGATGATACATGCGAGCTGCCATGACGATATTGATAATTGCTTTGAATCCAACAATAAGTTAGACTTTTCTAATAATGCTGCCGAGGTCGAATATATGGGGGATACTATGGATCTCTCATCTACTCCATGGCCCTCATTACGACCCTGGCGTTGGAC